>NC_051070.1:49913432-50547807 GCF_004664715.2 Peromyscus leucopus
AGCAAGTAGCTGACAGGAAGTGGTAAGGAGGAACCACGTGAAGCAAGGTTTTTTTAAGTGGGGGCTTAGAAGACACTGGGTTTTTTGGAAGACACCAGAAAAGGGAGAAGGTTCGCTGCTGGCTATGGAACCTAAACTGTTGATTCATGAGTTCTTCGGATTTAGATAAATTCCCTTAGTAGCTTTGAAGGAGTCTGTGCCTGAGGGATCAAAATCCCCTCAGGCCTCTGCCCTTGCCCTGGAAGCTGTTGCCTAAGGGGCAGCCACTGTAGATATTAAAAAACTGATACCCACACCCAACTTCCTGAGGTGCTCAGGGTTATGCATTTCTTGGGCTACTGGGCAACCATTGTAATGAGTGAGTGGAGCAAGCACACGCTTGTGTGAAGGCTTCAGGGGAGCTCGTGTTTGATTAGGTCAGCAGCCAGGAGGCATCAGGAGTGCCCCCCCCCCCCCCCCCCCGCCCGAGGATTGAATAATGAAACAGCACTCCATCAACATCTGCAAGACATGGACAAAGGCCCCTAGTGAAAGCCCTGCAAATGACGAAGAGCAAGAGAGGACACCTCCAGGAACAGTCTGATAGTCTGCAGAGCAGCCAGAGTTGAAAGGACTGCTTTGGGACAGAACGGTACTTCCCTTCCCAGAGCAATGTTGACCCAGGAGCCTGCAGGAGGTGGTTGTACCCAGGAGGGTCACAGGAGATCATCATCTTTGCTATTCTGCTGGCCAGTAGAGCTTGAGAATATAGACAGGCATGGAAATCAAATGCATGGGACATAGCTCCAGGGCTCCCTTGCATAGGGGCATCCATCCCCTGGGACATGATTACTTTGGTTCATCAGACTCTAAGTTTGTTATTCATATTCTTGCCAAAGCAGAGCCCTGGAGCGGGGAGCCAGCTTACTACAGCTTTCAGAAGCTTATTCCACCACAGTTGCCTCTGACTGTTAAGGAAGTGGTACAATATGCCATGTGAACTTCATGGGTCACTGAGATACCTTGGGGGAGAGATGCTTGCCGCCAAGTTTGATGACCTGAGTTTGATACCTGGGATCCACATGGAAGGAAAGCACTGATTCCCACAAGTTGCCTTCTGGTTTCCATACATGCTGTGACATGCGCACACAGAGAGACACAAAACCAATCCATCGATATTTTTCAAGTGTGACCTCCAGAGCCGCATGCCAGGGTTCTAATTGCGACTCTAATTGCTTCTTTCTACCCCCAGACTTCGAGTGGATTTCTTTGCTGCTCTAAAACGCCATCTCATTGGGTACAGAGCTTATGGCTCAACTTGTCCACATCTTGCCATAGCTGAAAACAAAAACTAGACTATAGCGAGGGTGGGACTAGAACTTCCTTTGTGTGCAACAGAGCCTCACTGTGTAGCCCTTGGCTGTCCTGGATCCCCTGTGTAGATCAAGCTGGCCTCAGAACTCACAGAGATCTGTCTGCTTCTGCCTCCGAGTGCTGGGACTAAAGTGTGTGCTACCGCACCCGGCAGGGTGGAACAAAGTCCATTGCCTCCTTTCATTCAGTTAAGTAATATTTTTTTTTATTCTTTGAAAATTTATGACATTCTCTGAGCCTTGCACAGTGGGAGGCTGATGCATATGGCCCATCCTGAGCTGAGCACTCAGAGTTATTTATAAGTCCTACTGCCTCCTGAACCAGCACCCCCAGATGGAGACCAAGTGTTCAGATACAGGAGCCTGTGAGGGACATTTCACATTCAAACCATAACAGCGTTATATGTCATAAATACGTGAAGAAACAACTTAAGGAGCATGTTTATTTTGGTTCATGACAACTTTGGTTCATGGAGGCATGGGAAGAGCTGCTTTATGGTGTAGCAGGCCACGGCAGCAGGAGTGTGTGGCAGAGATGAACAACATCGTAGCAAACAGGAAGCAGAGCACCAGGACAGAAACAAGGGCCAGGCTGTACCATTCATCTGCCTACACCTAGGGCTAGGTGGATAGCTCATTCAGCAAAATCTGGGCCTTGCAAGCACAAGGACCGGAGTTTAATCCCTACAAGCCCCGTATAACAGCAACAATAAAAAAAAAAACAACAACGGCAAACAGCAGCGGCACCCAGGCAGCCAGCACCCATAATCCTAGGGCTGCTGAGGCAGAGACAAGCTGGACCAAGCCTACTGGGCAAATCCAGTCAGTGGGGGCCATCTCAGAAAAAGAAAAAAGAAAAAAAGAAAAGAAAAAGAATGAAAGAGTGTGGGAGACCATCTCCCACTGCTCCCTTCCTTCCGCCCCGGGTACTCTTGAGGAGAGAGGAATAAGAGATTTAGATAGAAGGACAGAGGGGAGAGAAACTGACAGAAACACAGGATAGCCTTGATTATACACCACCGCCCCTCTGTCTCTTCTAAAGGGCTGTTTATAGGAATGCCAAGGGGTGGAGCAAAAGACCTTCCCCTGGCACAACCAAGTGCAGGCCCTTCCAATCACCTGGTAACCACACAAGGTCAAGCGATCCTCTAATGCAGCTCTGCTCAGAAAAGCAAGCTCACATCTCACTAGGAACCTTTGTGGACCTCTACAAAAGAGAGAGAGAGAAGAGAGAGAGAGAGAGAGAGAGAGAGAGAGAGAGAGAGAGAGAGAGAGAGAGAGGTGAATGATGGCTGAGGAATAAACCTACACACACACACACACACACACACACACACACACACACACACACACACACCATCTGCCCCTAGTGGCTTACTTCCAGAATGCAGTCCCACCTCCCAAAGACTTCACACCCTCCCAACACACTGTACCAGCAGGGCCAAGGGTTCAAATGGCCCCTAGAAAGAATGTTCCACTGTGAAAACGTGAAGAGCAACAGGACTCTCCATTAAGGACATTCTTGCCAACGTTTTTTGGTGCCTGTGTAAACTGTTATTATCCCTGGTACTATTTGAAGGGTGTGTACTTAACACCACTGAAGAATCTGTTTAGTTAATAGGAGACTAGCTTTGAGGAAATGAAATCTATTACTGACCGTGTTAGTAGGAATAGACAAAGACAGGCTAACCATACGTATTACAGAGTGTCGACGAGGTAATGAATAAAAACGTTAAGCGCCCTTGAACCTCACAGATAAACTGGAATTGGGGATGAACTAAGTAGGTTCCGCAGCTGCGCAACAGCCGGATCCGAGCCAGTCTCCCTGAGAGTCTCTGCCTTTTTCTCTGAAGTCGCAGAGTGGCTTCCACAGCTCCAGTTACATAAGGACACCCCAAGGCAGGCAGGAGCCAGAGACACCAGGGCAGTGAGAACCACCCCCATTCCGTTTTCCAGCAAAGAAAACATCTCCCCGCAGGCAATGAGCACCCCGCTCCTCACATGTCATGTGATGGGGCCACAGGACTAGTCTCAGTGAAGGGCACTGAGAAAGGACACTGTGGATGGGAGTAGGCACAGGAAAGGGGAAAATCTAAATGATGGGGTTCACTTACAAGCGATGAGGAAGAGGGTAATCCAGGGGTATAGCTCAGAGGTAGTAGAATGTGTTTTTAGCATGCACAAGGCCCAAGATCTCCTGGTGGGTGGGGGAGAAACAGAAAAGGGGCAGTCGGTGAGAAGCAAAGGCCAAAAGATTAAAACCCGTCTCAAATGGCCCCAGGCCTACAAGAATACTGGCCAACACTCCTGATGAATTATTTTTACAGCATTTAGAACTGCTACATAGAGACTTGACTTTCTCTTTTTGTGTATGTGTGTGTGGTGTTTATACACAAGTGTGTGCATGGTTGTGTGTATTCATGTACATGCAGAGCGTGCAGAGACCAGAGGAAGATGTCAGGGGGGCTCTGCTTTATCCTCTTATTGCTGGAGAGCCTCCAACTGAACCTGGAGTTAGGCCAGCAAGTTCCAGCAATCTTCCTGTCTTGATCTTCCAAGGCATTGGGGTTGCAGCTATGCATGATCAAACCCAGATTTTTCTGTGGGTGCTGGGGATCTGTGCTTGTGTTCCTAATGTTCTTACCTGTTGAACCATCCCCACAACCTCGCCTGTCTGTTTTTTTTTTATCAAGAAAATAAAAACTTTTACAAGGTAGGCTGTCATTCAGGTGTGACTGGAGCTTTAAATATGAGACTCATAGATTTTTATGTCTGTGGTTTTTAAAAAGATCACCTCTGGGCGGTAAGAGTTTAGGGACAGGCGTGGGGCACCAGTATCATTACCTCGGGTCTTTGGGAAAACATTGTTTATTTTATTTATTTATTTACTTATTTGTTTGTTTGCTTATTCTGAGACAAGGTCTCACTATGTAGCCCAGGCTAGCCTTGGACTTGTGACTTACTTTGTCGACCTCCTGAGTGCTGAGATTATAGACATACACGATTTTCAAATAAGGACTGATAAAGTATCTTGTGCATCTAATGATATAGACTATATTATTGTGCTGACAGGCCATCTGGAAGATGGTTTACTAATCTCCTCCTTTCTGGTGTGGAAACAGGTTCACAGTAGGATGAGGTCACAAGCCTACAGTCATAGCAATCAGGACCAGGGTCTGCAATCTGGCGCTTCTTGCACAAGATTTCACATATTCGTGGCCAACATCTGAAAGTTGGCTCATGGAGAAGGTGGCTCGGGACACCAACCCTTATGTAGACAGTGTGACCTGAAGTCAGCCCCTTCCATGAGCCAAGGGTAAGGAGGCATTCTCTGGATAGGCACTATCTGTTACACAGCATCATATTTCGTTCTGTGGAGCATTTTGTTGCCTTCTTGAACTTACATTGCCAGTGGTCATGTCAGAGGAGCAGCAGGTAGCACTTGAATTCAGGAGTTTGGCCCACCAGAACCCAAGGCACTGATGAGTGAATCTCAGATAGACAAGGCCTCCGAGGGCTTCAGCTCTAGAATGTCTTTTGGTACTGCTGTGTCTTTGCATGTTTGCTGCTGCCATTTTTTTCCTCTGGTATCTGGCATGGTGTGAATGGGCATGGGAAGATCCCCACTGCCTTTAATGTAGCGTGATTATCTCATGGAAATATCCCATTCTACTGGGCATTTTTATCTGTGGATTATTATGAAGATGGTTTCCTCTTAAGCTGTACTGTTTAAAGTGTTGTCGTTACCTCTGATAAAGCAGGGGCTGCAGAAGATAGAAAATAGGAACAAGGAAATGTCACACAGCCAGGACCTATGAGTTTCTCTTGAGGAGCCGTATAGACTATGGTTTAGGTTAATGATTAAGAAAAACAGTCGAGTCCCAGGAGTTAGCTCAAGTTCTTTTTGATATTGGGAAATGTGTTCACAGTTTTAAGTGTGCATCATAGCTAAAACGAAGCTTTAAAAAAATTTTCATGTAACTAGAAAACAAAGAATTGGATGGTTAATTAAGATAATTGGACTGGAGTCTAAAATATGGAAAGTGAAACTAGTAACCTGGGGTTTCTTTGGCAATTATAAAAACTACTGCCTATGTAAACAGTTATAGCTGAAAGGCCCCTGATCTATGAGAAGTCTCAAAGATAAACGTTTAACTGTATGTGGGTTCTTGGGGATAATTTGTTTTTCACCTAAAATATGCAAAATGTTTAATCATGTAAGGGAAATGGGAAGCATGATGTTTTTTACTTATATTCATTGCAATCATTCACTCAGAAAATAGAATAAAACCCCATTGTAATTTTTTTATTGCTTGAAAGATTCTGCTGGGGTATATAAGCTGTAAGGGAAAGAATAAAGTAGGAGAGAAGGAAGACATCAGGAGGTAGTGTAGAAGGAAGTCATCTGAAAAGTGGAAAAAGGGAAACATCAGAAAAGAAGTCTGTGTGTTTTTCTCGCTAACTCTGCATCTTGTTCCCTGTCTCTCTGCCCTGCAGAAGGCTGGACCTTCAGCATTACACATACATCACGTTGCTGCCTGAATTGGCCATTTGAGTCCTCTGTGCCTCTCGCCCACATTTGGAAGCTGGGTTATTTCCACTTGTCAGCTCCCTGATCTGGAGGAATGCAGGAAGGACTAAGGTTCACTACACACAAAGTGCTCTGAGCTGTAAACCAGAACTAACTGAGCTTTCAGAGAACACCATGGCTTTGCCTGTGGTATTTAAATGGGCAGGGGTGGTGGAATACTCTTCCCTGCCTTTTTTAGATATTCTTGATCTACATGCCAGATCATCTTTGAGCACAGCAGCACTTGGTCTACTGTGACTGTCCACATTCTTTTCCAGACACAGCCCACAGCTCCAGGGAAGGGCAGCTGTCGGATAGAACTGGGAGATGCCAATATTGTCTTGGACTTTTCAGACATTCAGAGATAAGTATTTTTAATTCAAAGGGAGGATCTTCAAGCCAAGATTTTGAAAGCCGTTTCTTGTTTTCAAAAATTGATTAAAAGAACTGGGCCCTCTCCAAGGAAACCTTTAACCTAATAGCAAGCACCAAAGCCTAGTATTTAATACCACCGATAGTGATCTAACTGATAACATGAAGGGCAAAGCAAGTGCAATGTTTTTTAAAAACCTAATGATTGACAAGGAGAGAGAAGAGGACATCCGCAGCAAATGGAATAGAGGAGGAGTCTCAGCTGAAGATACACTAACAGACCAGTGACCACAGAGAGCAGGTCAGTGTTTTCACAAAGGAGGATATCTGGTCAACCCACGCTCTGGGATGTGATGGAATTGCCCTTCAAGTCTTCAAGCATTGGAATAGGAGCTACCAATCTATGTCTTCAAGTCAAACAAACAAAACCAAGACGCACTTACTCAGCTTTGTCACTGAAGTTCATGTTCTAGGGCACAGGATCAGAACCAGGGCAGTCATACGTCCCTAAGCATGAGAAAGGAAGCCAGGAAACTGGATGATGATGACAAGAAAGATGGATCAGGTAGATGGTCAAGACCAGATGGTATAAAGAGCCTCTAATCTCAGACAAGGTCAACAGCAGGTGCTGTGGTTCAAGCAATGTCTAATAGGGGCCAGAGTACATTTCAGCAAAATCTGGATATAAGAGACTTACAGACATGAACCACCATACCCTCCCACCCCCTCTGGACAGTCTCACTAAGCAGCTCTGTCTGGCCTTGAATTTTGCAGAGATCCACCTGCCTTTGTGCCAAGTTCAGGGATTAAAGGTGTATGCTACCACATCCTGCTTTCTCTCTTAAAAAATATCCTCGAACTATTTCATACATGTGTATAATACATTCTGTGCATATAATCTTACCTTCTATTATCCCCCTACCACCTCAACCTCACCCCCAAACAAGTCCCCTGCCCATTGTCATATCATTTTGGTTTTGGTTTATGACCCTAACCTTGCGATTCTTATAAGGAAAAGGCCGTTTTGGTAAACTGGTGCTGTAATATTTTGCTGTTTTGCTACATCCAATTGTTAATATGGTCACTGAAGTCCTGCATTTGACAAGTTTTTTTTTTGTTTTGTTTTATATTTAGAGATTTATTTGCTTTATTTTTATGTGTATGAATACTTAGTGTGTGTATGTGTACCATTTCATGTCTGGTACCCACAGAAGTCAGAAAAGAGCTCTGGATTCCCTGGAACTAGAGTTATAGAAGGTTGTGAGCTGCCATGTGGGTGCTAGGAATTGAGCCCAGGTCCTCTCAAAGAGTGTGTTTAACTGTTGAGCTCTCCAGCCCTCGTGGCAAGGAGTCAGTACTCATCTCCAGTCATTTCACGCGGATATGTCCATACATTTTCTGAAAACAATAGCCATGGGGCTGGTGCTCCAGGTTATCTGGGCCAGCATTTATTTACAGGAGTGAAGGATGGCTTCCTCTTACATATTCCTGAGCTGACCCGCCCAGTCCCGGACTCAATAGAAGGAAGGGTGGAGTAGGTACACAGAGCCTTGACAATGCCCGAGTTCTTTGCACCCCAAATATTAAGTATAGCAGTTGAGCAAGACTTTAGAAACGCCAGGCCTGAGTTGGCAGAGGGATGGGTGGGGGAACTGGTCCTCTATCTGGAAGATTGTGTGCACTGTGCCTACAATCTGTGAAAAGCAGCCATGCGGAAATACGGACTGTGTGTGCATGGCCTCTTTAAACCAATCAGATAACCCAAAATGTAGTTTTGACGAAAGCAGTTCACACAGCTTCCACACAGGCACTCTGGAGCCTACAAGAAGCTGTTCCTTCTCCTTGGGAGGGCTATTCTTCTCATCCCAGGCTTTCATTTTACCCAGATTCCTCTCCTGCCCTCTCCACACCCCACTTCCCGTGTTAAGCCTCTCCCAGGTGCCCCAGCCCACCGCCCTCCTTTGTTCTTTTGCCTCCTACACCCACGCTCTGGTAATTGTGCTGGCAGCATCTACTCATCCCTGCAGCTCCCTATTCCCGGCTACCCAGCCTTGTATACAGTCTTCAGCTTGTATAGCGTATGCCCTCAACAAGGCTGAGTTATTACACAGAACGGTGGAGGCCTGCCTGTCTCAAGTTAATGTCTGCATCGTTTTTAAGCTCACGTGAAAAGGTTTCCATGGCTAATACTTTTCAAATGAGGTTTAACTCCTTAAGGTGTGATTATTTTTTTTGAGTATTGTAGATTTCACTAGGAAACACCAGGAACAGCGCTCAGCAGACCCAAGGATAAAGGAAGAGAAATTGACCAAGGAGAACCAGAGGGCCTGCTTCTCTGGTCCTAAACTCACACTGCTGTGAGCAAATTACTCACTTTGCTTGAAATTCTCCTGCATTTAACAGCGAAACCTCTGAATGTGGGCATCTCTGAAGGCCCAGACAAGCCAGGAAGTTTGTTTACCTTCCAAGGTGGCCATCGAGCATCCTAGCAAGGAGCAAACGCATATTTAAGGTAATGGCCCCGAGGCCTCCATCCAGCCAAGGGTGTTCCACTTTTCGAGGACAAGCGCAAGTGTAACCAATCATTCGAGGTGTCAAGCAGGGGCCCAGGCTTGATTAAACTCTCTCGGCTTCAGAAGCTGTCTCTGGCTTAGGAGGACAAACAGTCAAGGGAAAAGGCTTTTAGCAGAGTTCTCACAAAGCAGAAACTAAAAGGAATACTCTGAACTGGAAACAGTGACCTTTCTGGCATTATTCCCAAAAGGAAAAGCCAAAGGCGCAGCTTCAGGAAGGCAAGTGGTCAGCACCCACAGGAACACTGACTTCCAGGGAACATTCCATCCAGGCCTCCTAAGTGCACAGCCTGAGCATCTGTTTTGATCATGTTCTGTGCAACCGATCAGCTTGAGAACTGCGTAGCAACACTGACGGGAAGACTAGAGATCCTGGCTCTGGATACAGCTGCCTGTTAAAGCACAGCAGAATGAAACTGTACCGGGACCATCAAAAAGAAAAAGGAAAAAAAAAAAAAAACAAAAAAAAAAAACTCTCCCATCGGGACTGGTGAGATAGCCCCATGGGTAAAGGTACTTCTTGCCAAATCTAACCGCCTGAATTTGAGCCCCCGGACCTGCATGGTGGAAGGAGAGACTCCACATACATGCTTGCATGCACACATATTGTTGCATGTACTCATGCATGCACACATGAATACACACACTAAATAAATAAAATGGACTAAAGATCAAACAAACAAAAAAATTCTCTAACCCTCTTGAAAAACAAAACGGTCCTGAAGTAAACACAGACATAAGCCAAACGTCATTCACAGCAGGCACACGGAAACGGGTTAGGACTCTGGATACCGTGTCGCGATAAGGATCTTTTCCCATAATGAAACGATATGGTAAATTTCAGAATTTGAATCTGCATAATGTATTACACAAGAACGCAGAACAAAAGAGGACTTCACCCAGGAGCGAGTCTCCGAAGGCTGTGTCATTCAAGGGAATGGCTGAGTCAGTTTCTCTACATGTAGATGTCTGTGTCCAAAGGTAGGTATGTGTCGCCGAGTCCTACAAAGGAAATTGAGGGGTTTCGTTGCAGACATAGACTCTTACCACCAGAGGGTATTCTCCTGTCTCCTGAACTGCTGGCAAGTTTGTGTAACCAAGACTAGTCCCTAATCAGCCCCAGTAAAAAAAAGGCCAGGTCAGATCTCAGAAAAACAGGTTCTCGTTTTTTTCCACAATTTTCCTCTTGCCCTTCTATTTTAGTGTTGTTTTCTTTCAACTGAAGCACGCTGGCAGCAAGCCAACCTACACAAACTGTGGAAAACAGATCCCATCCCCCACCCCGCCGCGCTGATTAAAGCGAGAGGAAGATCTTCGAAGAAGTTGGACCAGGTAACCAGCCATGAGATCATTGAAGAAGTTGGTCCAGGTAGCCTGCTATTTCAGACCGTCTCCAGGGAAGCCGGGAGTTTCACTGAGAACTCAACAACCAGAGAAAAAGGACAGAAGGGAGTCCAGGGCCAGGGAAGCGGCCTGCTTGAATCTTGATCGAAACTGATTTACAACTGAAAAATGTTGATGCCTCGTGAGAAACCAGAAAAGTCTCTAGCAAAGTTACCAGCGAGACTCGGACAGCTCCAGAGTCACCAGGGAATCAGTGCCAGCCCATTAGTATACTAAGTTTAGAAAGCCAGGCCTTGGAAAGGTGCCCTGGGAGATGCCCCAGGGAGTTGGCTTGAATTGGCCAAATGCTTCCTCTTGAAAAAGAGAGACTTTGTTTGGAGTGAAAGCAGTGAAGTTGAGAAATATGGGATATTAGGTCACTTGCCCAACTAAAGCTTAACAGATGCAGACTTCAAGTCGATGAGTAGTTTTATTTCTCTTTTTTAAAAAATATTATTTATTTGTTTATATTTATTTATTGATTGGCAGGACTGCGGAGTAAACCTGGGGCCCTGCGTATACCAGACAAACACTCTGTTCGTGAGCTACATCTTCCTTAAGTTTCTTTTTAGTTTGAGACTGTCTCGCTAAGTTACACAGGTCTCTGCAGTTCCTGCCTCAGTCTCCCAAGTCTCTGGAACTACAGGCCTACACCACAGCCTGGCATTTGAACTGTGTGTGTGTGTGTGTGTGTGTGTGTGTGTGTGTGTGTGTGTGTGTGTGTATGCACACACACTCATGTGTGTGAGTGCAGGTATGTAAGAGGGTAACAGTACACTTATTGGAGGTCAGAAGACAACTTTTTGGATCAATCTTAACCTTTCATGGTGTTTGAGACACGAGCTCTTCCTCTCCCATTTTCCTGCAGGAACACTGGGATTTCAAAGGCTCATACTCCTGTCTGGCTGTTTACATGGGTTCTAGGGATTTGAACTCAGGTCCTCGTGCTTGCATAGCCAGCATTTCTACCCACTGAGCCACCTCCCTAGCCGCTGATTTTGTTTGTTATTATTGTTTCACATTTTTAATTTTAAATCCACTTACATTACATTTTATTTATTTATTATTAATTTTCTTTAACATGCATGGGTATTTTGCTTACCCTGTACTACATGCCTGTGCACTATGTGTGTTTGGATTCCCTGGAACTGGAGTTACAGACAGTGGTGAGACATTCTGTGGGTTCTGGGAATTGAACTTGGGTCTTCTGGAAGAACAACTATCGAGAACTACCTAGTTTCATCCCAGCCCCCAGGAGGCTAAGACTGAAGAACCTTAGATTGGAAGCTAGCCTGGGCTACTTAGTGAGATCCTGTCTCAAAAACACAACAACAGCTCAAATTTTAAAAACAATAACAATTTCAGAAAGAGCTGTGAGGTTGTTGTCCTTCTAAGCTTGCTTTTCTGGGTTCACTCCATGGCTTTGCCAGGTAATGTTAAAATTCATCACCAATGTCCAACATAGCATCCCCCCCGCCTTTGTTTTCGACAAAAAGCTTCTGGGTCAGCGTGTGCTCTTCAAGTCAAGAAGGCTACAGGCTGTTGAATTATTCTTGCTCACATCTGTTGTGATTGTCTAGAGAAAGGCACTTAATCAGTTCATGAAATCCAACAGCACACTAAATAAATCACACCAAACAGCAGCAGCAGCAGCAGCAGCAGCAGCAGCAGCAAATCTCTGGGTCACCACCTCCCCAGCAGCCGGGGACAAATATCACCGGGCATTTTCATATATAGATGTCATTTTGCTCTTTGTCCTTATTCACCCCATCGCCCTCTTCCACCCCGCCCGCCAACCTGGAGAGTTTTTATTTTTAAGCGACTTTTAATTAGCAGGTCCTTTTCTTATTAACATCTTCAAAGCGCCCTGAGCTCCTCCCCAGATGAAAGGTCCTGTGCCGGGACAAATTATTATTATGCTTACAAAATATGCAGACTGAATGCAGGAAAAGTGAGAAGGGTTTCATGGCCCAGCCTGCAATGCTTGAAATACTTTGATCTGCCAATGTAGCCATCAATTACTCCGAACCCGTACTCTCTAAATGCAGGCATCAAAGCATTCTCGGAGATACACCTTGTAAATCTAGCTGTTTATTCTGAAGTGGCTCCCCTAAATTAACTTGTTTCCTTTTCCTTTGTTGGAGCTGCTGATTCAGCTCATCCAAGGCCCCTGTTGGGGAGAAGGTATCTACCTACCACTGTGCACTTGGAGAGGAGAAATAAGCCTGATATTTCTCTACAAGGATGACCGTGACATTAAAAATAAAGTACCTTTGATAACTTCGGCAATGTGTATAAGTGAAAGAGTATTCCATTCCACAAAAATGTACAGTCTATTACCACAATTATAGTATACAAATAGTCCCTAATAACTAAATATAACCATGCCTCACCAACCTGACTGCTTTACCCTGCATGATGTTCTTTAAAGCTTTTTTATTATAGTGTGTGTGTGTGTGTGTGTGTGTGTGTGTGTGTGTGTAGGCAAGCATGTTCCATGGCACATATGTGGAGGTCAGAGGACAACTGGCAGGAATCTCTTCGCCGTTTCTACCATGGTGCCCCCAGGGACTGAACTTGGGCCGTCTGGCTTGGCCGCAAGCCCCTTTATGTGCTGAGCCACCTAGTCGACGACCAAGGCTCAGAAAGGTCAAGCGATCAGGCCACAATCACCAACCGGTGAGCGGCGAACCCTTACTGGCTCTGTCTGGCACTGACTCCAAGGCTTACTCCAATCAATGCTCTGGCCACTTTTTAACAGTGGCTATCTCCTTGCAGATAAATTTGGGATCATACCCGACCTTCCTGCTTTTAAACACACACACATACACACACATACACACACTCGAAAAAAATAAAATAAACAAAACTAAATAGTAACTATGTGAATTTAACGAAATTAAGAAAGAGGGCTCAGAAGCCCTTTGATTTACTGGTGTGATAATAAGATAAACACGGGGAACATGTCATTAAGTTCAGAGCCCTCTGAGCCGCACTACCTTATCTTCAAAATAAGGGGTTGAGCCCACAGATCTCAAAGGCACCTTTCAGGTCTCCCATTACTTTAGTTCTTTAGTTCTTGGTCCTGCTTCAGAGATTACCATTTGTCCTCAGCAGCAAGTTAGTTCGTGGTCTTGAGTCTGCTCAAAGAGCTCTGCTAGATAGCCAAGGAAGAGCCGGGATCCATGTCACTGACATCCCGGCAAAGAGCGAACTCTTGTTAATGATGGGTATTGAATGGATAGTAGTTCAAGTCAAAATATCACATGATCACTGCGAATAGGTTTTTGTGTATTTACGTTTTATTGTATGTGTCTCGGATGTACAATGTGGCATTTTGATAGATCATTAGTGAAAATAGTCCTGAGGCCAAGGAAATGAACATCTCAGTCAGCCACACATGGATAAGCAGAGTCCCTGAAGTCTACTTGTAGCAAAACTCCTCAGTACAGCATGATACTAAGTCCAGCCCTGTGGTGTCGTTGCATCTATTAGACCCAGACGTGTTCCTCCTCCTGACTTCTGCTTCTGTATTCCCTACCAGCCCCCACTTGGCATATTTTCTTAACCCTAGAGGAACAGACAGGCTGCATTGGAAGTCAGGGCAACTCTTCTGGGCAAGGCTTGGTTTGGACATGTCTGGAATGTGAGCAGAGAAGCCCTTTGAAACACCAGGGCCTAGTGGGTGTTCCCAGCCCAGAAGAACATTTGATCTCCTTGGAAAATAAGTACCTGTACTCCAAAGGAAGGCTGCTCAGGCCCAGAAGAATGAGTTCCTCCCCAGAAGGTGTGTGGCCTCAGCTGTGATGCTGTAATATCAAGATTTCTGGAAGACTTGGGCATTTTTATTCTGGGTTGTACCGAGAACTCCATTTAATTTTTTACTTCTGTTTCTAAGAGTGGACTCATCTTTATTTGGAACTCGTCTGTTTCCATGGTTGTATTTTTCCACACAGAGACATTTCACGGCTCAACACACAATAGGTGCCCCATAAGTATTAGCTTACTGAAAAAAGAAAGTGAAGTTTTTAAATGAACTTTTCAGGTTTGCACACAAAGTAATGGGTCTCATCATGGCGTCTTGGTCTGTGTATGTCTTATGCTCCAATTAGCAGTTCATTTTACTTTAAAGGTAAAGTTTAAGAGCAAGAGCTTTTCTTTGAAAAATTCCATTTTTTTTCAGGCCCTAAAAATCTTCAAATAAACCACCTCTGTTTAAAAGCTTTCCAATCAGATGGATCAAAGATTCAGAGATAAAATATGAAATATTTGGTATGGTAATATGAAATATTAATGCACCAGAAAACATGAAAGAATTTATTTACAGTCTTGACGGAGGGAAGATCTTTTCCCCACTACCAAAGTAGTACTTCTCCAGAAGTAATATAATGTTTCATATATATATGAAGCATTATCCCCCAAAGTAGGGCAGATGCTAGGCACTTTAGGGGTAAATGCTTCCATTTATAACAGAGAAAGCCACTACTTCTTTTAAAGACTGTTAATGAGTCTTCCAAGTTATCCTTTCTTTTTGTTTGAGCTAAAATTCTTTGGAAAAACTTAAGAGGAATCAACCAAGGTCACTGAGTCACCCTGACACATTCTTTCAGGCCGCCAAGAGTAAACTTCGCTTGCTATAATGCTAAAACCTCTCTCGCCATGCGTTTGGGTTTGCCATCTGTCCATTTTGAAAGGTGGCATATGCCTTGAACTGAGCATGCTCAGAAACGCACCCCACACACACACACACACCTTGTGCTTTTCTATACGAATATGTATAAGCCCCCCAGCTAATCCCCAGGCTTTTGTTGCTAGGGAGAGCACTGCTTTGCAGTCACCCCCGGTGCTCTCCTTCCCAGCTACAAGTAACACAACCGTCTTCTCTCATTTCCCGAGACCTCGTCAAGTCCAACTGCAAAAGAGAAGAAAGGGGACTTTCAAGGTTTATCAAGATAACAAGACTAATCTACCGATATATAAAACGTGCCTAGCAATCAATAAGAAAGGGACACTTCATGCTCTAAAAAGAGCAAAGAAAACAAGAGTTCACAGAAAATGAGATAAAGCTCTTAGGTCCAAGATGCCCCCCAGGAATTCGAGAGAGGCGATGACCGCCTTTCCTGGACTTCCCTGTGCTACCCACCAGGTCAGCACATATCTACGACATGATAGCATGTTCTGCAGTTAAGAGCTCAGGAAGGGGAAGACAGCATTTTGGGTGCGAGACCCTCTCTTGGGACCAACTTAGAAACATCTATCAACACTCACATAGCAGAAGGGAAGGGAGATAGAGCTTAAGATAATAAAACCTAAGATTTGGGGCCCTCCTCTGTGAAAATCCTTCTCAAGGTTCTGGCAGACACCCCCACAGTGTTCCAACATATATTTTCAGATCTTGTAAAATAAATCATTTCAATCATATCTGGCTGACACCACTACTCCCTTTCCACTTGGCTGTCCCTCCATCAATCTCTCCCCTGAAAAGTGTATCATCCCAGGGGCACCGGGCACTTTAAATTTGGAGATGAATTAAGTTTGGGTTCCTGAGGGTATATTTGTGTGGTGTGCAGTCACCACATGTACAGCCAGGTTATCACTTAGTGTACCTGTGGGGGTAGGAATGACATCCAGAAACGCCATGCCAACCACCTGCCGTTCTGACCAGAAGGCGCAGAGCCAGAGGTCACATTGAAAGATGAACGTGCTTTAGAGGGCTTCAACAGACTGTGTACGTAGCAAGAAAGAAAGACTGCTTGAAGCGCAGAGGTAGAAGGCAGTCTTTGGAAAGCCATTTAGATATGAGGCGTGCCAAATTACAAGCAACATATTTAATTTTTACAAATATCTCATCAAAAGAGATGCTTTAGCCTGTCAAGAGGGGCTCGCTAGTTATAAATGTACCATATATTTATAATTTTTATGTGAATTATATAAAATAGAATTCACCAGAAGTTGGAAATTGTAGGACAAAAACTTGAAAGCAGCAAACTTTGTTTTGACTTTTAAAGGAGGAAAGATCTTTGACTTGGTCTCGAAGGGATACAGTCTGTCATGGCAGGAAAGCACGGTGATAGGAGCATGAGTCGGATTGGTCACATTCTGTCCTCAGTTGGGAGCAGAGGCAGATGAATGCTGGTCCTCATCGCACTGTCTCCTTGTCCCTTGTATTCAATCTGGGCCTCCAAGCCATGGGATGGTACCACCCACATTCAGGGTGGGTCTTTCCTCCTACAGTTAAACCTCTCTGGAAACATCATCATCACCACACACAACCTGTGTCTCCAAGGTGATTCTAAATCAAGTTACATCAATAGTGAAGATTAACCATCACAAGTTCCCCCCTGGTGAACTTAACCCATCCCGTTAAGACATACTATTCCAACCCTGGCCTGCAAAAGCTCATGGCCATCTCAGTGGAAGCTGCATTTAGCTCATGTTCCAGTGTCCCCTAACTGTTCACGGTCTCAATACTTTTGTTCCAAGACTGCTCTGAGACCCAGGTAACCTCTTACCTACGAACCCCTTTTGCTAACATATGTAACAAGGTCACAGCATACATTTTTCCAGGTTTAGAAGACAGTGGCAAGTTTTCAATTACCTTTGGCATTTTTACATTCACAGTCTCCTTCCTTCACTTCTGAATCCCAATCATAGAGGATCCTTTTACTTGGTGGTCACTTTTGATTGGAGACGTCCTCTTAATGAAAGATCTCTGAATGTCCATTTCAGCTTCAGGATTCAGGAACACTCAGTATCGCTGTGCTCATTGGAAGTCTTCAAATGAAGCTTCAAAACTATCAGAGTTGCTATTATCAACTAATATCAACACAGGTAACTGGTGTTGCTCCTGATGGGGGAAAGGGAACCCTTGTGCACTATTGGTGGGAATGCAGATCATCATTATGGAAAACAACATAGAGGTTCCTCAAAAACAATTAGAAAGAGGGGCCTGGTTTTACTTGACACGCAACATTGCACATATTTTGTGGTGTACAATATAATATGACATAATGTCCAAGTGAATGAGAACATTAAGAATACCCATCGCTTCAAGCTATTGTTTCTTTGTGGTTATGAGCGGAACCTTCTAGTTATATTTGAATGGACAGAATATTAACTGTTGTCACCCTGCTGCGCTCTAGAACAGCAGAATTTCTCTCACCTCTGCTAACTTAGCTTTCCTCAATTTTCTTTCCTTCCTTCCTTCTCTCCCCAGTTGCTGGTAAACACCATTCCACGGTCAACTTCTATAAGATAAACTTTCCATTTTAGTTATTTAATGATTTGATTATTTTGCGTGGTTGGAGATCAGTTTGGGGCCTTTAATCATACCAAACAAGCACTCGATCACTGAGCTACACCCCAGCCCCCAAATCAGTGTTTTCAGATTCCGTGTACACCTGACTTTTTGTGGTTTTGTTTTTTGGTGCCTGACTTACTTTGCTGATGTATCCATTCAAATGGCAGGATTTCATCGTTCCTTGTGGGTGAGTTTCACTGACCTCTTGTTTCGTTTGAGGATCGGCTGGGGTGTAACTCAGTGACAAAGCAACTTGCCTAGCATGAGGGAAGCTCTAGACTCAATTCCCAGTATTTAAAAAAACAATAAAGGCAGCATGTGGTGGCGCACACATTTAATCCCAGCACTTAGAAGCAGAGGCAAGAGGATTTCTTTGAGTTTAAGGCCAGCCTGATCTACAGAGTGAGTGTCAGGGCAGCCAGGGCTATGTAGAGAGACCTTGTCTATCTACTAAAAAAAAAGATTGAAAATTATCCGAGAGTCGTCAAAATACGTGAAATCTCAGCCCAGGAGGTAGAAGCAGTTAGATCTGGTATGGACTAATACACTCAGATTCTCTCTTCTAGATCTCACTCTGTAGACCAGGCTGGCCTCGAACTCACAGAGATCTGCCTGGCTCTGCCTCCCTAGTGCTGGGACTAAAGGCGTGTGCCACCACTGCTCAGCTCAGATACTCTCTTTTAAATTTATTTTACATCTCCTCCCTCCTCTCCTCCTATACTCTCCCCCACCTCCCTTCTGCCCCCCCACCCCCCGACACACACAACTATTCATTCCTCCTGTTTCTGTTTTAGCAATGGGCCGGCCTCCCATGGGTATCAATAAAGCATGGCATCTCAAGCTGCCATAGAACTAAGCTCCTCCCCTTGTACTAAGGCTTGTCAAGGCAACCCAGTATAAGGACTAGATTCCCAAAAGCCGGCTAAAGCATTAGGGATAGCACCAGCTCCTGCTGTGAGTCCCACAGTAGACCAAGCTACTCAACTGTCACCCACATGTAGAGGGCTCAGGTTGGTTCCATGCAGGCTCCCTGGCTGTCAGTCCAAACTGTGAGCTCCTCTGAGCTCAGGTCAGCTGTCTGTGTGGGTTCCCTTGTGATGTCCTTGACCTCCCTGGATTGTACACTCTTTCCTCCATCTCTTCAGTAGGATTTCCTGATCTGGGCCCAATGCTTGACTGTGAGTCTCTGCGTCTGTTTCCATCAGTTGCTGGCTGAAGTCTCTCTAATGACAATTGGGATAGTCACCCATCTTTGAGTGTAGTAGAACATCATTAGGCATCATTATACTGACTTTTTTTTTCCCAGTCATGTTTGGTTCTATCCTGTTCCAGCCTCTGGGTCCTGGCACTCCAGGCAGTGTTAGGGGTCAGCTCACTCTTGTGGTATGGGTCTAAGGCTAGACCAGTCATTAGTTGGCCACTCCCAAAATTTCTGTGCCACCTTTATCCGAGCAAATCCCATAGACAGGACAGACTGTGGGTCAAAGGTTGTATGGCTGGGCCAGTGTCCCAATTTCTCCACTGGAAGTCTTGCCCGGTCACAGGAGATGGACAGTTCAGGCTATGCATTCACCATTGCTAAGTCTTGACTGGAGTCATCCTTGTAGATTCCTCGAAGTTTCTCTTGCACCAGGTTTCTACCTGACCCCATAATGTCTCCCCTTTCCAGTCATCTCTTTCAATCCTCCCTTCTCCCCCTCCCCCTCCCTCTCTACCCTGATCCCTTCTGTTCCCTTCTCACCTGCTCCCAGTATACCCACGAGATCTCTTCTATTTCCCCTTCCCTGGGAGATCCATTCATTTCCCCCTTGGGCTCTCCTCCCCCCCCCCCGAGACAGGGTTTCTCTGTGTAGTTTTGGTGCCTATCCTGGATCTCACACTGCAGACTAGACTGGTCTCAAACTCACAGAGATCTGCCTGGCTCTGCCTCCTGAGTGCTGGGATTAAAGCTGTGCACCACCACCGCCCTGCTGGACCCTCCTTATTATCTAGGCTCTCTGGGTCTGTGGATTGTAGCATGGTTATCCTTTACTTTACAATTAATATCTACTTATAAATGAGTACATTCTGTGTTTGTCTTTCTGGGTCTGAGTTATCTCATTCAGTATGATTTTTATCTAGTTCCATCCATTTGCCTGAAAATTTCATGATGTCATTGTTTTTAATAGCTGAGTAATACTCTGTTAAGTAAATGTACCATATTTTCTTTATCCATTCTTTGGTTGAGGGGCATGTAGGTTGTTTTCAGGTTCTGGCTATTATGAATAAAGTTGCTATGAACATAGTTGAGCAAATGTCCTTGTGGTATGATTGAGCATCCTTTGGGTATATGCTTAAAAGTGGTATAGTTGGATCTTGAGGTGGATTGATTCCCAATTTTCTGAGAAGTCGCCATACTGATTTACATAATGGCTGTACAAGTTTGCTTTTTCACCAGCAATGGAGGAGTGTTCCCCTTGCTCCATATCCTCTCCAGCATGAGCTGTCACTTGTGCTTTTGATCCTAGCCATTCTGACAGGTATAAGATGGAATCTCAGAGTCATTTTGTTTTGCATCTCCCTGATGGCTAAGGATGTTGAACAATTCTTTAAGTGTATCTCTGTGGTATTGTATTCCCCCAAATATTGTGCATGCTAATAAACTTATCTGGGGTCAGAGACAGAGCAGCCACAATATTAAACATAGAGGATAGGCAGTGATAGCACACGCCTTTAATCCTAGCATTCCAGAGGCAGAAATCCATGAGTTCAAGGATACAGCCAAGCATGGTGACTCATGCCTTTAATCCCAGAAAGCAGCCTTTTCCCCAGGGATTGATGGTAGAAAGCAGAAAGGTATATAAGGCATGAGGACCAGAAACTAGAGGCATTTTGGCTGGTTAAGCATTTGGCTGGTTAAGCATTCAGGCTTTTGAGGAGCAGTTCAGCTGAGACCCATTCTGGATGAAGACTCAGAGGCCTCCAGTCTGAGGAAACAAGACCAGTGGAGGATCCGGCGAGGTGAGGTAACTGTGGCTTGTTCTGGCTCTCTGACCTTCCAATGTTCACCCCAATAACTGGCCTCAGGTTTGATTTTATTAATAAGAACTTTTAAGATTCCTGCTACATATCTCAGCCATTTCAGATTCTTCTGCTGAGAGTTCTCTGTTTAGACTCAGATAATTTTTTATCCCTACTGTGAGTTCAAGTCCAGCCTAGTCTACACACAAAATTCCAGGCTAGCCAAGACAACATAGTAAGATGCTGTATGTAAGTAAACAGTAAAGATATAAATTCCTTAAGGCCCCCTTCCATTCCAAAGCCTTAAACACTGTGTGTCATGCCCCCACTACTCTATTTCCTGGCCTCCCCCACCCTCCCACCTTCTGGTGGAACTAATGTGGAGATCCAGATTTTGCCTAAATGCTCACTTTGATGGCAAGCCCTCCTGGGTTAAGTCAGGAGGCTCACAGGCCTTCCCTAGACCCCACCTGACAGATTGCTCACCCCCATGTCTCCAGCACCTCCAACAGCATCTGGCACCTGGAAGGACCTTGGTAAACATTTGTTGAATAAATCAATGACTGTTACTGACAAAAGAAGACACGGACCTTAGAAAAACCAGAGACCAATGAAACCTATAAAATTTCCAAGAATTGTTAAAAAAAAAAAAAAAAGACCAATGTCTATCTGTCATTAGTGGGGGTGGGGGCTGGGAAATGGAGTGGGGGAGTGGGACAGTGAGGGAGTGGGGAAGTGGGGGAGTTGGGAGTGGAGGGAATGTGGGTATAGAAACCTTCTTCTATGCTTTTTCCTTTAAATTGAGGTATAAAATTACCCATTCTGGGACTGGAGAGATGACTCAGTGGTTAAGAGCACTGGCTGAGCTGGGTGGTGGTGGTGGTGGTGGTGGGTGGTGGCACACGCCTTTAATCCCAGCACTCAGGAGGCAGAGCCAGGTGGGTCTCTGCGAGTTCGAGGCCAGCCTGGTCTACAGAGCAAGATCCAGGACAAGCAACAAAGCTACACAGAGAAACCCTGTCTTGAAAGAAAAAAAAAAAAAACAATAACAACAAACCCTAGCTGCTCTTGCAAAGGACACAGGTTTACTTCCTAACACCCACACAGTGGCTCACAACCATCCATAACTCCAGTTCCAGGTAAACACATGCATGCACGCAGAACACTCATACATATAAAATAAATAAATCCAAAAGGAAACAAATGACCCATGTTGAAGTGAATAACTCAGTAGTATTTAGTATATCACAGGGATGGCCAATCACCAGCTCTCGTCCCAAGGCATTTCCACCACTCTGAAAAGAAACCTACTGCCCATCAAGTAATCACTTCCGGTTCTCCCATCCCAAGCCCCAGCACTAACCAACCTGATCCCAGGCTCTGTGGATTTGCCTGTAATGGGACAGTAGGCATCCTTTGTGCTTCTATCGCTAAACATAATGTATCACTTCGTCCCTGTCTGTTGCTGAATACTGCTCTATTCTCTCTCTGCTGTAATTCCCATGTCCACTCATCCTCTGGTGGATTTTTTGGTTATTTCTGTCTTTGGCTATCGTGAATGGCACTGCTATAATATTTTATCTTTTTAATGTGTGTGAGTAGTTCCGGAGAGACTAGTCCCTGTGGTCATCATTTGAGTATCTGGCACATTAGATGGGATGCAGCATTTAGTGCCTATGGTGTTAGTGGTTAAATATTTCAAATAATTATTAGCAGATTATCGTATTTCAACCCGAGAGGTCCATGTTAAATTCTCTTAATTCCACAGAGAATTGAGACAGGAGTGAGCATGTAGCCAAATGCAGTCTGTGCAAGTGACTAATGAAATATAATTGATTTAAAATAGGTATGAGCCAATGAGATTAATTCTGCAGGGAAAATGAGCTAAAACCATGAATGAAGTGAAGTTGGTAATGGGAACAGGAAATGAAGCAGAACAGCCTTAATATCCAGTCTCTGGAAAGCGCCTCTGAGACTGCCACCCCGGGGAGCCATGTCCCATGCCGCCCGTGCAGTTCAGCCAGCTCGCCCTTCACGGTCCTGCCTGGCCTGTTCTCATGCCTTGGATTCCTGCTCTGAATATTTTCCACAGTTGTCCTTCCTACAAGCTTCCCAATGACGGCGGCATCCCGAGCAATTCCTGGCATCCAAAGGAACTTAGAGAAAGACCTCCAAAGAGCAAGGGAGGGCGTGGAGACCCAGAGCCTCTTAATTCTTCACAGCCTGAGTCAAACTCAGGAATTCCCTTAGGAATTCCAGTCAATGGCAAAACCCTAAATTTGGGAAATTTTTATGCATAAGAAGTTCACCACAATGTTAGCTTAATATAAGAAATTAGAAATATGTATTTAAATGTCAGAGATGAGTAAGAAAAGAAAGAACAATGAAATGTTCTAAATTAGATTCAAGGTTTACGTGAGGCTGGAGGTGTAACCTGGTGGTGGAGTATCTGCTTAGCATGCTCAGAGCACTGGTTTCACACACAAAAGAAGAATAATATAGATGAATAGCTTTGTATTAGCATTGAAACATTATTCTGGAATAATCCTTATTTAAAAGTAGGATATAAACATCTATTCATGTGGAAAATTTTCATAGAAGAAATATGATAAAAATTAATCTTATAAATAGTAATTATCTTTTGATTTTTCTCCTACACTTAAAATATTTTGAAGTATGTATGTGTTGTTTTTATAAAAAGGAAATGCTTCAATACATAGATAAACAACATGGTGAATCTTCTAGATAGATATTAATCATTCTAAACTGATACTCATTCCTGTTTTAGGATTACTATTGCTAAGATGAAACACCACAATCAAAAGCAAGCTGGGGAGGAAAGGGTTTGTTTGGCTTACACTTCCACATCTTAGTCCATCACTGAAGGAAGTCAGGACGGGAACTCAAACAGGGCAGAAACCTGCAGACAGGAACTGATGCAGAGGCCATGGAGGGGTGCTGCTTACTGGCTTGCTCCTCACAGCTTGCTGAGCCTGCTTCCTTGTAGAACCCAGGACTACCAGGCCAGGGATGGCACCACCCACAATGGTCTGGGCCATCCCCCAACAATCACTAATTAAGGAAATGCCCTATAGCCGGATCTTACAGGGGCATCTTCTCAACTGAGGCTTCCTCCTCTCCATGACTCTAGCTTGTATCACGTTGATGTAAACCAAGCAGCACAACTTCTTAGGAAAGGAATGATGACAGCTGCAGTCCTGATAGCACAAAAGGGGGAGACCCAGCAACCCCTGGAGAACCAGAGAGAAGTCTGGCTTTATTTCTTCTTATTTTTGTTCTGGGACCTCTAGCACATCAGGGGGAGTATACCACTTTTTAGCTATATCTTTTGACTTTTTAATTAACTAATTAATTAGGGTTTTTTTGTTTGTTTGTTTGGTTGGTTGGTTTTGGTTTTTGGTTTTTTGAGATAGGGCTTCTCTGTGTAGTTTTGATGCCTGTCCTGGAACTTACTCTGTAGATCAGGCTGGCCTCGAACTCACAGAAATCCACCTGGCTCTGCCTCCCAAGTGCTGGGATCAAAGGCGTGCTCCATCACCACCCAGTTAGTTTTGTTTTTTGAGCTAGGCTCCCAGACTTGCCTGAAATTCATTATATAGTTAGTGCAAGCTGGCTTCAAACTCCTGGTAATCCTCCTGTCTCTGAGTAACTGAGATTACAGTTTGACACTACCAGACTCAGTTGAGACCCTGGACTTCTGGAGGGGGCCGGGTATTACCTTTTGTGACAAGGACAAAGAAGAGTTTGGTGTAGCTGAGATCTCTACGACAAATCCAAGCCTTTCATGGTCCAGAAGGGGTCTGGGGAGATGGCCCAGTTGGTCGAGACCTTGACTGAGTCTGTGCTAAGCCCTGCACAAAATTCCATCTCCAGCACACCCATGCGGGGCATGGTGGTGCACAAATATAATCCTAGCATTTGGCAGGTGAAAACACGTGGATGAGAATGCCAGCCTCATCTACTCAACAGGTTTGAATCCAGCCTGGGCTACATCAAACCCCATCTCAAATTAAAAAAAAATAATAATAAAATAAACCATTAAAAACTATCTTGATTTTTAGTGTTATTTTTTAATGATATTTTTATTGATTATTTGGGAATCTCATATAATGCACACCAATCACTCTTACTTCCCATTCCTCCCAGGTCTTTCCCCTCATTACCCTTGTTGCCTCCCCTTCCCCCAAAAAAAGATAAAAAAAAAAAAATAACAACAATAAGAAAACCCAAGTCTAAGTGGTGTTGTCCACATAGTCACTGGAGCTGGTCAAACTCCTGATGGCCAGCCCTTTAAAGTAAACTGAATCTCTCCCCACTCCCAACTCCATCAGTAGCCATCTATTGTGGAGAACTACACCTCAGCACCCTTACCACAATTTGAAAAGTTCTCTTCTATGGCTTCCTATCTAGGTTGTTCCTTTTTTGTGGGCAGGGGTAGGGGTTGTCACAGAAGCCTTCCATATCTTTCTTTCTCAACCATGAGTCTACAGTCACGGATACTACTGCTTCCTTGTCTTTCACAGTCAGCAGGAACACAGATCCTGGATATCCACATGGTATCTGGTGACAGCATAGACCATGGACATCCACCTGACCTCTGGAGTCAGCATGTGCCATGGACCTCAGCATGGTCCCCAGTGGCAGTCCAGGCCATGGACACCAACATGGTCCCTAGTGGCAGCCCTGGCCACAAATATCAAAATGGCTTCAAGAGGCCCCACAGATCATAGACATTCACATGGCTTTTGGTGGTAACACTGGCCACGGACAACAACTTGGCCCCCAGCTGCAGCAGGACCACCAACCCCAACACAGGACTCAGTGGCAACACGGACCACAGACATCAACATGTGTACAGGTGGCAGCACAGACCACGGACGTCTGAATGACTTTTGGTGGTAATAATGGCAGCCATGGACATTAGTAAGGTCCCTGGCTATAGCAATGCCATGGACTCCCACATGGCCCTCAGTGGCAGTTCAGACCAGGGACGACATCAACATGGCCTCAGGCAGCAGTACAGGTCATGCACATCATCAGGGCCTCTAGCAGCAGCTTGGACCTAGGACAGTGACAATGGTTCCATCTCTTTCCACTGCATATGCACAGCTCTATTCCTCCATCCTTTCCATCCATCCATTGCAAATTCATTTGTCACGGTGGCAGTGGAAACTGCAGAGCATCACTCAACATAAGTCTTTGCCCAAAACAACTCTACAAGCAAATAAATACTCATTGCCAAGAGTCATTGGTTTAAACTAAGGCCTTTGGTCTCTGAAGCATCATAAATACTGGACCATCGCCGAGACTTGTCTCAGCTAATCCTGTTGTTGCCCAGAGCCAGGGTGATCTTTCAGCTAGGTGGACAGGATCCAAGAGAGATCTGGACCTCCACACTCCTCCTTGCTCTCAATGCAGGCTGCCCTGAGAGACACCAGGCACACCATTGTGCCTACAGCCTGTAGACAGTGCCCCAACCCTGTACTCTCCTTCTCCCACCACGGCCAGCGGTAGTGGCTGCTCCAAGCTGCAGGCCGGCCAGCTGGCCGAGGACTGGCTCTATTCGGTGATGCCATGTTCTTTGCCCACCTCGGCTCTGCTCCCTTATCACTCCCATGCTCTCTTTGGCCACATCTGAAGTTTCACCATCCCACCCCCACCCCACCCCACCCCCACTGTGTTGCCTAGCTCTATCAGTTCGCTTTTTTTAAATGGACTTCCTCACTTTGCAGCCCAGGCTGGCTTGGAACTCATAATGTATTCTAGCCTGGTCTTAGTTCACAGCAATCCCCTTACCTTAGTCTCCCAAACCCTGGGTTAGAGGCCTGAGCTTCCAGGCTCCTTTTACAGGTTTTGACAGATGCCTAAGGTCAGGCCTTTACCATCACAGTGTCACGCCGCTTTGCCACTCTGAAGATCTCATGTTTCACGTGGGCCCTCCTCCCTCTCCCCTTTAAAGCACTCCTCTGCTTTTTATTGTCTCTGCAGATTTGCCCTTCCCATAAAATCATATATCTGTAACCATACAGTGTGTGGCCTTTTCAAATCAGGCTCCCTTCACTTAGCAGTGTGCTGCTATGCATATGTCTTGTGGGGGCCCTGATAGCTCATTTCTTTCTTTTCTAAAACCACTGAAGAACGTAACAGTGTCCAGATGTACTGCGTTTGCTCAGCCATTCTTCTGCTGAAGGACATTTTAGCTATTTCCAACTTTGGGTAAGCGTGGATAAAGCTAGTGTGCAGGTTTCTATGTAAACACAAATTTTCAGCTTAACTGGGTAAATAACAAAGAGAACAACAGCTAAACCACACAGTTAAGAATATGTTTAGTTTTGTACGACACAGCCAAACTCTTAGAAGATGGCCACACCCTTTGCATTCCTAGCAGCCATGAAAGAGCATTCCTGTTGCTCCACATCCTTGTCAACATTTCATGTCATCAGTGTTTGGGAGTTGGGCACAAGAGTGCAGAAGTGCCTCATTTTAATTTGCAATTTTCTGATGACATATGATATAGAGCATCTTTTCAAATGATTATTTTCTCTGTCTGTCTTCTTTGGTGAATTGTCTATTCAGATCTTGCCCACTTTTTAATGGGGTTGTTTCCTTTTCTTACTGTTGAAACTTGGGTCTTCTTTTCACAGAAGTACAAATCCTTTCTCATATACATCTTTTGCAAATATTTTCTCTTGGTCTTTTTACATCTTTTTATTCACTTAATATCTATTTAAAATCTTAAGAATTTCAAAGTTGTAAATGGTTCAGTCATCCCTTAACTTTTAAAAAAGTAGAAATGAGGCAGATGATGATGATAAGGATATTTTTGGACTTGTTTTGTCATGAGACATATGTGGTCCTTAGCCAGTCAGGTTTATTTGAGGAATAAAGGAGGGAGAATCAGATGGTAAATATTATCCTACCATAGGCCAAGCACCTCCAGACTTGGCCTTTGAGACTAAAGGATAAAGTAACTCCTTGACACCAGGGCGCTGGGTATGAGCCTAAGTTGTCTCAGGGAAGATCCCACAGGGATTGAAAGGAAGAGAGTCAGCACGAGGCAGCCCAGGACCGAATTCTCAGCACAAGGGAGATTTATTTGCCCCAGAGAGATAGAGGGCAGGGAATAAGAGACAAAGATAGGGGATAGAGGATGAGGGATAAGGGTAAAGGAACAAGGGAGAGGGTTATTTGCCTTGGAGGGACAAAGGACAGCTTCTGGATAGAAAGACAGACATGGCTCATCATAGGCAAATGGCAGTTTATAAAGGGAAAACAGGAAACCCCATGTTAGGATTAGTTGGCTTGTTTTGACTGGGCATGTTAACTAGGTGAGCCAAAGGGGGCTTTTGGTTACTGGGCTTCAATACTTTGATAGCTGGACCTTGGTGGTCAGCCTCAGGAGGAGGAAGTGGCCAAATAAGGGAACAGATCTTGGTGGTTAGCTTTAGGGATGTAATCTAACAGTTTAGCAAGGTAGAGGGAATGGGAGAGAGGGGTAAGGCAAAAGCTGTCTTCACCGTGTTTGCTATGCTCGGGCCTGCTAGAGCCCTTCAGGAATGGATGTAAACAAGTCCTACCCTGGTCAGGGCACAGCCATGGAGCAAGCTCTGCTGTCAAAGTGATGGTTCATTTTAAGGTAATCCAGAGAATCTGCTGGGTTTGAAACAGAATACCAATAAACAACTTGGGGCACTGAGTCTAATAGTTGACAGAGAAAAAACATAATTAAGCAGGATATTGGGCTCCAGACAAGCAGGCTGAGGACCAGCCCTAGGCTGCAAATAGTATTAAGTAACTGGACCCCAATAAAAGCCTAATTGGATGGCCATGGGGGCCATATAGCGTGAGCTGGTCAAGGTCTATTAGCTAAGGGGATCCACCAGCTTGGGAGAACAAGGCCCACCCCTGCACCCTTGGCTGCTGGGCTTGAATGAGCTCATCCTGTGAGACATAAGATCAGAGAGGACACATGGAAGCTTCCTGGAGGGCAGAAGTGTCAAGCATGATGAGCTATAAGCTGGGGTTGGTGGAGGCAGGAGGAGGATTATGAGTTGGAGGACTGTCCGGGCTACATATCTAGACCCTGCCAAAAAAAAAAAAAAGGAAGAGAGGGAGAAAAGGAGAGAGGAAATGAGGTTGAGAGAGAAGGACAGAGAAAGGAAGGGAGGGGGTGGAGCAAGAAGGAATGCGAGTAGACAGCAGTTAGCAGAAACGAGGATCAAAGTTAAGGCTGAAGTAGCTCTGATCTAGAGGTCCTCAAAGTCCTTGGACATTAGGATCCATCATCCCAGAGATGAGCCCAGGGCTCAGTCTGAGGGTGGTGTTACCTGATGGGCCCAATTATAGAAACCAGAGCTTCCTTGAGCTAGCCTACTTGCACAAGACTGGTAGCCAGGACCCTCGGAGGCAGGAAGATTTGGTAGATGGAGTCCTCGGGCAAATTAGATTCTCTACGAGGAAATCCCAAACTCCTTCAGGATTCAGGTGACTATGCTTAACAGGTCAGAAGTGTTCCTGAAAAGCAGCACATCAGATGAATTCTTGTAAAAATGATACCTTAAGTGACATCGGGAAACATACTTTAAAGCAAATTATTATTATTTGTGATCTAGTTTCAATCCATTAATGTTTGTTGGTAGTACCGGAGACTGAACCTACAGCCTTATGCATGGCAGGCAAGCGATCTACACTTGAGCTTTATCTCCAGCCATAGATTTTCCTACAAAAGATATTCTTTTAACCTGATTATAATCTTCTATCCATGAATGATAATTATATATATACATACACATATACACACATATATGTATGTATATATATATTATATAATGGGGTCTATACATTTTTCAAAAAAATACATATTTCAAAAAGCAATAGGTCTTGGTTTTAGCAAGGTTTAAATTTTACCCTTTACAACATAATTATTAAAATAAAAGACACATGGTCATTTCTGACTGTCTCCAGAGTTAAGGTGAGATTTTTAGAGAATGTTGATTCTTGGTCCCTGCCTCTTCAGCTTCTCATCAATGGGAAGCACAGGAAGACTGGAAGGGGGAGGGTGTGGCTTACAGCACAGTCACAGCAGACTGACAGCGGCAGGTGGAAGCTGACCCTGAGATGACTCCAGTGTTACAGTCCCAAGTGCTACAGTCCCAGCTCTCTCTTCCTCTGAGCACACCAAGCCCACGTGTGGGGTCATGGGCCTGGTAAGGTCTTCAGCACCAAGGGGTGAGCAGCTGTGCCTCGGCTGATGTGAGGGCACGTCCCTGGGCTCCAGGTTAGACCTCCAGGTCCAAGTCAGGGTCTGTCGCTTTGCCCGGAGCCTGCAACCTTCACCTAGAATTCTAGCAGGAGGATTTTATAGTCGCTTAGAGCACACCTAAAAGAAGGAAGCCCTTCTAGAAGAAGGAAGTCTGTGGTCAGCAGAACAGTGTCTCCCTGCATTCCATGATGTCTGTGCCCTGTGCCCCTAAAGTGGGACTATATTAGGGCATATGAGAAAAATAGATGCCTGCCTGGTGACTGCCTGCCTGATGGCCAGCCTAGACATGGGAGGATTATCTGGGATTATCTTGTGAGGGAACCTTAAAAGTGGGAGAGGGAGACAGGAGAAAGGGGAGGGAGAGAGAGAGACAGAACAGCAAGGGAAGACCAGTGTAGGCCTAGCAACTGCAGAAATGGCACCACGAGACAAGGAGTGTGGGCAGCCCCCAGAGCCAGAGCGCTTGCCGCCCACCCCTTCATTTCAGCCCCGTGAGACCTGAATTAGACCTGACCTCCAGAGCTGCAGATGATAAATTCCTGTCCTCTTAGGCCACAATATTTGAGGTGATTTTTTAATAGAAAGAATAGGAAACTGAAAAAAACACTCAGGACTAAGTTCTAAAAAAAAAAAAAAACAAAAACAAAAAACCTCATTTTTTTAAGAATGTAAAAAAAGGAAAAAGAAATAAGTCTGACAGACTTCCCCTCGCTGCAAAGCTTTGTAAGTCAGTGCCATTATTTTCCTTTTCTTCTCTTTGAAAGAGCAAAGAAGATTCCACATCTGATGAGGATGGATCTCCTTATTGGACCAATGTTTTAATATGGTTAAAGTAGTAAGATGTAGTTATCTACCTTAAAAAAAAAAAAACACCTCCCTAGATGTCTCGCCTATCCAGCCAAGTTTACAAACTACTGATCTAAAATTTCATTTCTAGCCCACATAATTATAAGGTGGCTGCACGCCCGGAGAGTGAGTATCCGTGGATTATGACTAACCTGGAGGACATAGCATGTGGGATGACCGTGGAGATCTGCCTAACGACACAACACTTGGTGTGTTACCGGCAGAATGGAATGACATGCTCATTAAACGTGAATGCCAGCCCAACACGGGAAACAGGCGGAGGAGGGCATTTTCATTAATTAATGAGGGCTATTAGATGGAAGGCGTGTGGACTCAAGGGACAGCTGACAGCAGACCGAGGGAGGCCAGAGGAGCTCCTGGAAATGCAATGCAATCCAGTGAGGGCAGGTGTATGTAGAACGTACTTTCTGGATCAAGGAAGGCAATGGCTTAGTAATGGGCAGAGTGGGGAAACGAGCTGTCTGAGATGAGACCTGGTGCTAAGGGTTCTTGGTGCATCAAGGCCACCTGTTCTGGGCCTCCCATTCCCACAGGCCCTGGAATGTGGTCTTGCGACATCTTCTGGCATTTGATAAGGGTGTTGATCTGTTGTCATAAGCACGCAAGCACATAATCCCATTTTGCAACCTCTCTCTTTTCACTGTATTGAGAGATTCAAAGAAGGAGGCTGTTGGCCTAGGTGCCTCAGCTCCATCAATGACAGATCACAAGATTCAGCCAGTCTCACTGGTTTTTGCCTCTGGCATACGTCAACAGCTGCAGAACACCTCTCAAAGGACGACTGAGGAGTAGGGTGCGGGTGGGGATGTTTGGAACTGGGGTGGTATGGACTTTGTTTTTTCCTAAATGGAATATTGGTAGGTACTTTTCTGTTTTTGTTTTTGTTTTTTTTCCTCCAGAGTTACCCACACATACAATCTATTCTGTGTTCTTCTCATTCAAAATATCTTCTCCTAATCCTCTCTATCTTCCCTGACATGATACCTTAAGCCTTTTGGTTAGTTCTTTTGATGATATATCTATCTCCAGGCCTTAAAATTAATACTGGGAAAGTTCTTCTTAGGTTTTTCATTTGTTTTGTTCTCTAAGTTAGGCATTAGTCTGGCTTTGTCCCCAGCTTTAAAGGTTAAGATTCGATACCCTTCTTTGCGATGCCTGGCCACATCCACTCATGCTCCCCACCCCCATCCCCTGGGTATAGCTCAGTTGTACTGTCAGAGGACTATTCCATGTCTGTGCTACTGTGACTATAAAACACTAGTGAGAGCTGAGCCCTATGACAAAGAGGCTTATTTCCCCTTTCCTGCATAACTTCACGGAGTCCCTGGAACTCGCCGTCTTATTTAACGTTTGTTACACTGTCTGTGTATTTGTTTTCCATTTACCTATGTCTGGACGCAAGACACTCATACATTCTGGTCATTTCCTCAAGCTCCTGGGGAAAATGAGATCTTCTTCTAGAACCTTGGGTAGGTTCTAACCTGCTCCTGAGACTTGGCTCTCCTCCCCAAACCTCCCCACCACCCAGGGCTTCTCCTGATTGGACATGGTTCTCCTCTTTCTCCGGCTCATTGTTTTGACACATGTTTGGGGGCATTCCTAAGGCAGGAGCATGTGTTGCACATTTCTGAGAAGATGCATATCTGAAAACATTTCAATATACTCTAAAACTTGATAGCTTGTATATTAGTTACCTTTCTGATTACTATGCCAAAACCTAAAACAAACAAAAAGAACAACAACAACAACAATAAAACCCTGAAAAAACCAACCTACAGAAATTTGGCTCCCAGGTTGAGAGAGTCAGGAGAAATAAGGCCTGTGAAATAGTCACGGTGTGTTTCATGGTCAGAGAGCAGGTGGATGCTGGTGTCCCATTTGCGTTTCTCCTTGTTGTTCAATGTGGAACTCCAGCCTATGGATGGCGCCCCCACATCCAGGGTGGGTCTTCCTTCCTCAGCTAACTCTCTCCGGAAACATCTCACAGAAACATCCAGGACTGTGGGATTCTAATCCATAACGTTCACAATGGGGACTAATCTCCACAGCTTACTGGGGGCAAACTGGAAGTGACTGCCTTGAGAAATGTGAAGGTAATTGCTGTCTGGACTCAAGGTTTACTGGTGAGAAGTCTGAAGTAGTTCCAACCACCAACCAAGGCACAGCTGCTCTCTGGATGCTCATTGCAGCTTTTCTTTATCCTCAGTGTTCTAAGATTTCCCAGGTGAAACTGTGACCATGGGAGAGCTGTCCCCATTACCCATCTGTCTTGTGGTGACATGGGCCTGGGAAAAGTATCCTCCCTGAAACCCCACCCCCTACCCACATCCATCAGCACCTGGGGCAGGTAGGAGAGATGGCCCTGTGGTCATAAGATCGGGAGGGCTGTCCCTGATCCCCACCAGCTGCGACACTCAGGAGAGCAGGCCCTGCACCTCTCCAGGGCAGCACAATAGAGCCAACACTGTTAGCATAGGTGTAGGTGAGCCAGCCCCGAAATTGTGACCATGGGACAGCTGTCTCCATTTCCCATCTGGTGAACCAACCCTACAGCTGCCCAGGCCCAGAGGGTTGTGACTTATCTTGCGCCAACATCCACCTCATCTATGATCTATTGGAGCACATGGAGGGACCTGACCAGCAGACCCAAAGCTGCAGGATCTCCACAACACAGGGCTCCAGCGGGAGGCCCAGGAAGGGTCCTAGTGGGGGCCGAGCATTCGAACAGGTAGTGGAGACCAGGGTCCTGGGACCAGACCAATGACTCTTTGCAATGAACACTTGCAAGTCGAGATATATGGACAAAGAAATATATAACGTGACTTGTTGGGTTGAACTGCAGCTTCCATGATGGGATTTTTAATCCCTCCCCCTTTCTTTTCTCATTTTATTTTCTTCATTTTTTTTCTCTTGAATTTTGTTTTATTTGCGGAGGTGTGCAGGGCAGAGGGCAGGTGTGAAGGGACAGGAAATGAATGGGATCACCATACAGGATGTGTTTATTCTATTTTATTAAAAAAAGAGAGAGAGAGATTTTCCAGGTGTATGGGTCCATTCTCTATCACTAAGAAAACATTTGGTGGTCTCTCATTTCAGAAATTTGTGTTTGGTGTGTGTCACGGGGGCCACCTGTGGTGATTCCTGTCCCCTGTTCTCCTTTTGGAACTCCTATCTGAGTATATTAGGCCAGCAGTTGTGGTCTCAATTTTCTTATCTTTCATTTGACTCCCCCCCCCTCATTCTAATTTGTGAGATATTTGCTCATTTTCTAGCTTTTTTTTTTCATTTTTTGTTTGCATTATTATATTTCTAAGAATCATTTTTTTCCTCTGATATTTTTTCTTCCTTTATCATGCTCTTGTTTGATGGCTGTATATTTGACTAGGAGTACAAGTCGGAGGGTAATGAATGTTTTTGTAAACCTGCAGTTCCCCATCCATTCTGTTTTATTTCGTTGTTGTAGGGATGGAACTTAGAGCCTCAAACACAGTGTGCAAGTTCCCCGCCACTGAATTCCACCCCAGTCCCCTCTTCTTTAGGCTGCGTTTTGTTGTTTGTTTTCCTGTTTATATTTGCCTCTGTACCTCATGCAAGAGAATGTCCATATCAAGTAAAGCTATATCATCCATTCTTATTGAAGAATGGATGCTGACAAGCTGAATGGATGCTCTGGGGCTTGTGACTGGAGGTCCTTCTGTGTGCTCTGACTGGAAAACCTCACATCAATGCCTTTAAGGTTTTCCTCTTTGGGGAGACCCAGTTCTGCTGAAGACTCAAAGCATACAACTTAAGCAGGCCGGGACGGCACACAATCCCTTACCTCTTCTAGGCTCTCTGAGAATAAGGTCACTGACTGGATCTGTAGAGAGGGGAGGTGTCTGGGAGTCTAATTGCTTCCTAAACAACTTGTGAGTCACCCCTGGTTTCCACAGCTCCACCTCACCACCAGAGCTGTCTGGAGCTGAGCCTCGGGGGACTCTGGTTGGTTTCTTCAATTTCTCTGGTGCTGACTTAGGATTCAGTTTTCCCACGTCTGCTATCAGTGGCCACACTTCATGCCTTCCAGCTTTCAAAATCCTATTGCTGTGGAGCATGATGGTGCATGCCTGAAATCCCCATGCTAAGCAGGCTGACTCAGGAGTTCAAGGCCAGTCCGGGCAACTTAGTAGTATCCTGTCTCAAACCAACCAACCAACCAACCATGCAAAACAACCTGTTGCTGGCAGGGTGTGGTGGCGCAGCCCATTAGTCCCAGCACTCCCAGGAAGCAGAGGCAATCCCATCTCTGAGAGTTCCAGGTCAGCCTGGTCTATATAGGAAGTTCAGATCAGCAAGAGCTGCACAGAGAGACCCTGTCTCGAAAAAGGGGATGGGGGTGTGAAGTTAAAAAGTTGTTTCTATCATTTCCCCCCTTTTCCTAGGGGAAAGGAATCATATACGAGTGTTCACTCTGTTTTCCATTTCTAACCTGAGGGTTGGCAGAACATTCTTTTTCTGTTGTTCCAGGTTTCACTCAATATCTAGTCACTAATTATTCATTGTTGTGACTTGTTTTACTTCTAACGTTGAGACTATCTGGTTGGTTTTGCAGAGAACATAAGAACCAAGAAATAATGACAGGGCTTCAGGGCTTCCCACAATTGGATCTCTGCAGCAGCTGCATGTATGTGCATGTGTATTGACAAAGGAGGCAGCTGAGCCTACCTGGGAAGGGAATCTGCCCATAAATGATGACACCAAAGCAATGAAAAAACAGCACACCCATGAGCAGGAAGCAAAGTAGGTCACAGTGAGTCAGAACCAACAGTGTAAAATTGACCTCCTCTTTGTTACCTCTGCCGGTGGGGATGGATTTTAGTGGAGTTCCATGAGTTTCAGCACACAGCAACTGCCCTAAAGTTTTTCACTGTGCATTCTTATCAGGAAAGCTTTTTGTGTGTGCACCGAGGTCCAAACACAAGGCCCTGTGTATCTTAGGCAAGAAACCTAAGCCACTGAGCTACACCCTTTGCCCTGCTTTATTTTTATTTTAACACAGGGTCCTGCTAAATTCCCCAGGTTGGCCTTCAACACTAGGCAATCCAAGAAGGCTTTCAACTTTTCATCCAGCTGCTTCAGCCTGGCCACCACCCTGGGCATAAGAAAAGTATTTTAATGTACCTTCAGATACATAAACTTACTTGTTTTCAAGTTATAAACATTATATCAATATCTATACAGTTTAAGATGTGCAGGTAAGCTTTGGAATGGGAAATAAAATTATTTCTCTAGTACCCTGGTGGTTCATCCTGTACACCATGGAATTCTCCCCCAGGATGAAGATCTGACATTCAGACAAGTTTTACTACACATCAATAATAAAACCACCTGGTCTTTCGAAATCAGGACTTCTGCAGATGAGGCTATGGATAGGAGATTTTGCAAAAGTTTCTCTATTGATTTCACCCTGCACCTCTAGTTAAGAAATACAGCTCCGAAGATTTAATAATTAAATACTAAAAAAACAGTAAAAGGGGCTGGCTGTGGCAAACCACAATTGTAGTCCTCGTATTCAGAAGACTGGTGCTGGAGGATTATGAGTCGGAGGCCAGGCTGGACAACAGGAGACCTTGTCTCGAAACAGAACAAAACCCTGTAGATAGTACTCAAATAGCCAAGGAATGCATAGAGCAGGCAATTAACACTGGGGAGTGCATAGTTGAATTCAATATCTGAGTCACCACGCAACTCAGAGAATTTCATTACCTTCCTCCCACAACATACTCTTCTCTGTCCTTTCCTCTCACTTCTACCTCATTTTGAGGCAGATTCTTATGTACGTCAACCTGGTCTCCAACTCTCGATGTAGCTGAGGATGACTGAACTCCTGATCCTTCTTCCTGCCTCTACCTTCCAGGCGCTGGGAGAACAGGTCTGGACTCCCAAGCCTCAGTTCTCTCCTCACTGTTCAATGTCCCTTTATCTATTTTTGAAAAGATATTCAAGATATTCATGAAAGAAAAAAAGCTCAAGCAAGGAGAATATTATAATAATAATTAAAAAATCCCAGCAACCCCGCCATCCAAGTTACAAAGGAAGATGTATTTATGGCATCTGAATATGTGTGCAAACACAAACACAAACTTAAAAGGAGGAACCTGGGGAGTCGTGAGGGGCTGACGGGATTGCTGAGTGGGTGAAGGTGCTTGCTGCCAAGACGGATGTCCTGAGTCGTATCCCTGGAACCCATAAACTGGAAGGAGAGAAATGACTGCCACAAGTTGTCCTCCGACCTCTAATTTACTTGTGGCCAAGACTACACCCACGCAAATACACACCCACACCCAAAAGAAACAAATAAGCATAAACAAAACTTTTTTTTTTTTTTAAGGAGAAACACAGTGCACAGGCTGGGGATATTTGTTAGTTCTGTAGTTCAGAGTGGCCCAGAACTCACTGTGTAGCCCGAGCTGATGATCTCAAACTCGTAGAAGTCTTCCTGCTTTGTGCCAAGTTTCAAGTGTGAGCCACCTCTGCTGCCGTGTATAGGCTGATTTCCACGGACTTCTTTCGTGGGGTAATTCTATTGTTCCCTGTGTCACTAAAAATGGTGATTTTGAGAGAGCAGACAGCCACTGAGGGGCAGCTGGTGATCTTAGCCACAGCTGGACCAGGCTGAATTCTTCACTCTCACTGATACCGTCTCCCCTTTCCAAGCATTCCCGTGTGTGTGTGTGTGTGTGTGTGTGTGTGTGTGTGTGTGTGTGTGTCTGTGTCTCTCTGTGTGTGTGTGTATCTGTCTGTGTGTCTGTCTGTCTGTGTGTTTGTGTCTCTCTGTGTGTGTGTGTGTGGTTACTGGAGAGTGAACACAAACCTTGAGCGTGCTATGCCTTTCTCCTTTTACTCTCTCCCCTCATTCATTTCCGTCCACTAAAGCAACCAAATCTTTCAGGATGGGGTTAATGTTTGACAGAATTAAACTTCCTGCTGATGTGACAAGGGCGTCGTCACCAGGGAGCTGAGAGACAGCTGCAACCCATGGCACATGGGGACTTTCTGAGCAAGCCCAGGCAAGCGCCCTCTGTTCTTGATGACTATCTGTTATTTCCACTTGGGAGCCCAAATTACAGTTGCTTGTTTGTCTTAGAAGGGAGGTTCAGCCAGAGGCGGCACGGGGCATGCCCGTTGTCAGAGAAGAGTCATTTCAGGGACCGTGCTTTTCTGGAATTAAATCCAGGGGAGATGGATTTACAGTCGACAGGAGGCGAGGGCTGAGAAGGAGGTCGACGCAGAAATCCAGGAGCTCCTCATGGAGCGCCCAAGAGCAGAGCTTCCACAGGGAGGGCAGTCAGCTCCCCTTTCGGGTGTTAGAAAACCAGTTACTGAAAACCAGTTCCTCCTGCGTCAGCTGGCAAGGATCCTCGGCATACTAGTTATGTGCTGACAAAGAGCTTTCCGTGGTCGCTACAAACCCACTGGTAGCGAGGGCCGTTTCTGAACTTTGGAACGTCCTTGGGTCAGCACGAAAGAAAATAAGCACTTTTCACCACACTAGAGCCAAGTCCTGTTTTCCAGAGACCGTGTGAAATTATTGTTTCCATTCAACAAAAACCACTGCCCCCCAAACCAACTCTGTTCTAGAGGGTCAAACTGTCGTGGGCTTTGTAGACTAGGGGAGGCTTACGTGAGTCAACGTGCTAATGAGCTCTGCTGTGGAAGGCTCTAGAAAAGGGAGTCGGCAGTGACTCATTCTCCACCCCCACCCCTCAATGCAGACCCAGCCTCCTGCAAAGTGCAGTTTTCTTGTTGTCATTCAGAGTTGTGGTGTGGCACCTGGACCAAGTGCATTCTTCAGGGTGACAGAAATGATGTGTGTAGCCGGGGGTGTTAGTCACAGTAGGAGGGAACCTTCTTGTCCCCTAGCAAAAGTGGGAGCCAGAGAAGCTGAAGAGAGGGGGAACCACCCCCCACAGACATATCCACCCTACACACACACACACACACACACACACACACACACACACACACACCGGAAGCAGCTACTTAATAAGCAGCATTTAGCACATACACAGGATCGGAAAGGAGGGGATGAAGCAGGGAAACATACTTTGACATAAGAACATCCAGAAAGGATCTCTCCATCCCCAGCCTATGGCAGGGTGGAAACTCAGGAGAAAAGTTAAAGAGAGGAAATTGGGCTGAGGAGCCCACCCAGTCTGTAAAGGGCTTGCTGTGCAAGCAGAAGGCCGGAATTCAACCCCAGAACCCACGCGGTGGAAAGGGTTTGTAATCCCAGCTCTTGGGGGGCAGTGACGGGGAATCCCTGGGGCTTGCTGGCCAGCCTGCAGAATAAGCTAACTCCAGATCACAAAGACAGACTCTTTCAAACAAACAAAGTGAGCTGGGGAGATGGCTCAAGGATAGAGAGCTGGCCTAGCATGTATGAGGCCCAAACTTCAATCCTAGCACTAAGAAAACAAATGAACAAAGCAACCAACCAACAAGACGAGTGGCGTCCAAGGAATAACACTCAAAGTTGATCTCGGGTCTTTACATGCGTGCATACACACGTACGTGCACACACACAAATCACCAGTCTTGAAAGTGTTGGGAGGTCTTTGTTTATTTGTTTTTGTTTTGTTTTGATATATGAGTAAATAACTGAGAAAACTAGAAAATTCTTCCCTCCCCCTAGAGAAACTTATCTCTACCTCAGAGGCACCTGAAGTTCCATCCTTGGTGACTCATTCCTTTGTGTGTGGCTGGCAACCTGACATTTTAGTGGCCTCAATCAAAAGGCAACTGCTCGTGAGGCCAATTAACAATTTTCCCTGGCGTTGGAACCTTTGGGATGACTTTCACCAATCCATCTTCCGAGGTCTGTGTACCTACACACTCCACCCCCCGGCCCACGCTACAACTGTAACCTTCAGCCAGGAGTTGAGTTCCCCAGTTCTTTGGCTTCTGCCAGGTCCTTGATGCAGTTAATTTCATTTCTTTCAACTACAGGTTAGATAATGATTTTTACTGCGGACAATGGTTTGGCTACAGCAACCTGAACCAGCGTTCGTTTGTTAAGAATGAAAAAGATAGAACACAAGAAATAGTTGTTTAAAAAAAAAAAATGCTTCCTGGGCCAGCAAGATGGCACTGTGGAGGTACAAGGGAGCGGGCACTCGCCATGCGAGCCGGGCACCCTGAGTTCAGTCCCTGGAATCCATCCTAGGCAGATGGGAAGGACCAACTCCACAAAGTTGTCCTCTGACTTCCACATGGGCACAATGATAAAATGTAAAATACTTCCAGGGGCTGTCTGCACCGGGCTCCGTGCGCTGTCGCTTCCCGCCACCGAATGAATCCTTGGTCCTGACCTACAGCTTTGCTTTTACTCTTTTCCCACTGTGACATTCCCCTTCTCCTTCTCCTCCCCTTCGAAAAGGCTACTTCTCAGGAATGCAATGTGCATGACCTGTAATGGTCTTCATCATTTTACATTTTCTTTCCATCAGTCAGTTTTATATTTTACTCAACGATGTAGTTATTTCAGAGCGTGGTCTTTTTTTTTTTTTTAATGAGTGGGTCAGTGACTGTGACAGGAATAAAAAAGTTAGCCCCTCACCTCAGTCTCACGAGAGCAGGAGTGAAAGAAGCAGCCATCACATGTTGAGAGCCACAGAGCCACTGCGAAGTGTTAGAGGGCAGTAACCCACCAGCTGGGAGCTTGAGAAAACAATCCCCAAATTTCCTCTCTTTGGGCTCTGCAGAGGACAAGCTGATAGATAGTCTGCCCTGGTCAACTTCACATGGGGAAGATGGAGCCAGACATCCCAGAGTTTGCTCTCTACTTAGGGTCTACCTAGGAGTCCTTGAATGGAGTGGAACTTTGAGCCCAGAGCAATCCTGTAGGCCTGGGACAATAGCAGTGTGCCTCCCTTTCCTGGTGGCCTCACTTTCACTACTGTACGGCATACATGGGGCTGGAGAGATGCCTTGGCAGCTAATAGTACTCGCTGTTCTTGCAAAGAACTGAGTTTGGTTCCCAGCACCCACATGGTGGCTCACAATTGCCTGCTAACTTCACTTCCAGGGGATCCTACATTCTCTTCCGGCCTCTGCTGGCACCTGCACACTTACCTACACACACACACACACACACACACACACACACACACACACACACACACGGCAGGGGCAGGGGCGGAGGAGACAGAGAGACAGAGGGAACGGGCATGCACACATTTTTTAAAAAAAAATTTTTTTAAAGACATATAGATAAAAATCAAGTGAAACTCAATCCCAAGAACCCCACCAAGAGCAAAGAGGCTCCTGCAGGGCCACAAAGGCAGAGGGTGCCAGTGCAAACAGAAGCAGGAAGAGAGCTCCAGCTCGGTCCTGTGTTTAGCAGCAGTGTGGGGGGTCCAGTTACTTCTGTTTCCCAGCTCCAGCTGGCCGAGCGGTCCTCATCTGCCCCTGTGGAAGACTCTCGGTTAGCCATGGGGTGGGCACGGCCAGCCTGTGGGCTCACTCAGCTGTAGAGGGCTCCAACCTGCAGTGAAAACACAAAGCTGCTTGACCACTTCCTCAGACCAGCAGGAGCGGCTCCCTGCCCTAGAAAAAGGTCAAAGGCCAGCATGTGACAGCTGCTGTCCGGCCACTGTCAGCTGTCTGGAGTTCCTTTTTTCTTTAAAGTTCCACCTCGCTTTGAAACAGCGATCACTGAAGGTCCACTGTCGGCAGATTCTGATTTCAAGATTAGCTTTCTCTAAAAAAATGGGCCCCGAGGATTTTCTGAGTAGGGTCACCACCCCGTCTCATGTGGTCCGTGCCCGTTGTTGTTTTGGGGGATCAGAGTGATCGCAACACTGATGCCCAGAAACAGACAAGACTCTATCCCACTAGGGTTAACCGAACAGTTGAAAGCAGAGGCCCAAGCAAGAGCTTAGTTCACATTTGATTCCCCATCACCGTGTGTGTTTCAAATTTGTTTCCTTCTTTTATGGGACCTTGCACATACCGAGCAAGGACTCAGGACCTTGCACACACTGAGCAAGGCAAATGCTTTATCACTGAGCCCTTTCCCTCATTTTAACGGCCCTCAAAAGCAGAAGGACGAGGAGAATAGGAAACAGAGAAATCAACAAGTTGGGTAACTTCGTTTCCCAACTGTCATGAGGACTTCTGTGGTTCCTGACCCACACTAACCAAACACAAAATTCGAGGAGAAATTAACCGAACACAGACATGCTTTAAAGTGTGTTCCATATGTTCTAGTGTCACTGTTAGCCTCCTCCCAGGTCTCGGGCCAGCAGCAGAGCAGCCCCACACAGGGACAGCAAGGGTTCTTTTCCACGTAAATTGCAGATAATAACCCTTGCATTTTTCTGGCCTGTAAGTTAACGTGTAACAGACAAAATCCCAAAGCAGAGGACAAAGTGAACTTAAAATGTATACTGCTGAGGTGACCATACAGTCCCATGGGGTTGGTGGATGGGGTGGATTCCACTGAACAACTAGGGATATTCCCAAAGATTGTGGTTTTCCCTAACTGAATACATGTCTGTGCTATGGCTGGATCACAAGGGCTAACCCTAGGCCTCTTGTCCCAAGTCCATGTTCAGTGGTTGGAATATTTACACCACAGATATTAGAAAATGCTAAAAATGGGTACTTGGAATGGTGGCAGTGGGAGGCAGGCATTAAATCCTGCCTGGCACACCACTGGGGTAGTGCCAAGCTCTGAAAGAGGAACTAGAGGGAAGAGAGTCTGGTCATTGGTTCTGAGTTGATGTCCTGACCATCGTTTTCACTGTTGCTAAGATGAAATTTACACGACAGCAAATTCACTGTTGTTTTTTTAAAGATTTATTTTATTTATTATGTATACAGTGTTCTGCCTGCATGTATGCCTGCAAGCCAGAAGAGGGCACCGGACCTCATTACAGATGGTTGGGAGCCACCATGTGGTTGCTGGGAATTGAACTCGGGACCTCTGGAAGATCAGTCAGTGCTCTTGACCTCTTGAGCCATCTCTCCAGCCCCAAATTCACTGTTTTTACTTACCTTTATAAAAGCTCACTCAAGCTTATATGTTATTGCCTTCTTATTCTTCATTAAAATATTCAATTTCATCACTACATTTTTTTTTTATTATGTCTGTGTGTGCAGCCCATGTGTCAGACACATGACTGTGGAGGGCAGTTCTTGCTTTCTACCATTTGGCTCCCAGGAATTGAACTCAGGTCACCAGACTTGGTGAGAGGTTCATTTGCCCATGGAGGCATCTTGACAGCCCTAAAACATTATATTTAACCTTGAGCAAGAGAAATGGTTCAAGACGTAGATACTATGAAAAGTGTTCGACTTTTTTTTTAAAGCCTCACCACCATTCCTTCCCCTTGACCACAGATGTCTTTTCCTATAGAAAACAAAAATGAAGTTTTCCTGTACTTCCATAATGGTCTGCGAACAGTAAATATGCAAATAAACATTTAAATTGTCTTTAAGCACATGCTTATGAATGCACACATAGACATGCTTTGAATTTGTTTTCCTTCATGCAAGAAAACACCTTGAAGCTCCAAGGAAGCACACACAAAACATCCTTGTTTTCTTTCATAGGTGCATAGGCTATGGGTAATAAGCAAAGATGTTGCAAATGACGGTCCATACTTCCCTTTCTGACAAAGTCCGAAAAGTAGACTTGCTGGTGCGGGATATGTTCATTTGAATGATAAAGGCATGGTTTAAATTGCCCTCTATCAAGATTGTGCCAGTCTGTATTCTCATTAGCAATGGGCAAGTTTCTTCTCAGTCTTGACTCCAATACTTGCTAAACATTTTGCTCTTATCAATCTAATAAACAAAGAATAATCTCTCTCTCTCTCTCTCTCTCTCTCTCTCTCTCTCTCTCTCTCTCTCTCTGTGTGTGTGTGTGTGTGCGCGCGCGCGCGCATTGTGGTGCATGTGTATGAAGGTCAGGTCATGTGTACTGTGTCTTCCTTTATGAGTCAATGTCTCTGCACTGAACCCGGCACTCTTGAATTGTCTAGCCGGGCTGGCCAGAAAAGCTCCAAGGATCCCTCTGTCTCTGCCCTGTGCCCCTTCAACCAGCGCTGCGCTGGGGTTACAGGCACGGGCCTCCCAGATTTTATGCAAGTGCTGGACACCAAACTCAGTTCCTCATGCTTGCACAGCCACCACTATGCTCGCAGATCCCTTCTGGTGTGGTTCTGAATGGTTTAACCCAATGTATGGGCTTTCACCCATTCGTATAACAATAGCCAAGATGGTTATCCCTTGAGATGGCCAGGAATGGCTGGGCCATCTGGAGCCAAGGTGTGCTTGCTTTGAACCATTCCAATCTGCCAGCTGTGCAGTCATTGTTAAGAAGGAGGGGCAGCTCTGACCTGTGGGAATCAGGGCTACCCATTCCTTTCACTTCTGACCACTCAGTCCCTCAGCGCTAAGTCTACCAGTGACAAAGATTAGCCTAATTGTGGATTCATGATGAAACTGAGACCAGTGAGGAGACATGAAAGAGGTCTGTCTGGTGAAGATCTCAGGAAGAGATGGTTTCTCTCTTCTTTAAATGGGACCTGGAAAGGTCTTCTGTCATCTGGTCAAATCACTGAGCACAAAGCCTTCAAAAGATGGAGGGCCATGCAGGAACCCAGAACTAAAGGACTCCTGTCTAGTTCTGGACCTCTCTGCTACACGCCAGCACACATCCTTACTGTCTAAAGTAGTTCAGTTGAGATTCTCTCTATCTCAATCTCTCTCATTTTCTTTTCATTACTTGCATTTCTTATCATTCCCATTCCCTTTTCTTTTTTTTTTCTTTTCTTTTCTTTCTTTCTTTTTATTTTCTTCTCTTTTTGACAGAATCTTTCTATGTAGCCCAGCCTGGCTTCAACTGGCCTCAGCCTCCCCAGTTCCACCACACCTGACTCGCCGTTGAATCTTAAGCAGCCTGTTTTTAAGCCCGCTTTGTTGTTTTGTTTTACAAGTTGACATAGATAGGCCATAGCTACCCATTCATTCAGTCAAATACCAACCCAATGAAGATCTCTAAGTAAGATTCACATCTGCTTGAAGCGACTACTAGTGAAGACAATTATTTTTGCTTCATCCTGCCAGTTAGAGACTTAAATGCAGAACTGAAATGTCTCCAAGAAAGAGGGAATTCCTCTTTTTGCTATCAGTTTCTCTGCCAGCTTCCAGGCCCCTGGCCTGCCATGCAGACCTCAGCCCCAGTGCCAGTACCCCAAGTACCTAAGCCAGTTTGTTTGTTTGTTTGTTTTTGTTTTTCAAGACAGGGTTTCTCTGTGTAGCTTTGCACCTTTCCTGGAACTCACTCTGTAGACCAGGCTGGCCTCGAACTCACAGAGATCCGCCTGCTCTGCCTCCCGAGTGCTGGGATTAAAGCATGCGCCACCCCCGCCCGGCCTAAGCCAGTTCTTACTCTCGCTTTCATTCTCGCTTCCTGCTCAACTGCATGGAGACTCCAGCCCGGTTCCTTGACTAACACAACTCTTCCCCCCTTTGAAGTACCTATTTCAACTTGAGATAATTTACTTCGCACATATCTACATATTTACCAGTGTTCCTAGACCTCAGAGTTAGTACATACGGATGAGTCATTCCTCAAGAAGAGGAACAGAAACCTGGCCAAAGGTTATGCAAATTTAGAAACAGAAAAAAAAAATATATTCGTTTACTCTTTTTAGGAGTTGTACCAATTTATACTTTAGCCATAGTTTTATGTCTTTTGTATTACTCTGTGTTTTTAGCACATAGTGGGTTTCAATAAATAGGGAAAGATGTGTTATAATTGAGAAAAACATACATTAAAGCACGAAAGCATGCTAGCCTGAGGAGTTGCTTATTTGACAAAAAAATCAGCTTTAAAAAAAAGTTCCTTCCTTCCACAAGTGGCTTTGGGGAGGATTTACCCATCTAGTATTTGCTTATTAACAACACCCGGCAGATGCTGAGTTTGGGACCAGACTTGAGTTCTGAACACAAGCTCTGAGACACTCTAAGATTTGAGTCCATGGGAAGTTGGGTTTGTCTCTGTGGCTCTCAGGTTCCACATCTTTGAAATGAAGATGTTGACTTCCCAGAACAACAGGAAGGTCAACAGATAAATGTATATGGTGTTGGTTCATTGTGGTGTATATACAGAGTGACCAGAGGGACACCAGCCAGGCTGAAGCTAGTAAAATGCCAAGGGTGATATGACAACTGATGGAGGTTGAGGAAGACAGAAAGTCTAGGGAAGTAGTCACTGAGGTAGTGAGGCTGCCTCTGAGGCTCTGTCCCATCAATATTTCAGCTGTTTTAGATCATTCCAACCACAATAATATGTCAATATGGCTGTGAAAACTTAAGGCCATTCCACTGTTTGTTTGTGACAACATGTGAGGCACCATGTGGGTGCTGGGAATCAAACTTGTGTCTTCTGCAAGAGCAGTAAGTACTCTTAACTGCTGAGCCATCTCTCCTGCCTGAGAAAGCCAATGTTTCACCTCTCAACTATGTAGCCCAAGCCAGCCCCAAACTTACTATGTAGCCAAGACTAGACTTGAACTCTTCATCCTACTTCCTCTACCTCCCACTACTGGCAGTGTGTGCCAGCATACCCACTACACCCTGTTGTGGAATGTTCCTTTACATCCTGTGAAGATACGTCCCTGTGACTGGTTTAATAAAAAGCTAAATGGCCAATAGCTAGGAAGGATTTTGGGGGCAGAGGGAATGTTGGGAGAAGAAGTGTGGGGTTGCCAGCTGGACGCAGAACAAGAAGCATGGGCATTACAAAGAACATAGATTAAAAGATATGGATTAATTTAAGTTATAAGGGCTAATCAGAAACACCCCTAAGCTATTGGCCAAGTTTTCATCATTAGTAGGTCTCAGCGTGGTTATTTGGGAGCTGGCTGGCAGGACAGAGAAAGACTCATTACAACATCCATGTTTTGAGTCATATTCTTATTTAGGCAAATTTTGTTCAGACTCCTAATAGTTTGATTACTTCTCTTATCAGACCCAACCAGCTCTCTCCAGATCAGTACCCCGACTCAAATGCTCATGTTTTCTTATGTTCTAGGAATTCGGCAAGACAATCTGACCCAAATGAGCAAGAAACAGCAGTCAAGGCTGTGTCAATTCACAGCTTTAATAAAGACAAGTAAAGAAAAACAGAGCATGAGTAGAAATTGTCCCAGAGTTGGAAAAGTGTTCGAGTTCAGATATCACTACAGAAAGATACAGGGTAAACCTTGTCTCTAAAACTCAGCTGACCCCAGACACACTGTCAGGAAGACAAGTCAGCCCTGTAGACACCATTTCTCTATTTATTTATATCCTGCTTTCTTCTGAAAGGGATTGGGGGAAGCAGACATTGGTGGTCATCTGTCTCGACTAACAAATAATAAAACCAAATTGGTAAAAGGAAGAGGTCTGTTGTCCTGGGTCGCATGGCATTTATGTGGTAGTCGAGAGATGAAACATTGGCTTTCTCAGGCTGGAGAGATGGCTGCTGTGGGATGTTCTGTATGGCAAATATGTTAATAAATAAAACACTGATTGGCCAGTAGCCAGACAGGAAGTATAGGCGGGACTAACAGAGAAGAGAATTAAGGGAACAGGAAGGGAAGGGGGAGATTGCCTGGAGCCGCCGCCAGGACAAGGATGATTTAAAGTACCAGTAAGCCACAAGCCACATGGTAAAGATTAATAAAAATGGTCTGAATATAAGAGTAAGAGCTAGACAATGATAGGCCTGAGCTAATGGCCAAACAGTCTAAATATAAGCATCTGTGTGTTTATTTTATAAGTGGGCTGTTGGACTGCCAGGGCTTGGTGGGACCAGGAGAGAAAACTCTCCAGCTACAGATGGCTCAGCAGTTAAGGGTACTTACTGCTCTTGCAGAAGACCCAGATTTGATTCTCAGCACTCGCATGGTGCTCACAACCACTGGCCACTCCAGACCCAGTGGTTCTGACACTTTCTTCCAACCTCCTGGGTCTCCTGCATGCACATGGAACATAGACACGAACTCAGGCACATGCACATGAGAATAAACAAATCAATATTAACAAGAGTAATATTGGCTTTCTTGACCAAGCACAGCCCTCTTAACAAAGAACAAACTTTAGCTGATGTCAAGCTCTCCTTGTAATCTGAACCCTTTGTGTCCTAGTACTTTGGAGATGTAGGTAAGTGAGTTCAAGGTCAAACTGGGTTACCTAGTGTGTTCAAGGCCAGCCTGAACTAAGTAATGGGACCATGTTTCAAAAGCCAAAAAAACCCAAAATGAAGCACCATGAAGATAAGAAAGGAAGGGCACTTGCTCCAAATAGAATGAGTTCAAAGACTTACAGGTAATCTTGACTAAGACTGCCATTCTATAGCTCATAATTCAGTCTTTTTGCCTTTGTCATATCTTTATTTCAGTCTCCTAAGTGATTTTAGTTTTTTAAATTTGTAATAAATAGTATACTTAAATATGAAAGAGAAAGACTTTGGAAGCCAGCCATAACAGAGTAGCTTATATCGGAACTAACCCTCCTACTGAGAGACTCTAACAGGAAGACACAATACATGAAAAAGATCTGACTGCATTAGAAAGTGGCCAGTACAAATGAGCCTGGAGAGAAGGCAGTCACACCACGGTGACCTCCAGCTTCATCCCCACCCAAGTCAGAGTGCAGGAAGTACAGCAAGCAGCAGCTTTACTGAGCCATGAAGAGACAGAATGAGGCTCAAAAGCACCAGAGGCACAAAGACGTGGTGGTACCAGGCCCAGAGAACCGCAGGAAGTGAACCCATGAGGTGGCATGAACTTTCCCCTTGAAATGTTTGCTCAACTCCTGACCTGAGCCAGCACAGGCACAGACCACAAGGTAGTCAAGGGAGGGCAGCTCCTGGGAGGCCGGGAGGCTGTGCAGAGCTCTTTGTATCAGCGTGGTACTGAGGAGACGTGATCACAAGACCTGTGTGGACTGGCAATACCCAATCTAAAAGACCACAGACAGCCTACTAATAAAGCCAACACCCACACGACCAACCTTAAATTAGCCACAGCCTGGACAGGATTCGAGTGATTTCTCTGTACTCTGTCTGCCTTTTAAGAGGAACATAAAATGGTTGAGAGCCTCTACAAGCTTTATAACAAGTAAACTAAAGTGAGAGAAACATGAGATATTTGATAAAGAAAATTTGATAAACCTACAGCTATTATTGAAGAATTCAATATATTTTTCAATAACTCATGGAATAAACTAAAAAAAAAAAAAAATCAGTAAAGACCCCATCAATCTAATTGAAGTCTACAGAACACTACATGTAACAAGTGCAAAGTATAAAGTTTTTAGCAGCTTATCAAAATGCACTGCATGCTGGGCCATGAAGCAAAGTCCCGCCAAACTTGAAATCACACAGAGTATGCTTTTATTCTAAGTTGAATCAAACTAAAAATGAACAATAGGAAAATAACTAGCAGATCCCTCAGTCCCTCAGAAGTTTTGGAAATTAAGACACACACACACACACACACACACACACACACACACACACACACACACACACACGGTCCAGGTAGTTGTGAGATTTCCAACATGAGTGCTAGGAACCAAATTCAGGTCTTCTGTAAGAGCAACGTATGCTTTTATCTCTGAACCATCTTACCAATCCCTATTTATTTTAACTTAATTTTAACATTGCACTTCCTTTTATGTGCATACATATATGTACAGGCATGCATGCCTTAGTGCACATGTAGCGGTCAGAGGACAACTTACAGGCATTGGTTCTTTTCTTCCACCATGTAGGTCCTGCGGCCATCAGGCTAGGCAGCAAGTACTACTTAGCCCATGAGCCATCATCACCTCCCCTTTATTTTTTTATTTTTTATTTTTTTTTTTAATTTAGAGATAAGGTCTTCTGTGACAGGCTGGTCTCAAATGCAATAGATAACTGAAATGACCTTGAACTCTTCTACCTCCCAAGTGCTGGGCTTACAGATGTGTGCCACCATGTCTGGTAGCAACACATTTTAAAATAACTTACAGGTTGGAAGAAATACAATGAAATTTTAAATATTTTTAAATTAAAATGAAAATATAACCCACTAAGACATCTGGATTGAGGAAGAGCAGGAATTTTAAGAATTACAGCTTTAAATGTGTATAGTTGAGAAGGATTGGAAACCGCATGCTCTGAACTTCCATTTTAAAAACCTACAACATAATCACACATTAAAGAAACTAGAAGGAAATCATAACGGAGTGAGAGTGGGCATCTTCGAAATAGAAAACAAATGTGTAATAAGGAAAGTGCACAGGTCCTACGCAGGCCCTCACCAATTCCTTTGTTCCTAGAAAAAAATTGCCTTGTTTTTCCTTTTCAATCTATGCATGCTGCATTTCATTGTCTTATCACAGGGGCCTGGATTTCCACTTCATTGCTGAGTAAGAATGACTTTCCCTGATCTTTGGGGGGAAAGCATGCAGCTTCTTATCACTAAACATAGTCCTTTTACCGTATCAGTTGATATGGGCACACGGTTCTTCTTCTTAACCCATGGATGCTGTAGATTACAGCCTCTGATTAGGCATTGGACCAGCCATACACTAAGGAACAACATCTCACTTGATTGTGGAGTATAATGCCTTTTCGATGCTGTTGGGCTTGATTTGCTAGGACTTTGAAGAGCTGGTTTTGTATCTGTGTTTATTATTGCTTGTGGTCTGTAGTTTATATGTCGCTCTTTCTGGTTTGTGTATTAATGTGATGCTGATTTCACTGGAGTGGGGGGGAATCAGAACAGATGCAGGGAGAGGGGGGAAGTCACCAAGTTAAGGACGCAATGAGGAGGCAGGCTTGACCAGAATGGCACACGGCTTTCAACGCTTCAAGAGAATGGAAGTGATCCCTTACAAGCATGGTCACCGGAATCTGTCAAGGGCAGGGGAGGAGGAAGCCGAGGCACCAAGGCTTTCCTGAGCTGCAAGATCTGGGGTTTGGCTAGGGAGAATTATACGTGAAGAGCTAGACTAGGGCCACATTATGTCTTCCTGGCAAGCCAGGCTGAAAACCCTCCATTTACTTTAGCACCCACAGAGAGCCCTTGTAGGATGGGAAAAGGAAGAAATGCATTGGAAACTTCAGGAAAGTTGATACGTGCGTGGCCGTGTGCTGTGTCATATGAGAAAGTGAAAACTAAATCCCCAAAACTAAAGGGCTGCAAATTTGATGTGAATCAGAGGCCACTCAAACTGTCCCAGCAGAGACTCTTGTTGGAAAATTAAATTTTATGTGACATCTCAACAATATAAATCAGGGAGAAATGGTCTTTTTCTTAGGAGAGTTTGCTGAACAGTTTTAAATGTATAACATGTGCTTATAATACAGTCAACCAAAACGTTTTAGAGGCTAGCTTAATAAACACAAAAGTTTTAATGCTGAACTGATGGAAATGACATTTTTTAATTAGCTTTTGCATCTGTGTGTCCAATGTTTCTGAATTTTACTTTGGTTTTACAATTGCAAGCAAATTCTGTTTCACACAGATAATATTAGCATCAGAGGATTTTTGTTTATTAGTTCATCTTGCACTTTACAAGTCACATGAATTTGCATGGCAGCTGCTCAGTTCAACTAAACCAGAGGGTACCAGTGTATATATTCCTTTTTCTTTAACACAAATAGAAAAGACAGCACCATGTAAAAGCCAGGAGTCTGGAGTCTGAGTTCAAGGTCAGCCTGGGATATACAGGGAAAGTCTGTCTCAAAAATATATGTGGAGGTATACCCCAGTGATAGAATTAAAGTTTTGTGCTAATACACACACACACTCACACACACACACACACACACACACACACACATCTCACACACACAAACACACATATATCTATATCTATATATAGATGTGTGTGGCTACTTACAATGAGGGATTTTCACGTATATGAGAATAAGCTTTTATTCATATATTTTGTATGTGTGGGTATGAAGCTCAGAGGACAACCTTCTATACAATGTGGATCCCAGGAATTGAATTCGGGTCATCAGGCTTGGCAGCAAGCACCTTTGCCCACTGAGCCATCTCCTCAGCCCTATAGTAGAGGCTTCTCATGACAGACCATGGAATTTGCTGTTATGTAACCATATGCTAGATGTACCAGGACACGAAAGATGACCCGGGGCCCGGCCAGGCACTTGATCTAGCACAGTGCACTTGCGTGGTAGTAGTGGCTTCGTGGGCAGTTTTATGTGGGCAAACGGGCACAGGTCTGGGAGTGGAAAGGCGTAGTCTACAGTCTCAACTTCCCTTGTATACAAAACAACAGATTATATGGTTTTGCCTGAATCTGCTGTCACAAGAACTTTTTGAAATTTGGATTGCTCTCAGGAAGAAAAGTAAAGGCAGGTGTTGGCTAGGGTTCCAGATCTAAGATTATTTTTCTGTAGAAGAATGTCTGTCATTTATCTAGTGATAAGCTGAAATGAACAGATCAGGGACACAAACCCACTCCTTATTACACAGCCGATGACTGAAGGAACATTGCATTTAACAAGAAACTTTAAAAGGGCTAATAATTCCCAAATTGAAGAAAGGCTTTGGTGGACCTAAAGTCCAGAGATCTCAGGACTCTAAAGAGTGTAAAAGAGATGTTATTTGCTTCTCTTTGACCGACAGTTGGGAGCCGATGCTACAAACCACAAGTTCAATGTAAAAGTCAGAACAGCAAACTCAGGTGACTAAGCCCTCCTAGACATCCTAAACGACACTGATCAGCAGAGCTGATTTCTACTTTAAACATTTCAAGGGCTTAGTCACCTAATGAGTGAAACTTGCCCCCAAGTACACACTGAACACAAAAAGATGGCAACTTCATCCTCCTAAACGTTTCAACTCCCCAGAGAAAGGGACGCTGTTACCACGGGAGATGAGGAAACCGGAAAGAGATGGTAGGGTGAGGATCGTGCTGACAGGGCCCTTGAAGCTATGCCATAAAGAGTTGGGACTAAGAGTTCTCTCCGATCAGAATCTCTGAAGTCTTTCCACATGCTCATGCTCAAACCCCTCAGAGGACCACCCAAACCTCATCCATGAATATTTTGATTCCTGATCTTGTCCATGTCTCCCATCGACATCCTCTCCTTCCCCCAATCCTTACAACCTTGGCGTGTTATTGGGTTGCTGGCAGGAGCGCAGAGAAGAGCTGGGGGAGAGATGCAGACTTGGCAGGAATCAGCTAGGGCATCTGGGCTCATAGCTCAGGAGTAGACCGTCCTCCTGGCATGCACAGTGCCCAGGGTTCAATTCTAGTGCTCAAGAAATATCACCTTGAGGTAACAGAATCTCTCTTGTAGGCAATTCTATGGAGTAAATATTTATTTATTTATTTATTTATTTATTTATTTATTTATTTATATTTTTTTGAGCAAACATTTAGAGAGTACACGGGGTTGAGAGGATAACCATATTGAAGGGTCTAGACAAGGAGATGCACCAGAAGAAATGATAGTTAGAAGGTGTGTGTGTGTGTGTGTGTGTGTGTGTGTGTGTGTAGAATAGCATAACAAAGCCGTAAGATTCACCATTCTCTCTTAGTACATATGAGGAGCCAAGAGCTAGGTTTCTACCCTTGGTGTGTGTGTGTGTGTGTGTGTGTGTGCGCTGTGTGTATGATTTGTGAATGCATGCCTAAACCCAGAAATCAGATACTGAAAAATACAGTTTTGAATTTTGATATGAAATGAGGTGAAAACTGTTTATATTTAGGTTCCTTGAAGATTTCTGGTTAACATTTAAAATTTCTTTTTCAAGGTTTTATTTGTAGGAGCTTGAGGAGATGACTCAGTGGCTAAGAGTACTGGCCTGCTTTTCCAGGGGACCTGGATTGGATTCCCAGTACCCACACAGCAGTTTACAACTATCCAAACTCTAGTCCTGGAAAGTCAATATCCTCTTCTGGATTCTGTGCGTAGCAGCCACTCATGTGGTACACAGATATACATGAAGACAAAACATTAATACACATAAAATAAAATTTAAAAATTTAAGGTATTATTGTGTGTGTGTATGAGTGTGTGTGTGTGTGTGTGTGTGTGTGTGTGTTGTGCACATGAGTGCAGTACCCATGGAGGCCAGAAGAGGACGCTGGATCCCCTCGAGCTAAAATTACAGGCGGTTGTGAGCTGTTAGACATGGGTCCTCTGGAAGACTAGAACACATGCTGCTAACAGCTGAGCTGAGCTATCTCTTCAACAGTTTTTAAAGGAGGTCATTGTTCTTAGTGATTAAAAATTAAAACGTCCAATTATCTGAAGGGAAACGGAGAAGCAGTGGGTCTGGGGGCGAGGGGAGGTGGCAGAGGAGCTGGGAGGAGTGGAGGGAGGGGAGGTGTGGTCGGGATGCATTGTATGAGAGAAGAATAAAAAGAAAAAAATCCAATCAACTGGTACACACACACACACACACACACACACACACACACACACACACACACTTCAGGATCAAGTGAGGCCTAGTAGATATTATAGAAAAATCCAGGTGATGTTCTTTTTTTTTTTTCAATTTAATTTTATCTTATGTGTATGATTGTTTTGACTGCATGTATTATATGTGTATTTTGTGTATGCCTGTGCCTACGGAGGCCAAAAAACACTGGATCCTGGTGTTACAGATGGTTATAAGACACCATGTGGGTGTTGGGAACCAAACCTGGGTCCTCTGAAAGAGCAGCAAGTTCTCTTAACCAATGAACCTTCTTTCCAGTCCCCACTCCCTTTTTTAGAGCGATGAACTGAACCCAAGGCCATGCACATGCTCAGCAGGACTCTACCATTAGCTTATATCCCAGTCTGCTTTTTACTTTTTTTTTTTATTTTCAGATGGGGTCTCAGTAAATTGCCTAGGCAATCTTTGACCTCACCCTATGGTCCAGGCACACATTGAATTCGTGATCCTCTGGCCTCAGTCTCATGAGTAGCTAGCATTTCAGGCCTTCTTCTAGGCTGTAAACGTGTGTTGAGGAGAGGAGCCTAGCACACAGATGATAATAAGCACAGGAGCAGACAGTGTGCCCTCCAGGGCAGGAGGAGAAGGATGCGGGGGGGGGGGGGGGGGGGGGGGGGGGAAATGAGTCCTGTGGAGGTGCCTAGAGAAATTATACAGGGGTCTGTGGATCCACATAGACAATCATCCAAGTCTCACACATTGGGTAGGATGCTAAACCTCCTCCCCACCCCCACCCCCACCCCCACACAGGAAGTTCTTTGTACCTTGAACGGAAATAGCCATTAGGGAAATACTGACCATTTTGGGAAAGCGGACCACATTTTACATTAAAGAGAAAAAAAAAAAATCAGAACACATGGTCTGACACATGGTCTAACAACAGGAAGGAATATTTTAATTGGGACTGCCCCAGAAAAATCTAGAACATATGGCTACTCTATTTACAGGCCAAGAAAATCCTAATTACAGGAGCTCGGTGAACTCAGCAGCCCTTGGTTAGAAGAGACAAGCCACTGGCATGCAGAAACTCTAAACTCGTTCCCTGAAGCCAGGGACTTTACGTTCTTTTTTGCAGGTTTCTGTTAATATTTTCAGAGGAAAAGGTCAGTGCTGGAACAACAGAAGACAAGCTGGGAAATTCTATTCACATTTCCTAAATGACATGCTTTAGCATTCTCTCAATCACTTCATCTAACTCCCGCACTAGGTAGGGTATAAATCATAAGTGTAAAACTGTTCCTTTTACCTTGAGTAATGAAAATAAAATCCCATTTGAAGTCTCCTTCCCTTGAAGGAGCAGGGGACCTCCCCACTCTGTCAGCTTCCCAGGCTGGTGAGCGAGTTCTCCATGTTAACAATGCATTGGAACCGCCAAGACTGCTCACTCCCCTCTGCCCTTTGCTTCCCGCTGTCCTGCTGGCTTTCTCATTAGCAGCTCGCTGTCTGACGTTACAAAAACACACGCCAGAAGCTGCCTTAGCCGACTTTGCAATTTAATAATCTTAGCAATTACTGGGAAAGGAGCACTTTGAAAGCTTTAAGTCACATGTGACAGGTGACAATATCTTCCATTTCACCTTGCTGCTCATGGCAGGCAGAGCCAGGGCCCACTGGTCAGCTCGCTCTCAACATTATCAAGGAAGTCATAGCTTTTCTTTTTATGGTCAGTAAATATATTGGAGAAAATGGCGTGAAAAACAAGAAAGTTACACATTCCAACAAGTCTCCTTTACTTCTTAATTAGAATTATAAATTCATTTTACACACACACCGACACACACACACACACACACACACACACACACACACACACACCCCTCTGGTAATATATATATATATATTTATATATACATGTCTATTTTTTTTTAGTTTGATTTCTTGGACATTAGATTAGTCTTTTTATTTTTTTTATTTTTTATTTATTTATTTATTTATTTATTTTTGAGATGAGGTTTTGCTATGCAGCCCTGGCTGGCCTAGACCTCACATTTTAGCCCAGGTTAACCTCCAACTTGTGGCCATCCTCCTGCCTCTGCATCCCTGCTGCTGAGATTGCAGGAGGATGGTTGGGTTTTTTTGTTTTGTTTTCTTCCATTATTATTTGAACCATCAAACATCTTGTGCAACTTTATAAAGACAGAGCCCAATTTTAATCAGCTACAGTTATTAATAGGAAAAACAAACAAACAAACAAGAGCTTCTGCCAGGTCGTAGTAGCCTATGCCTTTAATCCCAGCACTCAAGAAGCAGAGGTAGGTGGATCTATGAGTTCGAGGCCAGCCTGGTCTACAGATCACAGCCAGAGCTACATAGTGAGATCCTGTCTCAAAAAAAACAAAACAAAACAAAATGAACAAACATACAAAAACACCCCAGGAACTTCTAAATGCATATTGATTTAAAAAAGGAATTTTTTGTTTGGTGTGTGTGTGAGTGTGTAACTCAAGCCAGACTCAAACTTCATGATTGTCCTGCCTCAGCTGAGACTATAGGCATGCACCACCATACCTAGCAAAGAAAGGCTTTACACCCACTAAAACTATGACAACAAAACTGCATCCCGTCTCATAAAGAAGGAAAATCTGTCACTTGCTACAGCATGGTGAACCCCAGCAACAGTCAAGTTTGGAGAACCAGACACACAAGGGCAGAAGCTGGATGACCTCATGAAAACCAAGACACCTACACAGCCAAACCCACAAAGACACAGAGAAGGATCCTTGCTGGGCTTGTAGGGAGAGAACAGAAAGCCATTTAATGGCCCAGGGTTTCAGTTCTGAAGATGAAGGAGGTGATGGTTTCACAGCATTGTAAACACTCTTGGTGCCCAGGGAATACTCAAACACGTTAAATGGTAATCTTATGTTGTGTATATTTTACCTCAACTTCACAATTGCTTCCCATTTCTCCCAGGTCTTGCAACCTCCCCTCCCACAGTCCCCCCCCCCAAAAAAAAACCCTATCAAGTCCAATTTGTGTTGCCCATATCCACCCTCACCAGAAGTCATCAACTGTGACGCGCTACACTTCAGCATCTTCATCGGTTTTTAAGGAATCTCTTCAATAGCTTCCTATCTAGACTGTTTCCTTTTGGGGGGGGGTGTCACAGAAACTTTCCATCTCTCTCATTCCCAGTTGAGTTCCTTGCCCATAGCAGTTGGTGGCAGCACAGATCGTGGACTTAAACGTGATTTCCTGCGGCAGCTGAGATCAAGGACATCACCCTGGTCTCCAGGGGCGATGAAGATCACGGACATCAACATGGTCGACGGCGGCAGCACTGGACACAGACACCCACACGGTGTCCTCTGGCGGCGTGGACCACGAAAAGCTTTCAAGGAGACATAATCCAGAAAATGAAGCATTCTTTGCCTCAGATATCTTGTGGCTGTTCATAGTCGGGTGATCGTGTGGCTGGGCAGCATGCCGCGGGGACAGGACCTTGATGAGCTGTCTACCACCCAGCTGGCCCTCGGTGTCAGCTGCCCGCTACCCAGGCACAGCCATCGTGTTTGCGGGGTGAGTAGCTCAAGTGGCAGCAGCAGCCCGGCGGGTGGCTACAGGGTGTTGCAGGCCTGGTGGTGACCTGAGTCTCCCAGCAGCCTGAGGACTGGCCCTACTCAGCAACAACACGCTCCTTTATCTGCCATTGCCATCCATGCGCTCAAACCTGACGTCGCTGCCGCTGCGACTCTAATCCACTTCTTTCTTCCACGCACGCCTCTCCGTTCCACCATCTTTTCCCCCAGTTCCATGAAACCACTTTTTAAAAAGCATCTTCCCCAAAGGCCTGCCTTTTTTCAGTTGTTCCGGAGATAGTGCGCTTTCGGCAGGCTCATCCTCCCTCAGAAGCTGCGGTCTCCCTGCGAAGCCCCTGTGGGTCTCTCTCAGGCTCCTCGGAGCATCCCCACATTTCTGGGGGTGCTAGTGGCTGCTTCCATCTTCTCCCTTATGTTCACCTCGGCTTTCAAATAGAAATTAAATCATGAAAAAAATCTTCCAGATATTGGCATTGCTGGCTGTCCACGTGAATAAAAATTTGATTCCTTACCCACAGACACAGGTCTAATGTTGACCTTGGCTCAGCACTCAGACCCAGGTGGCCACATTTAGGTGACAGTGACTTTTCTGGTATATGGGCAATTAAATAGCAATACACTTTAATATACTTTTAAATAATAACATTAGCCAACGTCTTAAGGGTTTATTGTATACCGTTGGCTAGCTCCTAGACATGGGGAATGGTGGAACTACTTCCAGAGCCCAGGCCCTTAATCATTAGCACTTTCTACTGCATGTCCAGTGATTACATCAAATTCTGTCTCTTCCTAGAATGGACGCAGATTAAGCTGTACACAGGAATACAGTTTAAAATCGTTTGCAACTGTGATCTATCCAGAAGCAAGAATCCCAGTGACCCAGAGAGATAGCTCAGCAGGTGGAAACCCTTGCTGCCCAGCCTTGATAACCTGTTTGATTCTTGGATGCCACAGGTGGAAAGGGAAAGAGAGAATCAACCTCTACAGGTTGCCCTCTGACACTGACATATGGATGCACAAGCACACGCACACGCGCACACACACACACACACACACACACGCACACACACACGCACACACACACGCACACACACACGCACACACACACACACGAATAAATAAATGTAATGCTTTTTAAAGCTTTTCAAAAATTTTATATTTATGTGTATGTGTGTGCCTATGTGAGTTTTGGCGCATCAAGTATGTGCAGATGCTGTGGAGGCCAGAAGAGAACATAGGTTCCCCTGGGACTAGTTATAGGCAATTGTGAGCCATGGATTGTGGGTACTAAGAACTAAAACCAGGTTCTCTGTAAGAGCAATATGCAGTCTTAGCCAATGAGCCATCTCTCCAGCACAAATAAATATAATTTTAAAAATTAAAAAAATAAAATCTTCCTAACAGCCTTCGGAGACTCATATACAATATAAATAGTCTGGAGAGGTTAATTATCCTCAGTGAATAGCCAGGAAGTGACAGCACTGTGACTGTCAATCAAATCATTCAGCCCCAGTGTCTGGGCTTTACAACGTGAGTTCAAAACTAGGATTTCGGAAGACAGGAAAATGGTGTGTCACTACTTTCATAGGTAAGTTGCTGCGCTTGAGCCTTTTCTTTTTTAGATTCTATTTCGTTTTTTATGAGTCTGAGTGTTTGGCCTGAATGTTATAGCTGTGCAGTTCATGCATGCAGTGGAGAAGAAGGGTGTCGGGTCCCCCACAGCGGCCATGTGGGGGACCAGAAGCTGAACCCGGTTCTCGGAGAGAGCAACTAGTTAGTGCTCTTAACCGCTGAACCATCTCTCCAGCCTGATCCCTCATTTCTCCAGGACACAATTATTAAGCATGCTGCATGTCCCAGAGGGCTGAGGACTAATGACACGAACTGACACAAAAAGTAAGTGCAAGCCAAGTGGGAAATCGTTACAAAGAAGCCTGCCCTGGTCACAAGGAGGACAGGCTCACTCACCATTCGCATACCGTGCGGACCGTCTTCAATTTCGCTGGTGTAACTTCTACGTTGATGGGGTAGGAAAAAAGACCAAAAGCAATATTGGAAGATACCTGGGGTACAAGAAGATTGAAAAGCCTCTATGTGGTCTACTGCAGCATAAAAACAACCAGTAAAGCTGTGCGCGAGATAGAGGGGAGGAAATGGAGAAGAGGGAATAATAAAAGTCACCATGACAAGCAATGATAGGACAACCTGCAGAAGTCAGGATCACAGGAGCAGTTATCTATCCCGTGAATCTTTAAAAGATACTTGGATAAAACTCCTCATTTTCCAAGCAGTAATTCCTAAGGGTAGGGAAATGTCCAATACAAGATAACTATCAATCAGGGCCAAAGCAGAGGAGCCCAAATGGTAAGACCCTAGAGGTTTGAAGTTGATGTTTTTTTAGTAAAGGAAGGCTAACCCAGAAGAGGAGTAAGAGGATGGCCAATTGATGATGGACCAAGTCAAATACAAGGAGCCGAAGCAGCAGCCAGTGATGCTGAGGTGGCTCTGTCAAGAGTGCTTCTCCCACAGCGACTGCTCGCCCAGCTTTCAGACCCTAATGGCTAGGGGAATCCAAGGGATGGAATTGTTGATGAGCTAATGGAAAAACACAACTATCCTCTCAAACTTACCCAATTTTTAAATTGGCTAGTCACAGAAAAGAGAATCTCCAGCAAGTGAGAGGTCAAGTGTTTGCCTTATCAGAATTTCACCCACAGGGAACACAAAGTGGTCAACCCTCGGGGTGACTCCGAACTAGACCTCGGTAACGGATGAGAGCTCAGTCTGGAGGCAACACGGAGAAGGGGCAAGAAAGAAGGCCCATCCACGACAGAAGGCGCAGAGAAGTCTAAACCAGCAGCGTCCCACTACCGCATCCATCACTGCACACCGCGTCCATCACTGCACACCGCGTCCATCACTGCCCACCAGCAGCTGCTGTGTCGTCCCTGGGGCTCCCTCGCTTCATTTTCACCATCTGTGATGGCTAATACTGATTGTCAGCATGACAGGATCTGTAATCACCTAGGAGACAAGCTCTGGGCAACTCTGTGAGGGAGCTTCCAGATTGGGCTAACTGAAGTAGGAAGGCCAATCCAAGATGTATGTGGTACCAGTCCACCGACGAGGGTCCTGGACTACATAAACTGAGGACCGGCATTCATCTCTCTTCGCTTCCTGACTGTAGACACAGTGTGGCCAGCTACCTCTAGCTCCTGATAGCGTGATTTTCTCACCATGATAGAGTGTGTCTTATATATGAGCCAAAATCAATCCTTCCTTCCTTCCTTCCTTCCTTCCTTCCTTCCTTCCTTCCTTCCTTCCTTCCTTCCTTCCTTCCTTCTTCCTCCTCCCTCCCTCTCTCCCTCCCTCCCTTCCTTCTGTCAGGGATTTCTTTGCAGCCATGGAGAAGTAGCTAACACACCACGAAGCTGGCGAAACTGCTTCCAGAGCCCAGGCTTTTTTTTTTTTTTTTTTTTTTTTTTTTTAAATCACCAGACCTTTCTATTGCATCTTAAGTAATTATGCAAAATTCCATCTCTTCTTTGAATGGGAGAGGAACAAGGTGTGCTCATGAATGCAATCTAAAAACATTTTTGCATCTGTGATCTATTCAGCCCAGGAAATCTGTCTTATTTTTGGAAGTTTGTTTCTAGTCTGTCACAGGCTATGAAGGATTGGAGTCGAGAATGAAAGGCTTGTGAGGAGCCGAGAGTGAACGCAGTGACATTTGTATGACAGCATACACCATCTCCTGGGGCTGGAGATAACAGCTCAGTGTTAGAGTGTGTGCCTTGTATGAATGGGGTTCTAGATTCAGCCACAGAACCAAAAGGAAATTAAAAAGAAATTCTCTGGGACTAGCAAGATGGCTCAGTGGGTAAAGGCACTTACTGTCAAGACTGATGGCCTGAGTTCAATCTCTGGACACAGGACAAGCTGTCCTCTGACCTCCACACTTGCATGTGCACACACGTGTACGCACGAAATAAATAAATGCATGTAATAAAAATAATTTTTAAATTCTTCTCAATTTTGAATATTACTGAAAACACATCTCAGAAATGTTATTATCCTGCGCAGAATTTATCCCCCAGACCATATTTGTTTACAGCCCCAGGGACTTCGAAGCAGCCAAGCTCTTCTTGGGAATCATAGCACACTCATATTGGGAACTCAGCAGGTATCATACAATTCACACTCAATCTATTCCCTGAAAGATAATGAGTGACTTTGTAATATCAGGCATCAGAGAATAAATATCCATTCTCTGACACCCTGAAGATAAGATTTACATGTCAGTTATACTCCCTCGTGACAAGATGAAAATTTGTCCAATGTCTGTGCATTTGTTAAATAAGGAACTACAAACACTGGAACAGTGCAGGAAGATGTAACACGAGTTGCTAAACAGTCCTATTAATTAAAACAAAACAAAACAAAAAACAAAAACAAACAACAACAACAAAACAACCCAGAGCCAGACATTGGAATGAATGCTGAAAGATCAGAGAAACAAAACAAGCTACAGCCAACCTCACCCCCCCAACTCCTCAGTCAGTCCTGTTTCCATGAACCCTCAGACTGAAAGCCTCTGAGTCCTCACCCCTGAGGGTCTCAGTTGAACTGCTGCTTAGTTCCCGTCTCCTCACACCTTATATACCGTTCTCCACCCAGCCATGTCACTTCCTGGGATTAAAGGCATGTGCGCTTTCTAAGCAAAAACATAAGATCTTAAGTGCTGGGGTTAAAGGTGTGTGTCCACCACTGCCTGGCTCTGTTCCCAGTGTGACCTTGCACTCACAGAGATCCAGACGGATCTCTGCCTCCCAAGTGATAGGATTAAAGGTGTTGCCACCACTGTCTGGCCTCTATGTCTAATCTAGTGGCTGGCTCTGTCTTCTTATCCTCAGACAAGCTTTATTTGTTAAATAAAATATCACCACAGGAAGGGAAACAGATCAGCAAGTGTCAGAGTAGAATATACTTCCCTAGAAACAATCAGGGGTGTTGAGAGCCGGACATGCATAATTTCTATCTTAAGACCTTCCTCCTCATGAGGTTGCTTATTTAATTGCTAAATAGTATGGACTGGGTTATAGTACTCTAAAAATTCCAAAGTTGAAATCCCAATCTCCTGGTGCCTTATAATAGGATTGTATTTGGACATTCTACAGAGGTAAACTTGGGTCATTAAGGTCGACTAATTCAGTATGACTGGTGTCCTTAAGGACCCAGCACTAGCCAGGCAGAGACAGACCATGATGACCATGAATTTGAGGCCAGCCTGGACTACAGAGTGAGAGTCAGTCTCAAACTAAAACAAAAGCAAACAAGGAAATTTGGCTACTGACACAGAGGGGAGATGGAAAGATTTCTCTCTCTCTCTCTGTCTCTGTGTGCATGTGCATGTGTGTGTGTGAGAGAGAGAGACAGAGAGAGAGAACACATAAGTATAGTATGCATGTATGTAAATGTGAGTACACCCTCAACATGTACATATGGAAGTCAGAGATCAACATCATCTGCCTCCATGGCTCACCACACGTTTTGTGACGGGGTCTGTCAGTCAGCCTGGAGGTCACCATTTTGGCTAGACTGGGTGGACAGCAAGCCTTCTATAACTTGCCTGTCTCTGTTCTCTAATCGATAGGGTGTCAGAAGCAAACAGCCCTGCTTAACTCCTTACAGGGTGCTGGGGCCCAGACTCAGCTCCTGATGTTAGCACAGCAAACACTTTCCTGACAGAGGAAAGTGTTTCCCGCTAACTTACCCCTCTAGCTATTTCTACCATAATTAACACTATAGTAAGTATCTTTGGCCACAAGCCCTTTTAAAAAGATTTATTTTTATTTTACGTGTATGAGTGTGCTTGCCTGCAGATATGTGTAGGTACCATGTGCTTGCCTGGTGCCCCTGGAGTTCAGTACGGGCATCAGATCCTCTGGAACTAGTTACAGATAGTTATTAGCACCATGTCGGTGCTGACAATCAAAGTCTAGTCCCCTGCAAGAACAGCAAATGCTCTTAACTGATCAGTCATCTCTTCAATCCTGGCACAAAAGCTTGTATCCATTTTCTAATACCTCTCTGGGGAGGGAGAGTCCATTTTCTTCAAGGATGTAGCTCTTGGTAGGGCACCAATGTTCCAGTGGATGGTCTTCTACTCATGAGCAAATGGAAAGTCTAAACTGGACCCAGGGTCACTAAAATAAATAAATTAGTTAATTAATTAATTAAAAAAACCATGAAGCTGGAAGAGGTTAGGGGTAGACCTGGGAGCATCTGGGGGGAGAGGGGATGAATATGATCAAAATACATTGTATGAAATTCTCAAAGAATAAACGTTTATTGAAAATGCCATCCTATCACAGTTATGTAAAAGATACACCATTAATAAGACTTTAATACATCACCTTTTATTGCTTTTTGAAAAACTTAAACTACTTTCTAGGTAATCCATAAAGCTCCTCATTACAGTTTGTCCTTAAACACTGCTTTTGCAAACCTTGCTAATTTGATAAAAGTAAAACAGGATTCATGACATTTTAATTTATTAATATATTCTTTGAATATTAATGACGATTTCCATTTCTCCCCTATTTACAATTTTGTCTTTTAAGAGGGAGCTTCTCTAAACCTTGTATAATGGTTCACATATGTCCTAGCATTCGGGAGGCTGAAGCAGATGGATTTCCAGGCCAGACTCGACTACACAGTGAGTTCTAGGCCAGCCTGGCCATGGAGTGAGACTTTTTCAACAAACAGAAAGGAAGGAGGGAGAAGGAGAGAAAGAAGGGAAGGAGGAAGGAGAGGAGAGAGAGGGAAGGAGAAAAGAAGGAAGGACAGAAGGAAGAAAGAAGGAGGCTCTTTCTGGAAGCACATGACAAAGCTGTGGTCCTGCCTGGCCGTCAGCCACAGCCTTGATTCCTCAGTCAAGGAGACTGTACATCTAGAGTCGTCTCAGATCTTATCCTCACGGGCTGACAAACAATAATGCAATTTCCACTGTTCAGAACAGACAAGGGAATTTGTCCCAATTATTTTCCTCCTACTCACAAAATGTTGATACATCAGATGCGTGTGAATATGTTTAATTTAGCTATCAAAGTCTGAAATCAGCTTTCTTTGCAGAATGAAAAGAAAGTTTTCATTTAATCTGGAAAAAAAGGGGGGTGCTAGAACTTTTGGAAAGAAAGCAGATAGCTCTCATTATTTCCAATGTAATTTTAGCTCAAACACACTCATTTCCCAGCTGCATTTCTTACATTCAGGACACAGAGAAAACTCAAAAATGCAAATGTTTCCCAGGTGACTCGTTCTCAAATTCAGAGGCCCTGCAAGCAAAACATTGCATCTTGAACAAACCTAGAGGTCTTGAGCAAACTCCTCTCTGTTCAGAACTGGAAATTCTCAATAGAAATGTTTTTAAACGATGGTTCATGGGAGAGGACTGAGTTTTCCAGGGAGAATCGTACCAGAGAGGTTGGCTCGGGCAGCACATGATGCTGAGCTGGGGGTTGGGGGTTGACTGCGGAACGGTCCATGGCCGCAAACGCTGTCATATGCATCCCCTCCTCACCCAGCTTGATTCTTCTCCTCCTGTTCCCAGGGCAATAGGTGTCCCTTAGCCAGCCAAGGATGACTCTGCTCTTCCTTGCTGGTGCTGTCCTCCACTCCTCCACATGCCATGCCCCCCCCCCTTCCAGGGTCATCCTCCCTCTCCATCTGTCTTACAAACTAAAAATAGGTCCAGTTTCCCCTTCCCGAAAAGAAAGTCTTGGTTTTGGCTTCCCTCGCAAGTGTTACCCATTTGTCCCCTTTCTTAAACTCCTTGAAATGTACACACACGTGGGTTCTCCTTTTTTTTCCAATTTCGTTCTCTCACTCCACCCGTCTCCACGTAAGCCTGGCTAGCCTTGAACTTCGTAGAGCCGAGCTCCTTGTATATTCTCTGTGTGGCTTCTTTATGCATTATTTACTAGTACTGTTATTATTAATAATCATTTTATTGCAGTGGCACACGTAACAGGAGCTGGGGTAGTGAGGGGTTCAGTTAGTCAAGTACTTGCTGTAGAGCCTGAGGACCCGAGTTTGATCCCCAGCACCCATGTGAGAAGGTCAGGCACAGGAGCATGCTCCTCCGATCACAACACTGGGGAAACAGAGAAAGGGGATCCCTGGAACTCTGGCTGGTAAGCCTAGCTCAGTCAGTGAGAGACCCTGCCTCAAAAACAAGGCGGAGAAGCCTTTTAAAAGACAGCTCAGGAGGAGGGTAAAACCACTTGCCACCAAGCCTGACCACCTAAGTACTATCCCCAAGACCCACATGGTAGAAGGAGAAAAGTTATTCATGAAATTTGTCCTGGCAGAGTGTGTGTGTGTGTGTGTGTGTGTGTGTGTGTGTGTGTGTGAAATAGGTACATACACAGAAAATATGGTAGAGAAGTAATTGAGGAAAAAGACACCCTATGTTGACCTCCGGCTTCTGCATGCACTCACACTCACACACAAATACATATAAACGACCAAAAAAAGCAAAATGTAAAAAAAAAAACCAAAAAAAAACAAAACAAAAAAAAAAACCGTATACACAACACAAAAGACTCCACATTAGCTATTTTAGGTACACACTTCTGCAGCATTGAAACCGCCCAGGTAGGGTTGGATGGTGGTGGCACACACCTTTAATCTCAGCTCTTGGAAAGCAGGGGCAGGCCAATCGCTGTAAGTTCAAGGCCAGCCTGGTCTATACATTGAGCTCCAGGCCAGCCAGGATTGCATAGTAAGACCCTGTCTCAAAAAAGAGCAACAAAAAATTGTCCAAAGTGTTGAGCAGCCATCACTACCATCTATTTCCAGAACTTATGTGTCTTCTCAAATAAGAAACTGCCCATCACGCAAGGGCTCTGCGTTCTCCCTATCTCCTGCTCCGCACCTTCCAGCTCACTTTCTGTCTCTGAGCTGCCTTTCCTACAGACCTCTTATAACCAAACAATAACTGACATTTCCTGTCTGACTTCTGCCACTTTGCCTCATGTTTTTAAGACTCACTCATGTTGCAGCATCAATCAGAAACAATTCTTTTTTCAGGGCTGAATGATATTTCTTAGTACAGACTGTATTCTGGGATTTTTCACAGATTTATTAGTGGATATGAGGGAGAAAGAGAAGACTTTCACGCTTTTTGTTAGTGTGGATTCATCGTACACCGTGGTATTTTTCATACGCTATTTTCAGTCTAGTGTACTATGTACTTCGAGCACATTCATCCCTAACCCCCTCCTTTCTCCTCTCTTCCTTTTCTGGTAGTTCTCCCCTTTGCCCGGAAGGTCGGCTCCTTTCATGTCATGTGTGTACACATCCAGGATCCACATATGAGGGAGGAGGGAGCACATGCAATATTTGTCTTTCCGAGTCTGGCTTATTTCCCTTAAAATGACCCCCAGCTGTGGCCATGTTCCTGTGACCCTCATTTCATTCCTCATCATGGCTGAACACAACTCCACTGGGTAGAGACTGCATTTTCTTTATCCTTCCTCAGTTGACAGATACTTGGGCTTTTTCCAAAACTCAGCTCTTATGTACAGTGTTCAAATAAACATGGACGTGCAGGTGTCTCTTGTAGTATGCTGCCTTAGACACCTCTGGGTATGTTCCCAGGGGTGGTATAACTGGATCTTATGGTAATTCTATTTTATTTAGGTTTTGGGATTTTGTTTTTGAGGAACCTCCATACTGATTTCCATCATAGCTGAGCCAATTTACATACTGCCCAGCACTGTGTAAGTATACCCTTCCTGGCTGCCTATATCTTTACCAGAATCTTTTTTTTCTTTCATAATTTTTTAAAATAATTCTGACTGGGATGAGATGAAATCTTGATGCTTTCTTGTGTGTGTGTGTGTGTGTGTGTGTGTGTGTGTGTGTGTGTGTGTGTGTGTTTATGTGCACATACGCATGCACAGAGGCACGCAAGTGCTCTCTGAAGGCAGAAGAGATCCCCAGGCCCCCTGGAGTTGGAGTTACAGGCAGTTGTGAGTGGCTTGATGTGCATGCTGACCGCCAAACTGAGGTCCTCTGCAGGAGCAGCCAGCCCTCCTAACTGCTGAGCCATCTCCGCGGCCCCTCCATGTGGTTTTGATTTGCATTTCCCTGGTTTCCAAGGCTGACAAAGCACAGAGTGGCCAACATCACCATTTTTAAATAGGCTTTTGAACAGCCGGTTTAGGCTCACAGTAAAGCTGAGCAGATGAAACTGGGATCTCCCTGATGTCCATACACAACCTCCCCCACTGTCACAGCTGTCCCCGCGACCCAGTGGCACATTTGTTGTGCAAACCAAGTAAGTTTGGGAGTCTGCTGCAGTAGCTTAGTCTCAATCAGTGTGTCCCATGAACCCTGTGCAGGAGCGACAATCAACATTACTAAGTCATTGTCACCCAGGCTCCATGTTTTGCTTTGTGTTTTAATATCAGTACGATACACTGTAAGGATTTTGATGAGTGAAAAATATGAATTCTCCATTACTTTACACACAGAGTGCTTTCATTATCCCTTTCTGCCCAGACCCTGAACATCATTGAATTGTTTATTGACTCCATCCTCCTCCTCCACTGCCCCAGGATGTCATGTAACTGGAATAGCACAGGAGGTAATACTTTCATGTTAGTTTCATTTACTTAGTAATTTGTGTCTCTTCTTCTATGTGTTTATGGCTTGGTAGCTATCGTTCAGTGCTCAATAACAGTCCATCGTATAGATAGATGTACTGCAGTTAGCTTACTAGTCTCCCACTAAAAAACACTGGACTGCTTCCAAGTTTTGTCAATTGAGGAGAAAGCGGCCATAAACATATACGCACATATTCTTGTGTAGACATGGTTTCTAACTCTTCTGATTAAATACCAAGAGATATAATTATTGAATTGTATAGTAAGAATACTTTTAGCTTTGTAAGAAATAGCCAAACTACGTTCCAAAGTGGCTGGACTATTCCACATTCTGCTAGAAAGAGTGTTCCTTTTTTCAGTGCGGTTTATTCAACCCAGGGCCCTGTGCATGCTAAGCAAACACTACCACTGAGTCTCTCTCTCTCTCTCTCTCTCTCTCTCTCTCTCTCTCTCTCTCTCTCTCTCTCTCTCTCTCTCACACACACACACACACACACACACACTCCTTTTTCTTTCCTTCTTTTTTTTTTTTTTTTTGTTATGTTTGCTTGTTTTGAGACAAGGTCTTATTTTGTAATCCATGCTAACCTAGGACTCACTATGTAGACCAGGATGGCTTCAAACTCAGAGCAATCCATTTGCCTCAGCCTCCCAAATTCTGAAACAACAGGAATGAGCCAACATAAGGGGCAAAAAAAGACACCCTACTGAGTGTCCTCTTCCCAAGTATTCAGTGATGCCAGAGAAGGAAAGAATTGAAAGGATGTATTTTGTTAAAATTTAAAACTTTATCCTGGCGGTGGTGGCTCACACCTTTAATCCCAGCACTCGAGGAGGCAGAGGCGGGCAAATCTCTGTGAGTTCAAGGCCAGCTTTATCTACAGAGAGAGATCCAGGACAGACTTCAAAGCTACACAGAGAAACTCTATTTAGAAAAACAAGCAAACAAACAAACAAAAAAAAATTAAAACTTTAATTTTGCAGAAGATCCTGTTAAAAGAATGAGAAAAAAAGAGCTACAGATAGGGAAAAAATATCTGCAAAAGACTTATCTGGTAAAGGAGGAGTCTACAGAGCATGTGAAGAACAACACATGCCGCAGTAAAGCGAGCAACAGAAAAGAAAAATGGGCCAAAGACAGATATCTTAACAAAGAACATCCTTGGCGAGAACCGGGCCCAAGAAGAGGTACTTCCTTATGTGACATCAGGGAGACGTGAATTCCAGAGCACAGGCTGCCTCTGCATGTTTACACAATGCCACACAGCACTGTCATTGTCCTCTGTTGTGTGCGTGTGTGTGTGTGTGTGTGTGTGTGTATGGTGAGAAAGGATCTGTTTCCCAGGATAGCTCAGAACTCACTGTGTAGCCACAGCAGGCTCAGATTCCCGGCAATCTTCCTGCCCAGCGCTGCCCCCACCCCCATGCTGAAATTATAAACATGAGCCACCACAACCCGCTCATAACCGTTTTCACGTGTTGTAGTTGAGAAGTGTAAATGCACTCGCCCTGTGTGAGAGTTCCTGACCTTCAGAACTTCATCTTGCAAAACTGAAACTCAATGGTCCTCCATTTTCTCTTCTTGTAAGCTGTGGCGGCCACCATTCTACTTTCTGTTTCTATGACTGTGGCTATTCCTGCTCCCTTACGTGGAACTATACATGGTTTGTCTTGTTATGACTGCCTTACTTCACTATAATGTCCTCAGGCGTCATTCATTCATTTTAAACAGGTGACAAGATTTCTCATGTCTATATCTATCTAACCTATATATGGAGACAGGGTCTCACTATGTAGCTCCAGATATCCTAGAACTCACTATGTAGCTCTGGCTATCCCAGAATTCACTCTGTAGACCAGGCTGGCCTTAAACTCACTGAGATCCACCTGCCTCTGCCTCCTGAGTGCTGACATTAAAGACATGCACCACTGTGCCTGGCTAGAAACTTTTTTTGTTTGTTTTTTGTTTTTGTTTTGTTTTTGAGACAGGGTTTCTCTGTGTAGCTTTGGAACCTTCCTGTGCCTCCCCGAGTGCTGGGATTAAAGGCATGCACCACCGCCGCTCGGCTGACTAGAGTTTTTTAATTTAAAGTATTGTTCAGGCCTGGGATGTGACTCAGTGGTAGAATACCTGCATCTCATCCACAGGGCTCTAAGTCCATCCCCCTGCAGAACCACCGACCCCAAAGGTATTTTTGTGGCCTGGGTAAGTGTCACCCAGGTCTGTGTCACCAGCCTGTGGCACTATTGAAAAACTGTAGAACCTTTAAGAGGAACTTGTGGGAGGAAGTTAGGTCACTAGAGGAGTGACCTTGAAAGGGACATTTGGACACCGGCTCCTTTGTATTCCTCTCTTGTTCCCCAGTCCCAAGGTGAGTTCACCCAGAAAGTTCTCCCAACCATAGTGTGCAGCTTCACCACAGGCTAGCCAGAAACTCATTCTACAGTCCAGTCTACCTCTCAAATGCTAGAACCATAGGCGCGTACAACCACGTTCTGATTTTCAGACTTTTTAACTGAGAAATCACACTAAGAATTAGTCTTAAACATATATTAACACAGACGCACATATACTGATGTTACTGTGCCGCTCTCTGTAATAAGGAAAAGAGCAAACCCCGTGCAGGGAAGGAACTCTCTCTGAAGTTTCCCTTCTACAATGTACTATCCAAAGCTAACATGCTTGCTTAGCTGGGCTTGGACAGCATATGCCTGTGGTTGCAGTGGCTGAATCAGGAAGATCACTGAGGCACAGGAGTTCAAAGCCAGCCTGGGCAACATAGAGGACCCCCCCCCCCTTATTAAAAATAAAAACAAAACCTAAACCCAAACAGCGCTTACTTAAGAAAGATATTCATGTATTATGTAGTGAGGAAAGCGATCTGACGGGGTATATATGGTGAGATTGCACTTGGGTGAACGTGTGTTAGATGTTCTGGTTAGGATAGTTTTGGTTATGGAGAGGCCATTTGGGTTTAAGATTGGTGTGAGCATCCTAACCCAGAGATCCAACTTGGTTTGGTTTCTGTGAGGCAGGGTCTCTCACCAAACCTGGAGCATGTGGGGTTTTGTGTGTGTGTGTGTGTGTGTGTGTGTTTTGTTTTGTTTTGTTTTTTTGGTTTTTCAGTAGGCTGATAGCCAGCCAGCCCCAGAGAGCCTGTCAGCCTTCACACTGCTAGAAGTTTCAGCAGTGCTGGAAAGCACATCTGATTAGTTCCATGAGTGCTGGGATCTGGACTCAGGGCCTCATGGTTGCGCAACAATTTCTCTTAACCTCTGAGCAGTCTCTCCAAACCAATATTTTTATTAAATTAAAAACATCTGAATGTGCTTTTTGGTATTCATGTCCTTTGCCAAGCTTCTATTTAGTCCAATTTTCTTACTAACTTGAATTATCCCTTTGCAAAGTATTTTAAAGAGTTATTTGTTACAACAATTATTTTTTCCTCTGCTATTTAGTACTGTTAGTTTTTCATGGTCCACTTTTAAGATAAACTTTTATATATGGTTTAGTGTCTGAGTTTTCTCTTTATCATTCTAGATAGTATTTTATGCCTTGAGTCCTTTTTTGGCTCCTGAGATTTTTGTTTGAACTTACCAATTTTCCCCTTCACTAATTTGTGGATTCCTACTTACTTTTAAATTTCTGACCCAAATAAAATGCTATCAATCTACATAAATGTGTACCCTCCCATTTATTTTAAAGATCATTTTATGTGTTTGCATCTGTGTGCATGTACGTACACCATGTGTCTGCAAATACCTGCGGAGGCCGGAAGCCTTGGATCCCCTGGAAGTGGAGTTACAGGAGGTTGTGAGCTGTACAACGTGGGTGCCGAGATCTGCACTCGGGTCTTCAGCAGGAGCAGCAAGCGTTACCAAGCCCTGAGCCATTCCTCCAGCCCCCGTCCCAGCTCTTGTTACCATAAGCACATAGTGCTTTTATCATTATTAAAAGCCTAGTCAGTAGCTAACATAGTGTCGGCACATCTTTCTATTAAAATCTTGACAAAAGCAAAACCAGGAGCAGATGTACTGTGAAAGCTGTCAACATGTCAGAAGAAGGAAACTGGGCTTCCCATCTTTTACTTTAAACTTTGAAAGTCCATCGTATGTGTGCCTCTCTCTGGTACTTCCGAGTTCCTCTTGCACATGTGCCACTGTTCAGCACAAGAGACCTTCAGCTCCGTGTCAGTGGCTACCACTCTTGAGTTATCCATCCGCAGAGGGCAAAGGAAGCAAAGAGAGAGAGCAACAAACCACTGGAAGGAGGGTTTTTTTTCCCTAGGCTTCTCCAAATGACAATAGTATGACTTGATTTCCATCCCACGCTTCAGAGTGCTGGTCTATAACCCCAACCAGTCTCCAGTGGACAGAAAGCTCAGAGCAGGCCTCTTGAGCCATACTGCTTGGGTCACGATAAACTGTCACATGTAGCTCGGGCCCTTCACGTCTTCCCCGAATCCCTCTAGGCCTTGGTTTTCCCGCCTGTAAGACGAGAAGAGCGTACTTATTTTGAGTGCACATCTTGCAGATTGACGACCTCACTTAATACATGGAAAGCTCTTGGCAGTGTCTAGAATAGAACAGTGGCCTACCAGTATTTACACAAGACCAGCTAGGCCCGTGTGAGCCAAAGGTCCACTGCAGAAGTCTAGGGGAACACCTGAAAGTTAGGAATTGTGGGATACTCCAGTTTTACTATGGTATGTACGACAGCTGTGGAAAATGATACAAACGTTGCCTTCCCACTTTCCTGAACTCTGCCCCACAGACAATTAGCTTCTCATTATAGCTAACTACTAATTGTCTAGTACCCTACGTGTGTAGTGTGAGGGACACTAACTTTACAGTAGTTACTTAACTTAAGACCTGTTGCTTTTTGTCCAAGTGACTCAGCCTGCTCCATACTGCTGTTGTGCAAGAGTTGGGAGAAAGTTGTTGAATCACTCCAAACTGCCTTATGAATGCCAAGAGCCCATTGTGCAACCACAGACAAAAGATCTTAGTCCCACAGTGAAGGCAGGGGCGGTGTGTTTGAGAAGAATGTCTTACTTTGAAAACCACGGAACTGGGGAGTGTTTTATAATAATAAGTCCCACGATTATATAAATCAAGAATTCCACCAAGTTGTCTTTGAAGTCCCTCTCAAAGAGAAGAGCAAAGCAAAGGAAGACCAAGCTATACTGAGTGCCACACACCTGTCTGTCGAAAAGTCCTTGGGAGGCTGAGGCTGAGCCGGGGGGGGAGGGGGGGGCTGGATGCCAGTTAGAGCTGAGCCTAAAGAAAACAAACAAAATCAGAGCAACATCACTCACTCGACAGACTCACATCCCCAGGAACAGTGTTAGAGATCCAACACATGCATATGTACGTATGCATTCTCTCAAAACACCCGGCACAAGGGCACACATCTGGGAGCCCAGCATTCGGGATGTAGAGGCAAGAGGAGCAGGAGCCCAGGCTACTCATGGTTACAGAGTGAGTCTGAGGTCAACCTGGGCTACATAAGAGCTTATGCTATGCAGAAAAACAGTGTTCCCTTTCCACCTCTGATTGCCAGGCTCAACTCTAGCTGATTCTCACGTTCGTTTTCCTGCACAATCTAGTCACCCTCTGACTTGGCTATCTGCACTAAGAGGCCTATGATTTTGGTGATCATGAACTGTTTTTATTTTCAACATAATTCTTTAAAAACTGCCTGTAATTATGACTGCGGTATCCTTTACTACCTCTGAGTTTAATTGCAGTGAGCGGTGACTCTTGTTGGCTCTGTTGACAATCTCCTGGGGTGCTCTGTCTTACATTTGTTGGATGTTGGGGTCCTTCAAAGCTTTGTGATTCCTCTTCTGCTGTTTGTTTTTGCAGCTGAGCATCTCTGTGATGCCCAGAGCTTGTCTAGGGCCTTTGTGACTGGATCAGAGAAGAGATGCCCAGAAGTGCAGCCCATTCTTCTCCCCCTTAGCCAGCTCAGTGCCCCCTGGAACAGCAGTTCACAATCTTTTTTCCATAGCCCAGGCAGGCTCTCAACTCCAATCTTCCTGCTTCAGCTTCCAAAACAGCCGCAAATCATGCTACCAGCCCAGTTACGTTTTTTCATTACTATCCTCCTAACAAATCTTTTATTCTTATCAAAATTTGTTCGTTATACAGCATATCTTGATCATATCCATCCACCACTAGCTCCCTCCAACTTCTCATAGTACCCCACAACCTGTCTCCCTCTCAACTTCACGCCTTCCCCCCTTTTTAAATATAACTTCCAATTAATAAAAATAAAAGAATAAAAAAGTATTCTGATTCTAATGTTTCTTTATTTTTATTTTATGTACATTGGTGTTTTGCCTGTGTGAGGATATCAGATGTCCTGGAGCTGGAGTTACAGACAGTTGTGAGCTGCCATGTAGGGGCTGGGAAGTGAACTCAGGACCTCTGGAAGAGCAGCCAGTGCTCTTAACCACTGAGCCATCTCTCCAGACCTACTATTCTAATTCTAATTAGCTGTCCATATATGCACATGGGGATGGGCTATCCACTGGGGCATGTGCAGCCTGCCAGCAACCACTTCCCCCAAGGAGACTGGCTTTCACTTCTTCAGCAACCAACAACTGCCCAGAGTTCCTCCTCCTCCTCTTCTCGGGGGAGGGCTCCCCCATACATGCTGGAATTTTGACTGGCTTGATCTTGTGCAGGTAACCACAGCTGCTGTAAGTGTATTTGTCCAAACGCCATGCCATACCCCAAACCCAGCACTTCACAGCTCTCCTGTCCACCCACCAGCTCTTACCTCCTTTCTGCAGCCTCTCACACAATGTTAACTGGCCCCTGAATAGAGGTTGATACAGATGACCCGTCCACAGCAGAGCATGGCAGTTACATACACCCCGCTCTTTGACCAGTTTCTGAGTCTCTGTGTTAACCAGTGCACACTGCAAAAGGAAGCTTCTCCAATTCAAGTAAAAAGAAATACAAAGCTGGGCCGTGGTGGCGCACGCCTTTAATCCCCAGCACTCGGGAGGCAGAGCCAGGCAGATCTCGGTGAGTTCGAGGCCAGCCTAATCTACAGAGTGAGATCCAGGACAGGCACCAAAACTACACGGAGAAACCCTGTCTCGAAAAAACAAACAAACAAACAAACAAAAAAGAAATGCAAAGCTATGGACAAAAATACAAATATTTAGGAGGTAGTTTGGGGCTGGTGAGACTGCTTAGTGCGTTAAGGCGCTTGCCACCAAGCCTGGTGACCTGAATTCATCTCCAGGACCCACATTCCAACCTCACTATTTAAATAAATAAAATGAAGAATGGTCTAGAACGCAGTGTGACCGTGTGACAATTTGGCAGAACAGTATGTGACCCCTTAGGGATTCATGAACTCCCTGGCCACAGTATTTTGACCGTGTTTACAGTACCAAGCATACATCCCTCCCGTGGAATCGTCCTCATATCCAATCAGAAAGCAGTTGGCTACCCCCCTACCCGCCATGCCAGTATGGCACCATGGGCACCTCTTGCCAGGAATGTTAGTATCACAGCATGTAGGGTCTAGTGCTGGGTAAGCCTATTGCGGTCCTGTCTCCCTCAACGGCCTGAAGAGGACTTTCTGGCACTGGGTAAACTAGCCAACAGGAAGGGGGTTTCCTGCTCAGTTAAAGATTGGCTTCTCTATGTTCAAAAGCGTGTGGTGTCTTCAGCATCAGGCTCTCACCATCTGGTTACGGCGAGTCACCAAGAGCAACGACAACAGCCTGAGTTGTTCTGGATGCCTCCGGGGCCTCCCTGACCAACAATTTATATATTTAAAAAATCCAGTGCCTGGCACTGAGAGTTTTCACTTAATAACCCAGGTCTTCTAGACAGCATTGCCCACTCACGCAGAAAACACACACACACACACACACACACACACACACACACACACACACCGCACACACACACACACACACACACACACTATTTTTTAAACTATCTTACAAACTGGTGGATTTCAATTAGGCTTCTCCATACATCCTTAGGCTAGCCTACTCCCTACCCTACTCTCTCCCTAATCTTCCTATCCCCATTTAAACCTCTAACTCTGAGTTATCCTCCCCGTCTCCTTCCATGTTACCTGTGTTCTATCCCCTCTAATCCCATCTCCTCCCCTCCTGTGTAGGAAGATCACGTGTTTACACATAGCTTTACCACACACCCTTCGCTTTGGTTAAGCCCTCTTCGACGCTCACCTCCCCATCTTCTCTCCTGCCTCTCATTCCCCGCCATCATCCACCTCACTCCATCCTTGAGTTGGTCCATCCCAGTACCCCTTCTCCACTTCTGTTTTCCTTCCTCCTCTCCTTCAATGCATCCCACTCTCAGTGGCCTGTTTCTAAGTTCCTGGCTTCCAAACATACTCTCCAGGTTAAACATACACAACAAAAAAATCCAAAGCTAGAGTCCACATAGAAGAGAAAACGTGTAGCCTATGTCTTTCTAAGTGACCTAAACTCAGTATACTAAAATGTATTCAGTATGTTTTCCCAGCTCTGACCAATTGCCTGCAAATTTCATTTTTCTTCCCAGCAGAGTGTATATGTAACACATTTTCCTTATTCATTCATCTGTTGATGGGCATCTAGACTGTCTAAGCTATTACGACTGGAGTGACTGAACATGGACGTGCAAGTGTCTCTGTGGTGGGGTATACCATTCTTTTGGGTAGATTCAGGAGAAAGATGGCTGGGGCATGTGTCATTTCGAGACCAGTTTCCAGAGTGGCTACACTAATTGACACCCAGACGAACAGTGTCTAAGGCCTCCCTTTCTCTACACACAAGTCGGCATCTGTTCTTGTCTGTATGCCTGACTTGGAGTGAGTTGGAACTAGACAATCTTTCTAGAGCCTTCTTCTCTTTTAATCCCCCACCTCCCACTCCCATGTTTATCTATGGTGGCCCTTGTTGGGGGTGGGGGCACAGAGTATGGTGACATTTATAAGCTCCCCTGTTTCTCTTTCTCTCAACATTCCAACCATGAGCCAAGTTTTGCCAAGGGAGAAGTGTTAACATCCCGAGTATCGATGCATGGAGAAGGTCCCTGTACCTCTGCCTAAGTGTCCAGGTAAACGTGGGTTTCCCTCTCTTTAGAAATCGACTGACCACAGAATTCCCCTGATGCTTTTCCCAGTACCGGCAACTTGCAATACCGGAATATTACAGAAGTACAAAGAGCTACTGTGTACTGCTTCCTGAATGTGCAAGGCCACCTCACCAACAGTTTGCATCAGGTGGTTCATTTTATATTAGATTTTTAAATTAGGGTTTGCAATCTATTTCTATATGCTTTGAATCTCGAGTTTTGCTTTTTGTTCATTTTTTTTTTAAACATTTGGATCTGCTGATGCCTAGTCAATTATTTTCAAGCTACAGTACAAATGTTCTCTTTTGTAGCCTGACAAATCTAAATTCCGAAGGGCCAGAAGAATATTCTTAACTAAATGGTACTCAACTTTTGTCTTTGTTTTGGTGAGTTTTGTTTGGTGAGTTTTTGAGACAGGGTCTCATGTAACCCAGACTGGCCTTGAACTCTCCGTGCAGCCAGGGATGACCTTGGACTCCTGAACTCCTCCCTACAGCTCTGAAGTGCTGGGATTGCAGGTGTGTGCCAGCATGCCAGATCTCCACATCCTTTGTAAATATTGCACACTAGCCCAACTGTGATAAAGCAGAGTAACGCTATGTCTGTCTGATCAGTCCTTTTTAATGGCTTGCATTGATGGTTATTGGAACTTGGGGTATATTTCATTCATGTAACATATTTAAATTACTAATTAGTACTATACACTTCAGCAAGTGCATAAGAGAAAAGGAACACCCAAAGCCAGGTGTAACGGGAATTCCTGTGCTCAGGAGGCTTTGGACTGCCACAAGTTCAGGGCCAGCCTAGGTTCTCTAGCAAGTACCGTGGCAGGTAAATCTACATAGAAAGACCTTGTCTCAAAAACAATGCTAACTTCCAATGGCTGTGTATGGGTGCATGTGTGTGCATAAGGGACAGTTCTGATGTTTTATGTAGCCTTGCTAGTCTGGAACCCACAGAGATGCATCCGTCTCTGCCTCCCAATTGCTGAAACTAAAGGTGTGCACACGCCCGGCTGACATTTTTCTTATCGACATAAATACTAAACTACACAAAACCATTGTGTTTACTGCCTCAACATTTCTATTTTGTGTGTGTGTGTGTGTGTGTTGCTTCAAAGGGACACACTGTCAGTTTTCTAAACTCTTAAACTAATTTAAAATGCACCTTCAGCCAGGCCAAACACTATGTTCAAAAATTTAAATTCTTTTGGAAGTTTAAGATTAGCTTTCTGGGGTTGGGGTGTTGTATGTCCTGAGGCAGGTGTTCCATCCCTGACCTACATCGGCAGTGGTGGCCCCGCCCCCAGCCTTGTGACTGCCTTTCCCTCCTTCCTATCTCACTCCTTATCAAACCCGTGCGTGTATAAAAGTGTCTGTGACACAACTTCCGTCATGTTCTCCATCTGCCACAGCCAAGCCAGCACGTGCACTCCTCGTTGAGAGGTCACAGCTATTCTGTCCCTTCACTGTGGCTGGTTTGGGGACTGTGGCTGAAGTGACACCGTGCAGTCGTCTCCCAAGGTGGCCTCTTGGAAGAGAGCCATCATGCTGTGAGGACGGCCCCTCTGGCTGAGCCCACAAGGTGGACCGGTCCCAACCCACTCTTCACTCCACTGCCTGCACCTGCCATGATAGCTGGGCTTCAGAGGAGGGAAGCGGAGAGGAAGCCTCTCTGCTGAGCCTTGCCCTGGTTAAAGGCTTATGGAGCTGGAGAGATGGCTCAGAGGTTAAGAGCACTGACTGCTCTTCCAGAGGTCCTGAGTTCAATTCCCAGCAACCACATGGTGGCTCACAACCATCTGTAATGAGGTCTGATGCCCTCTTCTGGTCTGTAGACATACATGGAGGCAGAACACTGTATACATAGTAAATAAATTAAAAAAAAAAAAAAAAAAAGGCTTATGAAGACAAAAAAAAAAAAGCAACTGTTGTTTTAAACTACAAAATCAGAGCTAGTTTCACCCAGCAAGAGAGAATCAATGATTATTTAATTCTTCATTTTGAATAGCTGCTTATTTTTTAATGAAAAAAAGAAAGAAAAGAAAGAAAGAAAGAAAGAAAGAAAGAAAGAAAGAAAGAAAGAAAGAAAGAAAGAAAGAAACAGAAGGCAACCTAGCATAATGTGTGAGAGCATTCTGAAATCCCTCTGCTGGGCTCTGCCAATCAACCAAGAAATTATTAATATGGAGCTGGTTATCTGTTGAATGGAAATGATAACCATTACCAATTCAGTAGGAGTCCTGTGAAAATTAAATGAATTCATATATTGGGAGAGTTGATCTTGAACGGCAACTTGCCTGGACCTAGAATCACCTAAAAGACACACCTCCGGCCTGTCTGTGAGGGAGACTCTCGGCTGGTTTTTTTTGTTTTTCTTTTTTTTTTCGAGACAGGGTTTCTCTTGTGTAGCTTTGCGCTTTTCCTGGAACTCACTTGGTAGCCCAGGCTGGCCTCGAACTCACAGAGATCCACCTGGCTCTGCCTCCCGAGTGCTGGGATTAAAGGCATGCGCCGCCACCGCCCGGCTAGGCTGGGTTAAATGAGGTGGCATGCCCCACCCGAAACATGGCAGCACCATTCTGCGGGCTGGGGCTTTGGACGCTTTAAAGGAGGAAGCTGAGCAGCTGCTTTCACTGCTCTTGGCTTCCGGACTGCTTATTCAGGAGCTGCCTCCCAGTCCTGAGACTGAGCCAAAAAACTCCTCCTTCCTTAGGTTCTGTGTGTGAGGGGTGTTTGTCACCAGTACGCATGTCTAAAGTCTTTCAACCAAGGCTCAGCTCCTTCAGAGAAAACAGACAAACAAACAAAAACCTGCCTAAGAGTTGGCTGTTCTGGGGCTGGAGAGTGGGAGAGCTGAGAACACTTCTGCTCTCGGAGAGGACCTGAGTCTGGTTCCCAGCATCACAATCACCTGTAACTCTAGTTCCAGGGGACTCAACATTCTCTGCTGGCCTCCCGGGGCACCTACACTGCTGTGCATCTACTGTTCCTCACTGACATAGACATCACTTTAAAAGTTTAAAAATCTAGAGTTAGCCATTGGAACAGATGCATGTTTTATACACACTCTTCTTTTGTTGCTTTCTCCTTTTTTTTCCTTCTTCAACTTACTTTTGTGTATGGAATGTTTTGCCTGCACATATGTCTATGTACCATGTACATGCCTGGTGCTGGCAGAAGTCAGAAGAGGGAGTAGGATCCCCTGAAACTGGAGTCATAGATGGTTGTGAGATGCCTTGTGGGTACTGGGAATTAGAGCCAGGTCTTCCTCAAGAGCAACAAGTGCTCTGACGTGTCGACCCGCCTCTCCAGCTCGCTCTCTCTGCATTAAAACGTGCGTGTTCTCTTTATTATCTTTTTAGTAGGACTGAAAATCCAGTACTGTTTCCGTTGTTGCTGCTGCTGCTGCTATCGTTTGCTCGTGTGTGTGTGTGTGTGTGTGTGTGTGTGTGTGTGTGTGTGTGTGTGTGTTATATGTACATGTGCACATGTATGTGTAGGGACGTGTCTTTGGAGGCCGTTGCAGGGCATCAGCTATCCTGCTCTACCATATTCCATCTTATCCCCCTGATAGGGTTATTCACTGCACCCGGAGCTTGTTGTTCATTGGCTAGGCTGGCTGGTCCTTGTGCCCCACCTCCTTCAGTGCGGGAATTACACGAATGCTCAGCCACACCTTGGCGAGGGATCTGGATTTAAGTTCTCACACTGGCGCAGTGAGCATTTTTATTCTCTGAGCCCCTGTTTGCCTTTTTCTAGAGGGAATGGGGTACACGGTTTCTATCCCCGCACTTAAGAAGAGAGGGAGGAGGGTCAGGAGTTTAAGAGCGGCCTGGCTACAAGAGACCTTGCTTCAATCAATAAATCAATGGCCACAGACCAGAGGGTCAGAAGCTATCTGAAAGGGGAAGCACCAAGCAACGGCCTCGCCTCTCAAGTATTCATAGGGAACACAGTTCCACTAACACTTCGATTCCGGCCTTGCGACTTCTGGCCCCCAGAGCTGCGTAAAAACAGCTCTCTGTTGTTTTTCCAGCCATATTTATGATGACCTGCTAGAGCAGCCACAGGAAATGGCCAGGGTGCTGACCACCGCCACCCTGGGAGGCTGCTGAGGCAGCCGACTTCCTGAAGCCCTCTCTGTCTTCCAGCTCTGCGAAAGGGCACCATTATCTATCAGCCGCACTGCTGCTGGTAAAGGAGGCAGCAACTCTTGATGCCTGTTATGCACCCACCGAAAGTAAATGTTTTATTTTGTTCTTGAGACAACAGTCTCACTATGCAGCCCACGCTGATCTCCTGCCAGGACCTCCCGAGTTCTAAGATTGCATGAGTTCTGAGATTGCAGGCATGCCTCTGTCCTGGGCTATCTTAAGTAATTTCTTTTTCTTTCTTTCTTAAAATTAATTAATTAATTTATTATTATTATTATTATTATTATTATTTGTATTTTTCCGAGACAGGGTACTGGAACTTGCTCTGTAGACCACGCTGGCCTCGAATTTACAGAGATCTGCCTGGCTCTGCCTCCCCAGTGCTGGGATTAAAGGCGTGCACCACGACCGCCTGGCTTTAAGTAATTTCTTAATGAAGTTCAAGAACCTTTAGTCTACCAGGTGCTGGTCCGTTCTGGTTGATTTTTACCATTCTGGGTTGTCAGGAAGTAGGAGTCATTTAGCAATGTACTGTGTGATTACAGCAGGGTTCAGGACAGGAAAGGGGGCTACCTTGGTATCTGCCTTGAAACCAAAGTATTCTATGGAATAACCCAGCAGCGGAGTGGGGCTGTCTTCAAAGGGAAAAGAAAAACGGTCGGCTTTCTGCTGTGGTTGGGCTGTGTACCCCCAATGGTCCTATGTTGGAAACGTAATCTTCAGCTTCATGTGTTCACAGGATTGAGAGGCAGGGAGGTAACGGGTCAGAGAAGGGCCCGGACATGGGATTCTCAGGATAGAAAGAACAGGATTATGAAGTGAGGAAGGAGCCCTGGCTTCTAGCTGTACCAGCTCTGCTCATATGACGCCCCCATCACATTATGACAGAGCATAAACCCCACCCTGATGCCATCCCTGATGCCCCATCACATTAGAACAGCATAAACCCCACGGATGCATCCTGATGCCCCATCACATTATGACAGAGCATAAAACCCACACGGATGCCATCCCTCAACCTCCAGAAGCGTACACCAACACATCTCATTTCTTTTCTTTTCTTTTTCTCAGAGCTGAGGACCCAACCCAGGGTCTTGTGCTTGCTAGGCAAGTGCTCTACCACTGAGCTAAATCTCCAGCCCCGCTTCTTTTCTTTCTTAAGACAGGGTCTCACATAACCCAGGATGGCCTTAAATCCTGATCCTCTTGCCTCTACTTCCCAAGAACTAGATTTGCAGGCCCAGGCCACTCTGCCTGCCATCTTTCTTTTCTTTACAAATTACTTGACCTCAAATATTCTGTTACAGTCGCATAAAACAGACTAAAAACATTTCCCAAATTAAAACTGCTTTCTTTCTTTTTCTAATTAAGAATATGAAAATAGCCTGGTTATCATAAAACTTAAGATGGAGCAAAATCGCCTATTAGACACCAATGAACAGAAACCTAAAAGTGTAGTTTGCGAGTATGCAACAGGGCAGCCATCCCTCCCCTCCCCCGCTCCCAGGGCTTCCTGTGAGATAAGGTCTTTTGTTTGGCTCACTCAGGAATCCCCCGCTCAGGACACTAGACAGACAAAGGCCTCCCCCTGCTCTGTAACCATTTTTTTTGCTTGCTTGTTTGTTTGTTTTTAAAACCAGGAGAAAAAAAAAAAAAGAGTCTGCATTTGCAAGGTCATTAACTCCGTCTTAGCGCTCCTCTTTTCACGAGCATACGGTTTTCTGTTCTTGAACCTGGAAAAGAACTCAACCACAGCATAATGCTTAGTTTTTAAAAATAGCAGCTAAGAAAAAAAAAAAGGCACAGGATGTGTGAGGCTAAAACCCACTGTTTAGGCTCTCTCTCTGTCTGTTAGGTTTCCCCAGCTCCCTCCTGCTCTAGGCCAGCTTTAAATGTTCCCCAACCAGCCGAGAGAAGTCCCCTAAGGTGAGCGGCAGCACCAGGAACAATCTGCTCTAACGTCGTGGGCACAGGGTTAATTGCAGGTTTGCAGCGCGTTTTCAACGGCTTGCTTTGCTCCTTATTTTGAGACTTTGAGTGCGCTCGGCTTGGCTTCTCCCCTCGGTTGTGTGAAAATACCACTTGATCATAGAGTGGAGCTTCTAAAATATTGAACTTACTCAGGAACTCTGTTAAAAAAAAAATTCTGAAAATTTTATCTTCAGTCAGCCGAGTGCCTCATTTTTTTTGTTTTTGTTTTTGTTTTTTTTTTTTTTGTTTTGTTTTTTTTTTTTTTTTTCTTTTTGAGATGCGGTCTGCCACAACAGGATTTATTAATTTAACTTCCTGCTCGGCAAAGCTACTTGGCCTTAATGCCACATGTACATCCTTTCTCCTACTTCTTACCCCTTGTCCATCTCTCTGCCCAGAATCTTCCTTTGAATCAGGATCTTTGTACAACTGCGTGCAACCACCCACCGATCTGGGCTGGTGGGATGGCTCAGCAAGTAAGAGCTTTTCCCAGTGAGCCTGACCTGAGTTCAATCCCCAGGACCACATGGTGGAAAGAGAGAATCAACTCCTTTAAACTGTCCTCTGACTCCACACCCATGTGCGTGTGCACACACACACACACACACACACACACACACACACACACAATTTTTTAAGGGGACTTCTCTCGTCCCTATTGTTACGCATCTGACTTTTATAAAACACACAAAAGGCAGAGGCAGAAGGATTGACACAAGCTCATGACCAACCTCTTCAACGCAGCAAGTTCCAGGCCAGCCAGGACTACACAGGGACGCCCATACAAAAACAAAACAAAACAAAACAAAACAAAACAAAACACTCCTTGTCTGCAGTATGCACCTATGTTTATTTTACACCCTCCCCTGTTCTTCATGTAGCTAACTCTAGCACCACAGAAAGATGGTCACAGTCTTTTTGGGTAATGGCTACTACACGAGGTTTTATTGTGCCTCCAGGGTATCATCCATCTCCCTGCAAAATGCAATTAGTCCACTTTCAGAAAGAAAGGACTAGGTAGGTAACGGAGGCCAGTCTTAGACGCTGGATCCTTATGTCTCAACCTCCCGCATGCTAAAATTATACACATATCATCCTATCAGCGTTGGGATTCAGGAATTCCTGCGTGCTAGACAAGCACTCTATCCACTGAGTGACATCCTCAGCCAGGGCATCAAAATAGAGAACGTTTTTTTAAAAGGTACTAGGAAAACCCAGCAGCCGCAGCAGCATGCTCCATCAACAGTTCGGCCCACAGTGGCCCTGAAAGGGTCAACAGAACCGTCTCTTCCTGACAGCCATGCAGAGTCACTGTGGGGTACCGCCTCCCGTTTTATATCGGATGTGGCTTTAACTGAGACTAAACCACGTTGGGAAATTTCCTGAAGGTAAGTTGCTTCATGAACAACACTTTTTTTTTTGCTTCATTTATGGTGAGTAGAGGGTGGCTTCTATGCAATTTTTTTTTTTCCCAGGGACTGTCTTAACTGTGTTTGCTCCTTTAATCTTTTTTTTTTTTTTGGTAAGATTTACTTTTACTTTTTAATCATGTTATGTATGTATGGTTATGTGTCAGAGGCATTGGATCTTCCTGGAGCTAGGATTACAGGTGGTTGTGAGATATCTGATGTGGGTGCTGGGAATTGAACTCAGGTCCTCTAGAGGAGCAGTAGATGCTAAATCACTGAGCCATCTCTCCAGCCCTCTATTTATTTATTTATTTTAAGATAGGCCTCATAAAATGAAGGCTAGGCTGGCCTAGAACTTGCTAGGTACACCCAGCTGCAATCTTCCTGTGACTTGAAAGAAAACAGTCCTGAACTGAGCCCTCAGAAGGGGGAAGACGGTGGTGCTGGCGCTGACTGGCTCTTCTTCTTTCCCTGCGTTCCTTGATAAACTTTGTGACTGTCACTGTATGACTCACACTGGACTCAGACTCACAGCAATCCTCCTGGTATAGCTGCCTAAGGGGCAGGCTTTCAGGCCTGGGCTACCACGCCGGCTTCTGATTACCCTTTTCCTCTGCGTGGCCTCTCAGAGCAAAGGCAGCTGAACACGAGATTTCTGATTTAGGCCACATGCTTTCTTTAAGATGAAATTAACAGGCCTTTTATGCAGCGTGATCATTCAAGCCATGACTATCGCAAGGAGAAACTTGTGTGTTTTGTACATTGAATAGGCATGAATTTCCTCTCACCTTCACAAAGTCCATCCTGACTGCGCATTTATTTTGTCTGCCTGAAACATCCTTTAAGGGTGTTTTTTTTTTTTCTTTTTTTAACTTAAAGGGGTTTTCATATCAACATTTTTATACTGGCTCCTTGGAACTTTAATAAATGAAGCCTTCTCCCCCACCTCCTTTCTTAAAACAAGCCAGAGGGAAGCTAGATGAGCGATTACGTCGAAGCAGGTTCTTCGGCTGTTTGCTGAGTCACAGTGCAGGTGGTTTCTCGCTTGGCTGTGAGTCTTCATCAGTATTCAATGATTCAAAGCACAAGAAAGCTCATTATTACAGATTCAAGGTAAAAATCCACGCAGGTTTCTCCAGTGGCGAGGACTCGTTTGCACTCTCCATATTCTTTCTCGGTTGGGAGAGGCCCATGCATATTTAGAAACGAAACAATGTCCCTGTATCTGCATGCACTATAGGAAGCAATCTATAAGACAGAGGGCAGGAAAATAGTCTGTTTATTTGTTTGGGATTTTTTTTTTGTTTCTTGAGACTGACTCACACTGTAGTACAGGCTAGCCTGGAACTCATGGCAATCCTCCTGCCGCGGCCTCCTGAATGCTGGGATGATAGGCTACAGGCACACTACAGAACCACTGCCCTCAGGTCAAACACTGTTGTCTGAGGAGTGTCCTTTGTTCCCTGGCACGGATGCCACCGCACAGATCACTTCTTAGACTGCCATTCCACCTGGAGCCACTTCAGCGATAAATCTCCAGTTTGCCTTGCAGATGTCACTTTCATTAAAGAGAGAATATAGTCCACGTTCTCTCTCATATGCAGAACATAGAATTAAATCTGTTTGTATAAATATACATAAATATACCTATCTGCATATACATAGATGTGTGTGGTTTTATATATATATACACATACATACATACATACATACATGCATACATGGATATGACAGTCATGAAGCTAGAAAAGGGATGATGATCAGAGGAGGAGGTATAAAGGGAGGGAGGAGCAGGGAAAGAAGGTGATGGAATTACTGGACACAGAGGCAGAGAATCAGCTCCTAGGTAAAAGGGGACCAGCAAGAGGGCACAGAAGGGCATCGGGGAAGGGGATGACTACGAACAAAGTAAATATGAAAAAGCCATTATGAAACCCATTACTTTGATAACTTAAAAAATAAATTTAGGGCCAGCCAAAAGGCTCAGCAGGATCTTACGGCTAAGACCGGAGATCTGAGTTTTGATGGAAAGAGAGGACAAACTCCCCACAAGCTGCCCTCTGACTTCCCCGTATGTGCTATGGGGCACACATGCCCACGTGTACACACACACACACACACACACACACACACACACACACACACATACACACACGAGAGAGAGAGAGAGAGAGAGAGAGAGAGGGGGGGGGAATGTAGTGAAAACGCTTAATTTAGTTTTTAAAATGTTTAAAAATAGGCTGTGGGGCTGGGATGTATTTTGGCAGAGTGAGTACTTGCCTCACGTGCATAAAGTCCTAAACAGCACCTCATAAAACTGGATATGGTGCTGCATGCCAGTAATCCTAACACTTGGGAGATGGAGCCTGGAGGATTAGAAATGTAAAGCCACATTCAGCTATCTGAGGTACTATCTAATAGAATAATTTTAATAGGAAAGAAAAATATGCAAGAGACATCAAAAGGCAAGGGACCCTGCAATTACTGAAGGCAAAGATATTAAAACACGAGCAGAACATTTTAAAGTTTACTAGTAAAAAAAAATGACGGCTAACCTGAAAGAGGGCACAGAGCAGACGGATGTAATCCAAGACGGTGCTGGCTAGTTTTGTGTCACCGTGACACAGGCTGAAGTCATTTTGAAAGAGGAACCTCAATGGAAAGAATGCCCCCACCAGACCGCCCTGTGGGCAAGCATGGGGTACACTTTCTTGATTGACGATTTCGATGAGAGGCCTCAGCTCACCGTGAGCACTGGGCAGGTGGGCCTGGGTGCCATAAGAAAGCAGGCTAAGCAAGCCATGAGGAGCAAGCTAATAGACAGCATTCTTTCATGGTTTCTGCTTCAGTTCCTGCCTTGAGCGCTTGCCCTGACTTTCCTCAGTGACAGACTGGGAACGGTAAGATGAAATAAATCCTTTCCTCCCCAAGTTGCTTTTAATCGTCATGCTTATCACAGCAAACTGAGAACTAGGATGGAAATTGGTGTCAGAGAGTGTGCTGTGCTGTGACAGACCTGACCAGGATGGTTTTGGGGGAGGATTGTGGAAGCTGAGGAGGAAAAATTTGGAAAGGTTGCCAAAGAAGAGCTTAAAACTTAATGAATCAAATGATACGCAGGAAAGCATGATCAACAGAATCCACCTAATTGAAAGAAAGAGGGGCAGAGGTGGAGGGCACGGGAGATGAAGTGCCACATTCAAACATCAGTAAAAGGAAAAACAGACAGACAGACAGACAAAACAAATGAGTATGGCCATGACATCATGTAACTCTGGATACAACAGGAGAAGAAACTCAAGAATGCATGCAATTAAGGAAGGAGCAGATATGAAAACTAAAAGCAGGGAACCTAGTCAGTAAAATTATAGCAAAAAAAAAATTCAAGTGCAGAAGAAGAAACAAACACCAGAAGCATTGAGAGCCCCAGATCCGCCTGGCCAGAGGACCCCCAGGACACACTGTAGTCAAGTAGTCAGAATGCAAAGCAGAGAAACGGCCCCCCGAGACGGCTCACAGGGGAAGCAGCCCTGCTCGTCTGACAACCTGAGTTCCACCCCAGAAACCACATAAAGGTGGAGGAGACAACCCACTCCACAACACTGTCTTCCAACCTCTACACACATCCTGTGGCATGGATGCCCTCCCTCCCCACAAGGTAACTAAAGAAAGATAAATTTCTAAAAACAAAACAAAACAACAAAAAAATAAATCTATTGAAAGTTGTAAAGGAAAAACCTACAGGAAAGGAAAGTGAACTCACCTACAAAGGACACACATCAGAATAAATATCAGGTCTCTCATCTGAAATGCTAAGATCCAGGAAAGCATGGCATGATATATTCAAAGCCCTGAAAGCGAACAACTGCCTACCAAAATCCTTATATTCCCAGAACATTATCTTTTTTAAAAAGATGAAGAAATGAGGTTACTTATTTTTATTTTTAAGTGGTGTGTGGGTATATGCACGGGCAAGACAAAGCACACACGTGGAAGTCAGAGGACAACTTGTTGTCCAGTGTTGTTCTCTCTCTTCACAATGGATTCTGAGCATCAGACTCAGGTCAGCCAGGGGCTAGCGAGATGACTCCCTGGGGAACAGGTAGGTACCTGTGACCAAGTCCGACAACCTAAGTTTGATCCCCAGGACATATGTGGTGGATGAGAAGACTGACTCTGGCAACCTGTTCTCTGATCTCCAAATGTGTGCCATGGCACCTTTCCTGGAACTCACTCTGTAGACCAGGCTGGCCTCGAACTCACAGACATCCACCTGCCCCTGCCTCCTGAGTGCTGGGATTAAAGGCACATGCCACCACCACCCAGCATGAATGGTTTTAAAAGAGAACCATCCAAACTCAAAAGCAGTATACAACAATAAATAACAAACATATATAAAGGCCAAAAATTTAATGAAATTGAGACTGAAGGGATAACATATAGAACAACTTATCAAATGAAGGAGTTAGTTTTAGGAAAATGAAAGAGCTTGTTAAGCTCCTAGGCAAGCCAGGAGAGAGAACCCTCAAGCCAATGAGAGTAGATTTGAAAAGAGGAGCTTGCCAAAGATGCCAGTGAAATCCAGAGAACCATTAAGGGATACTTTGAAACCTGACACTCCTCAAATCTGGGAAATCTAGAAGGGAATAAATGCCAAACACAGATGTGGTATCTTGAATAAGAATGGCCCTCATAGGCTCATATATTTGAATGCTGGGTCATCAGAGAGCGGCACTACTTGAGAGGGATTAAGAGGCGTGGCCTTGTTGGAAAAAGTGTGTCACTGGGTGTGGCCTGTTCTCTCTCTTCCTGTTGCCTGCAAGATCCAGATGTAGAACTCTCAGTTGTGTCTTCAGCACTGTGTCTGCCTGAGTGCCACCTTGCTTCCTCCCATGATGACAATGGACTAAACCTCTGAAACTGTAAGCGAGCCTCCGTTAAATACTTCCTTTTTTATAAGAGTCGCAGAGGTCATGGTATCTCTTTGCGGCAATAGAACACCGACTAAGACAACAGATAACCAAAACAAAATCAAGAAGATATAAACAGTTTAAACATATCCACCACAATCAACAGGATTGAAACAGTACTTTAAAAAAAAAAAAAAAAAAGTCTCTGAGCAAAGAAAGGCCCTGGAGTCCCTGCTGAATTGCACCAAGTCTTTAAAAAATAACTAAGCCAAACAGCCCTTTAACTGTTCCATAAAACAATAAGAGAAGAATACCACCAAACTCTTTCTTTGAAGTTAGTCTTACCTTCATACTAAAACTTAATAATGACAAAACAAAACAAGAAAACTATACACCAGGTTCCATGAGAACAGAGATGCATGGACAAGTTCTCAATAAACTTCTTACAAGCTGAATTCGAGAATGCAGATACAACCCATGCAAAGCTGGGTACAGCAGTGCATGCCGACGATCTCAGTGTTCCTAAGGGAAGGTAGAAGGCGGAGACAGGAGAACCCTGGAAGCTCAGGGGCCAGCTAGCCTGTTGTAAGCAGGACAGCTGCAAACAACACATAGACCCTGCCTCAAACAAGGTGGAAAGCAAGAACTCCACATGCAAATGCACACATGCATGCATGCACACACGCATGCACGCACACAAAGAAAGTACCTAAGAATAAACTTAACTAGAAGCTGAAAGACCTCTACAATATAAACTCTATGACACTAAAAGTAATGGAAGAAGACCCTGGAAGTGGAAAGACTTCCCATGCTCATGGATAGGCAGAACTAATACTGTGAGGATGGCTGCATTACTGAAAGCCATCTACAGAGTCAGCAAATGCCCAGCAAAACCCTAAAGTTCATATGCAAGCACAAAAGGTCATAAGTAGTTCAAGCAAGCCTGAGCAGAAAGAACAATGCTGGTGGGGACACAATACTTCATTTCATCACACATAACAGAGCAGCAGTAATAAAAGCAGCATGCTGCTGTCACAAGAATCAACACGTAGACTAATGGAATACAACAGAGGTCCCAGACACAGACCTATAGTTTTAGCCATCTCATTTTTCACAAAAGCTGTGAAGTATACACTGATGACAAGGCCACCTCTATAACAAATGGTCCTGGGAGAATTGGATTTCCGTATGTAGAATAAAGCTTGATCTTCATCGTTAGCCCTGCACAAAAATAGCCACCCCAATACAGATCAAAGGCTTTAATATATAAAGCTTTGAATCTGCCACAGGAAAATAACAGATAAAACACATTAAATATAGACAAGGACTTTCAGAAAGAACTCCAATAGCACAGGAAATGATTCTAAGAACTGGCGTCTAGTCATCTAGTGGCTGGGAATATGAGAGACAGTTTAGACCCAGACATCTATGCTGATCTAGGAAATGGTCCCAGAGTTAAATAGAAACAGCCTCCAGAGTGTCCGTGCATAGCTTATATCACCGCCCTGTAGCTATAAAAACTAAGAATGGAATAAAGCTCTTACTGTTGTTTCTTTTCAATTGAAAATAGATTTCTTTTATACAATCTATTCTGATTACAGTTTCCCCTCCTTCAACTCCTCCCAGATCCTCCCCACTTCTCTTCCTATTTTTAATCCCAAGAATTACACTGCTTTATGTGTGTGTTTCTTACCTGCATCATTAAGTTTTCTATTGTTGTGATAAAATACCATGAGCAAGGTGATTGGGGGGGGGCGTGTTTCAAGATAAGGTTTCTCTATATAGTTTTGGTGCCTGTCCTGGATCTCGCTCTGTAGACCAGGCTGGCCTCAAACTCACAGAGATCCACTTAGCTCTGCCTCCCGAGTGCTGGGATTAAAGGTGCGTGCCGCCGCCGCCACCACCACCACCACCACCACCCAGCGAACAAGGTGATTAATAGAAGAAAGCATTTATTTGGGCTTATAGTTCCCAAACGTTAGAGTCCATGATGGCAGGGTGAAGAAGGCACAGCTACAGGACCAGGAAGCCGAGGGCTCACATCTTCAACCACCCGCATAGGAAAAGAGTGAACCAGAAATGGTTCTTGAAATTCTTTAAATCTAAATTCCCCAGTTGCAGACTTCCTCCAGCAAGGGCCACACCTCCTAAACCTCCCCAGATGGTGGGATCAAGTATACAAATGCCCAGGACTGTTGGGGACATCTCATCCGAACCACCACATTAACCAGTAATTATGACTAGATGCAACGAGTCGTGTGGGTCCCGTGCCGGAAAGATCTCTTACTTTCTGCGCATGTACACCTGCCACTGTCTATAGCTCTGCAGGAAACCAAAGTAGTTCAGTTATTCCTTTGAGTTTTGAAAATGTTTGTTGACTGATAATGTCAAAGTAATTTTCCTGTGATTTAAAAAGAGAGAAAGGAAGGAAGGAAGAAAGGAAGAAAGGGAGGAAGCAGGAAGGAAGAAAGGAAGGAAGAGAGAAAGAAAGAAAGAAAGAAAGAAAGAAAGAAAGAAAGAAAGAAAGAAAGAAAGAAAGGGAAAAAAAGCCCCCTAAAATGCATGACCTTTGTATTTCCTTACAGCATGACATGTTTTGGACTAGGCAGCAAAAGACGTATAAGAGGCCCGAGTTGTTTTCCAGCATTTTGATTCTATTAGCTGGAACACTGTTTGAACACAAAACAAAGTCCTCTGGCTATTAAGTCTGAGAACACAAGACTTCAAGTTTACAGTTTCCAGAAATTTCTGCTTCCCAAGCCAGCCATTATTTTTTCTGTTGTTGTTATTTTTAAACTTCTGCTTAGAACATTTTTCTATTTTGATTTAGATTTAAATTACATATGTACTTTGTGTGCCACATTCGTTGGAATACACAAAATATGACAGACACACAAAATACATATAAATATAGAGAGCTGTATGTAGCCTATCACACCATGGTTACACTATGCTAAGTCACTCTCAAAATGGCTCTAGACATGTGAATTTTAAGTTATTTAGCAGTTAGATCATTGAAAACATGGCCAGGAAGCAACATCTATCACTTAGAGTCTTCTTATAAAAGTGCCACCTGGGAAGTGGGAGAGCTTTAAGAGAAGGGGGCTAGTGGGAAGGTGTAGGTCACAGGGGACAAGCCCTTGACGGAATTATGGGAGCTCAATTTCATCCTATCACTCTTAGCTTCCCAGGAGTTTTCTCGACCACGTGCTCCTGATGTGATAGGCTGCCTGGACCCAGGCCCAGAAGCAACAGAGCCAACTATGGACTGAAATGTCCAATATCATCTTTTCTTTTCTCCGAGCTGGTTATCTCAGGTATTTTGTTGCAGTATTTGGAAACCTAACACACAACATGCAGCCCAATGGCTCCTGCTAGCCATGTTTCCTGTAAGTACTCGGCAGACACCTTCCGCCTGCTCAGGCTACCGACCTCTTCCTGGCTCAGTCCTTTCTCCTGATCTTGGTGTTATGCTTCATTCAACTCAGGCTGTTGTTTTCATCTTCCTTTGCCCTTATCCAAACCCTTTTCCAGAATTTCAACTAAACTCTTTTTGAAGAAACCTTACCAAGGCTATGGTCATGTATTCTAGAGTTTGATGTCATACTACTAACAGCTGGTTTGTACAGGGTCTTGGTCAGGGTGTCTATCGCTGTGAAGAGACACCATGATCACAGCAATCCTTATAATGGAAAATATTTAACTGGGGCTGGCTTACAGTTCAGAGGTTTAGTCCTCTGTCGTCATGGTGGGAAGCATGGTGACGTACAGGCAGACATCTTGACCTGCAGGCAGCAGAAGATGACTGTGTGCCATACTAGGCCCAGCTTGAACATATATGTAAGACCTCAAAGCCTGACTCTACAGTGACAAACTTCCTCCAGAAAAGCCACATCTACTCCAACAAGGCTACCCTTCCTAACAGTGCCACTCTCTATGGGCCAAGCATTCAAACACATGAGTCTATGAGGGCCGTTCCTATTCAAACCACCACATATAATCACTCCTCCACATCCCGCTGCGGTCCAGCCGCAGCCTGGGTTCAGGTCCTGAGGCGGGGAAGAGGCATCGGAATTCCGAGAAAAACATTCACATTCATATGTCTTTAAATATTCTGCAGCAGGACACACTTGAAAGGGCCCTACTTGGCGAAGAATCTCAGATCCATCACTAGCATCATGTTGCCTCTGGGTCCGAGATCAGCCACCCAGTTTGCACGTAATCCATGTGGGCCGCTGGGTTTGGAGTGTTACGGCATCTGGGTCACGGCTAGCTCTGTAGTACCCCGTAGTACAGTGTCTCTTTCAAAGCTTCCACTACCGGGTCATCTCCAACACTAGAGTCCCTTTGGGGGCAGCTGGGACACTTGCTATTAGCAGAGCCTGGGTCCCATGCTAGGTGGGCAAGCCAAACTCACGTTTGAGTCAGCCGAAGGGAAGTTAGACTGACCTATTTGGGGGCGTCCCGGCCTCTGGCCCCGGAGGGCTCCAGTCTGTCTCTCAAACCCACTAAGATAGCACAGGCCTCCATCTCCACAGTCGCGCTAACCAGCCCAGGGTTCCTGGGTTGCTGATCTCTGTTACCAGACGGTCCCTATGGGCAGCTGTCCGTGTTAGTTCCCATAACACTCCTGCCTTAGTTTCCCCGAGTGTGCGCTGATTTTTATGATTTAGTTCTTATTAAATTTCTATACTACGAAATATGCCAGTTCTTGTTCCCTAAGTTTTATACATAAATACCTTCTTTTCTGAGACCAACCATACCCAGACTCACAGCTAGAGAAATGAATAAGTAAAAATGTCCCGAGTGCTGGGATGAGAGAAGGGGAAGAGGATGACCGTTTTGAATTTCCAATTTAGCGTCTAGGACCTGGCGTAGCACAGCAGACATGGTCAGCAAGGCTTCCTTTGTTTTCCATACTAACAAACAAGTTTTTCCCTTCCTCCAACGATAATCTGCGGCAAAAACAAATTTGTCAGATCTGTTTTCTCCCAGCTTTTACATCAAAACATCTTTAAACCAAAACAACACTTACCATTTTGTTTGCTTGGCCAAATATCGAGTCAGGTACATCCTGTCTTCACAAAACTGAAAGGTGATTGATACAGGCACACATTTCTACAACAACAATCTCCTTCAAAACGTATTTACAGAAATGGGAGTGATCTGCTCCCCATCCTGTCAGCACTGAATTAGAACAGCTTCTGGGGTCCAAAGTGACAGCAGGCATCCCTAGACAAGAAACCTGAGAAGCATCTTAGGGGATGAATTTTAGGGGAAAATATTCGAGAAAAAAATGGGGTTTCCAGGAATGATCGCATCTGTCCCATGCATGATTGACAAAATGACACTAATACCACCAAGAGAATCGTCAATATTATAAGAGAGAGGAGAACATGCAGGCCCAGTGGTCCCAGCAGTGTTCTGCACTGTCCCAAAGTCCTCTGGTCCTTGCCCAGTAAGACTGTCCCCATGGGCTTTTGCCTCATCTGGAGACAAGCACTCACATACTGGACCAAAACTAGACGGCACAGCTCCCAACAATATCCCTATCTGTAAAGTCAATCAATGGCATGTTGACAGTATGTATTTCTTTAATGCTGCATCTCTACTGATCCTGTACATGCCTTTTCTTCTTGTACTAGTCATTAACAAGATGGCACCGTCCGTATTTATAGTCCACTGACATCCATGGACATGAAAAGGTTATATGTAAATACTGTATCAGTGTATCTACAGGATTTGAACATCTAAGGACTTATATATCCAGCTGGAGGTTGGGTCCAGCAATCACTCTACTGTGCATACAAAGATAACCAACCAGTGAAAATATGAAGTATGCTGATGTTTAAATAAGACACAGGAAGCCCTGGGTCTCTTGGACCACCACCTTTGTTGGCAGCAGTAAGTTTGCTGCCTTAATCTTAAATGCCCTTTTTTGTCCTATCCCAGTTAAGTTGTTTGTGTGAAATGTGCAGTTAGGTTCCGGAGGGTGCTGGGGATCAGTTCCCCTGTGGTTTTTCCTGTTTGGAAAACAGTGTCGGGCTTGCCTCCGGATACAGAGTAACCATTCCTTGACCCCTGCTGTTGGAGAGGTATATAAGCCCATGTTGGTATGAATAAAGAGAGCTGCTTCCCTGATGAACTGAAACTGGGTGTCTAGAGTGCTGTTTAACCTCGTCATCCCTCGCCAGATTTCATGCTCTAGCTGCGCGGGCTGCGGCATACTTTTTTTTTTTTTTTTTTTTTTTTTTTGTGATATTCCACTTTTCTGACTTCGTTGCTATTGTTGTTTTTTGAGACAGAGTCTCCTAAGGCTTCAAACTTGCTTGGTAGCAGAGGCTGGCTTTCAACTCCTGATCTTCCTGCCTCTACATGCCAAGGGCTGGGAATCATGCATGACCATACCTGGTCTTATCTCCTTATTCTTTTGGTTTTATTTATTTGTTTTGTCTTTTTTTTTTTAAATCTCCACTTTGTTTTTCTCCTTTTCTTCTCATGGCAAAGAAATATATTCTAAACATGGACATGAGATGTTAACTAAAGTACTCAACAATGGAAGAGATCTAGTCTTTTCAAAATTAAAACACAATAAAAAAAAAAAACTCCCAAATTCCATAACCATTTGAATTCAAAGAGATCTTCATTTATTATTTGGACAATTGTATAAAAGGTTTGGGATTATTTTAGTTTTTTCTTTCCCTGTTGCTGTGGTAAAATACTCTGACCAAGACAACTTATGGGAGAAGGGTTTACTTTGGCTCACAGTTCCAGGTGGCAGTGCATCGTGTTGGGGCAGCCAGTGTCTGGAGCAGGAGGCAGCTGTGCTGTAGCTGAAGTCAAGAGGAGGGAGGAGACAGGATCTGTGGTTGGTATGTAAAATGAATAGAAAATTTCTTTTCGTTCTTTTTTTTTTTTCCCAGACAGGGTTTCTCTGTGTGGTTTTGGTGACTTTCTTAGATCTTGCTCTGTAGACCAGGCTGGCCTCAAACTCACAGAGATCCGCCTGGCTCTGCCTCCTGAGTGCTGGTGTTGAAGGTGTGTGCCACCACTGCCTGGCAGAAAATTTCTTAATAATAAAAAGAAAAAAAGAAAAGAAAATGAGTGCTCAGGTGGCTTCCTCCATTTTATACAGTCTAGCATCCCCTGCCCAGGAATGGTATGACCCACAGTTAAGGTGAGTCTTCCCACATCCATTAAAGTAATTAGAATTATCTCCCACATGCATGCCAAGAGGCCCATCTTCCAGGTGAGTCTAAATCCTGGCATGTCAACAACACCAACCATCACATAGCTATATTGCAGGCCAAGATTCTGAAGGAAGCCCTTAGAAGCTGCTTAAGCTTAAAAAAAGTGGTTCTTCACTTGGGCCCATAAGATAACTAAAGACATCCCAGTTGGTAGACTGCCTGCCTAGTGCATTAGTCAGGTTCTCTATAGTAACAGAACAAACGTAGAGACTGAATCTCTCTATATATAAAAGTAGAATTTATTAGAATCATTTATAGGCTATGGTCCAGCTAAATCAACAATGGCCGATTAAGAACAGAAGGTCCAAGAATTCATTCATTGTTCCATCTATGAGACTGGATGTTTTAGCTGGTCTTCAGTGTAACCTGGAATTCTGAAGAAGTATGCTCTAATGTCAGTGAAGGAATAGATTTTCTAGTGAGGCAAGAGCAAGCAGGCAAAGAGCAAACATTTCATTCTTCCATGTCCTTATATAGGCTTCCAGAAGAAGGTGAGGCCCAGATTAGAAGTGGGTCTTCCTACCTCAAAAGGTCGGGTGATTCAAATGATTTAATTAAGAAAAAAAAAAATCTCTCACAGGTGTGCCCAGTCATTTTTAGGTTTTAGTTAATTTCACATGTAGTCAAGTTGACAACCAAAAATAGTCATCACACCTAGCATACACTCAGGCCTGGATTTGAGCCCCATCACTGCATACAGCTGGTACAGTGGTGCACACCTACAATCCCAGAGGTAGAAGCAAGAAGATCAGGAAGTTCAAATTCATCCTTGGCTAAATAGCAAGTTTAAGGCTAGGCTGGGCTATGTTAGACCATAAAGAAGGGAAAAGGGGAGGGTGAAAACGAAAGCCCGCCATTCCTGATGTCGGTTTGGTGTCTGTTGTTTCTTTTACTTTTGTTCACGTTCCTACTTAACTCTGCCTACTTAACCTACCTAGCTCAGCCTCTTTTAAAATTTAAGATACAGAGATAAGTCACTCTCCTAAGCCTACCTTCATTTCCAGGAAGAGCGATACCTTACAGACCCTGGCCTTACAGACAGACATGGCCTCCAAAGATGAGAGCAATTACTCACGAGGGAGAGGCTGCACACTAAAGTAGAATTAAAGGTCTCCCGAGCACCACCTTCTTTCCTCTCAAGCATGCCTCTGGACCATCTTGCAGAGCTGGAGCTGAGGCAATAACGCATATGACCACAGCTTGGTCAGCCCTGCTTAGTTATGTGCACCTCATATTCCCTGGACCTAATTCCTCCTCTATTTAAACCTAAAGTTCATATCAGTACCCCAAAGATTAGGTGGAGATCACTTGACATCTTTATCTGTTCTTCTCTGCAAGGAGGTCACACTGATAAGCTTTCTTCTTTCTGCTCGTTATGATTCCTCACTGATCTCTTCAGTTGGTTTATTGGGACAGGCTAGCCTTGCCTTTGGGGGCTTCCAAACCCTATCTTTTGGGGGGGGTGGGAGCCCGTTCTCAGGTTCCTCGTGGCTTTACCCAGCAGGTCTGAATAGAGGATGATCAGGACCACGGGCCTGATTGCAGGTGTCTGAGATGGTCTGCACTTGGCTGTGCTGGGGGAGGAGGTCTTTTGCTCCACCCCTTGGCGTCTCTATAAAAACCCTGGGCCAGAGACAGTCGGGGCCCATTGGAATAGGTTCCAGGCCCTCTCGAGGCTATCCTTTATTTTCTATCTGTTTATCTCCGCAAGATTCTCCGCAATAAACCCTTCTATCTAATATTTCCTGCTGATCGCACTCAAGAAAACTCTGGGAAGCTGTGGGGTTGGTGGGTAAACGCCCCACGGGGGGGGGTTGTTTTTGTTTTTTTGAGACAGGGTTTCTCTGTGTAGCCCTGGCTGTCCTGGAACTCACAGAGATCTGCTTGCTTCTGCCTGCTGAGTACTGGGATTAAAGGCGAGCGAGTGCCATCACCCCTGGTTAAAACTCTATCTTTTGCTACCCAAATTCCAGTAGCAATCTTAAGGAGGAAAATCATTTAGTTTATTGTAGAACATAATGTTTGTTTGTTTTTTTACTCATTCAATTTTTAAGTGTGTGTGTGTGTGTGTGTGTGTGTGTGTGTGTGTTGGGGGGGAGTATTTACACATGATTGCAGGTGCCAGAAGTGGGTGTCAGATTCTGTGGAGCTGGAGTTACAGGTGGTTGGGAGCCACCTGATGTGAGTGCTGGGAACTGAACTCAGGTCCTCTGTAAGAGCGACAAGTGCTCTTAACTGTTGAGCCATCTCTTCACCCCCCACAATGAACTATTTTTAAGTTTAAATAACAGCTATAAGCTGTGTATGATGCTACCATGGAGGTGAAGGCAGGTGAATCAGGAAGGAGATCGAGGCCAGGCTGCGCTACATAGTAAGACCGTCACAAAAAAGAAAACCAAAGGTATATGCTAGGCATGATGGCGCATGTCTTTAATCCCAGCACTCAAGAGGCAGAAGCAGGTAAATGTCTGTGAGTTTGAGGCCAGGCTGGTCTACATAGAGAGTTCCAGGACAGCCAGCTTTTAAGAGACCCTCTCTTAAAAGAAAAACAAAAAACAAAACAAAAACAAAACAAACAGACAAAACCAAGATATACTAAGTAAGCATAGTGGTTCATGCCTATAATTCCAATACTTGGAAGCTGAGGCAGGAGAACTACTGTTGGTTTGAGGTCAGCCCGGGCTGTAGATGGAGCTTCAGGATGGCCAAAAGTGCAAAGTGGGACCCTGTTTCAAAAGACTAAACAACAATAAACAAAAAAAACAACCAAACAATGACAACAAAAACTGCTATCATAGAAATTTTAAAAAGCATTCAAGGAGTAGATAATAGATAGAACTTTAGGAGGTAAGAAATTTATAAGCAGAAAAGGACAGCCAGTGTTGCAGAGACAAGAGCAGTGTTGGCGTCTCTGTAGAGGCTAGTTGAAGAGTTCTTGTAACCTAGAAGAGGCACTTCCTTTTGAAAGCTGAGACAAAGCCATAAGCTGCCTAGCTAAAGCCACACTTGGGGCAGGAGGGCAGGTGCCAAGAACACATTTCAAAAGGGCATATTCAGTGATGTTTTTCACCAAGGGTACTATGTTTGCAAAAGATGCTCTCTAATCGTCCTGCTCAACTTCAAAGCTGCTCAGAGGAGGGAGGTGCTGTCTTGAGAAAGAACAGAGGGAAAGGGAATGGAAAGAACTTCTAAAAGCATCAGCGAAACGAAACAGCCCAAGCATATTGCACAAATCTAAGTGAATTACGATTCTAGAATTTAGTTTCCCCACATTAGCCTCCCTCCCAGTTAACCAGAAAAAGCGAGCGGGGATCCCGGTGAAATGTGAAGTGAGTATCACTTTAAAAGCAGATTCACATGAAAAAGGAAACCAAAGTCCTTCTGAGACTGGCCCTTTCCATGGGGTAGTTAATGGCAACTTTGGTCGATGTTTTCAGCTTTCTGTTGAGTCATTTACTTTCCTCCCCCTCCACCCCTTAGTTTACAGGGTCAACAAGCCAACTTTCTTCATCACGGGACTGGGTTTGCTATGTTTGGTCTCAAGCCAGCTTCTTTATTATCTGTGTTGTTATGCACCACACAGCTCTGTAGACACACCAGATCAAACCAGAGAAGCAAAGCCCAGAGATTATTCCCAGACTGTCGGCCAACTGATTTTTACCCCATTGCTCACTGCGACCACACAAAATAATAAGGCCTTTTATTCACAAGCCCTTTAAAATAAAAGTCCCGGGCAGAGGAGGCTTTCTGGTTCTGTCAACCACACTGACTCTTCCTTTGCCTCAGTTTCCTAAGCAATATAATAAATGATCTTGTTCAGAAAGAACTTTCTTTCTTCTCTAAGTCTGTCTACTGTCGAATGCTTTGGAGACTTTTCTATGGCTTCATCCTAACATAGAAAGAACTAGGAATGTGTGTTAGTTTCATTTCTGTTGATAAATACTCTGACCAAAAGCAACTGAGGGGAGGTAGGGTTTACTTGGTTTACAATTCCAGGTGACCATTCATCAGGTCAAGGCAGAAGTTCAAAGCTTCTAGTCACATGACATTCACAGTCAAGAGCAGAGAGAAAGAAATGCATGCATGCGTCCGGCTTGTTTCTGCTCAGCTAGCCTTCTTCAATTCCTGTACATTTCAGAAAACTGCCTAGGGAATGGTACCACCCACAATAGGCTGGGTCCTTTTGAATCAATTAGTAAGTAAGACAATCCCCTACAGTCAAACCTGATCTAGATAATTCCCAGGTGATTCTAGGTTGAGTCAAGTTGTCAGTCAAAACTAACCAGAACAGGTTTTAGTAAAAATTTAGAGGGGCAGTGAGATGGCTCAGGGGGTAGAGACACTTGCTGACAAGCCTGATGTTCAATCCTAGATCCTACGAGGTAGAAGGAGAGAACTAATTCCTGCAAGTTATCCTCTGACCCCCATGGGTATGCTGTGGCATATGGATGCCCATCTTCCTATCCGCATGCAAATAAGTATTTCTTTTTTTAAAAAAAATTGTTATATGAAGACCTTGTTTTAGAGTAAGCTCCTGTAAAAGGCACTGAATATCAAAATGGAGTCAATTAACAGGGGAAATTCCATGTCACCATGGAAATTATTTGACCTTGAGAAATTAGGATTCAAGATAACAACAGCCCAAATTTCTCCAAAGGGCCTCTCCCAACAGGCATGCTAATGAACTTTTTTTTCCCTTTTTCCTCTGTTTCTTTACACAAAAGGGAAAGAAACCCTTTAAAAGACAGAGGTTACTCTTATGAGGCAAGATCGCACAGCCTAAAGAGATCAGGCCTAGCCACCTTGAGTTAAGACACTCTCATACCTAGCAGGAGCCCCTACTGTGGTCCTAACAGGTACCTGAGTCCTCCATGCTCTTTGTCACATGATGCAAAACTTCTCAGCACCCCCCCAAAAGCGTAGAAGAGTCTGTTATTTCCTTTGTTCTTGGGATTTGCTCTGGGGTGTCTGAAGGGCCTCCTCGGCATCCCCCTGCCTGCTTCCCTCTCATGGCAGCTCCCCCTTCTCATTCCGTTTTTTTAACTCTCATTGAGGAAGTACCTCTCCAAATTTGAAAGGGAAGTCTCCTCCTTGTGAGGCCCTACTTTTTTAATAGACTGTACTATTTGATGTCTAATAAAACTCACTTCTGGAGGGAATTGTGTTCTCTCTCGGGACTGACTAACTCAGGTATGGTCTCTATTATTAGTGGTAGTGTTTATTTGACCCCATGTGACCTAGTATTAACCAGTTAGCTCTGATTCTGTTGTTCTGCTTCCTTGTCTCCACCTTGAATGTGACTTTGAAATGACATTCTGATTCTTGTTTCTTGAATGCTTTCTTCAGATTTTTTTTTCTATTTATAAAACCAACCACCCCCTCACCTCCTCTTTCATAGAATGGAGTTCTACTCAATTCTAGAACTAAAAGTAAAGATATGGGGCTGGAGAGATGGCTCAGTGGTTAAAAGCACTTGTTACTCTTCCAGAAGACCTGAGTTTGGTTCCCAGCACCCACGTGGTGGCTCACAACCATTTGTAACTCCAGTTCCAGAGGATCTGACTCACTTTTCTGACTTCCTCGGGCACAAGCGCACAAGTGGTACACATAAATACATGCAGGCAAAACATTCATAGGCACAAAATAAATAATCTTTAAAAATAAAAAAAAATTAGAGATTAAGACATTTCAAGTAACTTGTAATTTTGTCCTATAGGTTTTGCTTCCAGAATTCTTTGGTCTTCGCTTATAATGTCTTGTGAAATCTATGAAATGAGGGAGTTAGGGGCAGTAGCCAACTTTGTGGTATTCGATTCCATTTTTCATTTCTGTTGTTGCTGTTTTGTTTTGAAGCAGGGTCCTACTACACAGCCTGGACTGGCCTTGAACTCGCTATGTCGACCAGGCTGGCTTCAAACTCACAGAGACCTACCTGCTTCTGCCTACAAAGTGCTAGGACGAAAGGTGTTTGGCACCGTGCCCAGCTGCATTCCAGCTGTCAAAAGCCAGTTGGCATTTTGCACACCACAGGATTGCCCTTCGACCAAGTGACTCCAGTTGAAGGGATTTAAATAAGCTGCTGTGAATCCTGCAAATCAGCTCCTGTGGCATTGGTCGCAGCTGGAACACAGCTCTTTCCCATGCTTATTTCATTTTGACCAGAATCTCAAAATACCAAAGACATTTTAAAATCTAGACTAGGTTATTCTCAAGGGGCATTTCTCAGGGATTTGGGATCCAGAATTCTATGGGGATTTTAAAACATAGTTCCCCTCCTTGAACAGAGCCAAGTACTTAAGAACCCCAGGCTCAGCTGCTTTCGTCAAGGTTTACCTAGGCCAGAAATGACCCAGCAGGGACCTTCTGGCCAACAGGCACAACTCTTGGTGAACAAGAATGATGGTGTTCAGAAGGGTACAGGACCAACCATTTGACCAAAGGAACATCTGCTGACATAGTTGAAGACCCAGCAGGAGTATGGACCGGTGTCTTCTGTCAGTCATAAGTCTTCAATGGAGCCTTTCTTATTTTAAAGAAAAATAAGGACTTATCCTAAGTACATTGTCACAAATCACAGATTGGCCTGGTGCACATTTTTTTTTTTTTAAACAAATGAGCATGGTTGCTATATTTTGTTTTACCGGTGTGGGATTTCAGGAATACAAATCGCCAAAGAGGGTCCCTTGTCATTAGATTGGGACTAGGCAGGCAGGACTTGGTCCAGGCTGGCACTGACCTCTGGAGGGAGGAAGAAAAGACCAGCCTGGTGAGTCAGGCAACGCCTTAGGGTGAGGTCTGTGGGAGATAAGTCAGATCACCATCAGGACACAGTGCTTCAAATACTCCTATGCTCTACTGAGACGCTTGCTAAGAAGTGAGTAAACGGAGTTTTTATTTTATTAATTGATTTTCTCACACAAAAATTCCACAGCTTTTGGAGCTCACAACTGAAGAGACTCGGGGCGGGGGTGGGGGGCCTATCAGAGGTTAACTTATCCTATGCAGCCAAGCAGCCGAGTTCACCCCATTTTCTTATCAACCAGCCACACTGGGCCCCGCCGGAGGTCAACTAGTTGGAAGTGAATTCAGAACCGGAAAATCCAGGCAGCCCAGAGCGGCAACAAGTCCCAGCTCAACCAGGCGCGCCCTGCACAAAACCTGGCCGGATTCCCGGGGAGCGTGGGGGCCCAGGGAGGGTCTGGCGTGGGTCCAGGCCCCGCCCCGCGCAAGGCCCCGCCCCGCCCCCACGGGCCCCGCCCCTCCGGGCCCCTCCCCGCGCCCGTGCCCCAGCTGCGAGGCCGGGAACCGAGCTGCTCGGATCCGCTGCTGCTGCTGCCGCGCCGTCCGCTCCTCCGCTGCAGAGTCGCGCCCGGAGCTCGGCCGACTAGGCTGCACCCGCAGCCGGGATCCCGCCGCTCGCGACCCCAGCCTTCGCCGCTGCCGCCGCCGCCGCCCGCAGGGCGCCCCAGGCCGCACCATGGTGAAGGTGACGTTCAACTCGGCGCTGGCCCAGAAGGAGGCCAAGAAGGACGATCCTAAGAGCAGCGAGGAGGCGCTCATCATCCCCCCGGATGCCGTGGCGGTGGATTGCAAGGTCCGGGCTAGGGTCGCGGGCGGGGTCCCCGCGGAGGGGACGGGCGCCCCGAGCGGCCCTCCGCTCCCCGGGCACCGTGGTGCGTGTGTCTCGGGCGGGACGGGGTCTCGGCCCTGGCGACCCCCGCGGGGACAGTTGCAGAGGTGTGCGAGCTCCGGCAGCTTTTGCACCTGGTTTGGTCGCCGGGGGACCTGCAGCGACTGGCCCCGCCACCGCCGAGTTTAGCACTTTTCTTCCAGGATAAATACTGTGCCTAAAATGGCTGACATCATAACAAGCCTAAACCTCTGTTGTTTCCTACTTTCGTTTCTAGGCTGAACAGCACTTGGACTAAGTCCAGCGACTGTAAGCATCTTAATTTTGGAAGCCGTTTCTTTTACAAACTCTCTTGCCTACAAATGGCCCTCGGGGGTGTTGGCAGGTGAACTTCACCTTGGGGTCTGGGGGCGGTGTGTGTGTGGGGGGGAGAGGACAACACTGTACTGGGAGTAGCTTATGGGTGGCGATTTTATTAGTGGAACAAATATTCCAGGTGAAAGTAATTACTATTGTAGCTGTTCCGTGTAGCCAACAGTTGACTTTTAAATGTTATCCGTGTCTTTCTGGGGACTACTGATAAAGGGAAACCTGGAATCCAAACGTAGGAATTTGCTCCTGCTCCTGCAAAATTCACCCTCATTTCACCAAATCCTCAGTAAACACCGAATAAGCATGATTGAAGCCGTCGCTGGATTCACTCTTTTAAAGTGACTTACAATAATGCTTTTAAATATGAATATAATTGTCTCCTAAGTTTTACTCTTCGGCCATGTCTTTAGGCTGCAGACATTTGATACCTTCAGATACTAACTGTAGATGTTGCTTAATTTTTCACTAACACTTTTCAGTACCTATTATCACTTGGGTAGTTTCAGTTTTGACTCAAAAACAATCATTCGTGTCCCTGGTACGAGTAATAAGGGGTGTTTTTTTTTTTTATGATGTAATGAAAATTACTATTAGGAAACAGGCCGCTAATGCCCCATAAAATTTTTTGAGAATACAATGGCAATCTGGGCGGCTTGTACTCGTTTTCTGGAAATGTTCCAGTTAAAAGCAAACATCGGGTTGATTTTTAAATGACTGCCTTCCCTTGAGATAGCACGATTGAGCTGGTTCCTGAAAAGGATTAAAGATTCTGGCCTTCATATTGTTTTCCTGAACCCAGTGCAAACAGTCTTGGTCTTGAAAATGTTTCGAATTCACAGGTGAAAATTACCTTAGCCAATTATCTTATCCCCTTGTCAGATGCACATTTTATATAAAATAGGCCTGTAGTCAAGGACTCAAGTCACCACAGCCTCCTGGTCAGGATCCTTGTTTGTGGAGACTGAGTCTCACCTGGCCCAAACTGGGTTTGACCCAACCCTGAGCCTCCTTCATCTTCCTCCCAAATCCTGGGATTACAGGTGTGCACAACCATGCCCAGCTTCAAAGATACAGTCTTAATGTTATTATATAGGTATCTGCTGTTTAAATTTTAAAAATATAACTCCTCCCACTCTAAAGAAAGTACCAATGATGTCATTTCTCTATCCTTTATTCCACTGTTGTAAAGGTTTGAAACGCTGGACAAACCTCAGAATCCACTTACCTGAGTAGGTTTGAATCAGACTGTTGGCAAGTCTTACCTCATTTTCAGGCTCTTAGGATTTCTCATATGCTCACCATAGTTTAGTTTTTTTATTTCAAAGTAACTATAGCTCCATACTTTTGTTTCTTAATTTCTCTGATCTCTATGTCCAAAGAAAAATACTGAGGATTAAGCAGTGAGGGGTCATGTTTCTTTATAGACACGCAGAAGTCACAGCCAAATTGGTTACTACAACAAATAACTTAATCCTTTTTCCTTTTCTGGGGGAGGGGGACACGACAATATTTATCTACGATGAAAGTAGGGAGGCTAAAGGCAAAGCCTCCTTAAGGACAGACATCTGTGAGAACTTCTGATCTCATTTCGGAGCTGCGGAGTGATTACATAATGTTCTGGTGCTCCTTTGGGCTGGCTGGTGTGGCAAGCGCCTTGTCTGACTGCCTGGGCTGGGAACAGAATTAGCCTTAGTGTGTTCTGCCTGGGGCATTTCCTTTGGCCTAGAGGACCACACTAGGCTAGGCTAGTTGTAGTTCAGAACTCCGTAAGAAAAGCATGTTAACTCTTAGAGACCACATTAATCATGGATCATGTTTTGTTGTTGTTTTTGTTTTGTTTGTTTAAATGTGCTTGAGGATGACCCCTCTGGGTATCCACAACCCGGTGCCGTAAGAATTCTGGTCCCTCCTGTCACTCAGTGGCTTATGTAACATGTATTCCTGTACTTTTAACACTGCTCTCCTGCTGTTTCTTTCCCCGCAGAGAACCTTCTGGAAGCAGTTCCCCTGCTCCATTATGGTTTCAGTCTTGTCTTTTCAGTAGCTGTAATTCCAGCAGCTCTTTCTTTCGATTGCACTATCCCAACTAGTTTGCATTCTTTTCCGTCCACGTTTTCCTGTTGACGGTCTTGTCCTCTTCCCAGACCTGTCCATGTAGACACAGAGCTCTTAGAGGCACAGGCACAGCAACGAACTGGAGTGACATGATTTGTGTGACAGAGTTCAGTTTGAAATGATACGCATGCACTTAGGCTACAGGCCTTGATTTTTGTGCTCATGCCCTTTGAACCCTGGAAAACTGTTGTGGATGTGCAAATACAGAAGAAAAGACTGTTACTGTATCAGAAGTTGCAAATAAGCCCCAATACAACTGTTTGACTTTTTCTTTTTAAAGCTTAAAATTTAATTTTCCTTTTTTATAAAATGAGAGGATAGAGCCAGATGGCCCGCAGGGACTCTTTCAGTTTTAAAATTCTATGAAGAGGCTAGGATTATATAATTGCATTTTTTTTTTTTTTGCAATAATGAAAATTGCTGTTTGGGGCTTTGTTTTGAGCCAGGGTCTCCCATGGCCCAGGCTGGCCTTGAACTCAGTAAATAGCTGATGATGACCTTGAACTCCTGGTCCTCTGGTCTCCACTTCCTGGAGTGTTGAGATTGTACTCAAATAGCACCACACCCGGCTTACAATTCAATTGTTTCAATTGTGGGAAAAACAACCACCACCACCTCCTCCTCTCCCTAACAAGACAATTTCCTGTCTTCCTTTCCACACTTAATTTGTTCCATCCCTCCCTTGAGTCCTCCTAAGAGGCAGTGGCCAAAGTAAAGGAAAAAAAAAAAAAAACTAAACAGAGGGGAGGATTATGTAATAAAGTGGGTTCCCATTTCTGCTTTCCTCACTGTGGAGCCGGGGAGGAAGCAGCCATTCTTGCTGCAGTACCTGCTCATGAACCCCCTCTTCTCAATTGCAGCCCTCAAAATAACTTGTTTGCTTCGTGAGCCGGCCTCACAGGCTGCTTGTGATGCACTGTAAGAGGTAAATTGCTTGCAGAGCCAACAAAATGGACAGCATGGGTCCCAGAGTGAAGATCACATTGAGTTGTCACAAAATGGCTGAAGGGATCCTGGTTTATGCTGATTTTTCTCTATAGTTACAATACAGTCGGGACTGGATGATTTAATAATTTAGATTTTTGTTTGTGATGATGGTTTTGGTGTTTCTGTGGCTGGAGCGGAGATAGGAGAACATAAAATGCGTGTTGATCTGTAGAGGGACTGGGAACTTGGCTCTCTTTAACCAGAGTGCATCCCATTACCTATTAACGTAATCTTATGTAAGTTTATTATAGAGTAGACTCAGCTGTCCCAGAACTCACTGTAGATCAGGCTGGCCTGGAAGGGGCTACCATCCTCCTGCCTCTGCCTCTTAATACTGGGACAAGCATGCCCCACCATGCCTGGCTAGAGCCAGTACTACAGCGTTTACATTCATTAGGTCTTGGCCTCCATAGAGGATATGGATAGCTGAAGTGAGTTTTATTCTGGGAGACTGATAAATTGCTTCTGGAGATCTCTGCTGGGACACTTTGGCTTTTGAGGGTGGGTGAGGTTGCATATTGTCATTGGTTGGAGGGCAAGTTAAGTGCCAGGAAGATAAGTGTTCCCCAGGTGGACAAAGTCAGATATTGTCCTTGGCATAATCACAAACCTCTAAGAACTCATGAAATTCAGCTCTACCACCTAAGAGTTTTATGTCAATAGCAGTATTTTTTTTTTTTTAACTAGAAAAATCTCAAACACATTTATGATCTGGGTATATTTAATGTGTTCAGTGTTCAACTTCCAAGTGTTTATTATGTGTTGTAAAGCCTGACCTGTGTGTTAATGCCCAGAGAAGAATGTACGAGGCAGTAATCTGAGACATTTCAGTTTCATCAAACCATAGCCCAGATATTTGACGTGGCTTCAAAAGCTGCATTCTTTGTCAAAAAGGGGATGCTTTCTGAATTCGTGTTTTGACTAGAGTCTCTGGGATCGCTTTGTGTGACACCGTGTTAGAGTAAAGATCATCCTGGACAAAGAAATGGGTCAAAATAAATGTGCTCTCTTTAACTGTTTGGCAAGAGTTCCACTTCCGTGATCCTGGGAATTGAACCTAGAGCCTTGTACCTGCTTGCCGAGGGCTTTCCACCCCCGCCCTGAGCTATTTCTCCAGCTCTTAAATGTGTCACTTTAATTAGAGCCTGGAGACTGGAGGAGGAGTTAAGGACTTTCCCACCACCAAAGGATTCAGGCCATCCACTACCTGTGAAGATAAGGGACCTGCCGCTTGCTTCTCAGTCTAAAGGTGATGGTTATCTGAATGTCGTAGACAATGGTTAACTCTGGGGCCCTACTTGCGTGCAGTGAGCTCTAGTTCTGGGTAAAGCTAGGCACTCTGCAGGAGCTTCCCACCAATCGTCTTCTACAAGACAGAGAGCTGAAAGTTCAAGGTTTGAGATTACGTTGCAGAAGTGACCCTAGGGACAGCATTTTAAACTTTCCACTTAACACAATGAATCTCATTCCTTGGTGTGCTATCTTTATAAATTACTAAAACAAAACTTCACTAAAACAAAAAGCAACAACAACAAAAACCCTCCTCTTTACCTAATTGTGGTTTTTTTTTTTTTCCCACTTCTGTATTTGGATTCTTATTCTCACAAGCTTTAAGCTCATGGTGTGTTACCAATCATTGAATGAACACTTAAGATTTGCTGATTTTTAAAAGTTCCTACCACATTGAATGGAGGAGAAAAAAAAGCTAAGAAGTATTTTAATAGTTGTCCCATTTTAGGACAAGTTAGACTGATAATAAACTTTTTATTCCCCAACAGGAAACTGAATTCATTTATAGGAATGAGAAAATGACCCTTATTGGTACTGGCTTGATTCTCCTCACTCTGCGTCCTAACTTTGCACTCACTGCTATATCTTGCATGCTCACAGGTTTCCTGGAGTGATTCGTGACCTAATGTGAATATGACTGAAGCTTAATGTTGAAATAAAATTTATAGTCTGGTTTATTAATGCTAGCAATTTTAAGTTACATAGCAAATTTATTTGAGAAATTGACACTGTATGTGGCATTAGAACCTCTTTTTTTTTGTTTTTTTTTTTAATTTTTGTTGTAGGACTTGACTGTTGTTGTCGAGGCTGGACCAGAACCTATGGTTCCCTCCTGCCTCAGGCTGGAAAGTGCTGACAGATTCAGGTGTGAATTTGAAATAGTCATATAAACATTTTTGTTTACACAAGTATTCCACAAGGTAGTTGAATTCCATATCTTAAAGAATAAGCTTTGGTGGATTTTTAATATTCACATTGAACTTTTTTCTACTTTTTTTTTTTTTTTTTTTTGGTTTTTCGAGACAGGGTTTCTCTTGTGTAGCTTTGCGCCTTTCCTGGAACTCACTTGGTAGCCCAGGCTGGCCTCGAACTCACAGAAATCTGGCTCTGCCTCCCGAGTGCTGGGATTCAAGGCGTGCGCCACCACTGCCCGGCTACTTTTTGTTTTTAAACAAGGTCACACTATGGCAGCCCTGGTTCCCCTGAAACTCACTATGTAGACCAGGCTGGCCTCAAAACTCAGTGCTTTACCTCTCTCTGTATCCTGAGTGTGGGAACTAAAGGCACGAGCTATCTATCACACCTGGCTTGAACTTTTAGTGCCAGATTCTTTTTAGAAATTAAATTCGTTTTTTAGTGAGTGTAAAGCTTAAATATTTTTTTTTCTAAAACATGATTGCAGTATTTAATTTAAAAGTTTTTGATGAGACAAACCTCAGTCTGTAACCTAGGCTGACCTCAGGACTACAATCCAGCCTGGCTCTGAGCTCACCGCACTCTTGCTGCTTTGGCCTCCTGGGTGCCCTGACGTCAGGCTTGAGCCATTGTACGTGGTTAAAATTAATTACCATAAAAAAGCAAACAGCTAATACTATTTTATTTTCTCTCTCACTTTCTCCCCTTTTCTGAGATTGCTTTGTAACCCAGGCTAGCTTGAAGTTTACTATGTAGGCCAGACTGGCCTCAAACCCATGGCATTCTCCCGGCCTCTGTCTCTAGGTCCTAGAATTACAGGCACGCACCACCATGCAGTTCTCATTGTTAAACTGCATAGATCATTGTGGTATCCAGAAGATCCCCTGTTAGACTAGGGAAGGTGACATCGAGAGACGGTCATTGTTACTCATTTAGTTTTTGCTTTTACTTTTGGATGGTATGGAAAAGTCCCCGGGCCCAGCACTTTCAGCCAGCACAGGGCTGGGCGTGTTAAACAGCATGGCAAACTCAGCACCTTATTGCCCAAGAAAGGCAACTTGAGGAAGCAGAGTTGTCTGCGTAGTAAGCAAGTTAGACTTTCTCTGGTTTTCACTTAAAAAAATCAGGCCGACTTATTTCTTGGGCTGCTGCAGGCGGTAGTTTTCTCCCGGTTACAGGACCCACAGATAAGCCCACGCAGTCCCACTGAGCTACTCCACACAATACCCTATAATACCGTTATTTCTTGGTGACAGGACCCACAGAGTAAGCCCACACTCTACCACTGAGCGACTCCACATAATACCCTATAATACCACAGCTTTAAAGGCAAATGAGGATTTTTATTCTAATTCACACAATAATTTAGCTAGAACCACTAATGGCTTTACACGGACCACCATTTTATAATCTCCTTTCATGTGGGAAGCAGAGCTATCGAAGTTGGGCTCGTGTGTTCCTGTGTGACATTCTGCTTGGTCTTCTGTGGCATAGGAAATAGAATGACAGCTGACATTTTTTAGTGATTAGGGAAAAGAGAGTTAAGAAATGATATTTCTCCTTTTTACCTAGTACCCTCACTAAGTGGGTCTGGGGATATAGTTTGGGCTTCAATACAGTTCAGTGATGGTAACTCAAGTGTTGTGGGTCAGGTTTGAACCTTGCCTTGGTCTCTCAAATGCTGTGTTGATTAAATCACCTGAGGTCTCTCTCGGCTTCCGTTTCCATCAGCAGCACAGTGACTACAGGACTCAGAAGCCATGCCCTCAGGCCCCCGGCAGCCAATACTGCTTTGGGATATGACCTCTGGGATGTTGTTCCGGATGTCCCTACTTTGCTCCGTTGTAGAACAGTGTTGACACTTCCGTCCTGGATTTCCTCAACATAAAAACCTTTAGCGTTCTAAAATGTGTATTTCTCTAGTACATAATAGGTATCAATAGATTAATTTAGTTTTAAAAAGTAAATAGCCCTGCAATATGTTATGGGAACACACTTTAGAGGCCCTGGTGCAGTTAGGTACACACAGCAAAATTTATGCTCTTGAGTGACAGATCACTTTAAATGTATGTACCTGAACTAACACCCCAGGCAGTGCGAAAAGAATTTTGCCACCAACTGGGAAAATTATTTTTTTCACAATATGCCTTCTCTCCTTAGGGACAATCACTATTCTAATAATGAGTGTCCCTTCTCTCCTTAGAGACAATCACTATTCTTATGAGTGTCCTTAAGTTAATCAGAAGCAATTACGTTCACTTCTTAGCCACTTTTGGGCTCATATTACAGTTTGGACACTAGGCCGCTCCGCTTTGAGGCTTCCCTGAGCAGAGGGAAACGCTGCCTAGCCACGTGGTGATAGGAACTCCACATTTCTCTGAGTCAGGAATTCTCAAACATTTTGGTCTCCGAACCTCTTGAGTAAAAGTTAAAAATTGTTCATAAACCCAAGGAACTTTTGCATTCCGAAGGTTTGTATAAAGATATATTTACTATATTAGAAAGAAGGCAGAGTACTTAATACACCTACCACATTAACATGCGCAGCCATTTTGTGAGTCTCAAACATTTCCAGACATCTCCAGTGGTTTCAGAGTAAGGCCCCCAGAGTTGCGCAGTGTGTAGTGGACACTTTGACGGGAGACAGCTGGAGTCTGCATGTCCGTGCTGTTGGTTAAGATGTCACGTATTCAGCTCGTGGGAAACTGTGCTGCCCACTAGAGAGAGAAAGTGAAAACAACGTGATAGCTTTATTAGGAAAATATTAGGACTGTGGACCTCAGGCGGGGCGCTGGACTGCATTTGGGTAACAGTGACTACAAATACTTTCTTATACTGCTCTTTCATGTTATTTTCAAAAGTTTATTTTTAATATACTTTTTTTCTAGTTTATTTTATTTTAAAAGATTTATTAATTTATTATGTATACAGCATATGTGACTGCAGGTCAGAAGAGGGCACCAGATCTCATTACAGATGGTTATGAGCCACCATGTGGTTGCTGGGAATTGAACTCAGGACCTCTGGAAGAGCAGTCAGTGCTCTTAACCTCTGAGCCATCTCTCCAGCCCCTGTAGTTTTAATACTATCATCAGTAGCATCCAAATGGAAGATGGATATAGTTAGCATGTGCATATGTATTTTTCACTACACACATAATCTGTTCTCTTGGTATACATAGTAACTTCTTGCTAAATTGATAGCCACTGCTTTTGTTGTGCGTGACAAGCGCCATTTATACCAGAGTAATGTATATACTTGGATTATACTTCCTTTCTCGTATCAAACCTTTTTCCTTTTTTTAAACTTTTAATTATTTTATGTGTATTGGTGTTTTGTCTGCATATGTCTGTGCATCACATGTGGGAGTTACAGACAGTTGTGAGCCACCCTGTGGGTGCTGGGAATTGAACCTGGGTCCTTTGGAAGAACAGTCAGTGTTCTCAACCATCAGGCCATCTTTCCAGCCCTAAAACCTTTTCCTTTTGTCAGGATTTGATCAATTGTTTCTTGGAGCTGGAGAGAACGTGGCTTCATTTTGTATGTAGTTTTGGTAGTTCATCTTCTGACAGTCTAATTGCCTTTCCGTGTCTTCCGGCTCAGTGGAGAGTCAGTCATTCTGGGCTGCGTTTGCTTCCATGCATTTGATCTGTTTAAAAAAAAAAAAATCTGTGATTAAACTTTGTAGAGCCTCGCATATCTGAGTGTGCCGATTCGGTCTTTCTCCCTCTCCGTGCCTCACTCCCCAGGCTCTTTCTGTAACTTAGGCTGGCCCGGAATGATGCAGTCCATGCTTGCCTCTTACACTCACATGCTCTTCCTGTCTCAGTTTCTTGAGTGCCGGGATTGCAGGCATGCACATTCCCAGCTGATCTTTCGTTCCATTGATAGTTTGGTATCAAGTTCCACTTCAGCTGTGGTCCCTGGGTGCTGCCGAACACTGGCCACGTCTCCAGGTCTGCTGCCATCTGGAGTCTCGTTCTCTGCACATTCATTTTCTTGCTGCTGCTGCTGGTCTCCCCTCTGCAGATGCCTGGGCTTTTCTGCTCATGCTTTGGTGTTGCCCTCTAGGAGACAGCGTTGATAGAACCCTGCTGTCGGTCATTTCCATTCTGTGTGGCTGAAGGTTTGTTTGCTTTGCGTTGGCCGGCACTTCATTGCGTTTTCAGAAGATAAACGTTAGCTGAAAATCAATATTAGGACTTTCAACGCTGCCGTCACCGTGGCTCTTGAAAGTTTAATTAGAATATTCCCTTTGCACTAACAATAGGCCTAATGATAATTAATAATGGATAATAATGGAAACCGTCTGGATTATTGGCACTAATTTAAGACCTGACAAGATGACCTAGAAAAAAGAGCCACTAGTCTCTGATGTCCAAAGAGCCGAGCCTGCTGCTTCCGGAGTAATCTTGAAGACAGCTCACTGCCGACACGGGGATTTTATGTTATGCCTTCACTGCTCCAACTGTGAATTCTACTTTTCAGTGAATATTTTTCACTTTTCACTTTTCTGTTTCGGCCAGTGTCTAGAAGTGTAGCCCAGGCTGGACTAGGACTGGCTATGTAGCCCAGGCTCGCCCTGTACTTGCAGGGGTCCTTCCGCCTCTGCTTCCTGAGTGATAACTCTAGGTTTTCATCACCACGCCCAGCCTTTCATTTTTATCTTGGCTTTTTAAGATTTATTTTCAAATGTGGCAACCTGAATATTCTTTATTGTGTCTATGATTTCAGTAGTCTTTCTTAAACTAGCCTGTATAACTTGATGATCAGTATATCCCTATGAATTTGACAGCATGTTCAAAAGTGTCAATTCTGCTTTTATTAGAAAATTCTATCCCCGGGTCCAAGAGCCAGAAGCATGGTAGAATAAGGAGCCAAGATCAAGTATTTGCACTGAACTTTAATTTTATTTTAGATTTATTGATTTGTTTTTGGGTTTCTAATCAAGGCCCAGGCTGGCCTCTCAGATCCAGCTGTGTAGTGGAGGATGATCTTGAACTTCTGATCCTCTTCCTGCCCTTGTGTCCAAAGTGCTAGGATCACAGTCCGAAGCTGACACCCAGGCACCTCCACTGTTATCAGTGCTGTCTCCACTCAGTGCAGACCGCTGAGCCATTGAGTCAAAGTGCTTCATACCTGGCCACCATGGAAAGGCCAGTGGACCTGCTCTCGGGAGCCTGAGATTAGGTACCTAGTACTTTTTTTTTTTTTTTTTTTTTTTTTTAAATCTTGCCATGTATTGCAGGCTCTCTGCAAACTCAAGGTCTCCTTGCACTCAGGCTCCCAAGTGCTGGAATTGCAGCTGTCTACATCATTGTGCTCAGCTGCGTAGTCATTGTGTTTAACTTTCAAATCCTCGAACTCAAATGGAAGTTGTCTGTAAATGTTCACATTTAAGTTATTTTGTATGGCTCAGTGATGTAGGCCAGTGGTAGAATATAAGGCCCTGGGTTTTATTCCCAGTCTTGCAGTAAGATAATAAATAAGTAGAAATCTCATTAATTTTATATTTTTCAAAAGAATATGCTTAGAATTACCAAAGGTTTTGCATGTCAAATAGAAGTGCTTGCATTTTAATACAAGTATAAAATTATTTTTACTGTGTTTCGTTAAAATCTAACCTCCATACAAAATGAGAGTCGGGGACAGGCTTGGTTCTTTTTTCTGGTCCTGGCTCAGTGGTGGGGGACCACCTGTGGCATGCTGGAAGGTTTTGGGAAGATGGTTGTTACTCTAGACAGACAGGTTCTGGAGGGAGGGAAAAACCTGTCTCCGCCAGCTGATTGTCCCTGGTAGAGGCCGTTTTGCTAACAACGGGTAAAACTCGCCTGTGACGCTGCTTACAAAACAGTTGCCAGTTATTCTCCGTACTTTATAACTCGGCATCATCAACATGGGTAAAGCTCAGAAAGCAGAGAGCGAATAAATAGTAGAGAAACGATGGTTATCTTTAAACTGTGGAAAAAGCATGAGATTTTAAATGGTGCAGGGAAAGAAGAGATTGTAAGTTACTCCTAAAATAGTATTTTACTTTGTATCTGCTTTGCCCTAATGATACAAAATTGAATGATGTGCTCCAACACTGAATGCATTTATTTTACAGCCTTACTGAATTTTCTCTGAATTCAGACCTGCTTGTTTATTTAACCTTGGGCACGTGTTCATTTTATAAGATGCTAATAATTTGGTTCAGATTCTATATATTTCTCTAGATTGTCATGCAGTGGCTTAAATTGTTATTTTTCTTTCTGTATTGTGGAATTTGTTAGCAAAAGAAAAGTGTTCGTGAGAAGCAGTTTTGCTGACCTCAGCACTGCCACTGAGTGCTCCTTTCTTCACCCTCCCCGAGTCTAAATATAGACTAACTCGATAACTCCCGACGAACCGACCAACACGGTCTGGGCTGCCTAGTTTCAGCTCAATAGTAATTAACTTGGCTGAGGCCGCTGTGAACTGTGGCACTTACATGCAGAGAGCAGCTTTCTGCTCCTCAGCGCATGCCCAGCTCTGGAACCCTGCTTCCTGTTTATGTGTCAGAGGTAATGAATACTACTGTGTGGACTTGGTTAGTAATTGAGACAATGACAGTCCCGTTGGAAAAGCCAGTTGGGAAACAGGATTTATATACGGATGGGAATGAAGGAGAAAGAAGGCAGATAGATATTTGCTGTGCTTAACAGATTATTAACCTCTCAGCTTGAGGTCCTGCTTCACCTACATCAGACGCTCTTGGTAACTGATGCTGGTGGTGGTGGACAGATCATGAGGTTTTCTTTTTGATGCTTCTCTACTGAGAAGAGCAGCCTAATGTGCAAGCAGGTGAGCAGAGCATCGCCTAGCCTCTAAAACCTGGAATTCATGGGTCTGGTGGCTCATGCCAGTAATCCTGAGGACTAGGGAGATTGAGGCAAGACTGCCAAGGCTCAAGGGTTGCCTGGACAACTGAGATCTTTCGTCACAATTAAAAGTTTTAAAAGAGAGGAAAAATGGGCTGGAGAAACAGTTTGTCTAGGGTGTAGACTCTAGGTACAGTCCCTAATACCAAGAGGAAAAAAGAAAAGCAGTTAAAAAATTTTTTTTTCATATTTAAGGATTCTTTTACTATTTATTTTAGAAAATATTTTCAATTCATCCGGGAAAGACATAGTTACAGCACAAAATTCCAGTTTCCATTGAAGTTTTGTGCACACAGGAGCCAAGTTAAAACCTATACAGTTAAATGTCCTACAGTGTAACACTTTCTGGAAAGAGTTGGAGGGGCTGACTGTGAAGAGTTTTGTGATGATGCCTGTAAAGGGGAAAAATCCTCTAGGCTGTGGAAATCTCCAGGTGCTGAGAGGGAGCCGACAGGGCAGTGTGGAATCAGTGAACTGTTGAGGGTTGAGCCCATGCCTTGAAAAGAACAGGCAAGTGCTCAATGCCGAGCCACACGCCCAACCTCTATTTCCTGACTTTAAAGTTTTCAAATTTTTGCTTTGCATGCAAAGAAATGCAAAAATCTTTTTATTTATTTTTAAGCAGAGCGAACACAGATTAATTATGGAAAAGTGAGGAGAGAATTCCCAAGACCAGGAGGGCCCCCAAAGGGGGGATACCCCCAAAATCTTCTCCAAGGGACTTCCTTTGGATTGTTTCATTATGTAATACCCTGTCAATATTTACCTATATTTTAAAATGTAGTCATCTGTTTCTGATGGTTCAGTAGCTCATGCTATTTTGAACTTAAGTATATTGATTCTTTTCTCTATTTTCTTTCTTTCCTCTATTCTGTCTTATTTTTAAACCTAGTATTTTTATGCCACAGTCTCCCCAACCCCAAGCTGTCTCTGTTTGGAACATACATTTATTTACTGATTTATTGGGATAGGGTCTACTGTATTAACTCACTCTGTAGCTGAGGATGACCTTGATCTTCTGCTTCTCCCGCCTCCACATCCTTGGCGCGCAGGTCACCGGTGACCCACCACACCTGACTTCATGCAGGTGGTGCTGAAGATCAAATCCAAGGGCTTCACTGTGCTAGACAAGCATTCTCCCCACTTGACCTCCATCCTGGCCTGGCCTGGTCATGTTTAATACTTGGGATACTTTCCTCCACACTACTGTGGTTTGTTTCCAAGGCACTGCTGCAGCATCTGCTGTGAAAGGGAAAACATTACATGTGAAGAGCTTTGGAAAACGTCTCCTAAAAAGCTCGCTCACGTTCCATTCATTATGTAAATAAGGCTCAAATAGAAGTGGCGAAGGATGTGAAGTATTTGTTACTTTGAAACAGAATTTTTTTTAAAAAGTGAACCTTACTTTTTTTTTTTTGTTTGTTTTGTTTTGTTTTGTTTTTCGAGACAGGGTTTCTCTGTGTAGCTTTGCGCCTTTCTTGGAACTCACTTGGTAGCCCAGGCTGGCCTCGAACTCACAGAGAGTGAACCTTACATTTTATTTGAGCTTCTGATGGAAGCCCACTTCTCGAGGCCTCTTAGGGAACTGACTGAGGTGACCTAATTCGTAACTAATGGAAGTAAAGCACAATTTAGCCTTCGTGTTGCTTAAGATATAGTTAAGTGATCTTGCCTTACTGTCCATTAAGATTTATTCCAACCAGAAAATACTGTGGTACCAGAGAGAGAATGCTTTACGGAGCCACGTCTGTGCGTTAGAGACTGAACCTGGGTCTTTGTGTGTCGAGAGCACTTCCCCACCACACTGCGTCCCAGTCTTTTTTAGTTCAAGTTGTCCAGGCTGCCCTCGCACTGTGGCCCCCCTGCCTAGCCTCCTGGGTAGCCGAGATGAAGGCCTTTGACCACCAAGCCGGGCTCTGTCTGAGGCTGAAGATGGGAATAGGCCCAGATGTGTCTTGCTGTCTCCTTTGTAAACTGGGCTAAAGCCTTGACTTTGAGGAGGATTAATGAGACGATAATTGTGTGGGACCTGCGGGAGTTCTCAGCATAGTTGAGGTGCACCAGTTCCAGGGCAGTACAGTGACTTGAATTAATCAGGCCAGGTACAGTTACGGACCCCAGCGAACGGTTTGCTAACAAGAGGTTTTTTTTAAGTACTAGTGTTAAGAGAATGAAAAACACTCCTGAGAATGTGGGGGTGGGCTTCTCCTCACAAAATACAGGACCTCTGCTGTTTCAGAATATGAATGTGATAAATGGAAATCTACTTATTGGTTAATGAATATTTGGGTTGGTTTTAGTTTGGGACATTTGACTAATGATCTTATAAATATTTAACAGGTGATTTATGTTTTTTCCTTTTTGGTATTTTGAAGCAGGTTCCCCAAACCTAGGCATTCTTAAATCTGGGGAGGATTACCTTGAATTTATTTAATATTTTTAAAAACAGTTAATTATTTGTATGAATGTGCCTGAGTAGGCATATGTACCACTTGTGGATCCCCAGGTCCTAAGAAGTGTTGGGTCCCTGGGAACTAGAGTTCCAGATGGTTGTGAGCCGCCTGATGTGGGTTCTGGGATCTGAGCCTGGACTCGCGGGCAAGAACAGTAAGGTTCTTACGCACTGTGCCATCTCGACAGCCCAACCTTGAACTCTTGATTCTTCTGTTTCCCAGGTGCCAGGATTATCGGCTTAGGCCACCCTGTCCGAGGGCAGGTGATGTTTTATAATCTTTAGTAGAGTAATTGACTTGGTTCGATTTCTACAGTTCTCTCTTTTCTCACCCTGTGCCTGTCGTAGCCTGGGTCCTGGCTGGGATCAGGTACCGCCCTGAGTAGAAACAGGCTCCACTTTAACAATGAGTGCCTTCGTCCTCCTGACTAGAGGCTGTGGTGTGAGTGTTAGTAAACCAACAGCTATGGAGTTTGCTCTGTGAGGGTTTTGTTATTGCGTTTCTGTGTTTTTTATTTTATTTTCATTTTTTGACACTGTAGTCCTGGCTGACTTGGAGCAGCACAATGTAGCCCAGGTTGGCCTTGAGTTTTTGGCCATTCTCCTGCTTCAGCCACCAGACTCAGCCTTTTTAATGACTGTTACCTTGAATGCGGTCTATGCTTGTTCTGTAGCTCGGATTGTAATGTGGCTCATCGTGTCTGTTGTACCTGTTTTAATTCGTAAACTACTGACAGTATGAAGCGTGGTTTATTCGCATTTGGATTTTTTATAAGATCTCGACCAGTGTGTTCCACGTAGCTGGCCTTAACAGATGTTAGGTGAAGTGCAGTTACTGCCTTTGCCGGAGAGGAGAGCCAGTTCGTTAGGCATCATAGAGGATTGTGTTGTCCTGCCATTATCTTTCTGGCTGCTGATAGAACTTTTGTGAATCATGAAAAGTTAAACAGCCAAGCTCTTTCTTCATTCAGTCATCAATTATCTGCACGTTAACTAAGTGCCAAGCGCGGCTTAGAGTTTCCAGGAATGCAAAATGAACGCGAATAAACACAGGAACTGTCTAGCCTAGTAACGAGAGATAAGATCTCTACGTGAATTTCTAATGCAAGGAAGCAAGTGACTGAGTAATATGGAGGAAACAGATCAGGTTTGAAGATGGCAGAGCTGTGCGCAAGTTTCGATGGCGTATGGACTTGGGTGTGTAATTTAGCTCCTCAAGTAGACTCTTGTAGATACCTTTATTCTCAAGCCGTGTTTCAGGTGCTGATAACGGTCTTTAAAAGTGTTTTAAAGTGAAGTGAAGTTCTTTAACAAATTAATCTGTTCTGCTGTCCCAGAACAATTTTTTAAAATAACTTAAGAATTCAACTCCGTACCAAGGCCCTCTGTGGCCTGCCCCAGTTACCTCTCTTCATCCTAGGATTCCTCCCACCGTCCTGAACACTCAGCTGCACCACATCTCCCTGGCAATGTCCTGTATCCTGCCTTTGTGATTTTATTCATTCTTTACCTTTTATATCATTTCCTGGAACATTGTCTTCTGCCTGGCAATGTCTGTCTGTCCCGTAACCTTGGATGCCATGTTCTTTCCCTGGGAAGTCTCTCCCTAACTCATCCTGTCTCATAGGCTCTATGCATTTTTCCTATCAGAGCCCATATTGTGTTCTTTAGTGTCTTAGTAGACAGGAGATGGAGTTTTATATGATAGATCAGGCTGGCCGAGAGGTCACTATGTAGTCTAGGCTGATCTCCAACTCATGGCAGTCACTGGCCATAGCCCTCAAGTGCTAGGATTATAGGTATACACAGTCTACTTGGCTCTTTTGTGGATTTATTTTCTAGAATGGTCCAGCTCATCTTTTCCTTGGCAGATTCTGTATTCCTAGTGCCTAATACAACTGTTTAAACATATTAGACAAGTATAATTTATTTTCAGAATTGTTTGTTGCATAGTTAAAAGGATAAACCCAAAAGCCTGAGAACTCACTGTCTTTGTAACAGTGAGGCTGCATATTGTTTCTTGACGTCCACCCGTGGTTCTTAGCTATTCATTTATGCACTCGTAGGCAGGAACCTGGCAGATAGGCTTGGGTATGTGCATACTTGGCTTACTGAGCAGCTGATACCAAATGCCAAGAGTGACCGTCTTCATCTGTTGTTCCAACCCCCACACTTGCCCCCGCCCTGAGAGTAATTATGCCGGGAATACTTTGTCTCCTGCCACATTGTCAGGCAAGCTCAAACAGACCTTGTGTGCTTTCTTGCTCAGGTCTGTAAAGCCTTATCACCTTATCCACAGAGTTCTTAGAACTTTCCACTACTAGGATACCTGATAAATTGGTCCAGGTTCCCTCCCATCCCATGCTGCATTTCAGTAGACTTGTTCTACACAGCCATTGATGAGAACTACCTAAAATGAAGTCCTCTCCAAAGCATTTGGTCTGAACCCGACATTGACTATTATTTGTTATTCTGTAAGGTTCTGTGTTTAAAAGTGGAGCTTCCTACTCTGTGAATGTAACAGCACATGCCTGTCATCATCGCAGTTACAGCGCAGAGGCAGCAGGGATTGCTACAGATTTGAGGTCAGCCTGGGCTACATGGTAAAGAGCCTCTCTCAACAAAACAAAGTGTTTTTTGAGTGCATCACATTGTTCTTGTGGCTACAATACCTGGAATTGGACTTTGCCCAGTAGTGTCCAGATATGATCTCTTGTCTTAGAATCGGAAATATAGAACTGTAGTTTTTTTTCCTAAGGGACTTGTCACATTAGCCGTAGCTACTCTCTTGGGCCAATAAGACTGACTCACGGTGTTTTTGTTGATCATTCATCCAGTTTTTCTGTCATGCTTACCATTTTCTGATGAGTCCATATTGGGTTTTAGGGTTAGTTCCTCAAAAGAAAGTGAAAACCATTATTAAACTGAGATTCGGGAAGGGGTAGAATTATAGAATTAATTTTAGATAATTATCTTTGTTTTAGTTTCTGTTTATTCAAAGAATTTCAGTGCCCTATCTTATTACTTTTGCTAGTGTTCTTGTAAGCTTTTCCTGTAGATTGTAAAGAATGGTTTTATATCTGGAATGAAATCAGCAAATTACTTGTAAAGGCTAACAATTTTATAAATGATCCAATTAGGAAATACATAAGCTATGTAATGCAACAAGGTTGTGTTAACTTTTTTCTGAATTTCAAATGTTAGAAGATACCACCAAAAGTTATGTATGGAAAATAGACATTGTTGTTTGTATTACCGCTCAAGACATTGTTAGTAGATGAAATATTGAGAGAGAGAGAGAGAGAGAGAGAGAGAGAGAGAGAGAGAGAGAGAGAGACTCCCTGGGGACCAGTGTCCATCCTGTCTGAGGAGGCATAGGGTTCTTGATGCCCTTCTTCCTCATTCTATGGTTGGTTTTGATTGGAGCCATACCTGCTTTGGTCTTTACCTTCTGTGATTCTGCATATTAACTGACTGTCCTTTCCACATTTTAGGACCCGGACGAGGTGGTTCCTGTTGGACAGAGAAGAGCATGGTGCTGGTGCATGTGCTTTGGCCTGGCTTTCATGCTTGCTGGGGTCATCCTCGGAGGCGCATACCTGTACAAGTATTTTGCACTTCAGGTATCGTAAAAAGATATTTAAACTTTTTTTGTTACATTTATTTATTTGTTTGTTTATTTATGGGGGAGGGGGTGTGGTCAGAGACAGCTTGGGGAGTCAGTTCTCTTCGTTTTTACCTTGGAGGTCCCAGGGATTGAATTCAAACTGTTAGGCTTGGTGGCAAGTACCTTTACCCAGTGAGCAGTCTTGCCAGCTCCAGAAGAATTAGTTTTTGATCTGGATTTTTTTCTCCTTTCCACTGTGAATTAGAACATGGTCCCTACCTTGCTCTTAAGTGTGCACTGTCTGTCTGGAGCTTTTCATTACTTGTGTGTTTACCAGAAAATTAAACACAAAAGTCATTGAAAGCAGAATGACGGTGTTTGGATGCTGCAAATGAGTTTAAGTTGTTGAATGATATTTTTCAAAATAGACTTTAACTTTCCTACCATATTTGATAGTAAAGAGATATCTTTGGATGAACGTACAAGCTACGATGTTGACAGACCAGTTTGGGTCGGGACATGACGGCTCTTGCTATAGCTTTGTCTAAGAGTTGGGTGACTTGCAGAGACGATGAAGTCACTTTTGATGAAAACTGCCTGTTATTTAGTGCTCATAGTGCTCTCAGTGTGTAAGATACTGATTCCACTCAATTACAGTTTATGATATCATCTGAGACACACACACACACACACACACACACACACACACACACACACCTGTCCTTAAGGAATCTTGAGAGACATTTACTTTAAAGCTTGTGTGACTACTTCAAACTTTTTAATGTTTCAAGTAGGGGAAAGACTTGGCAATGAGATTTTTAAACTAATTTTGACTTCTTCCAAAGGTTATATGAACTCCATGCTCATTTTCAGTCTTATTCAAGATGATGGCATGTTGATAAACATTACTGAACTAATAGGGTAAATGTATTTTTTTTTTTTTTTTGGTTATGTGAAATAGATTTATGTAGACAAGTCTGGCATTGAACTTTTGATCCCTCTGGCTACATCTTTTTAAAAGTAGTATTTTGTTTTCTTTTATACGAAGTATAACATACAGAAAAATAATTTGCCTTTCCACTGTCAAGAGAGAACATTTGTTACAGAATCTTTTTTCTTTTTTCTTTTTTTTTCTTCTGGTTTTTCAAGACAGGGTTTCTCATACAGCCTTGGCTGTCCTGGAACTTGGTTTTGTGTAGCCCAGGCTGGACTCAAACTCAGACATCTGCCTGCCTCTGTCTCCTGAGTGCTGGGATTAAGGGTGTGAGCCACCCCCCCCCAAGCACTCTTAGTCTTTTATATATGTGTACTTTTAAAATATCTTTCATTATATACATTTATTTCTTGTCTATGTGAGTGGGCACAGTCTCCCAGCTCTACATATACTGGGCATAGTAGCACTTGCCTGGTAGAGCTGAAGAATCAAAAGTTTAGGGTTATCCTTGGCTATATAGCAAGATACAGGGTAGCCTGGGCTACCTGAGATCCTGTCTCAAAGGAAAACATGACTTGTTTCTGAATGTGTTCTATGAGAAACTGCCTACAGGTAGGGGCAGGCCTGTGTGTTTCTTCGTATTTACTTGACACCAGATAGCTTTCACACTGTTTTTTATCTACCACAGAGAGTCACACTGTTTTTTATCTACCACAGAGAGTCAAGAGGAAATCAGCTTCTTTTCTCCTTCTGAAAGACCTTTTTTTTTTTTTTTCCAAAAGACAGCTTCAGAATCTGATAAAGAATGTGTTAGCTCTGTAATTAAACTGTCTGACTTGTCGTCTGAGAAGTAGGAGTTTGTAAGCAAAATACCATTTAGATAGAGGTAGCAGCTTGAGTGAGGCTTACATTTAAAAACCTGTCTCCTGTGGAATTGCTGAAACGGTATTTCCAACTCTGTAGCCAGATGATGTGTACTACTGTGGACTGAAGTACATCAAGGATGACGTCGTCTTGAACGAGCCCTCCGCAGATGCCCCAGCTGCTCGCTACCAGACAATTGAAGAGAATATTAAGATCTTCGAGGAGGATGAGGTTGAATTCATCAGTGTGCCTGTCCCAGAGTTTGCAGACAGCGATCCTGCCAACATCGTGCATGACTTTAACAAGGTGAGCGTATGTACAGGATTATGAAGAGAATGCAGGTTCTCTAGGCTATTTGCAGTTTTAATTTTAATATTTGCTAAATTCTTCTATTTAGGGTTTAGTTGTTATTTAAGAGAGAGGATGGGGAGAGTTGGTGACTCAAAGCGTGAGTCTCATCCCAGCACGGGGGAAGCTGAGACAGGAGGATCACAGGTTTGAGGCCATCTGGTCCGCACAGTGAAGTGCTGTCTAAAATGAGATAAACAGAAATGGGTTCCTCTCCCTCCGAGGCCTGGCCTTACACCTCGCTGCCTGTGGCTTGTCTGCTGATGCCGCCAAGTTCTTGATTCACTGAAATGCAAGACTTAGAAATTCTAAAGCCAGCCGGTCTTGCCGGTACCAATCTTGGAGCCCAGTTGCTGTGTGTCTCAGGTACGCTGAGGTCCATCTGACTGACACGTGTCTTTTCTCCAGAAACTGACTGCTTACCTGGACCTTAACCTGGACAAGTGCTACGTGATTCCTCTGAACACATCCATCGTTATGCCGCCCAGAAACCTGTTGGAGCTACTTATTAACATCAAGGTATCAAGTGTTTTCCATTCTGATTAACGATATGGGTACAGTGTCTTGAAATTCTTCTTTGAAAATTTAGCCTTCTTGGAGCTCACCCTTCTGGAGGGTAGCCAAGGGTTTTACAACAAAGGGCTGACACTGGTGTGCTGTTTTTGCTTCTTTTTAATGCTTTAAATTTTAAAGTTAAAAACATTTTTAGCCGGGCGGTGGTGGCGCACACCTTTAATCCCGGCACTAAGGAGGCAGAGGCAGATGGATCTCTGTGAGTTTGAGGCTAGCCTGGTCTACAGAGTGAGTTCTAGGACAACCAGGGCTACACAGAAAAAAACCCTGTTTTGAAAAACCAGAAAAATAAAAAAGAAAAAGAAATAACATTTTAAAAAAAACATTCAAAACTGGGCTGGCTAGCTCAGTGGGTAAAAGCACCTGCCATGCAAGCCTGATAGTGTGAGCGCAATCCATAAGACCCACAGCGGAAGGGAAAGACCCAACTGCAGGAGGGGGTCCCTGGCATCATCCATGCTCAGGCCTCTACGTTCTATATACATGCACATATTACATACACACTACCTACATACATAGTTAATGATAAATAAAATAGAAATTAAAAAATACTAAAAACAATTTTTCATCCCATTTAAATTTTCCTGAAGGACTAGAAAATTAATATTAACCCGCTATTTAATTTTAGTGCCTCATTGATGGGCATGGCTGTGTTACAACAAAACTGTACGTATTTCTAGGTACAATGACACATGCCTGTAGTCAGTCCTGTCTACTTAGCAGGTTGAGGCAGAAGCAGCAGCTGAGTCTAGGAATTGAAGACCAGCTTGGGCAACAGAGTGAGACCCCAGTTCAAAAACCAAAACTGTGTCTATAAAAACAGATGGTTAAATATTCGTAACCCCCCCCCCCCCCCCCGGAGTTGCTCAGTGCATGTGTTGAAGGTTTGGCGTCGCATTTTTGCATTGTAGGCTGGAACCTACCTGCCCCAGTCTTACCTCCTCCATGAGCACATGGTGATTACCGACCGGATCGAGAACGTGGACCACCTGGGCTTCTTCATCTACCGACTGTGTCACGACAAGGAGACCTACAAGCTGCAGCGCAGAGACACTATTCGAGGTAAGGACGATCAGATAATTCCTATAACGCTTAGGCATTGTGAGTGATGTTCCTGCCCCAGGTGAGAAAGTACAGGGATACGGTGTCACGCTTGGTTAGGATTTCTAGGACTTAGAATCATCTTCATCCCAGACCCACTTCCAGATCAAGTCAGCCAGCCTGAAATGCCATTGCCTTGAGATGCCCACTCCTCAACCTGGGTGTAGAAAAGTCAGGTTTGTCTCTGCATCCCCACTATGGCCCAGCCACAGGAAAGAGGAGGTCTCATTATCCAGAGGTCTCTTCAGCCTTTCACTTGGATTCTCGGGGATCTGAATTGTCACAGGGCCATTCACCTTTCGGGTCATGCTGAGGACAGCCATAGCCAGGTGACTTAGGAAGAAGTAGGTGAGGAATCCAGAGCATTGACTCAACCATGCGGCTTTGCCCAGTCACTCAACCTTGTGTCCCCCCCCCCAACAGAAAGAGGAGCAGCATGTGCCCATTACAAATGCAAAATGAAAGTGCATGTGATGACACAAAGTCCAGGGTGCCATCAGTGACACTGCAGTCTGGTTTCTCGCAGATTGCTTCAACCCAGTAAAACGCTTTCCTGGCCTTTTCTCATCCTTGTAATGACATTGTTCTCACCTCAGGCTGATGAGTCATCTTACATACAAGTTACCATCTTGGCTTATAATTTTCTAAAACTAGTTGGACAGAATGATGTTCATTCTGCAGGCAGATGCAGGTGTGTGGAATGCATCACACATCACTAGAACAGTTCCCAAACCTTCAAGCTCATACATCTGCTGGCAGTTTGGAAAGCACCGGAACCAGTTGCGAGGATGTATGAAAAGACACGGTGGAGAATAACTTTATGAAGGATGGGAATTAGGGACGGCTAGAGAGTGGCATACTCCTGCATATCTAAAGAGCTACTGTGAGAGTGAATGTGACTAGTTTGATGACAGAAGCAAAACCTTTAAAATAAAACCCTTTACCTTCCCAAACAGGTATTCAGAAGCGCGAAGCCAGTAACTGTTTCACCATTCGGCATTTCGAGAACAAATTTGCTGTGGAAACTTCAATTTGTTCTTGAGCAGTCAAGCAAAGCGTGGGGAGAAATGTAATGCCACAGCATAGCCCTCCCCTTGTATTTTGTGCAGTGATTATTTTTTAAAACCTTCTTTTCATGTAAGTAGCAAACAGGGCTTCACTGTCTTCTCATCTCATTTAATTCAATTAAAACCATTATCTTAAAAAAACAAAACAAACAAAACCTTTTCTTCTTTCTAAGTGTGGTGTCTTTGATATTTGAATTAGCAAATGTGTGGGGTCCTAGGTAAGATTTGCTTCTCCATAGAGCTCACATACTCAGAATAATTTCGTTTATCTGGATTTTTCCGTGTTATTTCTGCACTTCCAAGAGGAAGGGTTACCTACAGAATGCAGAAGTTAAAAAGGACCACAGTGACTGACTTGTAGCTGCTACCAGCCCTGCTCCCTAGCTGCTAGTGTTTGAGCCCCCCCTCTGATACCCCTTTAATTGAAATGTTCAGTATTTTCTGTGTTGCATTTAACTACTTTAGAGGATGATTTCAGCCTGATGTTTTAATATCCTAGGCCTCTGCTGTAATAAGATTTTAGACAAATGTTTGGAATTTAAGAAACGACTCATGTTACTAATTTGTATAGCCCGCATCTGTGCAATGGAATATAAATATCACAAAGCTGTGTCATGAGACTGTGTGTTGTTTTTCCCATAAGATAAAACCAAACAAGAATTTGGTTCTCCCTATTTTAAGGTAATCCACATACATAGAGAATGAAACTATTTTATAAAACCTAGTTCTCTACATATAGTTATAAAATCAGTTTTTTTAAAATAAAGTAAGCCATTAATAACTAAATTTGATTTTTTTTTTGTGGATGCTGTTAAAGTGGCACTTAGATAAACTTTAATGATGCTGCCTGATAGAAAGTAGGTTTTTGCTTTTAATGGAAGGTTATTATCTAGGCCTAACCTTTTCAGGAAGCACATGATGGGGATCCAGGTAGCTGTGACAAGGTTTCTGTGCTGTTCAGACTGGTGATCTGCACTGGCCTCTAGTAGTAGGAAGACAGACACATACCACAAACTGACAAGTATAGAAGGGATTTGTTATTTCAGTTTTTGAGAAGTTCTCTCTGGAAACCAGGCTGACCGGGAACTCAGTATCTAGTATCTTGAACTTAGGGTGATTCTTCTACCTCTGCTTCCGGGTGCTAGGATTACTGGCATGAATGAGGCACCACCCCTGGTTTATATCTCGGGTTGCTTCTTACCTGAAATAATCAAGAATCCATTTCATGTAAAGCATCTGAGAGAAGGACTGGAACAATGGCTCAAAGTTGAGAGTGCTTCCTGCTGTTCTAGAGGACCCAAGTTCGGTTCCCAGCACCCCTGGGAGCAGTGGCTCAAACTGCTGTAAGTGCAGCTCTGGGGATGAACACCCTCTCCCGTGTCCCACCGGCTCCTGTACAGTGCTGTGTACACACAAAGACAAACACCCTCTCCTGTGTCCCACCAGCTCCTGTACAGTGCTGTGTACACACAAAGACAAACACCCTCTCCTGTGTCCCCCCGGCTCCTGTACACAGTGCTGTGTACACACAAAGACAAACACCCTCTCCTGTGTCCCACTGGCTCCTGTACACAGTGCTGTGCGCACACAAAGACAAACAACCTCTCCTGTGTCCCCCCGGCTCCTGTACACAGTGCTGTGTGCACACAAAGACAAACACCCTCTCCTGTGTCCCCCCGGCTCCTGTACACAGTGCTGTGTGCACACAAAGACAAACACCCTCTCCTGTGTCCCACCGGCTCCTGTACACAGTGCTGTGTGCACACAAAGACAAACACCCTCTCCTGTGTCCCACCGGCTCCTGTACACAGTGCTGTGTACACACAAAGACAAACACCCTCTCCTGTGTCCCACTGGCTCCTGTACACAGTGCTGTGTGCACACAAAGACAAACACCCTCTCCTGTGTCCCCCGGCTCCTGTACACAGTGCTGTGTGCACACAAAGACAAATGCCCGAGAGTGGTTTTGCTACAAATTCCTGAGACAAAACGTTTCAATTCTGACTTGAGGTGAGAAATTTTAAAACATCCAAAGCCTGTGGAGAATTTGATCTCGAAGCGAGTCCTAGTTTGAAAGGTGTTTTGACCCTTGCCTTTTGTCTTCATTCGGTAATAATGTCAGAGCTTTAGCACAGCCAAGTGGATATTTAGGGACGGAGAATTTACTTTGAGAAGAGAGCTTTTACTAAAATGAGAACTGCATTTTCCTACCTTCCAGGCTTTAAAATGCCATGGCTTTTCAGGGGCTGTCAGCACTCAAGAGCAAATGCCAAGGGTCCCATATTGGGCCAACACATACAGTTATGTGGAGAGACCCATCATCCTCAAAGGAAAAAAGGAAAGTGTTGCATCTGTGCATCTTTATAGTCCAGTAAGTAACTAATGAGTCGTCAGTCAGAGTTCGTTACGATAATTACTGGACAGACCTTGGTTTAAATGCTTTCATGATCTGTGAATCAAAGCTGGGGCCTTGTAGGTGCTGTACAAACACCCTGTCACAGACGATAGCCCCACCCTCCTCATAGACTGTCTTTAGGCTGTCTTTGGATAATCCATGGGCAGTCATTAAGGTCTGTAATTTAAAGAGCATGTTAGTTTGTTCTTCCATTTATTATAGTGCAGTATGAGGGTAACAAGCTGTGGCAACCACCTCAGTGTCTCACTGACTTCACACAGTATGAGTTTGCCGGGATTCAGCATGGTGGGTGCCAGCATAGTGTTCCGTTCGGATGGTGTAAGAACTTCATAGAGCCCTCGTGAAACACGTGATAGTGCAGACCGTTTACAACCATTGATTCAGCTGGATTGGACTAGCAATATTGCCATTACTAACACATGAGTGGAGTAGGGCGCTGCAGTCGGGAAGCTGGTAGTGCATGCCTGTAATCCCCTGCAGTCGGGAAGCTGGGTGGTGCATGCCTGTATCCCCTGCACTCGGGAAGCTGGCTGGTGAGTTCAAGGCAACACAAACAACATGAGGGTTACTGGTGACTTGCAGCTACATGGCAAGATCTTGAAAGAAAGGGAAGAAAAAGCTGCTCGCATCCACACTCAGTCTGCTGTCTCCCAGGAATCTGAGAATTACTAGCTGAAGTTCTAGAAGGTGCCATTTGATCTCAAGTGCTGTGGCAGAGCCTTCGAAAAGCTAGAGAAAAGGATCTGAAAGGAAATGGATCAAACACGCAGGACTACTGCTTTACAGCTTCCAAGGGAACTGCTGTCCTTCCTTGACCTTGAGTTCTCTTTGCAGGTGGGATAATGTACTGAAATATAACCTACGGGTATTTCATTCTTAGAACTGTGTAGTCTGGAAGGCCAAAATCAAGGTGCCTCTGGTGAGGGCCTGCTTTGTCACCAACGACCGGCACCTGTGTTCTCAGAGGTCCCTCTGCTATAAGGACACTGGTCCCATTCGTGTGGGCTCTCCCCATATGACCACTCAAAGCCCCCAGCCCTGAGTGCCACCAACACTTGGGAGGTTAGGAATTCAACATGGATTTTGTGTGTGGCAGGCTTAGGATGTTCAGATCCCATCCCAAGGTACCCTACAGCCCAGCGTGGGTCTAGTTCTGCCCCTTTGTGGCACATGTGTGCTCCTGTGTGACAGAGCACCCATGTGAGAAAACAAATGGTGAGGACTTTGATTGATCATCTGTGACAGAGGAATGAGAGACCCTCTGGCTCCAGAGGTGACTGATTAAACCATGACTAAAAGCGTTTTGTATTAGCTCGGTACAATTGTTGGCAATGTGTGCTGGTTTTAAACCCCAGCGCTACTAGGATGAACAAGTAAATGCCGAGTTTTCTTTTAAATGTGTACTTTTTTCTCATTGCCTTTCTTGGTTCCTTCATTTTTTTTTTTTTATACCAGTTTTTAGTAAAAGGGAAAAGTACACGGTGATCTGAGTGGTATTTATCTGAAATGCCAGAAGTAGGAGTCTACAGCTAAAAGAAACCCGATGACAGCTCAATAATGCAACCAGAAAGCAAGTGGATTATTGGAAGGAGACAGTGCAGAGTGTACTTTGGAATATGGTTATGAGCTAATGCTGGCTGAATGTAGGATTCTGGCGGGTGCACCTTTAATAGTTTAGTATATTTGAGACTCCTTCCTCTGAACAGGGCTTGTTGCCCAGGTGTAAATTATTCTGTGTTGGACTCTGACTCCTGCATATTCGAGGCTTTGTTTTCTACACAAGGACTTCAGCTCGTCCGTTTAGAAAAAGGATAGCTCTTGGCCCTGTATTATTCAAAGACACTGCTTTTTCTTTCTTGGTCTTTGTTATTTGTGTAAGGCACGGTTCAGTCCCAGCTCCCTATTAATCATTTTAGGCTTTTGTAATGTTGAAAACACCAGTAAGGGCGACTGAAGATGTTGAGCTATTTACTGAGCTTTGAAGCTATGAAGGAAAATCTTTTTTTTTTTTGATGCTGTTTGTGTGTCCATTGGAGAGAGGTCAGATCCCACATTCTCATTCTCTTGACTTTGTTGCATATTGATTTTAAGGGATGGGAGTGGGTTCTTCAGAACTCCAAATCCAGAATAGCGGCGCAAAGCCAGACAGTCCCTGGCTTTCTCTACATGAGTTCATGGGTTTATCACTTAAACTTTTACTTGTGTATACAGTTTCACTATGAAAAAACAGCTCAGAAATACTAAGGGTGAATGCTACCCTGCGTTTACCAGGTCTTCCTCCCCAGGCCCAGTCTTTCCTAGACCTCAAAGGAGGCCGTTAACAGTTTAATGTATAATGTAACCTTTAGATGACTTGGTGATGTCCTTCTACCGTCAAACTGGAAGTTAAGTTTAAGAGGACCAAGTCAGGGAATGGAGGGCTGGCTCAGCAGGTGGGAACGCTCTTGCAGAGGACCTATGTCAGTTCCCAGCACCCACATAGTTCACAGTGGTCTGTGACTCTACTTCCAAGGGTTCCGTTGTCTTCCTGGGCACAGCACATGCATGCTACACAGACACACATGTAAGCAAAACAATCATATACATAAATCTTTAAAAAGGCCAAAGCAGAAATTTTATCCTTGGACAGTCACCAAATCCTCCATCTCCAAACAATTCTCCATGCTCCTACAGCTGTGGCTCAACACACTTCACCACACGTGCTATTATAATCCCATTTTTTTTTTTTTTTGCAGAGTAATCAGAAAACATGAATTCAACATTCCTAACATCATATCTGCCCTTTTTAAAACATTGTCTCGGCCTCTAGTTCTTAAAGGGAAAACCAAAAGATACTGCTGTCCCATCCAGTCCCCACCCACACTCTAACCGCATCTCAAACTCCTTTGCCCTGAGCGTCCTTATGGTTTCTCGGGAAATGATGCTCCCCCTGAAACCTTTTCCCATCTGTTCACCTCCTGTTGTGTGGCACTATTCCTGGGGACATAAGAGCAAATGTCTACTCACTGCAGATAGGAAACTGACAGCAGGCCAAAGTAAGGTTACCGTCAAAGTCCTCCTTGGCGAACAAAGAAGTTTTGTTAAAGTTGCTTACAAGAATATGGGGGAGGGATTATTTACAGAAGCAGAAATGACTCTTCAACATTCTGTGTTACCAAAGCCCATTCTGGCCTGGGTGACCACTCACAAAAGCTGGGAACCTGGAGGATATTACGTAGCTTGTAGGTACCTTACAGGTTGGAAAGTGTCCTTTCCAGGTGGGTCAGATAGTCTGCGCCTCTTCCAGGCTGCTCAACTGGTCTCTGCCTCTTTAAGGCTGTATGGCTGGTCTGAGTATCTCTTAGCAGCCCTAAATGCTTATTATATGCTTGTGGAGGGAGGAGCCTAGTGAAGAGGATCAGTTTCAGGGACTCCCTGAAGCTATTTAGTTGTTTACTTCTGAGTTTAAAGAGCTTCCCCGCAAGTTGGAAAGTTTCATATACTCTAAGAACAGTTCCCTGATGTTTCACTTTCCTGTTAACATCCTGCCTCTTGAGGAACTTCCGTCCATGGTTCTGTCTCAGAGGAAATTGTTCCGTGAAACCATGCTCTTAAGGTAGCATCTCCTTCAACCTTCAAGATTTATTCATGTGTTCTCTTCCTCAGTGGACCAATAGAAAATGTTTTCCTGTCTCAGTGTCATTAGCATCATGTTTTTCCTTAGTGGCATTTTAGTATGATAACATTTTTAATATATTCCCAGCACTAAGACACCAGTATCGCCAGGTGGTGGTGGCACACACCTTTAATCTCAGCACTCTGGAGGCAGAGCCAGGCGGATCTCTGTGAGTTCGAGGCCAGCCTGGTCTACAGAGCGAGATCCAGGACAGGCACCAAAACTACACAGAGAAACCCTGTCTCGAAAGACCAAAAAGAATAAACACAGTATCTTTTCCTGTTTTGTCTATGCGGAGCCTTATGCATGGTAGCCAGGTGCTGTAACGTAGCCATGGTAGCCATGTGCACTCCACTCCCAGCCTCTAGTTTCTAGTTTCCGGTATGAGCGGCTGTAGCCCAGCCTGAGACAGTCTTCTCTCTCTTGGCTCCATCCCTTGTGCTGTGGAAACAAAACATGTAGGCAAGTCCTTATCCTTCAGATACCCAGGTAACATTTCTCAGAGAAGCCTCCCTGGCTTCCAACTTTTGTGTCCTGCGTCTGCAACATTCCATTAGACCATAAGCAAAACTTTCTGCCACAGTGGCCCCAATATTTGGTACACAGAAGTGTCTTGGAGTTTCTGTGACTGTGAAGAGATGCCATGAGCATGGCAATTTTTTGTTGTTTTTGTTTTTCAAGACAAGGTTTCTCTGTGTAGTCCCGACTGCCCTGGAACTCACACTGTAGCCAGGCTGACCTCAAACTCAGAGATCTGCTTGCCTCTACCTCCCAAGTACTGGGATTAACTGACTTTTTATTTTTTTTTTAAGCATGGCAGCTCTTATAAAGGAAAACATTTAATTGGGGTGGCTTACACTTTCAGAGGTTTAGTCCGTTATCTTCATGGTGGGACATGGCGGCATGCAGGCAGACATAGTGCTGGAGAAGGAGCTGAGAGTCCTACATCTTGATCTGCAGGCAGCAGGAATCTGTGTCCACACTGGGTGTAGCTTGAGCAGAGGAGATCTCTAAGCCCACCCCCACAGTGACCCACTCCCTCCAGCAAGGCCACACCTCACGGTGCCACTCCCTATGAGCTTATGGGGGCCAGTTACACTCAAACTACCACAGTAAGTCTTCACATTGAATAAATATATAAAGTAATATCCTGGTCAGTAGTAAAGTATGCCATGGATGTCACTAAAACTAAAGTGGTTTTGGCAGTTAAAAAAAAAAAATTTTTTTTTAAGATTGTGTTTTGAAGGAGTCACTTTTCTCCTTCCGCCATCTGAGTCCAACTCAGACCACCAGGCCAGGCAGCATGTGCCTTACTCACCGAGCCTTCCTGCTGGCCCTGGACAAGCAATCTTAAAGGTAGAGAGTCATGGAAAAGCAGACTCGTGCCCTGCCTAAAGTGCCAATTATAACTCTGTGAGGCAATTCTCTATCAAGTGAGTGAACAAACGAGCTCCAGCTTGTGGGTCAACTCAGCTGGCAAGGATTTATCTTGTTCATCCCTGAGGTTTGGGGCACAATGACTTCAGTCTTGTTCTAACTAAAAATGTCCTGTGGGGACCTCGTTGAGGTTTTTTCGCGGCAGCAGTGGAGGGCTGACATTGCCTGTCTGCAGATGTTTCAGACAAAGTTGTGTCTCTGTGCTCCACAAGAGTGGCATCTGGAGTCACGTTCTGCAGTCAAAAGGACACCACCATTGCAAAGCCCAGTTATTCCCAGAGCTTGAGCACCGGGGAGTTCTGTAGCACAGTGTCAGCCCCACCTTAATATCCATCATGCGTCTGCTACAGAGCTTGCAGAGACTCAGAAGAGCATGCAGAATGCCAGGGAGAAAGGTATCCATTACGCCTGGTAAGCAGAGGGAGGAATGTTTTCCCACTTGGGTATAAATATAGCAAGCTTTTAGAACACACCTGTAATTAGCAAAGTGCAAGTCCAGTAGCTGAAACCCAGATCTCTTGCTTTAATCAACTCCAGAGAACATTACACCTGAACCCCCTAATTACCAAGTCCCCAACTCCCATCCCAAGCTCTTGAGTCCTCCAAAGAGGGGAGGGAGCCTGTGAAATCCGAGCCTCCTAGTTCATAGGGATGAGTCTGCGGCTAGCAGTACTCCAGAAAACGCCTATCTTAAGTCCCTCCCTTTACTCCTCAAAGGAAGGCCTTCATTGGACAATGGTGTGATTTTCTCCTGTTGTGTGGAAGATAGATAGATAGATAGATACAACACGGAGCCAAAAAAGGTTCCTTCCACTTTCACTAAAGTGCTAGTGTATAGCACTTTGGGCTTCTTCCCTAATGCTCTTAATTGTAGTCTTAGCAGATCGGCCAGTTTGTTCTTCTGTTACATGCTAGATTAACAGTTTACAATAGGTTAACAGTATATGCAGCTAGATTATTTCCTCCCTCTTTGCTTTGGTCGATGGGAAGCTCAACACTGAGTCTGTTCTTAGTTTAGACCAGTTATTTTTTTAACCTAGCATTTCAATATATACCATTTTCATCAGGGTTTACATATTTTTGTGTATTTTTTATATAATTTATATGCAATGAAAGCACACAAGTATTTGATAAAATTTTGACAATCTCATACATCCACGTTATTATCAAAACATTTTCACCATTCCAGAAAATCCCGTTGTTCCCCTTTCTGCTCAGTGCTCACTGCTCTGCTGTAGCTACTTTGTGGTTTCTATAGCTGTAGACCATGTCAGGCTGTGCCTGAGTTTGTTAGACAGGAGTCATAAAGTATGTACTGTGTGATCTTTTGGCCTGACACCCTTTCCACCCAATGCTTTTGACAGTCATGTGGAGTAGTGCCTTCTTGGGTGCCAAGCATTCCATCTTTGAATGTACTATTTTATTTTTCATAGTCATTTGGTCCAAATTGGAGCAATCTTATATAAAAAAAAGTTACTGTAAGCATTAACATATAAGTCTTTGGGGATAGTTTGTTTTTTAAAATCTGTAAGGACTCGGGCACAATGGCATGTACCTTGAATCCTAGCACTCAAGAGACAGGTGGATCTCTGTGAGTTCAAGGCCAGCCAGAGCTACATAGTGAGACTCATTCTCAAAAATTAACAATAAAACCCCAAACTGAATAAAATTTAAAAATCTGTAAATACTTTCACTGTGAAACCATCTTTATCATAAACCTTCAAGGCATTGATATGGCATAAATAATACAGGAGACTATAGCAGCCCCAAGTAGTATTAGATTCACAGTCATAAACACTAAGACCAACGTATAAGTCTTTCCCATTACCTTGGAGTTAATGTCTAATCATATATGCAATGTGTGCCTTCAAGTAGCTGCAATTGGGATATCTTCTCATTTTGTTCCCTGGAGAGTACAGGTTATGATCTCTTCAAATCTCATCTTGCTTGTCTAGTAGGCCATTATCAGGCTTAGCATTATTTAAAGCCAAATATATTCCAATCTTACCCCCTCCCCCCAGTTTTCCTGGAATTTCCTCATCTTAACTCCTTTTTCCATTAATCTTGCTAAAATTATGGGTCATTCTGGACTGTTTTTCATAGGCCTTATATTTGCCCTGTTAGCAAGTCCAGTGTACTCTACCTTCAGACTACAGATGTCCAAGACTTCTCTTCTGCTGTAACGCCAATGCCACCATCAGTTGTCGCTTGCTAAGATTAGTGCAGGATTTCACTAGTGACCCAGTCTAAACTATGTCATGTCACTCCTTTGACCAAATCCCTGTATTTTTGTTGAGGATAAAGGCCAAAGTCCTTATGGTGTTTGAAATGGGACAATATTTAATCTGGCTTCTCCTGTAATTTTTCCTATACCATCTACCAATCTTTTCTCCATCATATGGCTGCCTCACTTTCTCTTAAACATACCAAGTCCCTTACTGCCCCAGAGCCTCTGTCCTTACAGACGGTGGGCCAGGAACGAACGCCACAGCTGCTTCTCCCTGTAAATTCCACAGCCTCCCATCATGCTTCACTCCAGTCTCTGCTCATGTGCCACTCCATTAGATAGTTCTCGGCTGATAAACATTTTTCTTGATTCTTCCACTATTTTTATTTTTGAGACATTTGAGGGATTTATAGCTTGCCCTGGCTCCCTTGATTTCTCACAGAGGGTTCTGGAACTTTGGCCTCTCCACAGCTTACATGGAGTGATCCTTCCACCAGAGTGAAGGGCATAAAACTCTCATTTCTTCCTTCCACCAGAGTGAAGGACATAAAACTCTCATTTCTTCCTTCCACCAGAGTGAAGGACATAAAACTCTCATTTCTTCCCCTCCCCATGTAGGCCACTCAACAACCCAAGCCAAGGTACTTTCCATCTTGCTGCACAAGGCTCATGCCCAGGTGATCTTGGGACCGTGACTATGGTCTTCTCTAAGTCTCCTTTCTGGCCCCACTGAGGCCTTCCTAGTCATGACCGTGTTCCTTCCTCTTTCCCTATGATACTGGATACCATCTGTGGTGCTTTGAAAGAAAATGGCCCCCAAAGGGAGTGGCACTATTAGGAGGTGTGGCCTTGTTGGAGGAAGTGTGTCACTGTTGGGGTGGGCTTTGAGGTCTCTTTTGCTCAAGTTTCCCTCAGTGTGACAGTCATCCGACTACCTGATGCCTGCATGATATAGCGCACTCAGCTCCAGCACCATGTCTGCCTTCACACTGCCATGCTCCCTGTCGTGATGATAATAGACTGAACCTCTGAAACTGTAAATGAGCCACCCTCAATTAAATGTTTTCTTTATAAGAGTTGCCCTGGTCATGGTGTCTCTTCACAGCAATGGTAATCCCTAACCAAGACACCACCTGAAATATATGCACATTGTTTTGTTTATTGCATGTCTGAGTAAAATGCAAATTTCCCTAAGACCTGAAACTTTATTCTTGTTCTCATCTCTGAGACTTAACACCTGGCACACAGTAAGTATGTAATGATTTCTTAACATGGTTCTATGTAGCCTCCTTTTAAGAAATTGGCTTCATGGGGTGGTGGGGACAGTGTTGCTCATTGGTAGAGTGCTTGCCTAGCATCCAGGAAACCCTGGGGTTCAATCCCTAGCACCTCATAAACCAAGTGTGGTGCCACACCATAGTCTCAGCACTTGGGGGGTAGAGGTAGAAGGATTAGAGGCTTCAGGTCATCCTTGGCTACGGAGTAAGTTTAAAGCCAGTCTGGGCTATGTGAGACCCCTGTCTTGGGGGGTGGGGAGTCTGGCTTCATTGCGTAGACTTCAGAGGCTGTTGCAAATTAAACCTTCTTTTTTTGCCCTTTTCCCTTCCTTTTTAGTCTTAGAATATATTTAGGAGTTGGAGCAGCCACAGGCACCTCAGACTTGGCACTAGTTACATTGCCATGTCAAGCAAGACCAACATTCTGCCTTTAGTGGGCACAGAAGAAATCTGCTACTAATTTTAACGTTTGAAGTTCAAATTCCTTCTACTGTGGGATTTCTTGAATGTGGTAGTTAACATCACCTTGGAGGGAAAAAAAAAATGGCAGAGAGTGCATTGAAGTTCAGGCTGATTCATAAGTAAAAGTCCTCCCAGAGGTGGCGTTCTGAGAGACATCATGCTTGCCTGGAAACCTACAGGGCTAAATGGGTGTCGTAGTGCAGATGCTTATGTAAATACTGAGAGCCTTTTCTTGCTTATTCATCCCAAGAAACACTTTTATTGTGTCCAGTGTACCAGATACTGTTTTGTGTACATGTCTACCTGCATGTATGTCTATGCACCACATGAATGTCTGGTGCCTGTGGAATCCAGAAGAGAGGGTTGGAGCCCTGGGAACTGGAGTTATTGCTGGTTGTCAGCCACCACATGGGTGCTGAGAACTGAACCTGGATTCTCTGCAAGAGTGGCAAGAGATAGAAACCACTGAGCATCTCTCCAGCCCAGATACTAACCCTTTAAAAGCCAACATTTACTATATAGCAAAATATTTTCTACTAGGTGACCCAGAAAATCCAGGCTTTTGGTAGTCAATAAGTAACATGAGCACCCATGCATGTAGATCATAAGCACTGAACTCTGCTCTGAAGGAGTTTATGAATTCTCTCTTTCCATGGTCTTGAAATAAGAAGAATAAGCTTGGCTGTCTTTATGGGTAATTGAAAGATGTGCACTCTTGAGACTAATAGAGACCATATCTTTCTGTAAGATGGAAACAGCATTTATTATGTTATACATTGGTGGGATATTTGGTGTTGGCAGACTGACATTCTACCGAATTTGATACTTTATCTACTCAGTTTGGAATCAGCCTACAGCTGGGCGGGCTGTGAATCCTGTATATGTAGCTCATCCTGCCTCAATACTTGGAAAGAAAGATGGTTAGGATGGCTCCTGCGAGAACAAGGGTGTTCCACCCACTAAATTCTGGTTAAAGGAAGAAACAGAAGAAAAGAGTAGTTGTCTTTTTAAATTCTTTTTAAGTGGTGAAAGCTATTCCCAGACAAAACTGAATCTACAGAGTCAAGGAAGGATTGAGGATAGAGCTCCATTGGTAGAGAGCTTGTGTAAACTGGGTGTGGTGGTGCACATCTGTAATCCCACAAGAAGGCAGGAGGATCATAAGCTCAAGATCAACTTTAGCTACATCCTTAGACACAGGACACACACACACACACACACACACACACACACACACACACACACGCACACACACACACACACACACCTTTTATGATCTTTGCTAAACTAAGAAAGTCTGGTACAGATCAACTCTAGGCACAAGGAGTTTGGCCAAGGATGGGGAGTGCCAGCTCTGGTTGATCACAAAGCCTCACGTTGATCACAAAGCCTCACAGGCAAGTACTGCAAACAAGGGGAACTTAAACCAGAATGGAAAACCATAGATAGAGGTCAGATGAAAAAGAGCAACCAAGTTCACAAAGAGATACTCGATAATAAGCATAAACATCCCCAGCCCCATATTGGTGGTTTTCTCAGCACAGTCCACTTGAAACAGTAGCTGAAGCTGTTACAACTGATGGCCTGTTATCTCTCAAAGCATCAATATTCAAGAATATAAAGTCATTTCTCCAGGGAGTAGTCTACAGAAGTCTTCAATTCCTGGACAGACTGGTACATGTTGCTAGTCTCTCGGCAATGCTTTGGAAACCCAGTTTATAGCATTACTGATCCACTCAGCCATTGCTAGACAAGCAGGTGATCGGTTATGATTGTAGAGTATTCTATCATCTGAATCAATGACAAGGCAGAGGACACAGCAGGGACCGCCCAGAGACAGAAGAGACTCTACCCACTGACCACTTCTTTTTTGTTTTAAAAGATAAAGATATTTGTCTCTTTTTATTGGAAAAACCTTCAAACGCAGCCATGAAAGATGAAACACTAGGATAATTCTCATAAACCTACCACTTAGCTTTATGAATGAATATTCTGGTCTTTCCCATTTATGTATACTTTCTTATGGTCACATATGCTTTGGTATTTTAAAACATCATCTTGCCCATAAATGCTGACATACGTTAGCTTTTCTTTCTTTTTAAACAAAATCATAATGATATTCCTATCTTCAAAAAATAAGCAACAGCATGAGCTGATGCACACTTAAATCTTTATTCAATATTCTTCATTTGGCTTAAACATTGACTTTTCGTAGTTGATTTGAATTGACTGAGATTCAAGTCTGGTCGCCTGTCACGTTTACCCAGGTTGGCTGGTGTATATTTAAGTCTGAGTTTTTTCCTTCACCACCTTCCAGCTGTTTATTATCTATTTTATTTATGAGACAGATTCAGTCTCATATAGCCCAGGCTGGCCTCAAACTTGTTATGTAGCCGAGGATGACCTTAAAACTCCTGGTCCTCTTGTCTCAGGCTCCCTAGTAGCAGCACACACCACCACTCACTTAGGAAGCAGTTCGCTTTCGTGCTATGTAGTAGCATTTTTGTGCATGTGATTTTTGTTTTGTTTTGTTCTCTTTACATTGTTTTTGCTCATCTTCACAATGACCTTGTTGGAGAGGCACATATTCCCACTTCATAAAAGGGAGGTGTTGGAGTCATCTGACTGCAAGTTCAAAGTCCTAAGACTGACTTATTTCCTGAATGTTGTGGTGCCAACATCAAATAAGGCCATTCTCTGTATTCAGTTAAGAAAAACTCAATGGGCATAAACAAACTCAGCTGTTCAAAGTTTTTGAGAGATTTTTAGGTTGACATTTAACGATTCATTCAGGCACGTATAAAGAAATTATAGAAAGTTCTCCATTTTGGTAGATTAAAAACAAAAGTTTGTCACGTTTTCCTTGTCCTGTTTCTTACTCTTGATCATGTCCTGTGCTGACTCTTAGTGTTTTTTAATTTATACTGAGTAGAAAGAGGACAAAGTAAATCTGTGCTGAAGGACATTGGCTTCTGGAATATCTGTGAATCTCAAGTCATACCAGTCCTTACATTACACACATGAGCTAATTTAAAAGATACTAGAATCGGAAGCTGTCCTAATGACCAGCTGCTGGAAGAGTCCGCATGCACAGTGAAGAGTGCAGAGCCCCAGTGGGCCGAGTGATTGTTAGTGGGCCAGCCACTCAGCTCTTGTGATTCCGAGTCATGACTTGAACTCAGCACCATTGTCCTTCACTTATGTACTGCCATTGTGTGGCTTCACCTGTATTAAGCGTTTTCCCTGCAACAACAGAAGGGAATGCCTACGTCATCTTTTCATTATGCTTAGGGTGAACGTGGAATGCAGTGGATTCAGAACGCTATTGAACTGCTGTAAAACACAGGCCAGGGATGATTTCCTAGTAGAAGCTATGAGCCAGGACCAAAGATGGATGTTTGAGAGTGAGAGAAACACATTTTTTTTATTTCAAATTTTGCCTTTATTATGAGAGAGAGAGAGAGAGAGAGAGAGAGAGAGAGAGAGAGAGAGAGAGAGAGAAAGAGAATGCAAGTAAGGGGGCCTGCAAGCGGCCTATGGCAGCTGGAGGCATTGAGTTCCATAGGTCTGGAGTCACAAGTGTTTGTGAGCTTTGATATGAGTGCTGGGGACTGAGCTCCAATCTTCTGCAAGAGCACACACACATGCTATTAACATGAGCCGTCTCTCCAGACAGAAAACACATTTGAAATAGGGCTATGGTTATATTTTTCATGAGTTTATTTTATGTATTTATTTTGAGACCCATTTAGATACCAGTTGGCCCTCAAGCTCGCTATATATATAAAACATATATATATAAAAACATTTATATAAAAAAAACATTTATATATATATAAAACAGCCTTGAACCTCGGTGCTAGAATCACAGTGAGAACCACCACACCAAGTTTATGTGGTGCTGGGATCCAACCCAGGGCTTCAAGTTTCCTAGGCAAGTGCTCTACCAACTAACTGAGCTATGTTCTCAGCCCAACTTTGTTTCTGTTTTTGTCTTTGTTTTTACACATAGTCATCTACATGAATAAGTTTACACAGATATACACTTTAAGAATCATTCAGTCTTTTGATTCCCAAAAGAAAAGAAACTATCTTGTTTGTAATGCTACTGGGTATATACTTTTTGTTTTCGTAGAAATACTTGAGTCTGAAAGCGTACAAATAGAAAACAGGAAAAACTGAAGCAGAATCCCTCACCATGTTCTACTTCAAACTGTACACGTGAAGGTTAGGGATCAATGGTAGGAAACAGCTCATTGTTCTTCAGCAACAGCTCTGGGACAATGGTCTGAAGCCGCGTGATGTTGGGCGCACTCTTCAGCTTCCTACTGGCTCATAAACATTGCCTGTCTGTTTCCTTCATGGATAAATTTAACCTCACACTCAGCCTCCGTGTCTCCCGTGCTGTCCTGTTTGCAGAGCAATAATCAGACCACAGGCTTTTGACACCTTGTGACTTGCAGGATATCTTTCTGCAGACAGACATGTGCATTAGTGACCCATTTCCCAGTGTTATTTCTGGACTGTGTACAGGAACTGATGGTGCCGTGGGGTACACGGCTATTTATTCTGGCTTCTGAGCAACTGAAGTGCAAGGAGGTACTTATTTCCATGGTGTCTGACAGAAGGAAACAGATTTACAAGACAAGGTTGAAAACAAGCAGCCATTGTGAGTTGAGAATAAATTGACATACATGTAGTGTCTTTGCTATTTGCATATCTAATATTAAAGATAAATATCAGCTACCACCCAGCAAGCATGTCACTGTGAGCTGAGAGTAAACAGACATCAAAGTAGTTGTCTTTGCTATTTGTGTATCTAACGGTAAAGTTAAAGGTCAGGGCTGGAGAGATGGCTCAGCGGTTAAGAGCACTGGCTGCTCTTCCAGAGAACCGAGGTTCGAATCCCAGCACCCATCTGGCAGCTCACAACTGTCCTTAACTCCAGTCCCAAGGGACCCAACATCCTGTTCTGACCTCTGCTGGCATCAAGGATGCATGTGGTACACAGACATACATGCAGGTAAAACATCTATACACATAAAAATAAAAGGTTTTAGAAGTCAGATACCACCCATATTGAAATATAGAGAAATAGCATTATATATCTGAATTACACACACACACACACACACACACACACACACACACACACACACACACACACACACACAGTTCTCTGTCATTCCCAGTTGTAAGCCTAGCATAATGAAGTCAAGTTTTATCCATTTATTCATTTTATCATGTGTTCTGTGTTATTTAGTAATATGTATATAATACATACGTGTATTGGGTGGGTTGAGGGAAAAGACACTCAAACATAACCATCAACCAACTTCAACTACTGTCAACTCATAACCAGCTTTATCTGTGTCCCCATCCACTGTACATTAAACCAAACTATTCATTAAGCTTTTTTATCCTTGTATGTATCTATAGAAGCTAGGATCTTAAATAAGACAACATCACATTACACCAAAAACCTAGGCAAGGGCTGGAGAGATGGCGTGGTGGTTAAGAGCACTGGCTGTTATTCTTCCAGAGGATCAAAGTTCAGATGTCAGCATCCCAACTCGATAGGATCCAACACCTTCATCTGGCCTGTGTGAGCAACCACACACAGAGAAACACACATATATACACAAATTAATAATAAAACAAACCTTTAAAATAAAAATTATAAACCAGACAATAATGATTTCATATCATTAAATATATAATTACTCTCATTTTTTCCCCTAAAATCTATAACTGTTTTTGGTTCTTTTTTAAAGCTTATAAGTTTGTATATCTGGATCAGTATCCAAATAAGATCCATACACTAAAATTAACTGATAATGTTTAAGTTAAAATTAAAAAAATTGTAAAATACACAAAGCTTAACACTGACCATTTCAACATTAGAGTGTACATTTTGGTGTTGTTAGTACATTCACATTGTGTGATCAATCTCTAGAACCTTTTCTCTTGCAAAACTGAGTGTCTGCCTCCATTTAATAATGTCTCACTATTCTCGGCTTTCCCCAGACACTGGTAACCACTTCCTTTTCTTTTTTGAAATTATGTTTATGTTTATGTGTCGGCATGTAGGTGCATATGCCACAGAGGACCACTTGTGGGAGTCAGTTCTCTCCTTCTACCCTGTAGGTCCAAGGGATGGAACACAGCTCATCAGGCTTGGCAGCAAGTGTCCTAACCTGCTGAGCCATTTCACATACCTATCACTATATAAATTTGACTATTCTCAGCACCTCCTATGAGGGCAATCATATATTATTTGTCTTTTTATGCCTGGCTTATTGCACTTGACAATGTTATCAAGGTATATCCATGTGAATAATATTTCATTGTATGAATATACCACATTTTATTTATTCATGCATCCTATCAATAGACATTTGAGATTATGAATAGCTTTATGATATTTAGTCTTGTAATCCAGGAAAGTTGTATGATTTTGGATTTATTTAGGCCAGCAAGTTAGAACTACTTGGAAGGTTTTTAAAATACAGACTATCTTGGTGTCTTAGTTAGATTTCTATTGCTGTGAGAAAGACGATGACCAAAAGCAACTTGGGGCTGAGAGGGCTTATTCTGGCTTACTTATCTCAAGACACAGTTCACTGAGGGAAGCCAGGACAGGAACTCAAGGCAGCAACCTGGTGACAGGAACTGCAGTGAGGCCATGGAAGGACGCTGCAAGGAGTGGCTTGCTCCTCACTACTTACTCAGCCTGCTTTCTTACACCACCCAGGATGCTCCAGATGGCACCATCCCCAGTACCACCCCACACTAATTATTAATGGAGAAAATGTCCTACAGATTTGCCTACAGACCCGTGTGATGGAGGCATTTTTCTCAGTTGATGCTCTCTTTTCAATAACCTTGGCTGTGTTGACAAAAAACTATCTAGCATGCCTAAAGTTTCTGATTCATCCTCTGTCTCTGTCTCTGTCTCTCTCTCTCTCTCTCTCTCTCTCTCTCTCACACACACACCAATTCTCTCTCTGTCCATATGTATATATACATATATGTGTATATATAAAACAAAATATTTTTAATTTATTCTTTGAGAATTTCTTTTTAAATTTTTTATTTATGTGTGTGGGTATTTCGCCTGCATGTTTGTCCATGAACCACTTGTGTACCTAATTATCTGGAACTAGAGTTATAGACTGTTGTGAGCTACCATGTGGGTGCTGAGAATCAAACCCAGATCTTCTGGAAAAGCAGACAGTGCTTTTAACCACTGAGTCAACTTTCTAGCCCTTGAGTATTCCATGCATGCATGCAATGTATTTTTATTATATCTACCCCAACTTTCCATATGCACCCCTCCACAGCATGTCCCTTCCCCAACTTAATGTCCTCTTCTTTTTAAATTAAAAAAAAATTACAATAGCCCACTGATCCAAATAGCTCCATGGGTGTGGAGCTATTCACTAGGGCACAGGCAACCTACCAGTGGCTACCCATCCCCCCAAAAAATGACTCTTCCCTGGCAGCTGTCCACTGATTAATAGTTCAGTAACAATGAGTAGGGCATGCAAGACCCTCTCCAATCACTGATCCCCACAAATGATTCACAATGTGTTTTTGGGGGTGTTTTTGTTTGTTTTGTTTTTCTGAGACAGTATCTCATTATGTAGCCCTGGAAAGCCTGGAACTCCTTGTGTAGACCAGGTTAGCCTCAAACTCACAGATGTCCACCGGCTGCTACCTCTGGAGTGTGCATCACCACATATTTTTTGTGAGGCCTTGGAATTTGCATTTCTAACAGTTCCTAGAGTATCCTGCCCTTTTGGTCTGAGACCATATTTTAAGAATGATTTTGAGGCAGTTGAGGGGGCATATCTTTAATTGCAGCACTTGGGATTCAGAGGCAGGGTATATCTAGAGCAGTAGTTCCCAATGTGTGGGTCGAGTCGCCTAAGACCATTGGAAAACATAGACATTTACACTACGAATCATAACAGTAGCAAAATTAGTTATGAAGTAGCAATGAAATAATTTTATGGTTGGGGGTCACCATAACATGAGAAACTATATTAAAGGGTCACAGCATTAGGAAGATTGAGAATCACTGTTCTCGAGGCTAGCCAGAGCTATACAGTGAGACTGTATCTCAAAAAAAAGGAGCGGCGGGTGGAGCACGCTTAATCCAGATCAGAGCAGAGCAGGCGAATCTCTGTGAGTTCGAGGTCAGCTGTCTCAAGCGAGTTCAGAAAGGCGAAGCTACAAGAGAAACCTGCTTGAAAAAAAAAAAAAAAAAAAAAAAGGAAGACTGTCACATGAGTTGAGAGGTGCCTCAGCCATTAAGAACACTGGCTATGCTTTGAGATGACTCAGGTTTGATTCCCAGCTCCTACATGGCAGCTCACAAGCATCTGTAACTCCAGTTCCTGGGGACCTGACACCCTCTTCTGATTTCCAAGGGCACCAGGCACTCACAGGGTACACAGACGTACATTCAGACAAAATACCTATAATACACATACTTTTTATGACTATCATTTAGACTTGAAGATTGAGGAAAACATGGTAAGTTTTCTTCAGATTAAAAGCCAATGAAACATATGATATCATCTTATTCTAATAAGATTTGTTCTAAATAGCACATCTGTGACACAGAAAGCAGTGTATAGCATGCCACTTTGAATGCATTGGCCTTATTTGTAAAATAAAAAGCAAACACAGAATTATAAAATCGATTTTTTTTTCCTGTTGGAAATGTCTTTGTTAGGCAACCATTAAAATCAAGAAGGCATGTTGTTGCAAATTAGTTTATAGTCTTCTTGGAAGGAGAAAAAATAAAGTTCTTTACCTCTCTTTGGCCTCTAATTCAAATTTTACATACTAAATACTTGCTCCCTTCCTGCCAAAACCAACTAGATTGACTCTACCAGGTAGAAAACTGGATGAAGTGTCATTTGATCCAGCAGTTGGTCACAAAAAAAGACACTAAGCGTTGAAGAGGAGCCACAAGGAGACTAGCAGGGGCCTATGTCTCAACTTTGCCCTCTCAGTTTAAATCCAACCAACCTAACAACATTAGGTTCCCCTCTTTCTTTAGACGTGTAGTCCGTTGACAGTCCTGGATTGTTGGCTTGGATGGGGAGCACCTGAAGGCAGAAGACATAGCACTTCCTGTCCTGGTAATAAAGTGCATCACCACTGTCACTTCTCAGTGGCAGAGTAGACATGGCAGCCACAAAAGGAGCTTGAGTCCAGTCACTTGAGTCGTCTCAGTAGCTTGAATTCCGGTTCGTGTTGAGGAGAGCAGGGGAGGTAGGCCTTGCTTTCTCTACCACCCCATTGTCTGGTTTAGGCAGCGTTTTCAGTGTTAGCCAACTCCCCACACCCCATACTCTCAACATCTAATGAAGATCATTGTTTTCTACTATGTCCCATTGCAAGCCGGGGTAGTGGTTCTCAGTGTGTGAGCTGAAGGTCTCTGAGGGTTCTTGAGCTCTTCTGAGATTTTTCAGGAAATCTGTGAAGTAAAAACTATTTCATTTTTAGATTTTTTTTAATAGGGTCTCATGTAGCCCAGGATGACATCAAACTTGCTATGTAGCTGCCTGAGAATGGTGTTGAACTTCTCATCCTCCTGCCTCAAGCGCTGATCATAGGCAGGTATTATACACAACCCAAACTATTTTTTGTTATTTCCCTACCTCCTTTTTAATTTTCCAGAGACATGACTAGTAGAATTCTAACTCACTGAGGAAGCAAATATGAGAATCCAGCTTATTCTGTTCAGCAATTTCCTAAAATATAATGCCAGTCTCCTCACTGAATTGTTTTGTTTTAGAAATTAATCATAAAACTAGACTATTTTGTTAATGTGTAACAAGCATATATTTTTAAGTAAAATTAATAAATACACATTTTAAATTTTCTTAATTTTAATTTATAAGATACTAAATCTTTTTTTTTTTTTTTTGGTTTTTCGAGACAGGGTTTCTCTGTGTAGCTTTGCGCCTTTCCTGGAGCTCACTTGGTAGCCCAGGCTGGCCTCGAACTCACAGAGATCCGCCTGGCTCTGCCTCCCGAGTGCTGGGATTAAAGGCGTGCGCCACCAACGCCCGGCTGATACTAAATCTTAATAGCTGTAACTTACAAAAAAATATAGAGAGCCCTCAATAATGTTTAAGAACATGAAAGGATTCTGAAACCAAAGTATTTGAAGAATGCCAGCCCAGGATTGTTTAAGACTTTCTGGGATTTAGGCAAATTACCTCAAAGCCATCCATCCTGTGTTCTCATTTCGTTTCTGTTGATGTGATAAAAATGCCCTGGCAAAAAAAAATCTAGGGGACAAAGTTTAATTTTAACTCACAGTTCTGGGTTATAGGCCATTATCACAGGGAAATCATGAACTGAAGAAAGCTGGCCACATTACATCCATAGTCAGGAGCAAGCAGAAATCCAGGCATGCATTCTTATTTGCTTACTCAGCTTAATTTCTCCAATTCTATGCAGTTCAGGATACCAGGCCTAGGGAATGGTGTTGCCTATACTGGATTGGGTCTTAACTTTTGTTAGGACAGTCTCTCAAAGGCATGTCCACAGGCCAACCCAATGTAGATCTAGTGATTCTAGGTTGTATCAGGTTGACAATCAAAGTTAACCATCATACTCAGCTCTCCACCAATGCCCTGTGTTTACTTCTTCTTGTTGACCAGTCCTCACCATCAGGAAACAGCAGTGTGAGGAGGGCTGAGAATTATTTAACAAGGAGCTCAAATTTCTTCTTGGCTAGTTATTATGTTTGTGACCCTAAGCAACATCGTTTGCTACTTAAATATCTCAGATATCACATTTATAAAAGTGATATATGGTAATGATTACTTTTCAAGTTCATGACAGTGACACATGCTTGTAATCCCAGTACTTGGGAGGCCAAAACAGGAAGATCATGGAGCTCAAGACCATCCTGGACTACACAGTGAGACTCTGGTTCAAAAATATCCCCCAAATAAATAAATCCATGAGGATTAAAAGAGAATATACACATTAAACATTATCCATCATAGATGAACTTTCTTTTTATGATGACCTAATTATAAAGATCAAAAATGTTAATACTAGCTTATTTAACTTCATTGAAAAAGAAACACCCTAAAGATTAGTTAATGTTTGGTTTAAAGGTACAGTAGGTAAGAGATAATTTTGTCTTTGGTCACTTGAGTATTAGCAATAAAGTATGTTGCCTTCTCATAGTTTACTGTCAAACTTCCCTAAATTGTCAAACTTCTCATAGTTTATTGTCAAACTTCCCTAAATTGAATAACCCTCCCCTACATCGAATGAGGGGGGCTTAGGGTAGTGGAGTCAAAGAGAGCAGTTTTGTCATGGTGACCACACCTAGAAGTACCACAAGAATGGGGTTGTGGAGGTTCCTATCCAGTCTGTATACATGATATACTGTGAAACCCACTCTTAGCCCTTGCAACTCCTGTCTAGTAACAGATGCAGATGGAAGGCCATGTTGTAGATCTGCTGCCAGAAAAAAATGAGATGTTTGAAAGATAGCCGTCTCTTCTCGACATTGGATTTGATCCAAATGCCCACTAAACAGATTTCTTTTCAAAATGTCTGGTGTTAATAAACTTGATTCGATAGAACCTAATGAATGGGTTGTGGAAAATTACAATCTTTTTCTTTTGGAAATAGTCTCCCTTTGTAGCCCCACCCTGGCCTTGAAGTCACTTCAAAGCCTGTGCTGGTATCAAACTAGTTATCCTCCTGCCTCAGTCTCCCGAGAGAATTGCAATCCTATTATGTCAATTTCTGTGATAGTACAGAGACATTCTGAGGACCTGTGTCTTCAGCTTCTTGGCCAGCAGACGCCCTTGCTTCTTTTACGTCTGCTTCCGTGATGCCAGCTCCCACTTCTATCAAAGACGTACATCACCTCCCGACTCCCGAGGTTGACCTGGGTAAAACCACGGAGGATCTACCATAACATCTAAACTACACACAGAAGTTCTGTGTTGACACAGAGAAGAGACTTATATGTGGCGTCTGTACTTCTGACAAAAGGCTTACTGCTTAAACTGCCAACAGACGAGCCCTGTACGGGGCCAGGAGTTATTTGCTATCCCCAGATTCCATCATTTAGCTGTGTGTGACCCAAGTCATACATCTCATCAATCAAACATCTCATGGCCAAGAGAAGATCATTATCTTCTTATGAACATGGGAGGATCCCCCAATGCAGCCTTGCCCACCTTTGCATAGGCTTTTGTAGGAGTTTGGTGATCTGCCAGAACTGGTAAATAGTCTATAATTTCATTCACCAGAATTCTGTAACCCTCATCTCTTAGATTCATCGAGAGGCTGGTACAAGTTTTGCTGTGTGACTAATTTCCAGAGTCACTCACTGACCCTCTCCCAGCAACAGCAGTGACTCCCTCCTTAGCCAGGCAATAGATGCTTCCAGAGTAGACATTTGACATCAATCCAAGTTTTTTTTTTTTTTTTTAATCCCAAGGTCTCCAATATTTGAGGCTGACACCTCAAATCCAAGGATTCTATCCCCCATCCTAGAATCAGTGTAGCCTCGCACCATGATCCAGAGGAGTCCTCATCTCTACTGGATGGCCTTGATTCCACACCTGAAGAGGTCCCCATCTCTTATTGTATATTTTCAAAACTTCCATGTGTTTAGTTGTGTGTATGGATGCACACACACATACACACACAGACACACACACACAGATACACACACACAGACATACAGACACACACACACACACAACACACACACACACACACACACACACACACAGGCTCGTGTGTTCCAGGGCACCATGTGGAGGCCTGGGAGCAATTTGTGGAAGTTGTTTCTTTCCTTCCACTATGTGGGGCCCAGGGATTAAATCCAGGTCATCAGGCTTGGTGGCTAAGTGATTTTATCTGCTGAACTCCCAGAGTAGAGCACTCCCAGATTATGCCTTTCCTGGCTCTGTAGCCATTCCTGCACTGTTTATAAGGATGAATTTGAGTGATTATAGTGTCTGCCTGCCCTATTTGCTTATAGATATCATGGATGCAGGCTCCCCTGGGGGCTGGGAATGTAGCTCAGTGATCAACCATTGCCTAGCAGCTCATACCTAGGTTTGATTCTTGGCAACACACACCACACACACACACACACACACACACACACACACATATACACACACTCCTCCTGGATCCTGAGTACCCACAGGATAGGGATTTGATAAATATTTATTAGACGAATGAATCAACAAGAATAAATCGGAAGAGTTATGAGCACAGGCGGTACCAGCTGGTGAGTACAGATGTAGCTTTATAACGTCATGCACTTCCAATAGCTGTGTCCCGTTTGTGACAGCTAGACAGTTTTCCCCTTCTGTGTGACATGCAGACATCAGACAGCTGCAGGAGTGGGTGGCTGCTTCTCCAGTTCCTTACCTCAGTCTCTCCTTCCCTGTGACCCACTCAAAATAGATACACAGGCAACACACACACACACACACACACACACACACACACACACACACACACGGCAGGGGGCCGAGAGAGGGAGGACAGGAGGGACAGAGACAGAGACCCAGCACTATCACAACTTGGACATAAAATGCAAAGGGCAAAAGCTGGTTTGGTACTCTGTCTTCTTGAATTCCACCCCTACCCCACCACCCCCAAATTTCAGGGTTTTATTTAGTTAGATCTGTTGATTGGCCTCATTCTTTTTATTTTTTTTTTTTTTTTTAAAGAAAATAACAATCAGGAACTATGATAACCCTTCTTTAAGATTTACAAATTCCTTGCAATTTGATTGTGTTGATGTTGCTTTTAGAGACATCCTCACTAAGGAGCCCTTGCCATTCTCTTGCCTCTGCCTCCTGAGTACCAGGATTGCAGGTAGTGCCGCCATGCTTAGGATCCTAAACATCCTTCAAGCTCAGTATCAGGCTGAAGAGTAGGCTCAGTGATGAAGCATTTACCCAGCAAGTATAAAAACTTGGATTTGCTCGCCAGCTCCAACTTCGGGGAGTTGGGGGGAGGGCGAAAGAGGGGGTGCACTGATTATGAAATTTGCCTGTCCCTTGGAGCAGTTCTCCAACTACCCCCATATATTACTTTTTAACTTTTCGCTTACATCTGGGGTTTATTTTCTTTTTTAAAATATATATATTTTTTGTGTATATGGATTTTTCCCTGAATGTATGTCTGTGCACCATTTATGTGTATTGCCTGCAAAGGCCAGAGAGGGCACTGGATCCTCTGTGGGTGCTGGGAATCAAATTCATGTCCTCAGTGCTCGTAACCAGTTCCTAGAATTTGTTTTCTAAAAAGATTCTGTGCTGCTTGGAGAGAAAGTCTGTGTTTTATCCCTGCCCCCATATGTATACCTGAGCATAAAAAAAGAAATACTCGTTAATTTTTTTTTATTGTTTTCATGGAGAGAAGTAAAAAAAGAAATGAGCTAACTCTTAGAGTGAGTTATTCCACATTGCACATCATTTCCGGTGCATTTTTATCTTTCTTAGCACTGTGGAATGAACCTAGGGCTTTCTCTACGTTAGGCAAGTGCTTCACTGAGCTGTGTCTCCAGCCTCGCTCTAGCTCACTCTGTAATTATATTTCTGATCCCATGATAAAGTCATCATTTGATGACTGTAAACAAGGCAAACCTGAATTTTACCTACTTGAGGGGAAAAAAAAGCCTTCTCGACTACGAAAGAAAAATTATCTCTCATACCAGAAAAATGACTCAGAAATGATCTTTGGAATGGAAAATTACTTCCACAAACTTCTGTGGATTTAAAAGCCTTTGCGTGGTGTTTAACTTTAACTCACATTCGAGCAGCATCTTTGTAATTATCTCTCTTTCTCATAAACCCTGAGGAGGACTCAGCACGACCTTGCAGAATTTATTGTAATACAAGCCAATGAGGAGCTTCCTGCCTTCGGATTAATGATGCTCAAAGCAGAGAGGAAAAGAAAGTCTGGCCAACAGAAGTAAGGCAAAAACTTAAAAGCTGCTGAAAGGGACATTCAGTGTGTCCCCTGGGGAAGAGGACGTGACAGAAATACCAGCTGTTTGTGGAACTGGGTGGAGAGGCCATCTAGATTCTACAGTGTTCTCCAGTTGGGACTCAAGGGGGTCTCAGATGGTTGGATTCTGAGAGAGGTTTTCATCAGGCCACATTTCCCTGAAGCTGACTCTCCCTCTTCTCTGTCCCCCCAATCATTGGCAAACCATACCAAGAGCTTGTCTGTGAGTCTGCAGCAGACTTGCTGGGCACCAGGCCTGCTGGGTAAGTCCAGGCCAGGTGCTTTTTATGCTATGCCTACCTACAATCTTCTCTATCCTCACCTGCATAGTTGATTCTGGGATCCTTGCGGCTACAGGGAGAAACACCCTACCAGAAATCTGTAAATAGGTGCCCCAGAGTCCAGGAGAATGGCAGGGGTCAATCTCATTCCCCCCATGGAAGTTACAGACCAGGCTGTCAGGCTTCTGCCACATCAGATGGGTGCTGGTGGCATCACATTTCCCACCCGCATGATAGGCACACTTTAACTAAATATGCTCCTCCCCATCCTCAGAGTTAGAGGTCCCTGCTCCAGAATTCCCTCCCTTGTCTCTGCTGCCCAGGAGTCAGACATGGCCTGACTTCATGCAAGGGCCCCCTTTCCTCTGAGACTTACAAGGGGCCCTCACTCTGCTGCATGGATTTTTTTCAACTCTCATCAGAGTCCCTATTATGCTGCTGTTTGTTATCTGTCTGTATGCCCGTGGAATTAACACATCATCTAATAGATCTCTGAGGACAGTCTGCCTCAGTGTTCCCACTGAGCCCTCTAAGCCTGAGACCCTTCAAAGACCTCAAAGAAGAAGGTCTGGCAGCTTGAGACACAGGCCCATCAGGCTTTTTGGCCTTTTCTCTTGATAGTAGGGCCCCCTGCCCATGGACTACTTGGCAAGTTCAAGGCTGGACTAGAACACTTTTACCTAAAGTTCCAACTTCCCTGTCTTTGTTTAAATTGACCAATCCTAAATAAAGGGGAGAAGACCCCCTTCCCAACCCATCAAAGACCCTTAAAACATCTAGTCCTCAAGGAAAGACCAGACATTGGTTTCCTAGGGGTCTTTTTCTTTATGGGCCTTGCTCTGTGTGTTTCCTCATCATTTTTTTTAAAATAGGGTCTCCCTATGTAACCCTGCTTGGACTAGAACTTACCTTATAGACCAGGCAACAGGCAGCTCACAGAGATCTGCCTCTGCTGGGATTAAAGCCCTATATCACCATGCCTGGCACCCTCACATTTAATAAAAGTCTCTCTCCTCACCAGTTGATACCGTCTGTGGCATCTGAGATTTTCCCTGCTTCTAATACCTGTTGAGGAGGCATTTTCTGCCCCTTTACTTCTTTAACTGGCAGAGAGAATGAATGGGATAAAAACCCCTAGGTTCTCTAGGGCCTAGAAGGTAACGTTATGACCTGAACGAATTCCTGGACCACACACCATGGAAGGAGAGAACGAGCTCCTGCAGTTTGTCCTCTGCCTCCACACAAATGTAATTTAAAATAAAATTAAAAAAAAAAAACAAACGATACCACACAAGTCAAATTTCACCAAATACAAATATTGATTTAATCGTTCATCTTTTTAAATAAAAGTATAATACAACTAGAAATCAGTAGTAAGCAAAGCTACAGAAATTGTACAAATACTTGGAGACCCATCAGTAGACTCTTGAATGATCAGTGGTTATCGAAGACCTCCAGGAGGAAATTTGAAAGTTTCTACGTTTAGAAGAAAATGAAGGCACAACTTAGGAAAGCATTTGGGACATAGCTAAGTGTCCTAAGAGAAAATTTCATAGACATGAGAGTTAACATTAAAAAAAAAAATCAGGAAGATCTCAGATAACCTACTACTGCACTTCAAAGTCCCAATACACCAGAGCAAATCTAATTCCAAAGGCAAAAACAGCGAGAGACAGTAAAGATCAGGGCAGAAGTCAAAGAAATACAGACTGAGAGAAGAATACCTAGAATCAATTTGAACAGACACTTCTTTGAAAATATACAATCAACAAATCTCTAGCCAAACTAACTAAAAGGATAGAGAAGACCCAAATTAATACATTCAGAGATTAAGCAGGTGGTGGGGGTGTTTACTCTAGATTCCAATGAGAAACACACAATCTTTCGGAAGTACCTTGAAAACTTATATTCACCTGAACTGGAAAACCCAGAAGAAATGGCTGCATTTCTAGCCATATAGATGCTACCAAAAGAAAATCAAGATATAAACCACTTTAGCAAATCCATGACAATCAAGAAGACTGAAGAAGTAATAAAAAACCTCCATATAAACAGAATTCCAGGACCAGATGGATTCTCCATCAAATCTTTAAAGAAGAGCTAACACTAATGCTCCTTAAACTGTTCCATAAAACAGAGAAGGAGCTGGAAAGATGGCTCAGCAGTTAAGAGCACTTGCTGCTTGCTCTTCCAGAGGACCCGAGTTCAGGTTCCAGCACCATGTCAGGTGGTTCACAACTGCATATAAGTCCAGCTTCAAGGGATCTGAAGCCTTCTTCTGGCCTCCATGGGTACCCACACTAGCATTTTATCCCTCCCTTTTACAAATGTAAAAACAGAAAGAGAAGTAACACTGCTGAACTCTTCTGAAACCAATATCACTCCAATACCCAAACTAGACAAAGACACAACTAAAAAGGAACTATTATTGACCAATTTCCCTGATGAACACAGATGGAAAATCCTCAATAAAATTCTTGCAAATCAAGTTCAAGAACACTTTAAGAAGATCATTCTAAGATCACACTATGACTAAGCTGGCTTTATTCCAGGGATGTAAATTTGGCTGAACATATGTAAATCAGTAAGTGTACATAAATAGACGTAAGGTCCATCAGTCTCAATCAATGCAGAAAACACTATCAAAAAGTTGAATTACTATTCACTATGAAAGCCTTTAGGATACTAGGATTAGAAGGAATATACTTCAACACAATAAATGACAAACCCATAGCCACCATTGTACTGAATGGGGGAACACTGAGAAAGTTTCTTCTAAAATCTGAATGATTTAGATGTAAAGTCTATGCTATCCATTCTCATTAAATATATAATTCTTAAAGCCCTAGCTAGAGCAATAAGCCAAGAGGAGTAAACAGACGGTACACAAATAGAAAAGGAAGAATTGAAATTACCCATTTGCAGATGGATCCTATACATAAAAGACTAAATATTCCAGCAGAAAACTCTTAGGACTGATGAACAATTTCATAAGGGAATCAGGATAAATTCAACATACAAAAAAAAAATCAGTAGTAAGCCTGGTGAGATAGCCCAGTGGGTAGTGCTTGCCATGCACTTAGGAGAACACAAATTTGCATCCCTCGAACTCACGTATAAAGCTAATGTGCATAGCACCAGAACCTGTAACCCAAGTGCTCACACAGGGAAATGGGAAATGGAAACAGAGGAATTCACAGAAACATGAGAAGTCTGGTGTGAGCAGTGTAGAAAACAGCAGACTGTCAAAATGAGGAAGGCGAGGCAAGGATGGATAACCGAAAATGTCTCTTTCCTTTGTCAACACAAAAGCACAACTCTCACCAAAAGGGGGACAAGAGATAGTTTATCCTGGAGCCAAATATGACTGACTATGGCCAGTGATACATTCCAACATGTTTCATGAACTTTTTAAAGTAACAGAAGGAAGAAAGTCACAGTACATTGGTGGTATGATTCTGCAGGCTAGGCAGTGTTCCTTTCCTCCCTCACCTTCGGTGGTAATTCTCTTTTGGCTGATTCCAGGCATCTCACTTGGCCTTGACTTCAAGGTCCGGTACTCCAGGCCATCCTGCGTTTATGTCTCCACAACTGCTTGTTGGAGTAGCTTAGACGAGCACCACCTCATTGATGAGCTGACTGGAACTTCCTCAGCAGCTTTGTCAAATCTCAGCCTGAGACAGCTAGAGATTCCTAGGAGTCCCAGAGCTGGCTGAGGATACAGGAAGCAAGATCTGATAGTTCAAAGGTTTGGGTAGGGGCGGAAGAGATGGTTCAGTAGTAAGAGTACTTGTCCTTCTAGAAGATGAGAATTTGAGTTTCAGCACCCACATAGGGTGACTCCTAACCACTTTACAGCTCTGAGTGGATCTGATGCCTCTGACCTCTGATGGTGTCTGCACACACACACACACACACACACACACACACACACACACACACACACATGCATGCGCACAAATTAAAAAATAAAAATAAATCTTAAAAGAGTTTGGGCAAAGACATATACCTGTATAACCAACACCTCAAACATGAAGCATGTTCATCATTGCCCTTTCTGAAGTAATGCCTGTCTTCACTGCTCAGATCATCCACTGGTCCAGTTTCTCTCACCACAGGCTGTGTTGGTCTGTCTTAAAGCTTCATGTAAATGGTGTCACATAGATAATAAATACTCCCTTTGTGTTGTTTTCTTGGTTTAACAAGTTATTTAGATTTATTCATGTTTGGAGAGTTTCAAGAGCTCATTCCATTTAAAGCAGTGTTCTTTGTATTTTATTAAATGTCAGAATTTCTTTATCCATTCTCTTTTGGGGGAGGAGTATTAAGCTGAGTTCTATTTGTTACTGTAACATTCTTTTCTAAAACCAATCAAACACAAATATGCAAATGTTCTTCTGTGAATGCAGCTGCTCTCACCCTCTACACTGGGAGGGAAATTATAAAGGCCATGCAATTTGTTGGCATTTTCTCCTTTTTTTACTTTTAAATGGCACTGCTAACTAAGAAGAAGTAGGAAAGACCATCTTTAATAAATTGTCTTAACTGTAGAGAATTTCTAAAAAGTAAACTGACAACATGCTATAAACCATGCCTTTGATAAGGCCCAAAGGACCACAGATCCATCCTTTTTATTGGAAGAAGCCACCCACTGGCACCTTCTAGCCTCTGCCCAGTGCTCCACCTCCAGACCCACCAGGGCTGCAAGCCACTGCACCGGGAAGACCTTACTTCCAACTCTCAGCTGCAGGTTTTTGGGGAGCGCAGTCCTGCTGGCAGCGGGCGGAGATGGTTGTTTCACTTACAGGGACGTGCAGCAGCTGTGGAAGGAATGATTGTATCCTCCCCAGAATACAACACAATCCCTCTGTTTTCAGCTTGACATCAAAAACAGGCACCCATCACCCGGACCCTGCAGATGGTGCATGGATTGCACCCCAAGTCCCAGGTTTACAGGGCCACCAGCTCCATTTCTTGAGAGAACATTTTGTGTACCTTTGTACCACCTCAGGGAGCCTGTGTTCCTGTGCCTGGACTTGGCAGGGCTCCTCTGTTCCACCTCGGATGTGCAAGTGGCTTCACCCATTCTTGTATTGGAATTTGATTTTTAAAAGGACTTTCAATTATTATAAATGAGGTTGTTCTGAATGCTCGTAGAAATCCTTTTGACTGTTTTCTTTGAGATCATACTATTGAGTTGTGCTCAATGTTATTAAAAATTAGCCAGGCAGCAGTGGTACATGCCTTTAATCCCAGTACCAGGGAGGCAGAGGTGGGCGGATCTCTGTGAGTTTGAGGCCAGTCTGGTCTACAGAGCGAGTTCCAGAACAGCTGAAGCTACCCAGGGAAACCCTGTCATGAAAAAAAAAAAAAAATCAAACCATTTTCTAGAGTGATTATAGCATTTCACTAGGTACAAATCTTGCTACCACCACCACCACCGCCATCAACACTGCCAAACAGATTAACCTTTTTTTTTTTTTCTTACCCTCACAATTTTTATGGGTCTGGGTGGAGTTGAATAGGCCCCTTTCAAGGCTCCAGTCAGGGCGGTAGTTCAGACTAAGTTCCCACATGGCAGCTCAGCGGGGGCAAGGACCCACCTCCAGACTCAGGCAGCTGGTGGAATCCTTATCCCGAGGTCACATGACCCAGGACCTCAGTTTCATGCTGGATGTCAGGAAAGTTTGACCCCTGATCCTAGAAGCTGCTTGTGAGATGTCTCTGTAAGTAATGATCCTACTGCACACTCTGGAAGACCTGACTTTGACCCCCCAGAACCAAGATGGAAAGACAGAACCAATCTCTGAAAGTTGTCCTCTGACCACTACACGTGGCCTTGGTGCACACACACACACACACACACACACACACACACACACACACACACATAATAAAAAAAATAATTTAAAAAGGAAATCCAGTGTTGTAAAAGTAACTGCTTTGTTCCCAAGCCTCAGGGGTATACCTCCTATAAGAATTTACTGAAGATGCTCCATAGCACTTATCTACAGATACACCTCTGACGTCATCAGAGCTTCTGGGTTGTATAGGTCAAGTGTCTTGCCAGCTTACACAGCAGCTTGAATCTGATCAAGAGAAGTCTCTGACTTTGGTATCCATTTGCAGCTGGAAGTCACATGATAAGTCGGGGGAGTTTCACTTCCCAAGACAGTGTATGCTACCCTCCAAAGATGCTCACTAAGTCATCATATCTTTCTTGGTGTCAGGATGTGAGAGGCACAACTTGTCCTCTACATTGAAAATGATGTTCCCAGAACACGAAGGGCATTGACTCCTGCTTTCACCGATGAGATGAGCCCTTGAAGACCTCAGACTTTATCTTGTGTTCTTTGGCAAAATGCCAAAGTGAACTTGGCAGCTAGGTGTTGTTTGGACTTGGATACTAGTCCAAAGAAAGATAAACTAATAAATTAAATAATAAGTTAATAAATTTTGTATTTAGAAAGTCTATAGCACGCTATCAGATGATTCACTGAATAAGATACAGTTCAGATGGTGGGGATTCAATATTTTCAGACTTTTCCATCCATGTGTCTTTTAAATCTTTTCATAGGTTTGTTCTTTTTCCTCTTTCAATGAACAGACGTGGACCAAGGAAACCCTGCAAACCTGTGTGCATTTAGTTTCCTTTCAATTTCTTTGTTCTTCCCATTAGATCCTGTGCCTGCTTTATGGCTTTAGGCTACAGGAAATCAGAGTCTGATTAAAAATTGCCAGTATGGGTAAATGCTTTCACAGTGTGTTCTGTAGTGCCAAGTTGTTGCTCTGAGATACCACTTTCTCTTGAAAAGTATACAACTCCATCAGCAGAATTCAGCCACCCCACAACCCTTCTGCTTGTTCCTGTACTATTCCAACATCATGGCCACCACCTAGGCCATCTTCTACTTAAAATGCATCCCAATGGACTGCAGTGGAAAGCCTTAGTAATTTTACTATTACGGTGAGTTCTGCTTACTGCATAATGTTCCATAGACCTTTATTGTCAGAGGATTACTGAGTAACCTAGCTCCAGCATCCTATCCTCGTTCTCAAAACAAATCATTGGGCAATCTTGTCACCAGGCAAGCAGCACTGAGCATCCTAAGGGTCAGTGGGATGCTTCTCGTGCCAAGTATCTTAGCTTGCATTCTCTAAAAACTAGAGTTTGAGGGGAATGGAGAGATGGCTCGGCAATTGAGACCTCTGGTTGCTCTTCCAGAAGACCCAGGTTCAGTTCCCAGTACCCACAGGACAGCTCCCAAATGTCTTTAACTCCAGTTCCATGGAATCTAATGCCCTCTGTGGGCACCATACATGCAAGTGGTGCATACACATACATGCAGGAAAAACACCCATACACATAAAATAAATAAAATAAATGTTTTTCATTTCCCTGTCACATTAGACCTTGGGCACTATCTAGAGATGGCAAAGTTATGAGTCCAAGGTGCCTGTGTCCCTAAGGGCTTTGCTAAACAGAACCTTCACTTAGTCCTAGTATTCATTTCTCTAGACATTTCCTTGAAGTAAAAGTGACCTTTTGTTTTAGTACATTGATAGTTTATGTTCTATTATCGTCAGCTAATATCATTGTGGTTAATTTCTACACTACTGAAATACATTATCCATGTGTCTTTAGATCATACTCCATAGTATATTATTTCTTTTTTTCCATTCACCTTGCTTGAAACGGACCAAAGCAGCCAGCTCCTGAATTACAACCCAAACCAATGAACAAGGTCACTGACCCATAAGAAAAAACCTCTCTATTTCTAATTGCAAGGATTTCTCTTCAAAAGGAAAAAGTAATGCTATAGCTTGAATGTGGCCCTCAATATGTTAGAGATGTTACCATTGATGTGACAATGTTGAACGATGGGACCTTGAAGAGGCCATGTGATTCTAATAACCCTTATTCATTGGAAGAGAGGAATACACCAGTTTTAACTGACAACCATCCTGTGAACTAAAACAATGGAATTAAAAGAAACGTGTAGATTATCAAATTATTAAGGCAATAAGATAAAATAACACAAGAGGATGAATATAAAACAATAGTGATGTTTCTCTAAGCCAGAAAAGCTCTCAGTATGACCCATCTGTAAACCCTGCTTCTAGTTGCCCAGGTTAGGGCCCACCTCACATTGTGAATGATGAGGAAAAACCACATGTAAATGAGATGACTAATTGTCTCCCATTCTTCATGGCAGGGGCTGGCGTTGGTGTGGGGGAGAACTAGGGAAGGCTTTGTGTTCTCAAGAATGGCTGCTGATAAAAATTCCTGAGGCAAGGGAGGTGTCTTCAGTCTTCAGTCAGTCCCTGTATGTCTCAGGGGCTGCATTTATGTGTAACTCATGATTTGGTTATAGAAAATGTCAGGCAGCCCACACAGCTGTTGTCTTGGTCTTTCGTAATGTTAGGACAAATGTCAAAGTGTCACCTCAGCATTATGGCATGGGGCGGGGTGGGGGGGGGGATAACGTTTCCAACATATGAACTTTGAGAGTTACATCTAAATGACAGCAACTGGTTTCCTTCCTAGGACAAAACCCAGGCAACTTGGATGTGGAGCCGTTTCTTGATGCGGTGTGGTAACTTCGTGGGCTTGAACTGCAGTAGTCTCGCAGCTTCCTGCTTTGCTCACACTTCCTAACCCTTGCCACTGGCAGAGAAGAGCAGGGCATGCAGTGAGGGTGTTGCAATGTGAAGCCAACACAAACATTATGATCAAGGCTTCCTTCTTTTCTTATAGCCTGCCTGTCATCTTTATCCCTCTGTGCCCTTGAGATATGAGTTAAAGCCTATGTGACTACTACATTTGTTTAGATGTCTAGTTTCTTCCCTCACAGGCTTTGAGAAATATTTACCCTCTTTATTAGCAAGCTCAGAGTCCTGCCCACACCACTTCTCCAAATGTTATGAGCTGAGCTATATGTCCTCCAAATTCATAATGCTGGCATCCCAAATTCCTTTATAACTCAGAATGTGATCGTGTTTGGGGATAAAGCCTTTGATGAAGTTAAAATGAGGCTGTTGGGATTATTCCATTTACATACTTTAAAATTCTGTACCGTGTGCCAAGGCCAGGCCAGGCATGGGGATCCACTTATCCATTCAGTGTAGCTGTGGACCTATCACCATCAATTGGTTGCCTTTGTGCACATATCGAGTTATAAAGTTACATGGCACCTCAGGCTACAAAGACCATAGCATGATTTTAATGCTCCGATGTCACATCTTGAAATCTTGGGTGATTTTTAAATAGAGGTTCTACCTTCTCATTTTCTCTGGAGCCCTGGAAATGATACAGTGGGTCCTGCTGACGGAAACTGCACTTTTGAGGGAGAATCAATCATAGTCTCTCTACTGAGGTGTGTGAATTGGCGACATGGAGGGGGAACTGAAGCAGAGGCATGGCTATGGAGAGAGGAAGGGTCCCCTTGACAGTGGTGCTGAGCAGGGGTGCCATGGCGGAGCATCCTCTGCCATCACAGAACGCAGGAGTGCGCGGCAAGGGCCCCTGTTGCGGCTTTGCTGTCCTCACTCTGTCCTGCCCCAGCCCATCACTAACCTTCAGTGACCGAGATGAACCCGGCAGCTCTCTGTTCCTGAAACCTGAAACAATCTAAGAAGCACACACATAAGGGAAGTGATTCATGGGCTTGACTCCACCACGAGAGAACTGAAGTCCTTCAGAGGCCGGTTGTTTCCCACACTCCCTGCAAAGGAACTGTTCATTCTTCTAAATCTCCCAATTGTTCTGAACTGACGCTTTTAGAAAGTGAAATAAAAACAAACTGTGGAAGCTGGGCATAATTCCAGCACTTGGGAGGCTGAGGCAGGAGGACTGCCAGGAATTTGAGACCAGACTGGGCTACAGAGTGAATTCCAGGACCGCTCTGGCTACGATGTGAGATCTTGTCTCAGAAAACTACAAAGAACTGCCAGGAAAATAAAATGAAAACAAATAATAAAGAGCCACTAAATATAAACTTAGATTTTTCTCAGATTAACCAGAAATAAAATCACATTTCAATAAATATAACTGGGGCAAACATAAAATGGGAAGAAAAGAATTACAAAAATAACATTAATATGTCCATACAGATAAGTACAGATAATGTGAGAAGTGAGCTCTGTTCTTTGCTTGTTAAATGAGATACTTTAGCTACATTTAGGTTGCTTGGATTGATGGCATGCTACTTGAAAGAGACAATGCATAGCTAAATTGTTTCTATAGTTCATTTTAGTAACACTATCAATACTACAGAAACCTTTCTCTCGAAGGTATGAAGTGAATCAAAGAAGATTTCAGACAACAAACTTAATTTTTTTTTTACTTACGTATATGGGTGTTTTGCCTGCATGTATGTTTGCATACCATGTGCATACCTGGTGCCTGTAGAGGCCAGACAAGCTCACTGGATCTCTAGAACTGGAGTTATACATGTTTGTGAGCCACCATGTGGGTGCTGGGATTTGAAACTGGGTCCTCTGCAAGAGCAGTAGCACTCAATACTCTCTCCAGTCCCTGGTCAATAAACTTTTATCCACAATGAAGGAAGCAATGCTTTATTTTTAAAAAGTGTCGTTAATCTTTTATTGGCATCCTGGTTCAAAAACTGGCTCACAGAATTAAGGCTACATTTCAGCTGTTTTTCAGGGAAAGAAGTGGGATTCTGGCTGGGCCTGGTAGTACTCAACTTAAATCCCAAACACTTAGAAGGCTGAGGCAGTTGGATCTTTGAGTTCAGAGTCCAGCCAATCTGGACTCATGAATTTTTATGTGTGGAGCTTATTTTAGTAGAAAGTTCAAAATGGTTATTAAATTCATAACCAATATTTTTATATGTTAGATGTATAATTGTTACTCAAGTTTGATGGCTTTATTGCCATTGCCAAGAGCTATGATTAGGAATAAGTGAGAGACTGGTTTTTATTTTATTTTGCAGTGCTGGGGATTGAATTTAATCCTCACATACACTAGACAAGTGTTCTGAGTTACATCCCCAGCCTGGCCTGCTATGGAACAATCCTTTTCTATACTATGAATATGTATAACTCTCATTGGTTAATAAAAAGCTGACAGGCCAGTAGCTGGGTAGGAAATAAGGTGGGAAAGCCAAACTGAGAATGATGGGAAGGAGGGCAGAGTCAGGAGATGCCAGCCAGCTGCCAAGCAAATAGGATGTGTAGAAAATAAGGTAACAGGCCATGAGTCATGTGGCAAAGCATAAATAGAAATACGGGTTAATTTAAATGTAAGAGTTAGCTGGTAACAAGCCTGAGCTATTGGCTGAGCATTTATAATGCATATTCAGCCTCTGAGTCGGTTATTTGGGACCAGGCAGTCGGGACAGGAAATGTCCAATTACATGGCCCTGTCCTTTTTCACTTTTTTTTTTTTATTTTGAAACTGGGTCTCACCACGTTGTCCAGGCTGATTGTAAACTCACTCTGGAGCCCAGTAGGCCTTGAACTTGGAATCCTTCTGTCTCAGGCTCCTACTAAATAAATGAGAGACTACAGTTCTAAGTCAAGTCAGTAAACACCCTTAGGGCTTTACTTCCTTGGAATAATTTCTGTGACTATTGTGTAATCTATTACTACTGTTACTAACTCATTACAGATGTGTGTCTTTTACCGACAAAGCAAGGCAGGCTTTCTTTTTCTCTTTAACTCTAAGATCCAAAATAAATGACAAAAATTTTACTTCCTCAACTTAGTGAATTTCAGAAGCCAGGCTCAATTAAGAAATGGAAAGGACTTTAAAAATAACAATAAATATTTACCTTTTCACAGGTTTCTACCTGTTCTGAGTAGCAAGTGACAAACTAACCTGACAATTTCATCCTTTGTCATCCAGTCCTCTGGCATGTGACAAAAGCACAGCCATCTCACCCAACCACATCCCCCACACACACGTTGGAGAGAATTGCTCTATATTCTGCTTAATGAAGTGTCCAATAATCACACACTACCACAAACGCTAACACTTGAAATTTTTTCCAGATTCTTTCCCCACCTCCGTCTCTCCTTCTCCACCCCTTCACCTCCCCCACCGCCCAACACCTCTCCCACGGAGCTCCCAACCCTGCTACATTTAGTTTTTTGGGACAGGGTGTCACACTCACAGTAAAGATACCCACCTTTTTGTAAATTGAAAAAATCTCGTTTGCAATTGTAGTGATGAACTAGGTTCAAATATAACAAGTCTTAACTACATGTGAAGAGAGTTAATTCTCCAAACTTTCCTTGGCTGTCATGTGGCCAATGCCTAACATTCTACTAGATACTAAGGCTGTAATGATGTTTGATATTTGTTCTACTGTGTGTCTGTGTGTGTGTGTGTGTTCCTGGGTATTGAAATCAGGGCTCCTCCTTCTAGGCAAGCACTCTACCATTAATTTACATTCCAGCTTTGTTTTTACTTTTTTTTTTTTTTTTTTTTTTTGGTTTTTTGAGACAGGGTTTCTCTGTGTAGCTTTGTGCCTTTCCTGGGACTCACTTGGTAGCCCAGGCTGGCCTCGAACTCACAGAGATCCACCTGGCTCTGCCTCCCGAGTGCTGGGATTAAAGGCACGCGCCACCACCGCCTGGCTGTCTTTACTTTTTATTATAAGACAGAGCCTTAATAAGTTGCCCAGGTTGGAGTTCAACTCACTCTGTAGCCACGGCAGGTCTTAAACTTGTGATTTTTCTTGCCTCAGCCTCAGAGCATTACAAGCCTGGAATTATAGGCCTGTACTGCTGCCAGGTCAGGCTCATATTTGGTCTGTATGTTGAAAGGGGCTTATGGCAAAAATATTAGTTACAATGACTTCCGACACAAATAGCTGACTACCAGCATATCTGAGATCAGTACCAGCAGAGGTGACCAGTTATTAGCTCTGTGTCTGAAGACACGGGTTCTTTTGCCATTCTGCCTTACCCCAGAAGTAGCTTGCCACAAATCACCCCAGTGGCATCAATTAATTGGCAAGTGTCACCTTATCCTGATAATTAGGAGGCAGGACTGTGTTACTTCTGCATATCATTTTATCAGGCTCCCTGCTGTCTATCCTTCCCCTCCCCCAAACCTAGACAGCATGCAGCCTGAGCTCTTGCCTAAATCCGGGACAAGGTGAAATGCAACTGCTATCTTAATTCCATTCATTCTCCGGGGCTGCATCTGGGCCTGGGCTCTACCTCCTGACAAACATTTGGCCTCTATAAAAGGCAGGACTGACAGCTGACGGAGGCCCATGTATGCTGAGCCTTCACACATCCTTGCTCAGCTGCTCCAAGACAGCTTACACCAGAGCAACAACTGTCTTTTATTCACAGAACTTCGGTTAGGGAGTTGTGTGACAACCACCAATAAGGACGGCCAGAGAGAGAAAATCATGTTGATTGACACGCGGAAAAGTAAATTAAGACGAGCTACAGTTGCTGAGCCAGCGTTTGGTGGTGGCAGGTCTAGTCTGCTCTTTTCTGATTGTCGGTGCGTTTGCAACCCAGTGAGTCAAAGATGACTTGGGTTCAAGTCCTCTGCCACTCAAATGCTATGTGGCATAGGCAAATTTAACTCCTCGAATTCCCTTTTCCAACACGCAAAGTGGAACGCTGCCATTGCCAGTTTGACGGCTGTGTCTGGGACACAGTTACGAAAGGGGGCCAGCCCGATCAAGCGCTCGAACACAGCACACCGGCCTCCAACGTCAGGTCCACCGGGCCAACTGGTTTTCAAAAGCTCCTTTCCCGCTAAGATCTAGCCCCCTCGGAGGGTGCACACCAAGAATGCACGCTCAACTCTGTGCATCGCCCATCTTCCCTTTCTTAACCCAGAAGGCCAGGGATGGCTCCACCCTGGCCCGCCCACCCCGCGGCCGAGCCCACCTCCCACTGGCCCGGCACGTTTGTTTTTGTTTTGCCGGCCGCGCGGGCCTGTCGAGGGGCGCGCCCTGTCCAGCGATCGCCCAGAGGCCGCGGCTCCATTCGGCGGCCCGCCCCGTCCCGGCTGGCGCCGCCCACTGGGGGAGGACGAGGCGGGCGGAGACAGGCCCGGGCAGGCGCGGCTTCCCCGCCGCTTCCCGCCCGCGCCCTCGCCTGCCATCACCGCCGCCGCCGCCGCCGCGGCCAGCGCCGCCGCCGCCGCCGCCCCGGTTCCCCCTGACGCCCGCGGCCCGCGAACCCCGCGGACGTGACGCCGCGGCGGAAGTGACGTTTTCCCGCGGTTGGCCGGGGCGCTCGGTTGCCGGGCGCGTCCGGTTCTCCTCGGGGGGACGTTCCCATTATTTTTGTAACGGGAGTCGGGTGAGGACGGGGCGTGCCCGGCGTGCGCGCGCGCCCGCCTCCCCGCGCGCCTCCCTCCCTCCCTCCCTCCCTCGCCCGCCCTCTCGCTCGCTCGCTCGCTCGCGCCGGCCCGCGCAGCGCGTCATGCCGCCCAAAGCCCCGCGCAGAGCCGCGGCCGCCGAGCCCCCGCCGCCTCCTCGGGAGGACGACCCCGAGCCGGACAGCGGCCCCGAAGAGCTGCCCCTGGCCAGGTGAGGAGCGCGGCCGCCGCGGGCCGGGAGGGATGGAAGGGCGCGGGGCACGGCGACGCCGGGCGCATCTCGGCGGGGCCGGGCTGACCGTAGGGAGCGGTGCCCGGGGTCCCCGGGAACCCTCCGGTCCCCCCATTCTCCGCGGGCTGGCGGCGCCGCCGTGACAGGGTCCCCGGCTCACGGGCGACGGCCAGGGCATCCCGGAGGGGTCTGGGCTGCGGCTTGACAGGTGTCGGGCGGGTGGGGCTCCTGCACCCGAGCGAAGTGACAGGTGCAGGCTCTACTCCAGCGACGCCCAGGCGCGGAGCCGGCGGGTCCTGGAGAGCCCCCATCAGACGCAAAAAAAATTAAAAAAAAAAAAAAAAAAAAGAAGAAGAAGAAAAGAAAAAAGACCGATGCTTTCTTTCTTACTTTCTTTTCTCTCTTCTTCTTCTTTTTTTTCTTCTTCCGTGGCGATCCGGAGCACCCCGGGGTCGGTTGACTTTCTCTTTTGCAGTCCTGAGATGCAACAGTTGGGAGCCTTTTCCACTGGCCGTGCGCTGCATTGGCAGCTCGGTCCTGGGAGAGGCCAAGAAAAAGCCTTGTAGGCGAAGCGCAGGGTCGTGGGTGTCAATTGCTCACTGGGTCCGCAGCTCCCGGGCTTTGTGGGGGGTTTCTTTGGAACAATGCTTTGAGGCCTCGGGGATTTAAAGCCATCTGTGGAGACTGGTGGAGCATAACTCTTAGAAGAACTGGTTTGTGGGCAAAAGTTTCATGAGGCATTTAAATGCAAGGGCTTGCAAGTTTCTAAACTGCCCCCACCTCCCTTTTTTCAGGGTAAGACTCTTCCTGCGTACTGATTGGCCGCAACATGCTTCATTATTTCTTGCTTTTTGCCTTTGAGCCTACAAGGATCTTGGTGTCGTTCCCCCCCCCCCCCGCCCCCCTTTGGTCTTGTTTTTAGTGCTGTGTTCTCTCAAAGAACTTTTCTCTCCATTTATTAAATGGCATCTAAACTTAAGCAAGTCCATGTGGATCCAATAGGAACGACAGAGAGATATTTATTGTATTTCAACATTTTATTTTTCTTGACTGTGCTACTGTGTGATTAAGTAACAGAAATTGAAACAATATGATTGTTGTTATTGTCAGCACTAGTTTTAATTTGAGATCCATTGCAGAATGGGAATCATTGTCCCTCACCATCCTCTCTCCCATTTCTAGCCCATCAGTAAGTCCCTGACTTTTTTTTAAAAAAAAAAAAAAAAAAAAAAAAAACTACTCTGGCTATTTAGCCCGGGCTTGCCTTGAGCTCTCTATATTCTCCTGCCTCAGCCTCCCCAGTGTTGGGATTGTAGGCATATAACACCTTGCCAGGCTACCAAGTTCCTTTATCCTCACTAACATTGAAGTTCTTTGTGTGCCCCATACTCTTAACAGACTAAAGACTGAACTAATTTTGGAAATGGCTTGTTTAAGTCTATTAAAATTTGTATATTTAGGTGGATTGTCTTGTGGGTCAAATAAAAATCGTATTCATTAGAAAATAAATACGGAATAAAAGCTATATTTGGAGAATGTTCAAGCTGGAAGATTTTGCTTTCGTTTCTAATTAAACTCGGGCGTATCCACTGTGTGAAAGTTTCCCTTTAGAAAGAGCAATAACATCTATTCTAAAAGAGTCCATGCCATCTACACAGCTTTGGAAGCATTCCTGATTATTCTAGAATAAACATACACATTGCCTGGGGAAAGAAGGACCCGGGTTTGTTCCCTTTTATATATGTTTAACTCTGGGGAATCACAGATTCTCCTGTAAGTTAAAACTGTCTCTTCTTGGTTACTCATTGCCACAGAGGTTCTCATAAGCACTGACAGTTGGTCTCTGAATTACCTACAGTCACATGTGCTTTGCCATAGGAGTTTGCTGTCTCCTCTGAACTGTGCCATTGAATGAATTTTGTGTGATCGTTGCAGAATGCACTTAGGCAAATATCGATGGTACGTAGATTAGTCATTGTGCCGTCTTGCTGCAGTCAATAGAGGTGGTCATCACTGTGTAAGAGGCTGTTAGTGGTGTAACAAAGCATACTGTGTGCAAATACCTCTATTGTTTAATAATAGAAACATGCTGTAAAATAATGATAAAGCCACAGTATAGAAAGCATACAAGCCAGTAACACAGTCATTTCTTTTTCTTTTCTTTTTTTTTTCTTTTTTTTTTTTTTTTTTTTTTTTTGGTTTTTCGATACAGGGTTTCTCTGTGTAGCTTTGCGCCTTTCCTGGAACTCACTTGGTAGACCAGGCTGGCCTGGAACTCAGAGAGATCCGCCTGGCTCTGCCTCCCGAGTGCTGGTATTAAAGGCGTGCGCCACCACCGCCCGGCCACAGTCATTTCTTTTCCGATGTTGTGTCCTGTGTGTCATGGTATATGCTATCATTTCCTACAAGTATCAGTGCAGTAGACTTGTTTACAGCGGCATCCCCCTAAGTGCACAAGCGACAGATGCATTGTACTGCCCTGTTATGCTGGTTAAGACGTCTTCTAAGTGATGTTTCTACTCCATTATAATCTTACAGGACTACTGTTGTATACCGCCTTATCGACTGAAATGTCTCGTAGCACATGATTGTACCTTAGCAAGGATAAGAGGACTGCCTCAGTCTGAAACTTAGAAAATCGCTTAGGGCTGGATTCAGCCCTGTCCATCTGCACTTCCAAGGACAGTCTACTTTTACAGTTGAGGTGTTACTTCTTTTACATTGTCTCTGACCTAAGCACTACAGGTGGAATGGAGGCTGAGACGAGGGGACTGCTAGCCACTTTCGTTGCTGAAATATGCAGAAGTTAATTATGTCTTGAAGGAGGAAAGTTTCCCAGCTAGAAAAGTGGTCAGGGGCATGATGATGGAGTTAGCCTATAGGGTTCCTATCCTGATTACTTCTCACTTGCTATGCTTTTAGTGACTGCTTTATTTTTTCTGGTGTGGTAGACATGTAAAACAAGAATGAGAATACTTACCAAGTATGGCTGATGTGGAAATTCAGTAAAACCAGGCATAATGGTACTTTTTTGTAGGATCATAGTAAATTCTCAAGAGTCAAGTTGCTCTTCATAGTGTTGTTATTATATGTCAAATACATATAGAAAGGAATTAGCCATTTATTAAAAGCTTGTGGTTAAGAAATGTCAAAGAGGGGCCAGGAGAGATGGCTCAAAGGTTGAGAGCACTGACTGCTCTTCTAGGGGACCTGAGTTCAATTCCTAGCACCCACGTGGTGGCTTACAACTGTAACTCCACTTCTGATGAATTCAGCACCTTTCTCTGGCCCCTGAAGACACCAGGCATTCACATGGTGCACATACATACATGCAGGCAAAACACTCACACACATGAAAGAAATAAAATTAAAAAAAGAAAGGTCAAAGAGATAGGGCTGAAATACGTGATGCAATAATCTCTATCAAGTTAATTATCACCTAAGAAATATATGACACAGTAAGACTACAGTTAACCGTGGTCACTGGAACTGAGTTGACTGCAGATCGTTTTTTCTTCTTGCTGTGACAATTGTCCCATCTTCCCAGAATGTTTCCGCTATTGCACTTACTGTCTTTCATAGAGCTGTGTTACTGTCCTGGAGTGTATTTGGTTCACCAGGCTTGCAGCTGTTTTTCACTTTGTGGTATTCTTATTTTTGGAAAGACCATGACAAAGATAAGCATATGTTTAAATGGTGTGTAATGTTACTCAAAGATAAAATAGACCTTAAAGCACTTAGAGACGTTCTCTTTCAAAACAGTGCTGATATGTGCAAACTATAGAAGCTAAATATTTGCTTAATTGGTTTGATTTATAAGTGTATTCTGTAATTGTTTTCAATTGGTAGGCTTGAGTTTGAAGACATTGAAGAACCTGAATTTACTGCATTATGTCAGAAGTTAAAGATATCCGATCATGTCAGAGAAAGAGCTTGGTTAACTTGGGAGAAAGTTTCATCTGTGGATGGAATCCTGGTAAGGATGTTTTTAAAGTTTGTTTGTTTGTTTATTCATAGAAAGTAGAAAAGTATAAAGTGAAAGTTAGTAATAATTTCACTAATGGTGCTAAAATGCTTTTTATTTTAATATTTTCTTAGGTTTTTTTTTTGCTGTGGGAAATTTTAATTACACGCTGATACTCCCGAGACTGCCAATAAAGTTTACTTTGAACTTTGAATCAGAGGGTGGAGCTAGCTACTAGCTGACCAAAATTAGCTGTAGAGGTTCTGGAGGACCGAGGACATATAGAGAAACACAGGAAGTAGTAGAAACATTAGAAACATTCTTGGCCCTTTTGGATCGAGGAAGGAGAGGAAACAGGAGGTGCAAGATGGGAAAGAGGTAACACCATGTGGCAGAACATAGGTAATATAAATGGGTTAATTTAAGTTATAAGAGCTAGTTGAGACAAGCCTAAGCTAAAGGCCAAGCTTTCATAATTAATAATAAGTCTTCGTGTCGTTATTTGCGGGCTGGTGGTCCTGACGAAAAAGTACTGCTACAGTTTTTAATTTTTCTTCTTAATTAAAATTTTATGATGATGATGATTTTGGTGTGTGTGTCTATATGTCTGTGTGTCTCTGTGTGTGGATTCTTCCTTCTAGTTTTATGTGCTTTCTTGGGATTGAACTCAAGTTGCCAGGCTTGTAAGATAAGTGCTCTCAATCCCTGAGCTGTCTCACTAGCTCTATTTTTATTTTCATTTTAGATTGGCATACAAAGTAATGGGTTTCATTGTGACAGTTTCATACTAACACATCATTATTGTTTCCTCTATCTCCCCACCCCTCACTCTTCTTTCCCATCCCTCTGTCTTCCTCTTGCTGGTCCCTCCCACTGTAGATGGCTTCCCTTGCTTTCCTGTCACAGTATGCCGTTACTCTTTCCCCCTTCATTTTATTTTAAGGTCTCTTCCTCTCCTCTCATCTCCCCCTTCCAACTTTCACGACCCCCCCCACATACATATGAACACCCAGATTTAAATCTAGGATCTCCATGGAGAGAACACACTTGTCTTTGAGTCTGACTTATTTTGATTAATATGATGATCTTCATTTACATTCATGCAGATAATCATGATTTCATTTTTCTTTGTAGTTGAATAAAATTGTAATTCTGAACTGAATTTTCTTTATCTGTGCCTGGATTGATGGACATCTACATTTGTTCTATTTCTTAGCTATTGTGAGTAGTATGGTAGGAAACATAGTTGTGCAAGCATCTCTTTTGTGTTTTGACTTCTAGTCCTTTGGACATAGACCCGGTGGTAGAGTGGTGGTTTTAAGGAACCTCACACTGACTTGCATAGTCGCTGCACGATTCTGCCTCACCACTGACAGTGTCTAAGCTGCTTCTTTCTAATGTTTGTTGTTTGGATGTTAGCCATGCTGACTTGGGCAAGGTGGAATCTCAAAGCAGTTTCAAGTTTCATTTCAAATACTTAGTGCTCATATGTATCTCTTCTGAGAACTGTGTGCTCAGTTAGTTCATTGGCGTATTTATGGAATGAATGATTTATTTTAATAATATTTAATTTTTGAGATTCCTTATCAATTTTACATATTAATCCCATCTACTTTGTAGTTGGTAAATACTTTTTTTTTTCCTGATCTGTATTTTTTTGTCTTCACTGCTGACTGTTTCCTGTGTTGTGTAGAAGCCTTTTAGTTTCATGTAATCCCATAGTCAACTCTCCATTTTGGAATCCTCTTAGAACAGACTTGTCTGTGCCTGGGTTTTCAAGTGTTTGCCATGAATTTCTCTAGTAGTTTCAAGATTTCAGATTGTATATTAAGGCACTGATTCATTTTGTATCAATTTTTTTCTTTTTTTCTTTCTCTTTCCTTTTTTTTTTTTTTTTTTTTTTTGAGACAAGGTCTCACTATGTACCTCAGGCTGGCCTGAAACTCACTATGTAGAACAGGCTGGCTTCCAACTCAGATATCTCCATGCCTCTGCTTCCCAAAGTGCTGTAATTAAAGCTGTGCCCCACCACACCCATCCCTGTATTGGTTTTTCATTGCAATTTAGTGTGTGTCTGTACACACACATGGCACAGTGCATGTGTGGCGGTCAGAGGACAACTTTCAGGAGTCAGTTCTATCCTTCTCCCTCATGTGTTCTGGGATTAATGTAGGTCATCAGGCTTAACAAATGCCTTTATCCATTAAGCCATCTCACTGGCACAACTTTGGGCAAAAGATATGGATTGAGTTACACATTCTTCTGCAGGTAGATGCCAATTACTTCAGTATCCCCCCCCCCCACCTTCGAGACAGGGTCTCTCTGTGTATGTAGCTCGGTTCTGGATCTCACTCTGTAGACCAGGCTGGCCTTGAACTCACAGAGATCCACCTGCCTCTGCCTCTCGAGTGCTGGGATTAAAGGCATGCACCACCACAACCGGCACCTACCATCATTTGAAGAGGCTTTTTTTTTTTTTTTCAATGTCAAAAAAGTAGGTAGCTATAACTGTAGATTTAATTCCAAGTTCTCTGTTCTGTTCTGTTGGTCTGTGTATTTTCTATGCCAGTATCATACAGTTTTTGTTACTGTGCTTTATAGCATAGCTTGAGATCAGCGATTCTGATAACCTGCTTAGGGTTGCTTTAGTTGTTCAGGATCTTTTGTTGGTCCATTTTCTAGTTTCATTTCTTTTTTTTTATTTAATATAATTTCTTTATTGAGTCCTTGGGAATTTTCACATCATGCACCCCAATTCTGCTTACCTTCCAGTCCTTCCGTATCTTTTCCTCATCCCTGCAGTACTCCCCCAAAAGAAAAATTTAAAAATCAAAACAAAGCAACCAAACAAAACCAAAACCAAAACAAACAAACAAAAAAAGAAAAAACAATCAAGAACCAAAACAAAACCAACAAAACAAAAAAACCCCTCTTTGCTCGTTCATCTTTCCTGCCTCTCCAACACTCTTCTTTTGTCCTGGTGGCATGGGGAGCTGGGATATGTGTGTGTGTGTTACACAGTATATACTCTTTTGTCCAATCAGCTTTCCTTGCAAATGTTCATTGCAATGAGTCATTGGCCTGTTCAAGGCGTCTGGTTTCTGGTACACCATCATCACTGGATCCTCACCAAAACTCCTCTCAGATATCCTGCAATCACCCCGAGTTATGGAGATTCTGCAGGTATCATTTCATAGGACCAGTCCCTTCATGAGCTCCAGCAGGTCCTAGATGGAGTAGATATTAGGGTGGGCCAACCCCAGGCCCAGCTGTGAGCCTGGACTGGAATTGAGCTGGTTAGTCCATGCCACTGGGGCTGCCCACCCCACACACCTAGGAAGGGGTGGAGCCAGCTCCCACCCATGCCATCAGGATCACACATCCCTCACCTGTGGGGCCATCACTCGGGGGAGGGCAGCTCTCCCAAGAGGGTTGAGGCCTACTCTCATTGCTGCAGTGTCCAGAGAAGGGCGGAACCAGCAGTCCGAGGGCCAGGAGAGGGTGGGGCTGGCTCAGCATGGCCCTCTGATTTCATCACGCATGGTTCCTGTGGTCCCCTGAGGTGACATGGGCCATCAACACAGACACCCCAGCTGCAGCAGGATCATGGACCCAGACATGGCTCTCAGCAACAGCTTGGGCTGGGATGAAATCCTGGCTCTGGGTGGAAACCCAGGCCACTTAAATCAAGATGGCTCTGGTGGTGGCATGGCCCCTGGACACCAACAAGGCCGTAGGTTGTGGCCTCGATCCCAGGCTCCTGTGTAACCTTTGCTGGCAACACGGGCCTCGGACTTCAACACAGACCCCAGTTTCGGGAGGACCACGGACCCAGACATGGCCCTCAGCAGCAGCCAGGTCTGGATGTCACCACTGCCCCAGGTGGCAGTGCAGGCCACTCAGATTGGCATGGCTCCAGCAGCATCATGGCTCTCAGACACTAACATGGCTCAAGATCTCGGGCATCCACAGCACAGACCCTGGCTGCAGTAGGGCCACATCTAGTTTCATTTCTGTTGCTGTGATAAATACCCTGACAAAACACATCTTTGGAGAGAAAGGTTTATCTGTGAAGCGGTTATGAATGGGATCTTTTCTTACTGTTTCTTTTCTTGGCAAGTTAGTTATTGGTATGTAGAAAGGTATTTATCTTTTTGTGTTGACTTTATATTCTGTTACTGTGGGTAAGTATTTATCAAAAGTTTTTCTGCTGGAGTCTTTAAAATGTAGGATCATATCTTTGGCAAGTAGGGATACTTTGATTTTTTCCCCTTTTTATTTGTATCCCCTTTATTCTTTTCTCTTGTTTTATTGCCCTAGCTAGGACTTCAGATACTATATTGAATAGGAGCGGTAAGAGTGGGTACTTTTGCCTCGTTCCTAATCGTAGAGAGGAAACGATTTCAGTTTTCCCCCATTTAGAACAATGTTTACCATAGGTTTGTTGTATATAGCCTTTTTTGTATCGAGATATGTTTCTTCTATTCCAAGTTTCTCCAGGGCTGTGTGTGTGTGTGTGTTCATCTGTGTGTGCATGTAAAAGCCAGAGGACTCCATTGTGTCCTTCTTCAGATGCCTCCACCTCTTCCTCCTTTTTTTCTTTCTTCTCACTTTTTTGTTTTGAGACAAGGTTTCTCCCAGGCCTGGAGTTCACTCAGTGAGTAGGCTAGGCTGGATGGCAGGGAGCCCCAGGGAGCTACCTGTCTCTGCCTCTCCAGTACTGGGATTACAAATACATGCCACATGCTCAGCCGTGTGTGTGTGTGTGTGTGTGTGTGTGTGTGTGTGTGTGTGTGTGTGTGTGTGTGTGTTCTGGGGATCTGACTCAGGTTCCCATGCGTATAAAGCAGGCACTTTACCAACTGAGCTATCCCTTTAGTGTCTCTTCAGAACTTTATCAGGAAGGATTTTGAACTTTGTCAAAAACCTTTTCTGCCTTTATTAAGATAACCATGACTCTTGTCTTTACGTGTGTGTGTGTGTGTGTGTGTGTGTGTGTGTGTGTGTGTGTATTAAATATCAATTTTCATATGTTGAGTCAACTTTGTATCCCTGGGATGAAACCATCTTGGTCATGGTGAGTGATTTTCTTTATGTGTCCTCTGGATTTGATTTGCAAGAATTTTATTGAGAATTTTCACAGGGAAATTGGTTTTCTTCTTTTTGTTGTTTTATCCTTATCTGGTCTTGCTATTAGATTAACTTGGGTTAGTAGAGTGAGTTTAGTAATCTCTGTTCCCTTTTGTTGTGAGGAAGGAACAGTCTGCAGTGTTGGTGTTAGGCCTTTCCTAAAAGTCTGGTGGGCACTGGCAGTGAATCGTCTGACCATGATTTCTCCTGTGGAAAGACTTACACTGCTTTCCTCTTGTGGCTTTCTAAGGTCTATTTAACTTACATCTTTTTACTTAATTTTAGCTCATATGGCTCTAGGAATTTATTCATGTCTTTCAGATTTCCCAGAGGTTTGGAGGAGAAATGTAAGTTGTTGAAGCTGTCTCCATTCTGGATTTCCTCACAGTCTGTTTTAGTCTCTTTTTTCATCTTTATTTTTAGTATGTGTTTTTCTCTCTCTCTTTGTTTTGATTAGTTTGTCTGGGAGTTTGTAAGTTTTATTTCTCTTCTTTCTTTTTTTCTGAGATAGGGTCTCAGAGCGCAGGCTGACTTTGAACTCATTATGTAGTATGTAGAGGTGACCTTGAATTTCTTGAGTCAATTACAGGGTGTGTCCTCCAAACCCAATTTCTCCAGTTCTGGGCTCAGGTTCAGGGCCTCAGGCATGCTCTATCATGAACATTTTCTTAGGTTATTAATTATACAAATATACAAACTTTATTTGGTAATAAAGTTTCTAGTGGTAATATAATATCTTACCTACTGAATTAAAAAAATCTTAATTGTTGGATATTTAGGTTTTTTTTCTAACTGACTTGTTCATGATATAAATATATGTATACCCTTCTTCATAGAAATGGCTTCTGCATAAAGTTCTTGATAATTATTAAATAATTAAATTAATGGATCTTTGATAGTTTTTTGAATAAATTCTCACAAGTTAATTTACTGAGTCAAAATCTACAGACTTTTTAAATTACTGGATACAGCTGGGCGATGGTGGCACATACCTTTAATCTCAGCACTTGGGAGGCAGAAGCAAGTGGACCTCTGACTTCAAGGCCAGGCTGGTCTACAGAGTGAGTTCCAGGACAGCCAAGACTACATAGAGAAACCCTACCTCAAAAAAGCCAAAAAACAAACAAACAAACAAACAAAAAACCCTAATATTATCTTTCTTTGTATTTGATTATTAAAGAGAAAGTGTCTTTAGTTTGGAATTTAGATTTTTTTTTTTTAAGTAGTGTATTTAAAACCTCCAGGTTACTCTTATATGATCCTTGTTTAGCATTGAAACAAATAGAGCCAGGCATGGTGGCACATTCCTTTAGTTCCAGTATTAGGGAGGCAGAGGCAGGCTGATTTCTGTTAGTTCAAAGGCCAGCCTGATCTACATAGCAAACTCCAGGCTGGCCATGGTTACACAGTAAAAACCTTGTTTCAGTTTTTTATATATATTTATGAGTGTGTGTGTGTGTGTGTGTGTATGTGTGTATGTGTGTATGAACTGGAGTCAGTTCAGCAGTTAAGAGTGGGTACTGCTCTTATAGAGAATTTCCACCTATGTGGCTCACACCTACCTGTAACTCCAGATCTAGGGAATTAAAGTCCATGGGCACCTGTATTCATGTACATACCTCTAAACAGACACACATGCAATGTACATAATTAAAAATAGGCTGTGGAGAGATGGCTCAGCAGTTAAGAGCACTGGTTTCTGTTTCAGAGGACCTGAGTTCAATTATTAGTACCCACATGGTGGCTTACAGCCTTCTGTAACTCTTGTTCCAGGGGATCTGGTATCCTCCTCTGGCCTCTCTGGACACCAGAGATGCACATGCAAGCAAAAACCTATACACATAAAATAAAAATAAATAACTAATAAATCTTTAAAAAATAAAATTGATACAAATATTAATGGCTCTGGAAATTCCAGGGACAATACCTGTCCTTTCTTAAGAAATATGGATAAACTTCTATCCTTCTATAACTTGACTATAAACTACTGAAAACAAAACTTAGCTGATAGGGGATTATGTAGAAACTTTGAGGTTTAATGTTACTAACATGAACCTCAACAATATAATTTGTTTATATATACCAATCAACAGTCAACAAACTGGACTATGGAAAGGCCTTTGTGGGGTTAGGGAGATGATTCAGTGGGTCAGAGTGCTTGCTGCACACACATGAGGATCTGAATTTGAATTCCAACATACTACTGCAGAAACCTAGGTGTGGCCATTTGCACCTGCAACCCCCACTGTGTGTGTGTGTGTGTATGTGTGTGTGTGTGTGTGTGTGTGTGTGTTGTATACAGGAGGATCACTGGAGTTTGCTGGCTGCCAGTGTAGCTCCCGGATTAATGAGAGACCTGTCTCCAGGGAGTAAGGTGAAGAAGCAGAGGGCAGGACACCTGGCTTCCTTTTCTGGCCTGTACACATACACATACATGTGGTTACTTGCACACGTGTGTACGCCACACACATACATACACATTGAAAAAATTCAATGAAAAAGAAAGGAAAGCCGGGGGTGGTTTGGGGTGGTGGTGGTGGTGGTGCACGCTTTTAATCCCAGCACTCAGGAGGCAGAGCCAGGCGGATCTCTGAGTTCGAGGCCAGCCTGGTCTACAAAGTGAGTTCCAGGACAAGCTCCAAAGCTAAAGAGAGAAACTCTGTCTGGAAAAACCAAGAAGAAAAAAAAAGTAAAAGAAAGGCTAGTGAGACGGGTCATCTGGTCAAAGTGTTTGTCCCACAAGCTTGATGACCTGAGTTTAGTTCCCAGGGACCCATATAAATACAGAAGGAAAGACCTGGGTTCTTAATGTTGTCTTCTGCTTCATACTGGCCAGATGTACTAGTGTGTGTACATCCTCCATACACACATGGTGTTTATACATACATAAACACACACACCCTGATAATCTTATTTTTTAAAAAACAAAAAACAAAAACAAAACCTAGAAATACAACCCAGGTAATTGGGTTGTAAGACTGAGAGGGCCAGGAGCCAGACGAGGGCCATGACAGGCTCCTTAGTAGTCCTGCCAGAGACCGGGTCTTAAGTTTCGGTTCACTGGAACTGGCTGGAGCTGAGCAAGCTGGAAAGTCCTTAACCACTAGAGCCACTTACCAATTATATAACAACCTGTAAACTTCTTGTTTAAATCCACCAATCAGCCCCAGACTAATCTCTTCTCCCTGGAATTCTCCTAACCCTGCTTCAAAGGCACCTTTGAGCTTCTCTTGGGGTTGCCATTTGCCACCTTATTGGATGGTTAGACCCTAGCATGCTGGATATTTTAAATAAATGCCCTTGTTGATTGCATATGTGACTGGTGATCTTTCTTGGGACTTCTGGCAGACCCTAACAAGACAAGCTACTATTTATTTTTAAAAACAATTAAAAATTTGGTTTGTTTATGTGGGTAATGCAGGTACAGGTGAGGGTGGCTGTGTGTGTGCTAAGGCATGTATTTGGAAAATTTTAGGACAATTTGCAGGAGTCTTTTTTCCCTTCTGCCACATGGGCTCATCCTAGAGACTGCATTCAGAATATTAGGTTTGGTGGCAAGTACTTTGATTATACTGAGCCACCGTGCTGGCCCACTTTTGCCTTTTAATTGCCATGTATTCATTGTATATAGTGATGGATTTCATAAAAATAATTTATTTCAAGTATATCATATACTTTGAGACTGCTCAACCCTCCATACTCTTCCCTTCTTCCCTTTCCCTGTTCCCCCTTTCACTAGCCATTTTACTCCCCTGGTCTGCTTTTTGATTTCACATTATGCATATGTTATAAATAAGTAGCTTTCTGCGTATATATAAAATCTAGGATCCACAAATGAAGGAAAATATAAGATGTTTATGTTTCTGAGTCTTTCTTCATTCTCTCAATCTGATGATTCAGCTGCATCTAGTTTCCAGCAAACATGATTTTGTTAACTAAAACTCAGCTGTGTATGCATACCACTTTTTTGTTGTTGTTATTTGTTTGTTTGTTTGTTTTTTGGTTTTGTTTTTATTTTTTGAGACAGGGTTTCACTGTGCTGTGTATCCCTGGCTGTCCTGGATCTCATTCTGTAGACCAGGCTGGCCTTGTGCTTACAGAGATCTGCCTACCTCTGCCTCCTGAGTGCTGGGATTAAAGGTGTGGGCCAACACCATTGACTGGCTTGTGTACCATTTCTTTATCTGTTGACAGACACCTAGGCTAATAACATACTGTGGCCACTGTGACCAGTGCTTTCAGTCAACATGGATGTGCAAGTGTATCTGTAGTATGTTGACGTTGTGTCCTTTGGATGTGTAATCAGGTGTGGTATAGCTGAGTATATCATAAGGTAAGCCTGGCTGGGCCAGTTCACATTCCCACCAGCAGTACAGTAAGGTTCCCTCGAAGTAGTAGACTAGTAGAAACCATTTGGGGCTATAGAGTTAAATATGTACAAATAAATTTGACTGCTTTCTTGCCTTACCCCTTACCTCTTCCTGACTTTATTCCTTAGAAATAGCATAATTTAAAAATCTCACTTCCTAGTGGAGGTGGTGATAGGAACTAGAACATATGGGTTCATTCCTGGTTGTGTCGGGGAGGAAGACAACAGAGGACTTTCTGTTACTTTTAGGACTTGATACTTTTCTGGAGGGTGTGGAAGAATATTCTTTTGTCCTGCTGTAATTCAGCAGACCCTTTCTTTACAATATTTTAAGTGTTTAATTGGGGGTTGGCCTGAGAATAATGAACTGTGTTCTGAGAAGCAAATGCAAAGACAGAGTGAACCTGTTTGCAGAGCAGCTGCTGTGGTCCCAGTTGTCTCGTCTCTGAAACAAGAGGAGTGTGGTAACTTAGGGGAACCCTTTCTGGCATTTGAAAGTAGAAGGTGTCTATTGAGGGTTAAGGTTTCTAGTCAGAAAGAACTGTTTCAAGTCTGAAGTGTAGTAACTCACACTTGAACAAATTACCTAAAATCTCCAATCCTTGATTTTCTCATATGTAAAATGGACTATCAGCAATTTCCAGATCTTGGGATCATTGTGCATATTAAATAAATTAACACATATTAAGTACATACAAGTTAATTTACTGATTCAAACTCTACACATTTTTTTTTTTTTTTTTTAACAACATTTTGTTGTATTGTGAGATGCTATTTTGTGGCCCCGACACAGCCCGTGCAACCATGACCTCACAGGGGCAGCAGCTGTCAGCCGTGGGCCTATGCAGGACTGGGCTTGTCAACAGTCAATCATAGATCGGGACAGGCCCTTTTGGCCCTACCCCTCCCTGCTGAAATACGAGCTACTGATGGATTCTGGGGGAGGGGCAGACATTGTCTTCAGTTGTGTACCCCTGATGAGCTCACCGTGCTCCAGTGAACAGTCGCAAACTCATGTCGCACCGACAGCCTTGTTAAACTCGGTGGGTCACAACACGGAAAGGCACGAGTGTGAGACTGGCAAGGAGGGAGAGTGTACTGGAGGTGGAGGGAAGTGAGAAGGCGGGGGTGAGAGCAGTCAGAATGCGCGACATAGATGTGTGAAATCGTTAGAGAACAAGGTTAATAAACATTCACTCCATTTAGTCCACTTTACTTGCTTTTGATCAGTGTTTAAAATATAAGCCATCTTGGTGGTAGAGTGGGTAAGTTGTTTGCTATGCAAGCGTGAGATTCGGAGTTCGTCTCCTTTGCACCTGCCTAAACTCCTGGGACAGCTGCGGTGCTTGTCTGTAATCCCAGCGCTGGGAGACAGAGACAGGTGAGTCCTGGGGACGTGAAAGCAGCCAGCCTAATCTAAATGGCCAGCTCCAGGAGAGAACCTGTTTCCAAAACACAAGTTGGAGAGTGATAGAGGAAAATATCTGGTGTCCGTCTCTGGTCTTCACATATACATATGTGGACGAGCACACCTGCATTCACATAGCGCATTCATGCGTATACCACACACAGATTTAAAAAGAGATAAATAAAGCATCGTTAGTTTGGGGTTTAGATTAATGTGTTCAAAAGTTCAGTATCATGGCAGCTATTGACTTACACAATGTGTTTCTTACATTTTGACTTGGAAATCAGAATTATTCCTTGATTCATGCTGCTGATGGATTTTGAATTCAGTGGGCATGAAAACAGTGTTACCTGGTACATCTCTGTCGGAGCCCTTAGGTGGCCAAGTACATTTTCAATAAGTAGAAAAATACACATGCGCGCACACACACACAGACACACACACACACTTACTTTTTTTTTTTTTTCCAAGACAGGGTTTCTCTGTGTAGCTTTGGAGTCTGTCCTGGAACTTGCTCTGTAGATCAGACTGGCCTTGAACTCAAAGATCACCTGCCTCTGCCTCCCGAGTGCCGGGATCAAAGGCGTGCACCACCACTGCCCGGCTGCAGAAATATTTTTAAAAGATTTTCTGTTCTCAGCTGTAGGTCTTCAGATTTCAACAGCAGGCTTCAGATGTTTAATAAACCATGTTGTGAGCACATGTGCTGTCGTCCAGACTTTGTTCCATTTGTTAAATGGTTAGTCCAGCAATGGCTGTCTCTCAGAGGAAAGGCTAAGAATCTGGTAGTTGTTTAGGCCATGAGCCTGGTCTGGATGTTTCAGCTGGTCTTCAATCTAATTTGGGGTCTGGAAGTAGGTTCTGTTATCATCAAAGGAATGCCGCAGCGACAGAATAGATGAACTTGCCAGGGACAAAGAGGGCAATCGGGCAAAAAACAAAAGTTTCCTTCTTCCGTGTCCTTTTAAGTGGGCTGCCACCAGAAGGTGTGGCCCAGGTTTAGGGTGGGTCTTCCCACCTCAAATGATCCAATCTGGAAAATCCCTTGGAGGTGTGGCCAGCTGTTTGTGTTTTTGTTGTTGTTTGTTTTGTTAGATTTTCTTTTTCTAAGACAGTGTTTCTCTGTGTAGTCCTGACTGTCCTGGAACTTGCTCTGTAGATCAGGCTGCCCTTGAATGCAGAGATCCACCTGCCTCTGCTTCTGGAGTGCTGAGATTAAAGGCATGTGTCACCATGCACAACCTGCTTGTGTTTTAGTAGATTAACATGTAGTCAGGTTGACAACCAAGACTGTCTATCATATCTTTCTTACTAAGCTTAGTAGTTTAATATGGGGGTTAAAATAAGATATATGCCTTTTTTTTTAGTTGAACACTTAGAAATCACTATACAGTTATTAATTAGACTAGTTTCAATTTCATGTCTCAGAATAGGGACTCATAAGGAGATGAAGAGAGAGATGAGGGAACAGTCTGTCAAATGTTACGACACATATGTAGCATGAATCTTAAAAGTTCTTATTAATAAAGTCAAACCTGAGGCCAGTTATTGGGGTGAACACTGGAAGATCAGAGAGACAGAACAAGCCACAGCTATCTCACCTTGCCAGATCCTCAGCTGGTCTTGTCTCCTCAGACTGGAGGCTTCTGAGTCCTCATCCGGAATGGGTCTCAGCTGAATTACTGCTCAAAAGCCTGAATGCTTAACCAGCTGAATGCTTAACCAGCCACATGCTTAACCAGCCAGATGCTTCTAGTTTCTGGTCCTCACGCCTTATATACCTTTCTGCTTTCTACCATCACTCCCTAGGATTAAAGGCTTGCTTCCTGGGATTAAAGGCATGAGTCACCATGCCTGGCTGTTTCCAATGTGGCCTTGAACTCACAGAGATCCCAGATGGATTTCTGTCTCTGGAATGCTAGGATTAAAGGCGTGTGCTATCACTGCCTAACTAGTGGCTTTTCTGTTCTCTGACCCCAGATAAGTTTATTAAGGTACACAATATTTTGGGGAACACAATACCACCACACATATATTTATTATGTTCATTATTTTATAATATGTGGTTCATGGCTCTCCCAAACAATTGTGATGGTATATTAAGATCAGATTGTGGACCACCATAAGATGCAATAATAGTGAAAATGTACCAAATATTATGAGAATTATCAAAATGTGACAGCCCCCTCCCCAAAATGAAACTAGATATGAAGACATAGACATGTACCCAGCACTCAGGCTGAGGCAGGAGAGTCACAAGTCCAAGCCTGGCTTGGGCTTCTCCTTAGTTACTTTTCTATTTCTGTGTTAAGACCCCATGACCAAGGCAACTTATAGAAGAAAGTTTATTGACTTGCAGTTTCAGGATGTTGAAGTCCATGACCATCATGGTGGAGAACATGGCAACAGGCAGACAGACATGGCACTGGAACAATTAGCTGAGAACTCATATCTAAAGATACAAATATGAGACACTGGAAGTGGTTAGAGTCATTTGTAATCTCAAACCCCACCCCCAGTGACATACTTCTTCCCAACTGCCCAAGCAGTTCCACGGGTAGTGAAGAATTCAAATATAGGAGGCCAGGGTCCCATTTTTATTCAGGCCATCATAGACTTCATAGTGGAACCGTGTTGCAAATAAAGAAAACCAAACCAACCACACAAAAATAATAGGAAGCAAGCACGTTCTCTTGGAACCCTGGTGCCAGTAGACTTGCTGTATAGAGGGTTGCCACAGTCATAAAAGTCTCTATAACAATAATAGGTATGCATACCTGGAGAGATTTGTTGTGGCTCATAGTTCTAGAGAGAGGAAGCCCAGAATACTTTGTGTCTTAGCATGATGAAAAAGCAGGAGAAGCAGGAGCGGCAGAAGAGAAATCTTGAGAGTTTCCTTCACTTTTTTAGAACCCACTGTGTTCACTCATGCAGACCCATGGGGTAAGAGTAGATTCCCACGATAATGCCATGTGTCCCTTTAATGCCTTAACCACCTCTTAACATCCTACCTCCCAATACTGCCATGATGGCCGTCAGATTTCAAGAAGAGTTTCAGACAGGATAAACACTATTCAAACTATAGCGACTCTCCTGTTCCCCAGCTGTTGAACCAGTTCTAGAAGATGGTCACTTTCTTGTTCCTTACTGCTTGTTCTGCTGCTTGCAGTTATTCCTTAGCAAGTTAATTTTGAGCACTTGTATGACTCACATTTTAAGATTTCTGTCTTTTAGGGGTCAGTGTCCTTTGCCTAATCTCTAATGTCTTGAATTATTTAATTATTTCCCAACTTTTTAGTTGTTGCATACCAAACAGTAGTTCTGGTCCATATTTTTTGTGTTTTATCCTTGTTAAAATTCCCATCAGAGTAGTATATTTGTTAGTTGACAAGTTTACATTAATCCATACATTATTCCTTGTAAGCCCATGGATTACACCAGGTTTCATTCTTGATGTGAAATGCTCTATTGTTTTGACAAGTGTCTAGTGGTATGTGTCTGCTGTTATAGTGAATATAGAATACTTTCATTGCTGTACAGTACTCTTTGCCTGTTTGTGCTGCTTTCCTTTCAACCTCTAGTAACCACTGCTCTTTTTTATTTTTTTCCCATTTTCTAGAATATAATATAGTAGCCAAACAGTATACAGCCTTTCAGATGGGCTTCTCTCATATAATAATATATATTTAAGTTTCTTCCACATCTTTTCATGATTTGGTGGCTCATTTCTTTTTAGTGTTGAATAATAGTCTGTCATCTGTTTGAACCACAATTTATTTATCCATTTTTCTTCTGAAGGGTATTTTGGTTTCTTTCACATGTTAGCAATTATGAGTAAAGCTGCTGTAAACATGCATGTCCAGATTTTTGTGTGTATATGTTTATGTATGCGTGTGTGTGCATAGATGTATGTACCCACATATGTTCATACACAAGCTAAAGGTCAACCTTAGGAATTATTCCTTAGGCTCTTCTTTTGAGACAGGGTTCTCTGACCTGGAGTTTACCTATTAGGCTAAGACTGGCTGGCCAGTAAGCTCAGGAATCCATGTTTGCACCTTCCCAGGACTGGGATTTCAAGCAAGCACCATCCTGCCTGGCTGTTAATGTGGTTCTGGGGATCAGACTCAGGCTCTCATGCTTGCGTGGCAAGTTATTTCACTCACTGAGCCCTCTCCCTGGCTCCCAGGTATTTTGTCTCAAGACAGGATCTTGGGAAATTGCCTAGGCTGATTGCACACTCACTGTGCAGCCCACGCTGGCCTTACCTCCTAATTCTCCTGCCCCAGTCTTCTGAATGCTGGGGTTTTAAGTGTGTGCTACCATGCCAAGCTTGTGCAGATTTGTGTGTGTGTGTGTGTGTGTGTGTGTGTGTGTGTGTGTGTGTGTGTGCGCGCGCGCGCGTGCATGTAGCTTAGCTCCTAATAAAGACTGTGCTGGCTAGTTTTTATGTCATCATGACTCAAGCTAGAGTTATTTTGGAATATAGAATCTCAGTTGAGAAAATGTTCCCACCAGATTGGTCTATGGGCAAATCTGTGGTATATTTTCTTGATAGATAATTGATATGGGAGGGCCCAGCTCACTGTGCACAGTGACACCACTTGGCTGCTGCTCCCGGGTGCCATAGAGCAGGCTGATGAGGAGTAAGACAGTAAGCAGCATCCTCCAAGGCCTACATAAGCTCTCACCTCCATGTTCCTGGCCTGTTTGAGTTCCTGCACCATTTGAGGTGTCCTAACTTCCCTCTGTAAAGGAGTATGACTTGAGAGTTGTAAGCTGAAATAAACCCTTTCTCCCTAAGCTGTTTGAGGTCATAGTGTTTTATCACAACCGTAGAATCCCCAACTAAGACAAACCAAGGAGTAGAGTTGCTGCTGGTCATGTGGTAAGGGTTTGTTTAGCTTTGTAAGAAACTGCTAAACTGACTTCCAAACGGCTTAATCATCTTACATTCCCAAGTCAGTTAGTGAATTACCAGACATCATTGCCAGCATTTTGTGTTGTCAGTGTTTTGGATTTTCTTTTTCCATTCCAAAAAGTGTGAAATGATATCTTGCTTGAAAATTCTAATAGCATATACTGGTAAATTTTATTACCATTTGTGTAGCTTCTTAAACCTGTTCAGATCTTTCCCATATTTTAATAGTTCTTCGTTTTCTTATTGTTGAAATTTAGGCATTGTTTGCATTTTTGGATAATAGTTCTTTATTAGCTATGTCTTCTACAAATATTTACCCCCAGCTTGTGGCTTATGTTCTTATTCTCTTGACAGTGACTTTGCAGAACAGAAGTTCATAATTTTAGTGAAATTCAGCACATCAGTTTTTTCTTTCATGGAGCATACCTTTAGTTTTATATCAAAAATGTCTTATCTGAATCCAAACCAAAGGAAAACTATATTTTCTGCTGTTAGGCAAATGCTCCCCATGGGTTTTTGTTTGTTTGTTTTGTGTGTGTATGTGTGTGTGTGTGTTATTGGAGATTGAACCCAAGGTTTGTGTATGATGGGCATATACTCTACCACTGTGTTACATCTCTAGCCCAGTTGCTTTACATTTTATTTCTCAAATTCCAACCCATTTTAAATTAATTTTATGTAGTAATGAAAGGTTAAGTTTATAATCTTTTTTTTTTTTCTTTTTGTATGTAGTTGTATAGTTGCTAGCACAGTTTGCTTGGAAGGCATCTTTTTCCACTGTATCGTGTTTTGCTTCTTTTTCAAAGACTATTATACTAGATGGAAGTTGTATGTTTCTATTTCTGGCCCCTCTATTCTCTACTGTTCCTTTCTGTTATAGTCAGTGTTCTATTGCTGTGAAGAGATACAAAAATCATGGAAACCTTACAAAAAAAAAAAAGGCATTGAATTGGGGCTCTGTCATATTTTCAGAAGTTTAGTCTATTATCATTTTGGTGGGGAGTGTGGCAGCACACAGTAAGACATGGTGTTGGAGAAGTAGCTAAGAGTTCTACGTCTGGATTCACAGGCAGCAGGAAGAGAGAGTGACACTGGGCTTCTGAAACCTTAAAGCCCACCCCCTGTGACATACTTCCTCTAACAAGGCCACACCTCCTAATCCTTGTCATTAGTGCCATTTTTTGATGACTAATCATTCAAATATAGGAGCCTATGGGGGCCATTCTTATTCAAACCACCACATTCCATTCCCTGACCCCCATGGGCTTATGGCTATGTCATAATGTAAAAATGCATTCAATCCAACTTCAAAAGTTCCCATAGTCTATAACAGTATCAGCACTGTTTAAAAGTCCAAAGTTTAAAGTCTCTTCTGAGACTCAAGGAAATCTTTGTAACCCCTACAAAATCAAAATAAAAAATCATTTCACCTACTTCCAATATACAGTGGCACAGAATACACATTACCATTCCAAAAGGGAAGAAAAGGAGACTAGTGAGAAAATACTGGACCAAAGCAAGACTGAAAACCCGCAGGGCAAACCCCAAACTCTGCATCTCCACATGTCTGATGTCAAAGTGCTCTTCAGATCTCCCAATACATTCAGCTTTGTTTACTGCAACATACTCCTCTCTCTTGGACTGGTTCCACACTCTGCCAAATTTTCCTTGGCAGGTATCCCATGACTCTGGCATCTCCAACATCCTGGGGTTTTCAAGGTAATCCAGGCCTCACCTTCACAGCTTCAGTCAGTGGCCTCTTTGGGCCTCCATACAGGGGCAACCCTGACACCCAGCTGAACTCAGTGGCTTTCTTAGCCACTGAGGGAGATTCTCCACCACTTTTTGTATTTTTGACTCTCAAGTCAGAACCACGTGGCTGAAGCTGCCTAGTTCTACTGCTTCTGGGGCTAGGGGATGGCGCCCTCCTTCAATTACACCTGCATCTGCTTTCAGTTGTTGATGGTGTCCTTCACTGCCTAAGCTTTGCTTTAATCCCTCTTCACAAGTTAGAAGCTTAGTCTTGCCCCGAGGTCAACATTTCCTTTATTCCATTTAACACTGGGCTTTTCTTTAAACTTTTTAATCTCCTTCAGTCCTCAGCCACTGAAGTGGCTCCAACGTTATATTTTTTGGTGCTTCTTTTCATCTCAAGGTGTACATTTTCTATTTTTCCATACTCAGTTTGATCCTTTTCATTATAAATCTGCATAAAAGTAACCACTAATAACCAAATGACAGAATCAATACTAGGCTGTCTTGAAAGCTCTGGCAACATCATTGACCTAAAATTCTTTAAGTTAGCCTCAGGCAGATTTTTTTAGATAAGATCAAAGAGCAGCCACATTCTTCAAAATTACACAAGAACCATTTCTAATTACTAATATTATTCCTCTTTGAAACCTCTAAAACTGGGCCCTCAGAGTCCTCAGCACCACTGTCTTCCATGCTCCCACTAGAATGGCCCATTAAGCCCTACTTAAAGTATCCAACCATTTTTCTAGTCCAGAATCCTAAAATCTTCCATATTACTCCAACAAACAGCATGGTCAGGTCTGTCACAGCAATACCCCACTCCTTATACCAATTTCTGCCTTGGTCACGTTTCTGTTTCTGTGAAGAGACTCTATGACCATGGCAACTCTTACAACAGAAGTATTTAATTGGAGCTTGCTTACAGTTTCAGAGGTTTAGTCCATTTTCATCATGATGGGGAACATGGCAGCACATAGGCAAAGGGTGTTAGAGAACTAGCAGAGCTCTACATCTGGATCTGTAGGCAACAGGAAGAGAGAGACACCGAGCTTGGCTTGGGCTTTTGAAACCTCAAAGTCCACTCCCAGTGACACACTTCCTAATCCTTCTCAGTAGTACCACTCCCTGAAGACTAAGCATTCAAATATAGGAGCCTTTGGGGGTCATTCTTCTCAAACTACCACACTCTCCATTTTCCCCTTTTAGTGCCTACATCTTTACTCTTGAGCTTTATCATAATTCTTAGGTGTTGACTCTCTTTCAATTTTATTGTCCTTCGATATTTTATGGGCTAGTTTGGATTTTATGTCTTTCCTTTTGTGATGGTCAGCTTTCTGTCTCTGAGATAAAATGAATGAGAAAATCATCTCAAAGGTAGAAATGTTTGTTTTGGTTTATGATTTCAGGGGCTTCAGTCTGTGATAGCTTGACCCTATCACTTCTGGCTGATCCAAGACCAAACATGGTTCAGAGTTTTTAGTAGAGCACACTGCACCTCTTCTGCTGGCTATGAAATAGAGAAAGTGAAAAGAAAGGCCCAGGGGCAAGAAATAGACCCTTCAGTGGCATTCCTCCAGTGACATTCTTCCTCAACTAGATGCACCTCTGACAGTTTCCACCACCTCCTGATGGACCATTCAGTTAGGAGCCCATTGATGGATTGTCTTTCTGACAGCTCTGCTCCTCTGAACATTGCTGCCTTAAGTTAAGGACCAAGTCGTGAACACATGAACCTTTTGGGGACATTTCAATCAAACTACAATACCTCATTAATTTTAGAATCATTTTATTGATCTATAGATCAAACAGAGAATGCTGAATAATCTTGACTATTTAGTCTTCCTATCTGTGAACTTCTGTTATCTTTTCAATTATTTAGTTACTTTAAATTTTTTTTAGAATTTTATTACTTCCCTCATGTTGATTTGATATATACTTTATTAGCTGCTTTATTATGTATAACTTCACATTTTGGATGTTCATGTATAAAGTGTGTATGTAGAGAGAGAGAGAGAGATGGTCTCCTCCTTATGTATCCTTTGCTGGTATGGAACTCATTATGTAGACCAGGCTGGGTGTGAACTCACAGAAATCAAGGATTAAAGTCATGTGCCATCACATAATGCTTAATTTTTTTTAAATTATTACTTTGGAGTCCATTTGTTGTTCCTTGTTGAGATATAACAAGCCAGTTAGGTTTTGTGCACTAACCATGTTTCCTGTATCCTTATTATAACTTTAGTAGATCTCATAGTATATTTATTCTTTTGGGATTTCTGTATAAATGATCAAATAATTTTAGACAAAGGCATTTTTATTTCTTCTCAATCTGAACAACTTTTTATTTTTCCTTTTTGTTTTATTGCGCTATTCAGGGCTTCCTGTTTGATGTCTTCGGGTGGTGAAGATAACATTGGTATTGTATTTCTGGCCTCTCATCCATAAATATATTAGCTACAGACTTTCTGTGAACACATTTTTTCCTTTTATTGAGAATAGATTTTTTTTCCTCATATAATTTATTCTGATTAGGGTTTCCCCTCCCTCTACTCCTCCCAGATCCTCTTCACCTTTCCTCCTATCCAGACCCACCCCTTTCTGTCTCTCATTAAAAAACAAAACAAACAGGCTTCTAAGGGATAATAATAAAACAAAACAAAAACTAATACATCAGAATTGGGCAAAACATACAAACAGAAGGAAAAGAGCCCAAAAGAAGGTACAAGAAACAAAGACCTATTAATCACTCACTCAGGAATCCCATAAAAACACTGAACTGGAAGCCATAATATATATATATATATATAAAGGACCTATAGGGTAAAAAGAGAAAAAATAAAATGAAATAAAAAAAAAGTAAGATTAAAAAAAGAAAGAAGCAGCCCTGGCATGACATTATGAGACAAGGAACCTCCAAGGATGATGTTAAGTTTGTTTTCTGTTGTCCATCTACTGTGGGGCATGCAGCCTACCCTTTAGAGGTGTTTGTTTCCCCAGTGAGACTCTTGAAAGAAACTAAATTTTTATTTTCAAGTCGTTATCAATTGGAGATTGTGTCTGGGTTAGGATGGGGGCATGTGTCCACTTCTTCTTTCAACTCTAGGGCCCCATCTTTTTTTGGGGGAAATAGCCCAAGAAAAGGCACAAGAATCAGAGACCCCACTCATTAATTCATGCAGAAATTCCATAAAAATACTAAATTGGAAGCCATAATATATACACAGAGGACCTGGTGCAGACCTATGCAGACCCTGTGCATGCTGCCTAATTCTCTTGTGATTCTTAGGAGCTTTTCCATGTTGATCTAGAGGGCCCTTTTTCTTGGTCCTCCATCCCATCTGGCTCTCACACTCTTTCTGCCTTCTCTTCTGTGGGGTTCCCTGAGACCTGAGGGGAGGGATTTAATGGGGATATCGAATTTAGGGTCCAGTGTTCGATGGTTTCTCACGCTGTATAATGTCTGGCTGTGGGTCTCTTTATTTGTTCACATCTGCTGTAGGAGGAAATCTCTTTGAAGATGGCTGAGCAAGACACCTATCTATGACTATAACAGAACGTCATTAGGAATCATTTTATTGCTATGCTCTTTTAGTAGAACAGTGGTGTTTGATTTTACCCTAGGTCCCTGGGCTATCGAATCTCAGGTTCTTGTCATTCAAGAGCTGTTGGATATTAGGTTCCATCTCCTGGAGTGGGCCTTCAGTCTAAGCAGATATTGGTTGGTGACTCCCACAGACTTTGTGTCACCATCGCACTAGCGTATCTTGCAGGCAGGACACCATTGTAGGGCAAAGGTTTGTGGCTGGGTTGGTGTTTACGCATCTCCTTTGGTAGTGTGCAGAATACGTGCTTTACCATATATGCTAGAATGTAAGGATGAAAGCTTTATATAGGCACCAGCTTCACTTTGCTGTGGCCAGTGAGTTGTGTAGGTGTTGTTCTCAGCAATGGGTCCTTGATATCAGTTTGTTAAGAGCAACCTATAGTTTTGGCAACAGTCTGGGTTGTTTGCAGGTTCCCATGGGACCCCTTTGGCCATCAGCCTAATTAAATATAACTCAGTCCTGATACTGGAAGTTTCATTTGATGACAAGGAATATCCAGTTGGGGTTCTGTCTTCCCTGTTATTTGGCAATTTCATTTTGATCACCTTCTTATGTATATATTTTATGAAGCTTCTTCTGTGTTAGGTTTCCACACTACCCCTCAGTGGTCCTTAGTTTTAGCTGTTTCTCTCTCTACATTTGATCTTCCTAGTCATGTCCCATCCCCATAACTATTCTGTTTTCTTTGTCTAGGGAGATCTTTTCGTGTTTCCTCTAGTCCCTTATTCTACAACTGATCTCTGTGACTCCATGGATTGTAGCTTGATTATTGTTGACTTAACAGCTGATATTCTGTGGATGTTCTTTATTAAATTAAGGAAGTACCTCTCAATTTGTAATTTTCTGGATATTTTTAAAATCACTAATGAATATTAGAAGCTAAACTCTAGATCAGTTATGTTCCCTGTATAAAAAATGAGACCTGTGATGTCATTTGTTTTTCGAGACAGGGTTTCTCTGTGTAGCTTTGCGCCTTTCCTGGAACTCACTCTGTAGCCCAGGCTGGCCTTGAACTCACAGAGATCCGCCTGGTTCTGCCTCCCAAGTGCTGGGATTAAAGGCGTGCGCCACTGCGCCGCCGCCGCCGCCGCCGCCGCCGCCGCCGCCCAGCCTGTGATGTCATTTCTTTGTGTGAATTATTTAGCTGGTGCTACTAATTTGCTGTCAGCCTGTGGATGGAACCTGAAGAAACCAGGGTCGAATCAACAGACTTTTTGGGTGATTCTCTTGCTACTTGCTTCTCTGATCATGTTAAGGAAAAATAAGAAAGAAAATCTGAAAGCTACTACATCTTATATTAAGGCATAGACACCTTAAAACTTAAAACTGTGTGCATTTCATGCTGGGTAGTGTCCTACACTCTGCTGGAGGGTGCAGTAGGAAAGTAGAATTTCTCTGCCTTCAAGATACTTACACATTTCTTTGAGATAGAGGAAAATTAACAAGCAAGTCAGTCACAGTCCAGGGAGGAGCTTAGATCAGCCGTACACTGAGTTCTGTATTCAGTCTTTAAGGAAGGAATCTTGGTTGTTCATCTTTTGGGCATAGGGCCAGGTAAGCCTGAACTTGCCAGGTTCATGATTTTCTGGGAGTAGAGTTAACTGCCTCCTCAGATGTATTATGTAACTAAAATGGTTGACTAACCTGGTATTTACCCCAGCATGTCTTGTCAAACTGTGATTGAGTCGGGGAGGTTAGCTCTTACCTTTCTCTGTGACTCTGCCACTCCTGCATCACCTGTGCACAACCAAGAATGTCCTTAATACTGACTGCTGCCTAGCTGGGCGGTGGTGGCGCACACCTTCAATCCCAGTACTTGGGAGGCAGGCAGGCGGATCTCCGTGAGTTCAAAGCCAGCCTGGGCTACAGAGTGAGTTTCAAGACAGGCTCCAAAGCTACACAGAGAAACCCTGTCTTGAAAAAACAAAAACAAACAAACAAACAAAAACCCCGACTGCTGCCAGCTCAGCCTGTGCAAGTAGGATGAGGTTTCCTGACATGGTAGTATCTTCTTTCTTTTGTTCACATATAAAACTTAGGTGAAGAGGAAATCCAAGCACAGAAGAAAGAAGCTCTTCTGTTTCAAGGCTTTTATAGCACATTTAGTACATAGCTCAACCTTACTGTTTTAACTGTGTTAACATATTTCAACTCGCTAGTTTTCTTTTTTCATATTTCAAAAATATAGGCTAATGAGAATACTATTCTCCCGTTTTTATTCAATTTTATTTATTGTGTGTGTGAAGGGGCACACGTGTCCTGACATGAGTGTGGAAGTCAGAGGACTACTTCCAAGAGTAAGTTCTCTTTCAACCATATGAGTTCCGAGGATAAAGCTCGGATGGTCAGTCTTGGGCATGAGCATTTACCCGCTGAGAATTTCATCGTCCCAAGAAGCTTTTTTTTTTTTTTTTTAACCTTGTGAAATTCCAATCAGTTTCACAGATTTATGTTCTGATAGCTTAAGTTGTAATTTTCTCATACTTTAGTTTTGTTTTCAAAATACTTGTCGTCACCACTTGGTGGAGCTCTTTTATAAGCTAGAATATTGTTAAAAAGAAAGCTCAAAAAAATTGTCACTAATTTGGGGTTGTCATTAGGGTGGTTCAAATGAACACAACTAAATGATAGAGTAATAGATAGCCATATAAAGTGTTGGTTGTATATTTTGATTTGAAGTGTTAATATATAATTGAAGTTTTGATGTTTTTACATTTTTTGTCATGTATTTCTAATTTTTCTATGCTGCTTTCATAAATTTAGCAGTTTTTATTGCTGCATCTCCTATTTTGCAGTTATGTTAATTAGGAATTAATGAAGAAAATGAAAATTGCTTATTATCCTAATAGCTCTAAAGATAAGAACCCATTTTAGAGGTACTAAATTTCTTTTCTTTTTTGTTTGTTTGTTTTTACATAATTAGAGTAAAGAAATGTAAATAGTTTTGTAGTTTATCTTCCCACATAACCATTGTATCTTGGGCATTTTTCCATGTGCTTATACTATTCTTTGAAAATGTCTTAGGATTTTGTATGATCCCATAATACAGCTCTAGCATTATTTAGTCATTCATTTTAAGATATTTAGGTGTTTGCGACTGTTTGGGGTATATAAGTAGCTATTAGAACATCTGTTACAAGGATCTTGACCCAACTCTCTAGTTATTTTCTATTTTGTGTGTGTGTGTGTGTGTGTGTGTGTGTGTGTGTGTGTGTGTGTATAGATAGATAGATAGTCTATTTTCACTGGATGAATCCTAAGCTGTACGATGGAAGGCTTCTAAGGATCTTGACACATATTAACAACATATCATTCTGTTGACACTATTCTAAGATTTAGTAGGTTCAGGATCTGGTTTCTGAAAGGTACTTTTTAAAAAAAAGTTTGCAAAGTGTTTATCTATTTTTCTCCACAAATTTTACCTTTTTGTGTGTGGTTGTTTTGACTGAGAAGTGGTTTTTTGTTGTTTTAATAATTTGTAAAGTGCTATTCAGAGCCCCCTTTTCATAATTTTCAGTGTTTCTTTTTAAATGTATGTGTACTTGTGTGTATGTGCACACGAGTGCAAGTGCTCATGAAGCTGGAGGTCACAGGGTCAGATCATGGGTATGAGCCACCTGATGTGGGTGCTGGGAACCTATCTTGAATTTTCTGCTAGGGTGGTATATGCTGTGGACCACTCAGCCATCCTTCCAGCCCTCTTCTTATAATTTTCAAGAAAAAAAATTATTTGTGAGCTTTTGACAATAAGGTTTATCGAATTATAACAAAACAAAACAAAATAAAAAAAACCCAGACTAGTTTTAGATTTAGGTTGTAAGTTGGATTGGAAATAAGGCCTGGAGCTTAACAGAGCCACCGTGCTGGGAAGTAGACTGAGACAAGGCACTCTGTTTGGAGAGGATGGCGGTGCTGTGGGAGGGGTGCTTATTAAAAGAAGGGTGGGAACTGACCCTGGAGTTAACTACTGTGAAGCTGTGAGGCAGAAAAGAGCAGGAGGATGTTAGAGCACTTCAGAGGCTAAGGAAAAGGGCTCACAGAGGTAGGCTGAAGGAAAAAAATTAGATGAGTGTGACTCTTCAGCCATATCATTAAAATGTAAATGCAGATTATGAGTTAAAAGTATAGCACTCTTGGTGGAATTGACAGAAATAGCAAACTCATCTAAAAACGTCCAGAATCTTTAAAGCTGCAATAATTTTAACACTGTAGTATTGGTTGTTGTAGGTAGATCAGTAGAATAGAATAGAGAATTTGGAAATAGACCACGAATTTATTGTCAGTTTGTTTTCTAGAGAGGTGCAAAAGTAATTCAACAGGGGAGGCTATTCCTTTCAACAGACGAAGCTGGAGCAACTGGATATCGAGCTGTAAAAAATTCACTTCCAGGGTCTGAGAGACGGCACAGTGGATAAAGGTGCTTGTTGCCAAGCTTGAGAGCCTGAGTTGGATCCTTGGAATCCACGTGGTGGAAGGAGAGGACCAACTCCTGCCAAATTGTCCTCCAACCTTTATAAGCATGATGTGGATCACCAATAAATAGGAATTAAAAGAATTCATTTTCTATCTTTTAATATTTATAAAAACTAGTTCAAATGAGTCCTAGACCTAAAACTCTATAGAGTGTGACATATAAGAAATCATTGCGAAACTGTTAGAAAAAACTTTCATAGATATCACTAAAAGTATGAGCCATAAAAGAAAAAAAAAAACAACAAATAGAGTTAAACCAAATTTTAAAGCTACTACTCCTTGAAATACATCATTTAAGAAAATGAAAGGCTGGGGAGATGAGTCAGTGGACAAAATGCTTGCTGTATAAGCATGAAGACCTGACTTAGATTACCAGCACTCAAGCAAAGAGCTGTAACTCCAGTCCTGGGGCAAGGGCAGCAACAGAGACAGGTCAGTTGTGGGGGGTCCCTCACTAGTCAGTCTAGCTGTAGCAGTCCTAAAAGATAGTGGAGAACAATTGAGTAAGATAGCCAAAGTTGACCTCTAGCTTACACACACACATACACACACACACACACACACACACACACACACACACACACACACACGAAGGGAATGAAGGAAGGAATGAAGGAAGGAACGAAGGAAGGAAGAAATGAAAAAGAAAATGCAAAGTGACCACAGGCTGTAGTTCAGTGGTAGGGCTATATTCTAATACAATTTGAGGTTCTTAGGGCTGGGGATGTAGCTCAGTGTTAGAAAGCTTGTTTGCCTAGCATTGTTTTAGTCCCCAGCATCACAGAAAAGCTTTATTTCTGTGTTTAAAAACAATGAGTAAGCAATATAATACATTTTAGCCGTTTTAGTTATGAAGAATGTAAGAGTTTTCTTAGAAAAGACTATGGTGGATATAGGCAGGTCTACTGAGGACAGTGATGCTCCACAGAGGCAGGTGGCTGGAGGCAAAGAAGCAAACAGGAATTACGATAGGTAAGTATAAAAATTCCAAAAGTCTGGATTAGGGCTTTGCTTACCGTAGAAGCAAACAACTTCCATATCTTAGTAGTTTCTAAGAAAATAACCTTTTTAAGGAATATAGGCAACGAGGAGGACACCAGAAGACAGGCTAACGTGGAAGGGAGAAAGTTTACAGACCCCAACCCTTCATAAAAACCTACAGGCATCTGAGGAATGCTGAGGCAGGAGAAATAGTCTTCCGCAGGGAAGAGCACACCAATTGGTTATCCTGTACCAAATGGTCAGCCCTGAATATGTACTTACAAGTAACGTATAGATTAAGTTGTATTTATGTATTTAGGAACACACGCGCACTGCACAACAATGAAAAAGAGGCCATGAATTTGAGAGGACAGGGGTAGGGATACATGGGAGGGGTTGGAGGGAAGAAAGGGAAGTGGGAATGATGTAATTATATTATAATCTCAGAAAATAAAAATTTAAAAACATAGGCAAAAGTTGATGTTTTATTTGCTGAGAATATTTCACTGTCATTGTAATGGGTGAATCAATATTCAGTTTCAGTAGTGGAAATATGTAACATAGTTTCTGAATCAAATTTGTTGAGTTAGTTTTCTTACATTAAACTATATGAGTTTAAGTACATAGTTCAAAAAGTTGATAGATACATTTACCTATATAATTACCAAAGATTAGAACTTTCTGGTCACAAAAGGGTTCTCTTACCATCTTTATAGTCATTCCCCAGCACATCCCCTTGTCCCTGGGTAGCTGCTGATCTAGTTTCTGACATTAAAGATGAGTTTTTTATCTTTTCTGGAACTGTGTATGGAAGAATATGCTACTATTTTGAGTCTAGCTTTTTCTTTTTTGGTGACTTTTTCTCAATGTAATGATTTTGACTTATCTGTTGCTACATTTATTGGTACTTTCCCTTTTGTTAAATAGCATCTGTTGCATACTTCTATTACAGTTTGTTTATAGAGTTACCTGTGGTTATTTATTGCTATTGTATTTGGTTCGCTTCTAGTTTATTATTAGCAGTGTTTTAATTTCTTCTGGGTATAAATATTGGGAGTAGAATTGCTAAGTGATGTAGAAAGTATATATTTAGGTTTACAGAAACAGGCCAAACTTGTTTTTCAAAATAGTCATACCATTTTCAGTTTATTATTGGTATTCACTTGTCTTCTTATACTTCTTCCTTACTAACAATTAATATTGTAATTCTTTTTAAATTTCAATTATTCTTATGGCTCTATAGCTATATTTAAAAGTATTTATATTAGAAGGAAAAGCTTATAGTTGGATGATGGTAAATTATCTATTATCTATAATCATTTGATAGTCCGATACTCTCATTCTTCAGCTGGTACATGAGAATCCAGATGTGTAAAGTGTCTTACATCTGTCCTCTTAGCAAGTAGTTCTGCCTGCTCATTAGACCATTAGATAATCTGACACTTCATTTTATCTTAATACGATCCAGATTTTACCTACAAGATATATACATTTAGAAGGTGGCATATACTGTGGAGGGGAAAGGATGAGACTGAAAAAATAGTTTACTTACAGTGTTAGCCATTTCTCATCAGTTACTAAGTGTATGCTGGACACTATGCCCAAGGCTTTAAACATAGTCTCATTTAATTCTTATTAAGTGAGATTTGCATTCAGTCCATTGTGTTAGGTGGATTATTTAAGAAATTGCACAAAGCCAGTAAATGCTTGAATGAACAAAAGGAAATAAAAACGGATAAATTAGAGCAAAAGAAGTATACCCTGATAAATAAGAGAGCTTTTTTTTTTTCTGGGAAAAAAGTTTAAAGTTATAAAATTATAGAATCTTTTAATGTGGCTTTAATAATATTGGGCTACTAAGAAACTGTTTCAAAGAACTGACTGACTCTAAGTTTCCCAAAGTTTAACTTTTTAATACTCCTTGTAATTTTTTTGCCTTATAATTTAAAATTTGAGTGTTATATTAATATAAAGTGAAATATTTTCAAGTATATGCCATTGTCAGAATTTAAAAATACATTTTTATGTTTGATGAGGAAAATCATATGAAATTCAGCTTTAACATGGTATCCAGTGTGTGAATGGCTTAATAAAATATTTGAACCTTGTTATTCCTAGGAAGGATATATTCAAAAGAAGAAGGAACTCTGGGGCATCTGTATCTTTGTTGCAGCAGTTGACCTAGATGAGATGCCATTCACTTTTACTGAGCTACAGAAGACCATAGAAACCAGGTAAAAACTCTGTCATAAAAGGTCTGCCATTTAAAAGTGCTTTTAAAGTTTTAATACACTTTAAGAAGTTGGTGGAAATGCTATAATTAAATTAAACATAACAGATTCAGGATAAATAGTGAATTGCCATTCTCTGATAGGGTTGGTTAAAGTTTAGTTTTTTTTTTTTTTAAAGAATTTATTATTTTTTCTTTTATGTTTTACCTGCATGTAAGTGCACCATGTGCAGTGCCTGAAGAGAGCAGCAGTTCCTTTGGAACTGGAATTATGGGTGGTGTGAGTCATCATGTGAGCACCCATATAAAGACACACACACACACACACACACACACATACACACACATACACACCCCTAATTAGAAGTAAAAAAAAATAAATAAATCTTTTAAAAAGTAGTGAGTCTATCTTAAATAAGATTTATTTAACTTAAAGATTTTAGCATAGTAGATGTTTTAATTACATACATTTAAAAACTGATATATATTCAGTATTGATTATAACACTTGACCCAGAAATTCCTTAGCACATCTTTTTTTGACCTTTAAAAGTATATTAATTTGTTCTCAAGTAATTAGCATATTTTGTATTAAATGAACTTACAGGACTTCTGTTATTTCCTTTTTAGTATATTTACAAAACACAGCAGTAAGTAATTTTACCAGATTGGTAAATAAATGTATTTCTTCTTAAATGAGATAATCTATAATGAAATATAATTGGCATTTTAGTTAAATTAAGCAGATTTAATTACTATATTTTATAGCACTTTTCTTACTACCTTTAAATAAAGTATGTAAGAAACAAAGGCTTTGTACAAATACATAAATGCATACGTGTATATCTAAAAATGTATAAATAGCATAAAGAGTTCACAAGAGTCAATGCCTATAATACCATGGGCACTAAACTCCTCTCTGTCATCTCTTAAATTACCCTTAGAAAAAGACAACTTTGTTATAACAAGTTTCCATGGTATTCATTGCCTCTTAGGACAGGTATTGTTGTACTCCTGTAAACATTGGACTGCTCTAAGGTTGGTTTCTTTTTTTTTTTTTTCTGGGTTCTATACATTTTCTCAATATACTTTTTTCTTTCTTTTCTCCCACACCCTCTTCTTTTCTTCTAACCATATGCAGCATAAGTAAATGTAAACAAAGGACCTCATGGAGAATGACAATTCATTCTTTGACCCAAGCCCTCTGTTTTAATCTTAGCATTTCTTACTAGCTTTCTAAACCGTTAAGATGAAATTTCAAAGCAGTTTTTTTCTAGGGAGCATCTTGATATGCATTGTCTTCTGCCATTCCTGCTTCCTTATTTATTTTTCCACGTAGCTTATCAACACTGCCTCATCCCCTCTATGTCAGGTCATGAAAACTCTATGTCAGGTCATGAATATCTTTTGTCAAGTGTTCTTTGCCTTCTGCTGATTAGCTCAGCCTTTTTTGTTTGTTTGGTTTGAGGTGTAACCTCGTATTGTCCAGGTGGGTCTCAAACTCCTAGACCTTACTGATCTACCTTAGATTCCCCAGTGCTAGGACTAGAGACATGTGCTTTCTTACCTGCTGTAGCTGAGGATGTTTCTGGTTGTTGGACATTCTATAAGAGTTGCAGTGACTACTCTTTGGTTCACTTAACTGCTTTGGTATAATCTCATATACAAAGTTAATTAGAAATTAATATATGAAGTCAGGCATAATAGTGTATGGCAGGGTGATCGCTGAGTTCAAGACCAGATTGGTCTACATAGTGTGTTCCAGGTCAGTCATGGATATGTAGTGAGATCTTGTGTCAGGAGTAGTAAGAAGAGATGATAATTGATGTATGAGATGTATCTGATAACTTCTGTCTTCACTGCCCTAATGAAAGGATGTATATTGCAGATTAGTTTTTATAGAAAACAATAATGAATGAGTAGAAGTCATTAACAATTTAAATTTTTAGCCAGCTTTTCCTTTTCTTTCTCCAAATATTCAGTCTTGAAGCTTTTGGTAAGGCAAAAGAAATGCCAAGTGGTGCAGAAAAGGTATCAGAGCAAGGGGAGGTAGACATTCACATGGGGGGCATCTACATGGGCAGAGCAACCTGACGTGGGGTGGGCAGCCTGCCATGAGCTGTCTGGTACGCAGTGTCAGAGACCAAGCAGGGTGCTCTGGGCAGCTAGTTTGAGAGAGATCCTACAAGGGAGATGTGGGAAGGGGTGGAAGCGGTGCACAGTGTTAGTCTGTCCTTGTTGGGGAGTAGAAGACTTTGGGGGTGAAAGATGGCTGTTTGTTCAAAGAATAAGTAAATAAGAACAGTTTTTGAATAAGAAAATGGAAACACTAAAGTGAACTCTATGGTTTTGTGTTGGGTTGAATTGATGGGAACTTATTTAAAAAACATACAGATACAGATGACTGTTTAGTAATGGGTACAGAGTGTCTCATAAATGTGAAAGACTGCATTTTAAATGTTTTCTGTGTACAAGCAGTAAATGTTTGAAGAGAGAGATATGCTTACTTATCTTCATTATGCAGTGCTTACATGTATGAAAACATCACATGGTGCTCCCCTAAAATGTTCAATTATTGAACTTTTATGCATCAGTTAAAAAGAAATTTAAGCTGGGCGGTTGTGTCACACGCCTTTAATCCCAGCACTCGGGAGGCAGAGCCAGGCGGATCTCTGTGAGTTTGAGGCCAGCCTGGGCTACCAAGTGAGTTCCAGGAAAGGCACAAAGCTATACAGAGAAACCCTGTCTTGAACCGCCCCCCCCCCCAAAAAAAAAGAAATTTAATTAAAAACCTATACACATATATTTAGAAACAAATATACATACTTTCTATGCCCCTGCTTTTCTTGTTTTCTTAACTTTAAGTAGATATAGTCAGGGGTAGGTAGATATTGGGGCATGGGTTACTTCTGGTAAAATGCAAAAACAAATGCAACCCTTCCAAAGGACATACAGTGATTTACTGTAGAGCAAGTAATCTTCTGAATTGAAATATATATGCCTTGAAAATGAAATAACAAATTTTGATAGATACTCATGCATTATTTTTCTATTCTTTATAGTGTCTATAAATTCTTTGACTTAATAAAAGAAATTGATACCAGTACCAAAGTTGATAATGCTGTGTCAAGACTATTGAAGAAGTACAATGTGTTATGTGCCCTCTACAGCAAATTAGAACGGTAAGATAAAGTTATATTAGGCTTACACCTTTGTTTTTTGTTTTTTATTTTTATAACCAAATTTTTCACATCACTGTTCAGTTAGATTTAATCTGAGAACTGTTAGATATTTAATAAAAGTATTATTATCTCATAGCCTTATCCATTTTGCTATTATTTTTTATTAATTCACAGGTAATTTATCTATTCATAAACATTCAGAATACTTGCCCCAAATTAACTATTTTTACCAGCCTTTCCTTTCATTTGCTTCTTCAGACTTTGAGCTTGCTTCCCAGCTTGTTTATTAGAATTTGTAGTTCTGAATAGTGATCTAAATTTTAACTTCTTCCAATTTAGAAAGAAATCATATTGTCAATGGAAGGTGTGTGATCTATGTTACTAAGTTGCGATCTGTGCTCCAAGTGGTAGTTGGGAAGACTCCACCAGCACTATTCAACTGGAAAATCATGACTAAACTTTGCTTTCATTTTTTTTAAATGTATTTTTCATATCAATTATAGTCTTCTAACCCCAGTATTATAGTTCTTAATATGACATATATCTGTTACTGTTTGTTTTGGAGCTCACTACATTTGAGCAAGAACATATGAAAAAGTAATGTTTTAGCTCAATAAGTAACTTTGTATTAGGATGATAAAAAGAAAGGAGAAAAGTGGAGGCTGGGTATGGTGGCACACACTTTTAATCTCAGCACTCAGGAGGCAGAGACAGGCAGATCTCTGTGAGTTCGAGCAGGCAGATCTCTGTGAGTTGGAGGCCACAGTTGTCTACATAGTAAGTTGCAGGACAGCCAGGGCTACATAAAGAGATTTTGTCTCAAAAATATAAAAGGAGGGTCCTTAGATATTTTGGGGTGAATGAGCATGGGGACAGCTAGAAAGAGGTATCTTCACAGAGGCACGCAACTATTTTCTTTGCCTTTGTTTTTTAACTGGTGTGTTACTAAAACTAGAGAGTTGTGATGATGGAAGTGAAAAAAAAATGGAGGGAAAAGGCTCCAAAAGTTGGGCTTGCGATTGTTCTCCTCTTTACTCCGCCTCCTCTCTTTTGACCTAGAGTCTCATACATATCAGTCTAACCTTAAACATATAGATCTAGGCTACATCCCCAGCATACCCCCATCCTACTTATTTTTTGAGACAGGCCATCCTAGCCTGGTCTTGAACTCATATCCTACCTCAGCCTCCTGGATACTGGGATCACAGGCATGCAAAACCATTTCTAGATCTGCCCTAGAATTTTTTAAATAATGCCTTGACTTTTCTTTTCCCTTCCTCCTCTCCTTCCTTCTTCCCTCCTTCCTTTCTACTTCCCCCTCCCTCTCTCCCTCCTCCCTCTCTCCTTCCTCCCTTCCTCCCTCCTTCCTAGACAGGGTTCCTCTGTGTAGCTATGTAGCTATAGCTGGTCTGGAACTCACCACATAGACTAGGCTGGCCTTGAACTCACAATGATATCTCTGCCTATTAAAGATTTCCTACCATGAGGCCTGGCCTTTGCTATTTTTCTTTGCACAAGAAAAAAAAAAGAATTTCTTTTTAATTATTAAAAAAGAAATGACAAATAAGTTGCCTAAGAAGTGTGAACTGATTATAGAGTACTTGGATAGTATAGGTAGCCCTAAACAAAGTGAGAATCAAGAAAATATTTCAGTGCTAGAGACTATCATTTTGCAATGTTTCTTTCCTTAGGCTACAGTTTTACATTAATGACCTCATAATATTAATATATGTATGTATATATGATTTATATATGTATATATAAATCATACACACATATACTGTTTTATTTCTTTAAAATTTAATAGTGATCTTTTAAAATTCTTTAAATGTTTCCATAACCACTTAATTCATCATCTCTGCAGTTTTCATAAGACTATGGCCCCAATTATGAAAAAGTTCAGAGATTTCTGTCATGATATTATTTAGATTTCTGAAAATTTGAAAAAACTTTACATAACCCCATTTTAAGTGTTATAACTATAATCAAATAACTAATGTATTTGTAGTGTTAAATACATAAATTAGCATATACTATGATTGTGACAGTGCACAAGGAAACACCAGGCCAGTAGTGCATAGCATGAAATGCTTCAAAAGCAGCTTTCAGAATTGTAGTAGAGGCTTCCCATCCTTAATAAACAAAGTAAGCAAAAACTTCACTGAAACAATTGGTAAGGAAATTATAGTGGACTGGAGAGATGGCTCAGTGGTTAAGAGTACTTGCTGCTCTTGCAGATTATGGGAATTCTAACCCAGCATCCACTTCTGGTGACCCACAACTACCTGTAACTCCAGCTTCTGGCCTGTGCAGGGCACCTGCATAGATGTGTGTATAAACAACAGAGATACAGACTCATAAACATAAATAAGAATGAATTGAATCTTTAAGAGCGAAAGAAAATTCTACACAAATCAGTACTAAAAGACAAACAAAAACAAAAAACAAAACCATCAGATTATTTCTAGATCTAGAATTTGAGGGCTAGGGATCATTTGGGGTACTTTTTGCTACAATAATTTTATTATTTAAAAAAAGTTACTACTTTTTGCTATAATAATTTTTTTATTATTAAAATATAATTACATCATTTCTCCCCATTCCTTTTCCTTCCCCTGACTCTTCCCAGACCCCCCACCTTGTGCACCTGCTTCCTTTTAAATCTGTTGCCTCATTTTCTTTGATGTTGTTACATGTATACAAAATCTGTAATTATAACCTGCTGAGTCAATTTAATGTTACTTCTGTGTATATGATTTCAGGGCTAACCATTTGTTATTGGATAACCAGTTAATGGTCTCCTCCCTGGGGAAAATTATTTTCCTGCTCTCAGCATTTCTTAATTGCCTGGAGTTATTTGTCTAGGGGTTGGGCCCTATAAGATTTCTCCATCCACATTTCTACTATAATAATTTTAATTGGATAATTCTAGGTAGTTTTACTCTCTTGTCTGGCATCAGTACTCTGCTTTGATACCAGTTTCAGTTTTCAGGTTATTTATTTATTTATTATATTATCCACTTATAAATTACAGTTGATATCCTGGGAATTGAGGGGAAAGTAGAAATGGATGTTAGGAAGGGGAATGACCTCATAAGTGATTTTTAGACTTTACAGAATAGTTTGTTTAGGTGATTTGCCATCTTTTTCTCTAAACAGAGAACAGTGAGTGATCAATAGAAATTCCATTAAACCAAAAATTGTCTCTTCATATTCATTAACAATAACTAATAATATTAAGACTACTAACATGAATTTTCTCGTATCTGTATTTTGAAGAGTAACTTTAAGTAGTTTGGAAGGGTGGGGAGAAGAAAGTTTCAGAGAATTTCTTAGATGCCAGAAAATTCAGAGGAGAAAGAAGAAAAGAATATCGCATCTACTACATATTGAAATTTAAAAGCTTTAGAAGTTATGTAGACAATTTTGAAGTGTTCAGAATCTTCCTAGATCCTATTCCCTAAGGGCCAGTATCAACAGCAGTATTTCCCGGTAAATCAGTGGGATCCCAGACAACAGTTTTCACAGAATTTTCTTCAACCATTACTGGACTATGAGAGTTCATGATGACCATTGACACAAACATCAATGAACAGTGAGGATTTGAATCTTCAAGATGTGCTTCATTTAGAGAATCAGCCATCAGAGAAATCACCAATTAACTCCCAAAGCTGTCTTCCCTCTCATCCATAGCTAGCAACCTATCCAGGGAATGGGAACAGTGGCAGGCATGTTCCAAAGCTAGCCTTGTAACTCTGGTCCAGTTGAGATTCTTGTGACGGGGCTTCTCTGTCTTCCCTGAAGTTTGCCCTCATTATCATCTCTCTCTGTGAAGCTGGCTTTACACTTTTAAGGTTGTTTCGCCTTATTGAGTTCCTCTGAGGCACCTAGGCTGGGGCTACTCAAACAAACCACTGAAGCGTGTCCATGATGGGCTCTTAAGCCTGTGTGGATTCCCTTCTGCATTATGAGGTACCGATGTGCCCTTGTAACAGAGAAGATAGAAGTTCCTATCCATCCTTCTTTTCCTCTATCAAAAACAGTAGTTGGATGTGTTGTCTAACAAAAAAAAGAAGCTATAGTAGGGCTTAGTGGAGATGGAGTCACATGTACCTGGATTCTAACCGAATCACGGGCATGTGCTGTGTGATCTTGGATAAATGAGTTACCTAAGTTGGGTACTTTGTTTTCTAATGTCTAAAGCAAGTTAATGAGAGTACCTATTAGTCAGGGTCCTTGAGAGTAACAGAACTTATAGACAGAATCTCTCTATACATATAGAAAGGGGATTTATTAGCCAGGGTCCTTGAGAATAACAGAAATTATAGACTGAATCTCTATCTTTACATAGAAAGGGGATTTTCTAGAAAGACTCACAGGTTGTGATCCAGCTAATTCAACAATGACCAGCTATGAATGGAAAGTCCAGGAATTCAGTAGTTGCTCCTCCACAAGGCTGGATGGCTCAGCTGGTTTTCAGTATATGCTGGAATCCTAAAGAAGTAGACTCTAATGCCAGTGAAGGAATGGACTTGCTAGCAAGGTGAGGGCAAGCAGGTAAAGAGCAAAAGCTTCCATTTCCCCTGTCCATATTTAGGCTTCCAGCAGAAGGCATAGCCCAGATTAGATTTGGATTAAAGATCTGCAAGGTGTGTCTTCCCACCTCAAGATCTGGGTTAAAGGTGTGTTTTCCTACCTCAGAGATTCAGATTAGAAGTAGATCTTCCCATTTCAAATTAGGCAGAAATCCTCACAGATGTGTCCTCTATTTTGAGGTTTTAGTTAATTGCAGATGTAGTCAAGTTGACCACCAAAAATAGCCATCACATACCTGTTAATTTTTTAATATATTAAATGAGGTAATACATAAATAGTGCTTCTGTTCAGTGGCTTTGTATAAACATAATAAACTTTAATGAATGTTAGCTTTCAAGTGGGAAAATGCACCATGACACAGATTCGAGGTTAGAGGGCAACTTGGAGGTGTTGGTCCTCTCCTTCTGCCATTGGGTCCCGTTTTCAGAATCAGGTTGTCAGGCCCAGCAGCAAGCACGTTGCCAGCTGAGCTATCTTGCAGGCCCAAAGCTTTTAAACAAGAAAAAAGACATAGTCTGGAGAGCACTGCACAATACTGTATTTTCATTCTGTATCCCCTTAGACAGTCACAAAGTACCAAGGTGATGTGAGATGTTTAGAAGTTTGGTAGAATTGATCTGTTCAGTTCAGTTCAGCATTTTCTAAATAGGTTATACACATGTATTTGTCTCAGTTACTTTCTGTTGCTGTGATAAAATACCCCAACAAAAACAACTTGAGGGAGAAAGAAATTATTCCCATCTACAGTTCCGAGGGCTACAATGTCTCATAGTTGGGAAGATGTGGCAGCCCCAGCAAGCATGGTGGAGGGCATCCATAAAAGGAAGCAGAGTCCATGAACAGGAAGTGGGTCTGGGCTACTAAAGCCTCAAGGCCATCTGAGTGACTCTTTCTCAAGTGTGCTCCTGTTAGAGATATTTCACATTCAAACTATAACAGTATTAAACATAAGGTCTTATGAACAAGTATTTTATGGAATATACTTTAAGAAACTTTATGATATCAGTTGTTTTGTCAAAGAATAAATTAACAAACCACATCAAGAATTAACCGTTAGTACTCTGCTATATCCATGAGGTCTGGGTTTGATTGAGTGACCCTTCCTCAAAAAATAAGATGAAAGAACAATTGAAAAAGATTCCTGACATCAGCCTCAGGCCTCCACATATATGCACATATGTGCATCAACCCAAACGTGTACACTACAACATGTACACATGAAAAAGAAAAATAAATGTGGTAATGATTGTGATGCTCTGTTGTAGAGTATTGTATTTAAGTAGTAGAAAAGATGTAATACATTGTATATCTTAGCTAGGTGAAAAGGGTAATTCCAGTACTGGTGATTTTGACTAAGAAAAAAAGCTAGAGATGAAGAAAAAATAGAAATGTATTAAGCAAAATGAGTGGGGACTGGAACCAGGCATACTAAGTATGTGACGAGTGTGTGTACAACACCAAAATCAGTAGCATGATGTCCTTTGAACTGCTAAGTCTGAATGTCTGGAAGGTAGGAAGGGGTCTGATTGGTAGTGAGCTAGGACCATGCCCTGCAGGCACTGGAAAGTTGATGAATGATTTTATACCGGGGAATGACTTAGTCTGATTTGTCCTTAAAAGGCCACCCTGGACTTTATGAAAAGAATTTATATTTTTTATTGACCAGTTTTATGGAATCATTTAGCCCTAATGTTGCCTGCCCTGAATCAAACCAAGGTTTTCTTTTCCCATCTACTTGTATGATTTTCTGGAGTGTGAAAATGGTGATGCTGAAGCTTCTTCATTACAGGATGAACTGTGTAGATATACATGACTTTCTAGTGAGAGATTTTGATTTTATCATCAGTTTTGATTTAAAAGTCAGTGGCAGAAGCCAGTTCTTTTGTAATTAGGACACTGTGATGTGAAATGACACTTTGTAGTGAGTAAATGTATTTTACCTTTGTTGTAGAATGCTCATGAGTCATGCTGCAGTAGTATTTCAAAAGTTACTTTTAAAAAGCCATAACGATAATGAAATTATATATTCCTTTCAGGACATGTGAACTTATATATTTGACACAACCCAGCAGTGTGTAAGTAGTTGAAAACATTTACTTTTCACTAAAAAACTTTTTTTTCATGACGAATCTCAGACATACTGATACTACTAGTGTTACTTTTGGGTGATAAAAACATACTACTTTATAAGTCGAGGTCATAAAAATCCTGTTTAAACTGCTTTGAAAATGCATACCTTATATTGCAAAGGAGAACTAATTAGCTGAAATTGATTCAGTGTTCTCTGTCACTGTTCTGGGGAAAATGCAGTCCATTCACTGAATACTGAGGATCTATCACAGGGATTGTATTAACAAGGCTCTGTATACTTTTGTATAAGAACAAATACATTCTACATTAGGGGGCTGGAGAGAAGGCTCTGCTTAAGAAGACTCCTTCTTCCAGAGGACCCAGGCTTGATTCCCAGCACCCACACAGTGGCCCACAACTGTCTGTATCTCCAGTGCCATGGTATCTCATGACCTCTTCTGGCCTCTGAAAGCACCTGGCATACAAGTGGTTCACAGACACACATATAGATGCACACATGCATGTACGCACGCACGCACGCACACAAATCTCAACACACAAATATCAATTATAAATCCTAAATTATCTTGAAAATGTCTACCACAGGCGAGAACAGTATGTCCATGTTCTTCTCTGGAAGCAGATCAAGTAGTCCTGGAGACTTTTCTGCCCCATTAGAGCAGTAGCATAGAAATGCAAGTTGTGCATTTATCAATCCATATAAATCTGCTAATTCTAATGAATGACCATTCTATGGAAACATTCTCAAGGCAAAGTGTTGCTAAACCAAAACCACGTTAATTTTTTTTCTTTTTGCTTACATTGTTCATCTTAACTAGAAAACAAAAGAGCAAACAAGCATAAAGGTAACTAGAAACAAATTACATTAAAGTTCCTTGGATTTTATATAATTTTAGGTTAAGAATAAATGTTTTGGTAGGCACATGAAATGAACTGAGATAAATTGAGTTCAGGTGTAAATTGTGCTTTTAAAGAGAATTGCATTCCATTGTGTATTTAACTCTAGTCTACAATTTAAAACAAAACAAACTACTTAAAAGTAAAGCTGAAAAACTTTGTCAGTGTCTAACTTTTTTATTGCTTTGTATTTTTTTTTAACCAGGATATCTACTGAAATAAATTCTATGTTGGTGCTAAAAATTTCTTGGATCACTTTTTTGCTAGCTAAAGGTAAATGAACATTTTTTTTTTTTGCGTGCTGATGTGTCAGATATAATGATTAAGTTGCTCATTTGGAATAGTATGGAAATTTTATTCAATTAATGTATCCTTCCACTATATTCTCTGTATGGCTTATTAACTGTAAACCATTTTGTAGTTATGGTTAATAGAGACATTATTAGAAATGTTTCATTTCCTATCCTTTCCTCCTGCTTTTCCTCCTAGTCCCTCCTTTCTCTTCTGTTTTCTTTACATTTTCCTTTTTAGGAGTATTAGGGATGGAAGTCAGTGGCCAGTGATTTTAAAATTTAATAAAAGTAATCAGTGGAAATATTAAGTGTTTAGTCATCTTACATGATATTTCTTTTTTCTTTCTTTTCTTTTTTTTGTTTTTTTGAGACAGTTTCTCTGTTGTAGCTTTGCGCCTTTCCTGGAACTCGATTTGTAGACCAGGCTAGCCTCGAACTCACAGAGCTCCACCTGCCTCTGCCTCCTGAGTGCTGGAATTAAAGGTGTGTGCCACCACTGCCTGGCGATATTTCTTAAAATATTTCCTGTTACATCTTTATTTTTCTTTTTTAGCCTTGTATTTTGATAATGTTAATACAGTGAAAAAGAAAAATGTAGTGGTTAAATGTGAGTTCCAAATTCATGGTGAATGCTCATATTTTTCTTTCTCTGACTTAGAGAAAGTAGAAACTGATGAGAGTAGTCAATAAATATGAGAATCCAGTATTCTGTGCTTATGGAAAACAGCCTGAATCACATCTGTCTTAGTTAGGGTTTCTATTACTGTGAAGAGACACCATGACCACAGCAAATCTTATAAGGAAAACATTTAATTGGGACTGGCTTACAGTTCCAGGGTTTAGTCCATTATCATCATGTCAGGAAGCATGTTGCCGTGCAGGCAGACATGGTGCTGGAGAGGAGCTGGAAGTTCTACGTCTGGATGCACAGGCTGCAGGAAGAGAAAGTGAGACACTGGGCCTGGCTTGAGCATCTGAAACCTCAAAGCCAACCCACCCCCTGTGACACACTTCCTCCAGCAAGGCCACACCTCCTAATAATGCCACTCCCTCCGAGTCTGTGGGGGCCATTTTCATTCATACCATCTCACCATCGCAGTACCACTGGAGAAGAGGGATTTCTTCTATTCAACTACTAACTAGGCCTGGCCCTGCTTAGCAGCTGAGATCAGATGAGATGGGCAAGTTCAGGGTGTTATGGCCATAGATAGGAAGAGGGAATTCTACAGCAGTGTACATTAATCTACTTGGGAAAAACCATAATAATCTCTCAGCACATCCTCCTCCCTCTCCCCACTTTATAATTAATACATTCTATTGTTTTCATTTCATTATCAAAGACTATGACATCTGTTCATCTGTAATTATAGTTTCTACATGTCTTTAGTCTCAGTTCAGTATTTAAATGCATTCTGTGCCCATTATCACTACTTTATTATAGCTTCTCTGTTTCTGAGTTCTTGATTTGGATCCAGTTCTTAGCCAGCTGGATTGTGTCATCAGGGATTTAAAATTGCCTCGTACATTTGTTTACTGATTGTCCGTGTGCGCCTCAGGCTTAGTGACAAGCACTTTTTCCTGCTGAGCCATCTCTCCAGCCCATGAATCTAAAAAACTAGGCCCTTTGATGTCATAGTCCACGTGTTTGACATGTTAATGGAGAATGTCCACAGTATTTATACTTGAAAGACAACTTGAATGTGTGTCCTGTTCTTGAGTCATTTTGTCCCTTAAGGCAATATTTTCTAGTTTCGAATGTTGATTTTGAGAAGTCTGAGGCTTGCTTAATTTCCTCCTGTCATTTAGTTGCTGAATCCTTGGTGAGTTCTTTTTAAACTTGAGGTTTAGGTCTGAATCGATAGCTCAGTAACTAAGCACTTGCAGCAGAGCCTGCTTCCATTCCGCATGGCAGCTCACAATCCGTCACTCCAGTGCCAGTGAGTGTGTGTGTACCCTCCTCTGGCCTTCACAGCACCCGGCATGGAGGCAGGCGAATGCTCACATGCAGAAAATAATAGACAATGAAACTTAAATGTGAAGTGTAATACCTTTACTAGGATATCTATTGATTTGTATCATTCTGCATTCATTTGTGTTGCAATACCTTAAAAAAAAAACCTAGGCGTCTGTTCTTCTTTTCTGAGACATCTTAATAATGTTATATTTTAAGGTGTTATTTTATTCAGTTAGGTTCTCTTCAAACATTATATCAGGTTGTTTTGTTCTCCATATCTGTTTTCTCTTATTTTAATTATTTTTCTTTTTGTCTTTTTGGCAATGCTGGGAATTGAACCCAAAGCTAGTGAATGCCAGGCAAATGCTCTGTCCCTGAGCTACAGCCCCAGCTTTGGATTCTGTGTAGGTTCTTTCTATCTTTTGTTTTGATTTGAACTCTTTTTGTAATGGTGTTATTTGTGCCTAATTTGTTCTTAACTCATCTGACTCCTTGTTTTTATATCAATTGAAATCAGTGAGCTTCTGTTTGTTCATTTGTTTTAAGGCAAGTTCTTGACACATGACCCAGACGACCTTTGACATAGTGATCTTTCTGCCTGGCATCCCAAGCACTGGGAGTTCACCATAATGCAGGATGGCTTGCTTATTTATTTATTTGTTTGTTTGTTTATCAAAGTATTTTCTTTCTGTTAGATTCTCTGATTTTCCCCCCTTTTTTAGAGTTTACTTTTTCTTTTATATATGCTTTACATTTTAGGAGACGACATGTGGCTAATGTTTTCTTTTCTTTTCTTTTCTTTCTTTTTTCTTTTTCTTTCTTTCTTTTTTTTTTTTTTTTTTTTTTTTTTTCTTTCTTTCTTTTTTTCTTTCTTTTTTTTTTTTTGTTTTTTGGTTTTTCAAGACAGGGTTTCTTTGTGTAGTTTTGGTTCCTGTCCTGGATCTCGCTTTGTAGACCAGGCTGGCCTCGAACTCACAGAAATCTGCCTGGCTCTGCTTTCCAAGAGCTGGGATTAAAGGTGTGCGCCACCACCACCCGACCTGGCTAATGTTTTCTCTGAGGTAGTTTGAGAGACCCTCCCTTCATTCCCTTTACACTTAATGTGGGGTTAGTTAGTATTCCCCAGAGAATTACAGTGTACTGTAAACTGGCGTTACACTGCTTTTAGTCAGAAGGTAAGGGCGAGGATAGAGAATTCATCTGAAGTGCTATGAGCCTTTGAGGTTCTGAATCTTTGTTAAATGAATGCTATATTTCGCTCTTTTCCCAGTCAGCACAGTATACTGGAATGTCTGTGCTGGGCAGCCAGCCATTATGGTTTACTTCCCTTTTATTTTCTTTAGCAGTTACTTCTCCCTCCAAGCCAGAAGGCGAAAAAGATGAGCATCCTGCTGGAGCGTTGTTCCAGCTTTGGTGTTGCTACTGCTGGCACTTGGCTAATGTGTGTTTCCCCTTCCGAGGGTTGTTAGAGTGGAGAGGCTGTCCGTCTGACTTTCCTCTGCTCTTCTGACTTGGACATGCCTGAAAACAAACTTCACCTGTTCCTTCACCATCGCTAACTTTTAGTTAGCATACAAGTTAATGAGTTTTCTAGTGACATTTTCATATCACACATTTCTTCTCTATTGTTTACACCCTCTGTGATATTTCTTCACTGAACTCATTGCAAACATATGGACCTAAAACACCCACCTGATACAGGGTTATCCATTTTCTCACACATTTTGAGAGTTGCAGTATTTGTTGTTATTGTTAGTAGCTTAGCAGAAACCCAAAGGTAGAAAGTGAATCAAATCAAACTTCTCCTTTACTTAAAAAAATACTTATTTTTATCTTGCACATGAGTGTTTTGCTTGTACATATGTATATGTAGCACATGTATGCCTGGTACCTGTGGAGGCCAGAGAAGGCATTGGTTTCCTTGAATTGAGAATTACAGACACTTGGGAGCCACCATTATGGATGCTGGGAGCCTAACCTGGGTCTTCTGCAAGAGCAGCAAGTGCTGTTAACCACGAGCAGTCTTCTGACCCCTACACGTCTTTCTTAAAAATAAAGAGCCATAAGCAAATAGGCATTTTCTGGATTTGATCACAATTTACATTATATATAGGTACCTATTATTTGTATTTATTTCTACAAGCCTTGTAATTGTATGCTATACATGTTACATAAACTTATTATTTTAAGTTACATATGTATGTATGTTACACAAACTGTTAGGATATTATGTTCAATAATTATTTAGAGATGACCTTATAATTATATTCTGAGTTTGGTTTATTGTTTTTTGGTTGGTTGTTTTGTTTTTTTGAGACAGGGTTTCTCTGTGTAGCCCTGGCTGTCCTGGAACTAGCTTTGTAGACTATAGACTGGCCTCACAGAGATCCGCCTGCCTCTGCCTTCCAATGCTGGGATTAAAGGGGTGCGCCATCATCACCTGACTTGAGTTTGTTATTTCTTGATAGTTTTGGTTAGTGTAATATTTTGTGAGGGGTTAAACTGAGCATATGAGATACTTTCTATAAATATTTAGAATGAAAAATTATCATGCTTCAACATGGTTTCTGGAAGTGGTAAGTTCTATAGGTCACACCAAAATAGGAAGTAAATTTTATAAAAGGTAATGCCAAGTAATTTTTTAATTTTTTTTGGTTTTTTGAGACAGGGTTTCTCTGTGTAGTCCTGACTGTCCTGGAACTCACTTTGTAAAACAGGCTGGCCTTGAACTCACAGAGATCCGCCTGCCTCGGCCTCTTGAGTGCTTGGATTAAAGGCATGTGCCACCAACCACCTGGTCCATGCCAAATGATTTTAATAAGAATTAATTATTATAACCCTTAATCTTAAAGTTCTGAGGGTAGAGTAACACTACCTAAATTTCAAATTTTATTTATGTCTTAAATCTCATTTTTCATTTTTTTTTTTTTGCAAAGAGGAGAAAAGTCTTTATTATGGCTCCAGTGATTAGCAAATAAATGAGCATATGGATATACCATTACTCACATTTTTCTCTGACTTAAAGGTACCAATCTCTAACTTTTCTTAAAAATGTGAATCTTGAGGCCAGTGAGATGCCTTTGCATGTAAAGACACTTGCCATCAACCAGGCAACCTGAGTTTGGTCACTGGGACCCACATAGTAAAAGAAGATAACCAATTCCTGCAGGTTGTCCTCTGACTGACACACGTGCATTATAGTACATGCGCGCGCGCGCGCGCACACACACACTTATGCTCACAAATGTGCACATACATGCATACACACACACACACACACACACATGGGTAAGTGAGTAATAGATAAATATAATTTTTAAAATGTTTAAATATGGATCTTTTTCATTTTTAGGAGAAGTATTACAAATGGAAGATGATCTGGTAATCTCGTTTCAGTTAATGCTGTGTGTAGTTGACTATTTTATTAAGTTCTCGCCTCCTGCATTACTCAGAGAACCATACAGTAAGTATTGTACACAATGTAATGTTCTTCTTCTTTAGCTTCAGCAGTTCCTTATTGACTATCTTGCAGGTCTACTGTAGTCCTAAAACTGAATGGATGATAAAACATTAATCAGGGGGCTGGAGAGATGGCTCAGCAGTTAAGAGGACTTCCCGAGGACGTGAGTTCAATTCCCAGCACCCACATGACAGCTCACAACTGTCTGTAACTCCAGTTCCAGGGGATCTGACACCTTCACACCAATGCACATTAAATAAATAAATAAATAAATAAATAAATAAATAAATAAATAAATAAATAAATACAACTTAAAAAACATTAGTTAGGAATGGACTGTGCCTTTTGCTCTCAGCTTTGCTTGACTATGACAGTACCTGTTGTGATCAATTTATTGAGATGTGATCAACTTATTTTTAGCTCACAGTTTTGGAGCTTCCGTCCACAGTCAATTGGCCTCTTTGCTTTGGAGTCTGTAGTAAGGGTAGACACCCTCAGTGGAGTAAAACTGTTCACCTTCCGTTGGAGTTGTAGAAGAGAGTAGGAAGAGGGTGAAGTCCCATTATCCTTCAAGAGATGCACTGTGGTCATCCTCAAGCTCCTTAGACTCTGCTGATAGCTGCAAGCTGGGGACTGAGAGTAACACATGGGTCTGGACATTTCCAGATTCAAATGACGGCAACCTTCAAGTAGTGTGGGTTACAGAAAAAGATAAAATGTTGAACAAATAATTGTGAATGTAGTAGGAAGTGCTCTGGGTTAATCAAAACAAAGCAAATGTTTTGGGAGGTCCAGAGACTAGGAAAATTTTTTCAGGACCAGTGAGATGTATGTGGGAGCCTGTTCTGGGGTTCCTCGTAGCTTTACCCAGCAGTTCCGAATAGAGGATGATCAGGACAGGGCTGAGTGAGGTGTTGAGATGGTCTGCACTTGCTGTCTGAGGAGTCTTTTGCTCCACCTTGCGTCTCTATAAAACCTGGACCAGAGACAGTCGGCCCGTGGAATGGTTCAGCCTCTCAGGCTATCCTTTATTTTCTATTGTTTATTCCACGATATTCTCCTCAATAAATCCTCCTATCTAATATTTACTGTGATCGCACTCAAGAAAATCTGGAAGCTGTGGGTGGTGGTAAAGCCCAAGATTGTTCAAGCTAAAACCTGAGTCTGATGCCGAATCTGGTGGAAGGATAGAATTGATTTCTGAAAGTCCTCTGACTCACAGGTGGCTGGAACCCCAGTGTTCATGCATATGCATGCACACACACACAATAATAATAAAATAATAACAATAATAATAACAAAAATTTAAACAAGGGCTAGAAAGATGGCTTAAGGAAGAGGCACAAATGCTACACAGAAATGTCTCGAAAAACCAAAACCTGAGTTCAGTTTCCAGAACCCATGTTGGGTGGCACATAACCTCCTGTAACTTCAGCCCCAGGAAGATCCAGTGCCTTCTTCTGGACTTTCTGGGCACTACACTCACTTAAATATGTCCCTCACATGAGACAAATTTTAAAAATTAAAAAGAAAATTTTTGTAGTAGCAGTGGAGGGCTAAATAGAATAGAAAAGAAGTAGTATTTGAAATGAATTGTAGGTAAGGTTGGGGAAAGGTTTCCCTTGAAGATGTAGGGAATTGTAGTAAAGTAGAGCAGAAGACAAGACAGAGATTTGATCCATCACTCCTGAGAAAGGGGTGGGGCATTCTGTAGTAGCAATTTAAGTTTTTAATTAATATTGGATATTGTATGCTATATAACTGATTTTTCTGTATAACCAGTAATTGATACTGTTTCAGTGGGTAGTGAGAAGGATGGGAAAAGTATTTAAATGAAAGTAACTATTGCTGATATAGATAGCATTAAGCAAAGATAAGCTTATGGTTGTGGTTTTTGGGTGTTTTTTTTTTTTTGTCACCTTAAAAATAAGACCTTGAAATCACTTTGTACAGCAGGAAATGTAAACTTAGCTGAGGACAGGCTGATTCCTAGCTCCTGAAATGATGAAAGTGCTAATAAAAGTACTAAAATAGATAAGAGATCAAAATGTCAAGTCTATGCATGCTGTTGAAGAGGCTGAAGTAGGGAAGCCTAATTCATCTTTGTGAACAATGACTTCATGGGAAAATGAAATCTGCAGGAGAATTTTGACAGTGTATTAAACAAGAGACAGAAAACTTAAACTAGCATAAACTATATATAAAGCAGGAGAAATTTTAAAATATATAGCAAATAGTAAATAGACTTAAAATTCTGCATCCTTTAAATGTTTCTTTTGCCTGCCTTTTTCTCACTTGTTTATGTCAATGTTGAAACTTTAAAAGTTAGTGTACTAGCTGGTGTGATAATGCATGCCTTTAATCCCAGTCCCCGAAGGCAGAGGCAGGTCAGTCTGTTAGTTCTAGACAAGATGGACTACATTGCTCGTTTCAGGACAGCCAAGGAGGGTTTCAGAGTGAGGTCCTGTCCCCCAAATAAAATAAAATAAAATAAAATAAAATAAAATAAAATAAGAAATTGGTGTATTGTGTCACTTGATTCAAATTGATGTCTTTGTTCTTCTTTAGATAATTCAGATCTGTACTTCATTGTTTAAGTGCATTGTTAAAGAGAAACAAGCATGAGAAGCTGAATTGACTGAGTATAGTAAATTTTTAATTAGCTTTTGTGATGGGGATTTCAAATAAAGAGATGTAGCTTGTCTCCGTGTACTTATGATCAACTTCAGAAGACAGTTTATGACCGATCTGTAGCCTCATATCCCACAGGTTCCTCCAGCTTGTATATGGTTTCATCTTGGTGTATGTATCTGTAAAAGATAAAGACTTAAAAAGAAAGTACTATTATGGCATCTGAAAACTATTAGTTACTGTTTAATGCTCACCAATACTTTATAAGTGTTCAGATTTCCAGTTAGCTCATAAATTCAGTGGAAGTGTCTTTTCTGACTGAGTCAAAATTTACATGAAATCTCGACTTTGTGATTGGTTGATAAACTTGTAATTTTTTTATTTTTATTTTATTATTTTTTTTGAGACAGGCTCTCACTATGTAGCCCATGCTGGCCTGGAACTTGCTATGTTGCTATGCTGGCCTCAAAGTCACAGAGGTCTTTCTGCCTCTGTGATTAAAGGCATGCACCGTTCACTGTGCCTGGCTTGTTACACTTCTAAACCGTGCTGCCCCGGCTTGTGGTTGTAGTTCAGTGGTAGAGCACAGAAGGTCCTGGTTTTGATCTGTCACACAAAACAGTGCTCCACTTTTCTCCCCTCACTTCCTGATGCTTTATTCTTTAAATAATCAGAGGAGATGGTTTGTGCTTGTCATGTGTACATGTCTTTTGCCAGCATATATGCTTATGTACCTGGTGTCTGTACAGGCCAGAAGAGGGCATCCTATCCCCTGGAACTGGACACATAGTTGTGAGCTACCATATGGATACTGGGAATTGAACCTGAGTCCTTTGGAAAAGCAGCCAGTGTTCTAAATCACTGAGTCATCTATCTCTCCAGCCCCCTCCACTACAACTTTTGAATACATTGTAATTTGCTAATACTTAAACATTTTATACTGTGTTTATAAATAGAACTCATAAATATTTGGTTATTCATTTTAAGGATCTAAAATAGAGAAAACTATCTATTCTTATTTAGTGTTGTTTGTGGGGTAGTAGGATTGTGTGTGGGCCTGGGTGTGAAGGCTAAAGGAAACTTGCAAGAGTCAGTTCTTCATTGCACTGTGTGGATTCCAACCACTGAACTAGGTTTAGATTGTCTGCCTTGACAGCAAGCGCCTTTGCCCACTGAGACATCTCACCAGCCCAGGAAATAGTTTTGGTCATGCATACTGAGTAGAATACACTTACAAGTAATTTATAAATTATCTGTTTACCAGGCTTTCTCTGAGTTTATGGGATATAGCATTTTAGGGGTGGCATTTGGAGTAAAAGAAAAATGTAAGTTGTAAAAACTAGTAACAGCATATACATCACAACAGGCATTCAGGAACAGTTCGTGGCTCGGTGATAGAGCATTTGTGTAGCATTCACAGAGACCCTGGATTTGATTGCCAGCACTATAAAACAAAGGGGAGACCCAGTAGGTATTAATTAATAAGTTTAAATTGTTAATTATGTAGTGATCCATAATAAGTGGAATAAAATTCTACAAGGATTATTTCTAATGTTGTCTTAGTTATAATTAGAATGTGTCATTTTATTATTTTATTATTTATTTAATTTTAAGTAATTGTTTTGGAGATAGAGGTCTCATGTGACCTAGGCTGGCCTTGAACTCACTATGTAGACAAGGATGGTATTGAACTGTGACTCTTCCTCTGCCTCCTAAATGCTGGGATTACAGGTATGTACCAGCATTCCTGGTGTATGTGGTGATGGAAATTGAATCCAGGCTTTCATAATTTTATAGGCAAGTACTCTACCAACTCAACTGCATCCCCAGCCCAATTTCATTAATTTTTTTTCAGTATAGAATGTACAGTTGTTCTTATCTAATTTACCATTTTTACAGAAACAGCTGCGATACCCATTAATGGTTCACCTCGAACACCCAGAAGAGGTCAGAACAGGAGTGCCCGGATAGCAAAACAACTAGAAAATGATACAAGAATTATTGAAGTTCTCTGTAAAGAACATGAATGTAATATAGATGAGGTAATTTCTCTGACTCTTTTTTTTTTTTTTTTTTTTTTTTTTTGTTTTTTCGAGACAGGTTTCTCTGTGTAGCTTTGCGCCTTTCTGAACTCATTGTAGCCAGCTGCCTCGAACTCACAGAGATCCGCCTGGCTCTGCCTCCCGAGTGCTGGGATTAAAGGCGTGCGCCATCACTGCCCGGCTCTCTGACTCTTTTTTTAAAACAGTTGAAGTAGATATATATGCAAAGTCTGCCTGAAAATACGTTCTCTTCATTGTGAGCATGCTTTTTTATTATTTAATTAGGACCACTTCAATTTTATAGGAGCAAAATACTTGCAAAAAATTAGTTTTCATACTTTCTTACTTAGCTTTTAAAGAGAATATCCCCTTCTGGAATTACTGAATGTGTATCATGAAGACAATAGTTTTCAAATATATTTCTTCTTCTTTTCCCTTGAATTTACTAATATCCCTAGTGTTTAAAACACCCTGCCAAGAAACCTTCGTTTCACTTTAGTGTGAGTGATATAACATTCAGTTTCTGCTTAGCCTGTTATGACTCTCTTTCCAAATACTATATCAGATGTTAATAACTGTTGGAGAGAACTTATGCACACATAGTAATTACTTATTTTCTCCAAGAGTCTAGGATTTGAAATTGAAAGGTTCTTACAAATAATGCACCCCGCTACTTTATAGTAATGAGTAAACGTGTTTCCAGAGAATGGTTACTCATTACCTACTGATCCTTTGCTAAAGTTTAGAACATCTGACATAGAGTCTCTGTTCATTTTAAAGATTCTTTCTCTCATAGTTTATTTGTTGAAATTTTGTCTACAATTCATCTCACCAGATGTGTGAAGTGTTAAATCTTTAAAATTCTAAGTATTAGAAACATTTCCAAGATATGTATGCCTTACCACTGTGGTTCTTACTAATGTCATGAATATGTATCTCTTGTGTTTATATTAACTTTATATAGAAACCTAAATGGTTGCTTTTCACCTTTCTAGAATCACAAGTTACCACATATAAATAAGCTGACAATTGTAGCTGAAATAATTCTATCTCAATTCTGCTGTTTAGTAGTAAGGGAACAGATAGTAGTAAGTGAGTTTTTCTAATTACCTGGATTTTTTGTACCATAAGTAGTTACATTTTACTTTGAGGATTAGGATAAATAAAGTTTTCATCTTAAGGAATTTGTTCTTAGAATTTAGAATGTTTACATAGTTATGGTTCAAGTATAGCTAATAAAAACTTTAGTATTTTATTTGACAATTGATTAAATATAGCATTTATGGACATATAACTGTTGGTTAATTATACTAATTGATTAACTACTAAATATCCCAGGTAAGTGTGGACTAATTAGAAAACAAATGTACTATTTGTTAGGAAGAAAAATCAGTAAGTGTAGACTAATGTTTGGAAAAGAAAATGAGTAAGAGAAGAGCAGTAGTTAGAAATTCTGCAGTACACTGCACTTGTGGAGCAGCCAGTGATCTGTTCCTGAGGGTAACTTTAAAAGCTTGGTTTTAGTGCGCCTTATGCAATGGATCCCATTTCATTAACAGTCTTCCACTTTAACTGTTTTATGCTCAGAAATCTGTATTTAAAAGTAAATAATTGAACAATTATAAATCAATACCATTAGTTTGAATGTACTGGAAATGTCAGTTAATACTTTAGTGTGAACAGTTACCAAGACTAGACTTTGTTTTAAATATTAATATATCTTATTATTGTAATCTTATATGTATATATTTGAATGCTATATTTTTCAGGTGAAAAATGTTTATTTCAAAAATTTTATCCCTTTTATGAATTCACTTGGAATTGTATCATCTAATGGACTTCCAGAGGTAATTTGAAATAAAGTTCAATTAAAATTAGTATGGTTTGTTTAAGACTTTGGGGAAGGGGTATTATTGTTTACATTTCCTAAGATAAATTTTTTGTATGTCAGTTGTTTATTTCTCAAAATAAACTTAGCTGAGTAGAAATGTAAAGTTAACATTTCTATGGTAACAGTTTTTTGTTTATTTGTTTGGTTTGGTTTTGGTTTTGGCTTTTGGAGACAAAGTTTCTCTGTGTAACCCCAGCTGTCTTGGAACTCACTCTGTAGACCAGGCTGACCTCAAACTTACAAAATCTGCCTGCCTCTGCCTCTGGAGTGCTGGGATTAAAGGTGTGTACCACCACTGCCCAGCAAGGTTTTTGAAAACATAGGTTAAAAAGTATAAGTAAACATGATTTTATCAGAAGGCATAGAATTAGAAAGCTAGGCTGCTGGTTCTTTCACTTGGATTGTTAGCTAGTTCTTAATTTAAGAGTTCACTTAGTATTTGTTATGTGTTCAGTGTGTCAACTGTTGTGCTAGATAATGTAGGTACAGAGATTAACTTTCAGTCACTATCCTTAAGATGCTAGCGGAGAGGCAAACTAGGAAATAGAACCCTGCAGGAGGATCCAGGTCGGTGGTGCAGCCCTCCCACAATCTAGAGCACAGGGGATCTGGGGTTTAAGTTGGAGGCCAGCCTGCTGTTCTCATTCTCTCTCTTCTCTCCTCTCTCTCTCTCTCTCTCTCTCTCTTCTCTCTCTCTCTCTCTCTCTCTCAATCTCTCTCAATCTCTCTCTCAATCTCTCAATCTCTCTCTCTCTCTGTACAAAACAAGAAATCAGTGAAACAGAGTTGACTTTTTGAAAAGATAAATGAAATGTAATAGACAAACCTTGAGCCAAATGAACCAGATGAAAGACCCAACTTAATAAAATTAGAGATTTAAAAGGAAACATAACAGACATCAACAAAAATCAGAGGATTGCCGGGCGGTGGTGGCGCACGCCTTTAATCCCAGCACTCGGAGCAGAGCCAGCGGATCTCTGTGAGTTCGAGCCAGCTGGCTACAAGTGATTCCAGAAAGCGCAAAGCTACACAGAGAAACCCTGTCTCAGAAAAAAAAAAAAAAAAAAAAAAAAAAATCAGAGGATCATTAGAGCACCTTTGGAGACCAATATTCCAATAAATTGGAAAATCTAGAAGAAATGGATAAATTTCAAGACATACATGACTTAAAAATGAAACCAAGAGTATATAAGCAGATATATTACAAACAGTGATACCGAGACAGTAATAAGTCCCTCCACTAGAAAAGCTCAGGTCTGGATGGATTCACTGCCGATTGCACCTATGCTCCTTACACTATTCCAGGACTCAGGGAAGGAAGGAATGCCACCAAGATACCAAAACAAAATGAGAATACATAGCTTCTTCAACAAGTGACCTGGGAAAGCTACACGTAGAGTGAAATTAGACTCCTGCTTCAAATCATATAAAAACAAATGAAACTGTATCAAAGTTTGTAATGTAAGATCAGAAACTGAAGCTTCTACAGAAAAACATAGGGAGAATGCTTTAAGGTAAAGGTGTGATTTTTATGGGAAAAAAAAGACTCCAATAGCTCAGGAATTGACTGAGACTAAAAGGCTCTGTATAGCAAATGAAACTATTGAATGAAGAGAAACCTATGGAATGAGAGGAAATCTTGGGAGCCATAAATCTTTATGTAGCTAATATATAGATTCCTGATAGGAATATAATTAATCTAGTCTTGATGGAACCAATAAGAAGGTCCTGAGAAAATTAAAAATGAAACTACTATACAACCCACCTGTATCACTTCTGGATGTATGCCCCAAAACTCTATGCCAGCATACCATAAAGATCCTTGTATATCCATGCTTGTTGCTACTCTATCCACAATAGCTAAGTAGAATCTCAGTCTAGATGTCTATCAACAGGCAAATGGATAAAGAAAATGTGATCTCTATACACAGTGGGTTTTTAGAAGCCTTTGGAGAATGAAGGTATCTATGCTGTTTGTAGGAAAATGGCTATAACTTGAGATCAAAATATTAAGTAAAATAATATAGACTCAGAAATGTTTAGATTATAATGTATTAGTGATTAATTGTGAGTTACCAGTAATGCATCATTGTCTCATTAAGGAAAGAAATAAAACACTTTTCCTTGGAGTTGCTTAACCAAGAGGAAGTCCAGATTTGAATTTTCTGCTTCACACTGTGTCTTCCATACTTTTGTCTCTTGTATGCATCTGAATCTGTGCCTGTCTGAAGGCTGTCCAGTGAATCAGTCTGTCCCTCTATGTGTCTGTCTGTTTCTGTATCTGTAATTGTGTATGTCTGTTGTTTGAGCTGTGTATGTGTCTGTATGTGAGTGGTATCTGTCCCCAGCAAAGGGCTTTACTCTGTTTATCGAACAGCATAGAATGCATCACACGGGGAAGGAATGGGATACTTCACAAACGAGTATTACAAGGGATTAAGTCACTGGCTCCAACTAATCACAGCTGACCCAGATAAATACATTGTTTATCAACCAATATTCATAAATGGTTGCTTTGAAAATTTGTTACAGATTTTAAGAAGTTGTTTTCAACTTCTGTATTTGCTGCTTTCAGTAAATGATACATATGAATTATCTAGGTTAGAGGCATGGAAGTGTATGTAACTTAAAATTGCAGCTGTGCATTGTAAAAGTTGATTACATGGTAAATCCAAGGCAAGTAAGGTTGGTTATTAGTTATAGTTTCTCTTACAGGCAGGTTAAGCAAAAGTTGGAGTCCAGTGGGCTAGCAGTCTTAATTTGTAAGAGACCTGAAGGTGTATTATTAGCCTTGGCTATGAGGTCCAGCAAAAGTTCCAGTCTCTTAGAATATAAGAGATATTGCATTACCACACAGAAAAAACGAAGAATAATAATATTGGTTCCTTTTTTGGTTTATTTGAGACAGAGTTTCTCTGTGTAGCCCTACTGTCTTGGAAATCACTCCATAGACCAAGTTGGTCTCAGACTGAGAGATCCACCTATCTCTGCCTCCTGAGTGCTGTGATTAAAGGCATGTGCCACCACTGCCCAATTGCATAGTTGGTGTTTTTTTTTTTTTTTTTTAAACTCTTTACTTTTAGCTCTTTGGAAGCCCACCACTCAGCTTTCAAATAATCACATGAAGACTTATTCTTTCTTATGAATGCCTGGCCTTAGCTTGGCTTATTTCTAGAAAGCTTTTCTTAGCTTAAACTATTCTGTCTACCCTTTGCCTCTGGGCTTTTACCTTTTTCTATTTCTGCATATCTTTCCTTTCCTCCTTATTCTGTGTCTAGCTGTGTGGCTGGGTGGCTGGCCTCTGGCATCCTCCTCTCCTCCTTGTCTGACTCCCTCCTCTTCTCTTTTTCTCCTGTTTATTCTCTCTGCCTGGCAGTCCCAACTACTCTCTCTCCTCCCTTGCTATTGGCCATTCAGCTCTTTATTAGACCAATCAGGTATTTTAGGCAGGCAAAACAACACAGCTTTACAAGTCAAACAAATGCAACATAAAAGAATGCAACACATCTTTGTGTCATTAAGCAAATAAACCACAGCATAAACACATGTTAAACACATAAATAAACATCTTAAAATATTATTCCGTAACACAGTTGAGACCTGTTTTTTTAGGAGTCTTATACCTACCTTAGGCATTAGGAACCATGCTGTTCTGAACTCTGAAGAGTGTTAACATTCAGGATAATCCCCCACCCCTTTATAAAGGGCTAGTTTCAATGGATACCTTAAGAGAAACTTTACATTTTCAGTATTGCACATATAATTGCCAGTCAGATGGTTGTTAGTGTTTCTCCAAGGTAGGGCAGGAGTGGTCACTAGTCTTATCTGGGCATTGATAACCATTCTGTCAAGTTTACTTATGTAGGGAAACATACAATTTGCATTTTTGCATTTCTTCTACCATTCTTTTTATAATGCAGTTTTTGTTCCCTCAATGTATTAAACATTGACTATGAAAGCCACAGAAAGGCCTAGGAAGTGTGGCTCTGTGGTAGAGTGTGTGCCTAAGCATGGAAAATGTCCTGGGCTCTATCCATAGCACTTGAACAATAACAAACCAACCTAGGCAGAGAACCCTTCGGAGTTAAGGGCTTGATTTAGTGGTAGAATGTGTGTTTACTGTGTGTAAGACTCTTGGTTCTTCCCTAACAACAGAAGGGAAAAAAAGTCATAGCAGACTGTTGAACACTGGGTTTTAAATCATGATAATAAGAAGAGATCAGAATCAAGAAATTGTTTATAGTTTCTAGCAATTGAAAAGGTATGATAGAAAGTAAATTGTAAAATTATATTAATTAGGTGTTTTAGTTACTTTTCTGCTGTCATGACAAAACACCGTGACCAAGGAAATTTATATAAGAAAATGTTTCATTTGGGGTTCACAGTTCCAGAGAGTTAGAGTTCATTACCATCCTGGTGAAGAGCATGGTGGCAGGCAGGCATGGCCCCAGAGCAGTAGCTGGAAGCATATATCTGCACCAAAAAAAAAACCAAAAAAACAAAAGCAAAAACCAGGAAGCTGAGAAAGCTAACTGGGAATTGTGTGGCTTTTAAAACTTCAAAGTTCACCCCACGTGACACACCTCCAACAAGGCCACACCTCCTAATCTTTCCCAAACAGTTTACCAACTGAAAGTCAGGTATTAAAGTATATGATCTTATGGGGGCCACTGTCATTCAAACCGTGACATTTGGATACTTAATTGGGCTAATTCTTTTGCCAAAGATATTAAACTAAAAAGAACGGAGTGTACCAAAGGGTTTAAAAAATTGTTTAAAATTTATAATTGAGAGGGTTTATTGGGTTTGGAGGAATGCCTTATTTTATACTGAGAATATAGTAGGAGATTGAAAGTGAAGGATATATGTCATGCTTGAAGAATCTTAGCAGTTAACTAATTATGAATAAGATTGGGACTTTCAGTGAAAACACTGAAATGTGTTATTTTTTTTAAGCACTAATATGACCACAAGTGAAAAGTTCTACTTAGGACACAAAAATATTTTAAAAGGTTATGTAAAAGTACCTTCATACTATTCATATAATATGCCTCCATGACATAAATGGATTTTGTATTTAGATGAAATCCGTAAAATAACTTGTTTTATTTGCTAGTTTCCAAAATTCAAAAAATCTCTAAAATGTTAAATACTTTTGGTCCTAAACATGTTATATAAGAGATGTTCAACCTGTGATGAATATTTGTGTTGTCAGCACTGTTTTGTGGTATTTGATGACCCTTGTCTAGCTACATTAAATTCTAATAAGTGCAGTATATACATACAATAATAAAGAAATATTGAAGTTTACTGTGTAATATTCCATAGTTCACTTTTAGACAGGTCTTGTTTTGGATGTGGACTCAGTATGTGTTTTAAAATTAAATGTACATTTTACAAAAGTTCCTTAGTGAAATCTACTTGTGTATCCTAAGGATAATTGCCAGTTTCTTTCTTTTGAGGTTGAAAGTCTTTCTAAACGCTATGAAGAACTGTATCTTAAAAACAAAGATTTAGATGCAAGACTATTTTTGGATCATGATAAAACACTTCAGACTGATCCTATAGACAGGTATTGCAATGACATTTTTATATATTGACATGCTTTTTATATAGATTGTATATAGATTAATAATTACTCAGATATGTTACATGGATTTTTTTTATTAATTTAGAGATCTTTTAACATCTTTTATAATAGATTATCCTCAAATGTCTTCATGTAGTGCAATGGTAGTACTCTAAGCATACAGTTTAGAAACAAATAGTGTGACTTATAACTACAACAATTTTCTGGGTTTTCTTTCTTTTTTTTTTTTCTTTTTTTGGTTATCTAGATAACTTTTTAAATGTGTACCAAAAGAAAATGATTGAACTAATTAGTTTACTTAAGTGGTATCTCTCTCATTATATCCTTTTTATCCACTATTGCCTTGTTGATATTAAAAAAAAATTTTTAAGAAGAATATTTTCTTGACTTACCAAGTAAGATTCTTAAGATAGGGAATGGCTGAGAGTATTACAATTTTTATCTAGTCATATGTAAAGATAATTTGACTCTTTATAAAGAATTATTTTATTGTGAAATGAAAAAAATGTATTTAATTTAGAAATTAAACATAGTAAAATCTTTTTAGTTTTATTTAAGTAGAAATGAAGTCCTTGGACAGCATAGTGCACTGAAAAAATGTCAGCTGTAGTGTTTTAAGATCCCATAAAGCTTGGCAGTTAATACCACCAGTCAGAAAACATTTTCTACTTTACAGAATGTTGTACTCAATGTTTGGTATACCACTTTGCTGTAAAACCTGTGGAAGGAGACCCATGCTTAAGAATAACGGTGAAAAAAAAATCATTCAGGCAGCACTTGGGTCATTATTCCAAAGCACTTATCTTACTGAGAATGTGTATGATGCTCGAATAACAGGAATTCTTAATTACTATTATTTATTACTAATCAGTAACTGCTTTTTGACCCATAAACTCAAGTTTTAAATTTCAGCATGAATTACTTTACTCATCATTTAGTTTTGAAACAGAGAGGACACCACGCAAAAGCAACCCTGATGAAGAGGCAAACGTGGTTACCCCACAGACTCCAGTTAGGTATGCATTTTCCTTGTTCCAGCTCTCATCATCATTGTTTATTAAGTGCTGTGTAAGTGCTTCAGACTTGTTTGACTTTGTATTTGCACAACATGTAAATATTTTATGACTTGCTTAGGTTACAATATTACTTGTTTGTATTTATATATAAGGAACATAGCCCAAAATGTGTGTTCCATCTCAGAAAGAAAAACCATCAGTATTTGATGTTGCATAACCTAGAGTTATTTTTATGTCCCTTCCTCACTCATATCCCACTTTAGAAATCGATTACCAGATGTAGCTGAATGCTCCAGAGCATCTCTTAAATCCATGTGCTTTCCTCTATTTCTGTTTACTCTCACCACCTTTGTGCAAGATAGTGCTTTTTGTCTAGATTTTGTGCAATACCTGTCTGATCATGCCCTTTGTGTCTTACAACGGTAGCTTTCCCTACCAAGAAATCTATTCTCCACAGAGTCCCCAAATAATATTCTATGATTGTAAATCAAATCATGTGTGTTGGTGGCTGCTCAAACGCTCTGGTTACTTCTAGTTGCATTTGGAATACAAAACAAATTTCTTAACAGTCCTTAAGACCTTACGTGACCAGGTTTTTGTTGCCTGGACAACCTCATCTTGCTCTTGGTTACTCTGTTTTGGCCACATAACACTGGTCTTCTTTTAGTTTTTGAACTGTTAGCACTTTTGTACTTGAAAGCTTCATACTTGGCACTCTCTATTGAAATTCTTCTTTCTATACACTCTTCCTTTATGTTCATAACTATAAATCTGTATATAACTATAAATCCATTTACATGTTTGTGTTTTTCACATAAACAGCAATAGCTTTTAAATTTGTTTCCTATAGATCATGACTTTTCTGTTGACAGTTTGAATAATCAAGACCCAACATGATGCTTGGTGCATTGTAAACAAGCAGTGATCCATTTCAAATGACTGTGATTTTGTAAACAGTCTTATTTTCACACCAGCTTAACAGTGCACTTAAGGTCAAGTTAATGAAGTCACACAGATTATTTGAAATTATATTTCAATTGAATTTTACTGATAGGTAGTAGTACATGAAGAGGCACTGAAATGTGTCACAGTTGCTCTGTATTGATTGTAAGATAAGGGAATGAAGCATCAGGAATAGAAAACAGGTATTGTTATGCCATCGTCACATACTGTACTTGGTGCATGATATGGCCTGTGTTTTAAATGGATGGTAAACATGAATACGGATAAAAATAGACTTGATTTCTCAGATTAGAAGTGTTTTTTTCCCCCTTGTTCGCCTGTGGATCAAATAGAAGGCTTTGTTCATGCTAGACAAGCACTCTGTCATTGAGCTACACCAGTCTGGCCCAGACTTTATTTTTATAATTTTGCATATCAGTGGTTCATGGGGGAAGACTAAGTACAGAACAGCTTAGGAATAAAGCTATCAGTCTATCTTAGTGCTTAGAGGACCGTGCAAATTAGAATAACCCGAGGAACTCTTTTCATTCTGCGTGCCTCTGCCTTTTATTATTAGTGAGTGACGACCTGGAGTAGTTCAGCTGAGACATTCCAAAGAGCTGAACCAAATGAATAGTGGTTGGAATGAAGGAGTAGAAACCAGGTTGATAAATGTGGTGGATTCAATTTTAGTGTATCTGTCTTATAGCATTTATGTAGATCTCTAGTAAGCAGCAGGATGTAAAGCACCCATAGATCAGGAAGTTATCAGGGCAAGTTAAAAACAAAAGTACCCACATCTGTCCAAAGAGAGGAAGTGTAGCAGCAAGAATAGATGGTAAAGGTTGACTTCTGAGGAGTGCTGTCATAGGAACTGGATAGAAGTTAGGCTGCAGTGAGCTGGTATGGCTTGGGAGGCGAGAGCATAAAGTCAAGAATCTGAGGGAAGGTGCTATGATCAAGAAAGAACAAGTGTTTGAGTCAGTTGCTTCAAGGAAGTCTGCAATCTTTTGTTTTTAGTAGTTAGTCATTTGTGGCATTAGTCATTATGATTTGGATTTATCTATAGTAGCTATAGAAAATGTAATGTGTGAAAGTTGAAATATAGAGAAGCCTGGCTAAGAACTTGACATGTTTTGTATTATATTTAAATCAGCCTTCCAGCCCTAAACAATCTGTGGTTCTTTGCATCCTTATGCAATGTCTCAAACATCCTGCTACTATAAAACTAGAACACTTATCTTTATTATATACTACACACAAGTGTGTGTCTGCATGCAAAACTATAGAACTGTGGAGGTCCTGAGAGACTGGGCAAGTTTTATGCTTCAGCAAAAGTGACTTTTAAAAATTACTCAGGACTCTACTCTTCTTCTTTGAAGATCTCTGTAAAAAAAAAAAAAAAAAAAAAAAGGCGCTTTCTGTTCTTCATTCGACTTTCTGAATATCTTACAGTCTTTATTTGAAAGTGTGTAATATTTAAAGACAAGCATAGTGGTCCTCTCTTCTAATCTAATCTCCAGATTTTGGAGGAGGCTGAGTCAAGAGGGTTGTTCCAAGTTTGAGGCTAGCCTGTACTAGTGTCTTGGAGAGTGGGGAATTGACACTTGTAATATAGTCTTGAAAGAATAGCATTTTATGCCAGTTACCTATGCATATAATATGAAAATTTAAGGTATATTTTCCTGAAAATTCATTAGTTAGAAGAATAATTCTCTATCAATAATAATATTGAGAGTTTTATTAGTCGGTGTATCAGTTCTATTGTTATACTTATTGATAATACTTTTCTGAACGGTTTAAGTAAAATGTAATTATTTTAAGCTGCAACATGGTAAGGGGTTTTTTTTTTATTTAAATAAGGTCTTATTTCAGGGAACGTCTTCAAGATTGGCTACACATTTTGTTAAAAGATGTGCTTATGTGATAGCTATATTTCATTTTTTCTTTAATTTTTTCCCCTTGTTGCTTAATGCTTCTTCCTGTGTTTTTTTCTTTAGGACTGTTATGAATACTATCCAACAATTAATGGTGATTTTAAATTCTGCAAGTGATCAACCATCAGAAAATCTGATTGCCTATTTCAATGTAAGCTCTATATAAGTCACTTTTTTTTGTGATATCTTGAAAGAAACTTGAAATTAGAAGCTAAAGTACTAAGTATATTTTAAAACACCTATCTTCCATCTACCATTTACTTATTTGGTATTTTATCTGTTGCTTTTTGAACCTCCCCAGATTTGATGATTATTTTATTTAAATATTGTTAGTTTTAGTTTTCTTATGTTTACCATTTTCCTTGCAACTTAGACATTCACCTCTGAGACACTTTCTTTTTCCATTCTCTCTCTCTCTCTCTCTCTCTCTCTCTCTCTCTCTCTCTCTCTCTCTCTCTCCCTCTCCCTCTCCCCTCTCCCCTCTCCCCTCTCCCCTCTCCCCTCTCCCTCTCCCCTCTCCCCTCTCCCCTCTCCCCTCTCCCCTCTCCCCTCTCCCTCTCCCCTCTCCCCTCTCCCTCTCCCCCCTCTCTTTCTCTCTCCAGAGTTTCACTAAGTAGCCATAGCTGGCCTAGAACTGATTCAGAGACCCAGCCTGCCTCTGCTTCCCTGGTGATGAGATCAAAGGTGTGTGCCACCACACCATACTTCTTTTTCTCTCTCCTTTTTCCTTTTTTTTTCTCATTTCTTTTTCTTCCCTCACATATGGTATATGGATCTCTCTGCATGTATGTGTGTTCATGAAGGCTAGAGGTCACCATCTGGCATCTTCTATAGCTCTTCATTTTTAAAGACAGACTGTCTCACAGAACTTGGAGCTCACCAATTGCTATACTGCTACTCAGTGAGCCTGCAGGATTGGTTCCTCTTGTCTCTACCTCCCGCTCTGAGATAACAGGCGTATTCTGCCACATCAGGCTGTTTATGTGGGGTCCAAGCTTAGCTTCTCATATTTACATGACAAGCGCCTTACCCACTGAGCCGTCTCGCCAGTTCATCTTTTCTTTCTGTGGGGGACCTGCCCCCACTTTACCATGGGTACTCCTGAGGAGAGAGGGATAAGAAAATACCAGATAGAAAGAGAGACCTAGTTGACGAGAGGAAAGACAGAAACACAGGATAGCTTCAGGAGGGCCTGGGTCAATATCCAACGTCCCAGAACTTTATTCCAAAGTGCTTTTTATAACAATGCCAAGAGGCGAGGCAAAAGACCTCCCCCTTGCTAGATACAGCCAAGTGTAGACCCATCCAAACCTAGTAACCACGCCTGTGGTCCAATCATCCTCTTATGCAGCCCTGCTGGGTAAAGCAAGCCCAGATTCTCTGACCCTGAGTAATTTGGGCCTCCACATCTCTCTTTCTCTCTTTTTGACTACTGCTCAGTACGTATGTTTTTTATTATTAATTTTTATGTTAGCATACAAAGTAATGAATTTCATTATGTCATATTTATACACATGCTTCACTCTATATATATTGTAATTTATCTACCCCTGGAGTCTTCTTGCTGTACCCCTCCCCATTAGTTCCTCTTTCTGCTTTCTATGTTTTCTCTTTCACATTGTATGTTTTCCATTGTCTCTCCACCTGTTTCCCCTTCCCTTAAGATTCCTTCCTTTCCTATCATGGTCTCCTTTCTTCTTTCACACCACCCTCCCCCAATTTAAATCTAGCTTCTACATATGAGTAAGCAAAAGTACACTTATAGGTTTCCTGATCTAGCTTATTTTGCTTGATATAATGAACTCCAGTTGCATCCATTTTCTGACAAATATGATTTCTTTTTTATAGCTGAACAAAATTCCATTGTGTCTATGATAGACGTCTACATTGGGTTCATTTCCTAGCACTTGCAAATAGTGCAGAAATGAACATGAAGCAAGTGTCTCCTGTGGGCTGCCTTGGAGTCCTCTGGCTGTGTACCCAGGAGTGGGACAGCTTGGTCTTAGGATCATTCTAGTCTCAGTGTTTTTGACAAGTGAAGCTTGACATATGGTCTCACATATTTTTTAGATTGTCTGGTTGGTTTGGTTTGTTTTTTCAGAAACTTCCATCCTGACTTCTGTAGTGGTCATATCAGTTTACAGTTACCACCAGGATCCTCCTGCCCTTTGTTGCTGTTTCTTTTTGATAACCATTCTGTCTAAAGTGAGATAGAATCTCAAAGCAGTTTTAATTTTCATTTCCTATTTTACTAAGGATCTAGGACACTTTCTATAATATTTATTGCATATTTGTATTTCTTCTTTTGAGAACCATCTGTTCAGTCTATTAGCCCAATGTTGATTGTATTATTTAGTTTGGGGTGCTTATTTTTTTATAGTTCTTTATGTATTGTAGGTATGAAATGCATGTTCCTTGTGTGGTTGACAATTTTTTTCTCACTCTGCAGGCTCTCTTTACTTTGCTAATTATCCCTTTTCCTGGGTAGTGCTTATTAATTCATGTCACCCCAACTGTCAATTCTTGAGATTATTTTTTGTGTTACTAGAATAAGCTTTTCATTAAAAAAACAAACAAAACAAGTTGACATGTTGGAGCAGCTTTTTCTTGGGTCCTCAAATTGCATACTGCCAGGTATATTCACAGCCACAGTGGAAGGTCAGTTGGACTTGTGTCTGCTTGTCTTCCTATGGTTTGTCCCAGTGTTGAGTCTGTATTGGATGAGTATCCCATGTCTGCTGATCCTGTCTTCACTTGAGTAGCTTCCCTTTTGTGCATACCAGAGGCATATGGTCACATTTGGTTTTGCAGTGTGTCACCCTCCCCAAACTCATTCTTTCAGATGCTCTGGGATACCTAAATCATTGTGAATATGGGGCCTAATTGCAGCAGCATTGAGATCTGTAGAGAACAGGTGGAGAGCCTGTCTTTGTACTTTCAAAACCTCCCAAATATTAGTCAGCCTGGAGCAATTAGACTGTTAGAGTTTCAGTCTTCTCATATTATAGGGAGTGAATGGCAAATAGATGGTCCCATGATTAATTCACCCACTGACCTTAGGTCAGGACTTTCTAACTCCCAGGTCTGTTCCAAGCTGCTAAGGGCTTCATGTTTTACCTTATGTACTTTCCTGTCTAAGTTGAGCCTCCTGCCATTGGCTTTTGACTTGTCAAGTTCTGGACCCCCCTTCTCCTCAAAGTCCTCCCTCTGGGCTGTCTCCCCCAGGGCTGCTGCAGGTTAAAGTCAGACCCCCTGACTCATAGTCCTCTGCTTTCAGACACAGGGTAGTTCAGTTTTAGATAACATGTCCATCTCACCATGGCCATTGTCTTTGGAGTCATACTGAATAAAAAAGTAGGATTCCTCTCCGCTTCCCATCTATCAGGACAAGAATCCCTGTTTGGTTAAAACGCTCACCTGGATTTCAGGCTTGCAGGCTTGTTCTCAGAGAACTCCATTCTCTTTTACTGTTTGGATGAGGTTTTTGCTTCCCCTCCCCCTCTCAGCCAGGGAGCCATAAGTAGTAGCTGGTTTTGGCATGGCTTAGTTCTTTTCCAGTGTCTGTCACTACCTTTGTGATTTCCAAAACTCTTTATCTCTTTGGAATAGAGCATGGGTTTTCTTATTCTGACTCCTCCCCCACCTCACACAGGGCAACCTCTAGTCCACCCTTTTATCTGGGAGTCCTTTTCTTGTTTTCTTTAAATGTTTTCGTTTCTTCTTTTAAAATTATTTCTTTTAATTTTGAGGTTATAAGCAAATTATTTTCTCTTCCCTCTTCTTCCTCCAAAGCTTCCCACAGCAATTTCTTACAACAAGAAAGAAAATTAGTTAGTTTAGGGTTACTGGTATGTTATTTGGGGAGAGAGAGAGAGAGAGAGAGAGAGAGAGAGAGAGAGAGAGAGAGAGAGAGAGAGAGAGAGAGAGAGAATGAATATGAGAGAATGAGAGAGAATGAATGTTTTTACCCTTACTTTGTGATAGGTGCTTTAGCCTAGCCTGGCTTTGAACTCAAGATCTTGCCTCTACCATAGCTGGAAATTTTACTTTCTATACTAGTTCAGTTTTCTTCATATTTTTGAAAAAAAAATAATGCTATCCCTAGGTACAAAATCTTAGAAATCATATAGTCATTTTGGCAACAATGATTTCATGTTAGGAAATGGTGTATGTGTGTGTATATCTGTGTGATATTCCTAAGATGAGTATCCTTTTTTCTTTAAGAAATAGAGAATTATTGTTATTCTAAGGTGTGAAGTACCTTTTTAGTGTCACCATACAAAGAACTATAATTAATCTTAATTTTAGAAAGTTTATTTTCTAGTGTATAATATTTTGAATATATATGATCCCATCAAGATTATAAAAAATGAAACTAATCTGATTATATGAGATTTATTTTAGGATATAAATAATGTAAGTGGAGTGCATCATATTCTGATGTGTTTTAATTACCAAAGTTGACATATTTATACTCCACATGATACTATTTGTACTTGTAACTTTCTTCTGGCTTGTTTACCTGAAAATACAGATAAATGATTTGCCTAATTCTTCATTATCTTAAAGCACATTTAATTAGGAAATGAAACCAAACACAAATCTTACTTTTACTTCTTCATTTGCTTTTGGGTTGCATACATCTTAAAGTAACCCCTTCTTTTTAGAGATTTTTTTAAAAAAATATTTTTATTTTATGTATGTGGGTGTTTGTGCCTGCATGTATATTTATGTACCACATGCATGCAGTACCTGCAGAGGCTAGAAGAGGTCTTTGGATCTCCTGGAACTGGAGTTAACAGAGGATTGTAAGCCTCCCTTGAGTGCTGGAATCAAATCCAGGTCCTCTGGAAGCCAGTACTGTTAATCAATGAGCATCTCTCCAGCCCTGTAAAGTAATTCTTAACTGTGAGGATACTTAATGAGAGTATATGATAGATGGAAAGGCTGATAAATCTTTTGTCTATAGCCTTTATTTGTTTAAAACAGCTGTTCTCAACCTGTGGGTCACAACCCCTTTGGGGGTTGCAAATTAGATTTCCTATATATAATATACTTGCATTATGATTCATAACAGTAGCAAAATTATGTTTATAAAGTAGTAATGCAATAATATTAATGGTTGGGGGTCACCACAGCATGAGTAACTAACTGTATTAAAGGGTTGCAGCATTAGAAATGATGAGAACCACTGGTTTAAAACTTTAGATAATAACAGTGTACTTTCATTACTTTGAATAATTTTAGTTTTAACATACAATGGTTTTCTATGTTGGCTGGTTATATTCTGTGTTGTCAATTTTGTCATAGTGGAAGTGTTTACTTGTTTTTTATAAACAAGCAACAGATCAAAGTCATTTACTATGAAAGAGAAAAATGTTAATTCTGGTCAAATAGTATCCTCAATATTTATTTCTGTTTATATTTCTTAAAGAATTGCACAGTGAATCCAAAAGAAAATATCCTGAAAAGAGTAAAGGATGTTGGACACATCTTTAAAGAGAAGTTTGCGAACGCTGTGGGGCAGGGGTGTGTTGACATTGGAGTGCAGGTAACTTGAGCTCACACCTGTTAGTGCCAGAGTATAGAAATCATCTGTTTATACAGTCTGAGCTGTGGGAGTATTTGCATCGTAGTATAAGATAATGGCAGGTGGAAAATATCCCAGCTGCTGTGTTTGCTGCTGCTTATGGGAAACTGTATGTGAAATCCCTTTTCAGTCCAGTGCGCAAAACAAAAATGCATATGCTAATTATAGCAATTTAAAAATTAAGAAAAAATTAGAATCTATGCATGCATGAATAGGATTACATTATACTACCACTTGTCAGTGTTCTTATTGAGCAATACCATTTCAGAAATGAACTAATATATTTGGTAGGACTACATGGATTGAGTTAAGCCTGTGTTTGTACATGGCTTTGCTGTTTATGAGCTATATAATTTTGAACATGTTGTTTAAGTTCTCTGAGACTGCTTCTGGGTCTGGCTTGCTTTGTTACATGACATTAGGGTAATATAATAAGTAAGTCTAAATATTGTAATCTACTGTACATATTTATTCCAGTATGGTGAGTTTATATTTTGATGCCACTGGTTAGTTTAAACCAGCGGTTCTCAACCCAGGGGTTGCAACCCTTTGAGGGGGTCAAACGACCTATTCACAGGGTTGTCAGAGACGATTGGAAAACACAGATATTAACATTATGTTTAATAACAATAGCAAAATTACAGTTATGAAGTAGCAATGAAAATAATTTCATGGTTAAGGGTCACCAGAGCATGAGAAACTGATTTAAAGAGTTCTGCATTAGGAAGATTGAGAACCACTGGTTTAAATGATTATACTTAAAATTCTTTTGAGTACATGTAGTACTTACCTTCTTGTTTTAGAATACAGTAGTATTGTGTATGTGTCTGTAATTCAAACACCTACTTTTTTTTAATTTATGAGAACTAATTATTTGTTTAAAACATTTACTAATTAAATCAACTTTGGTTTTTTGTTTGTTTTTGGGCTGTGCCAGTGTTAATGAGTTTTACAGACAGAAACTACTCTTTTAATCTTGGCCATTTCAAAAACAAATGTTTGCACCACCAAAAGGATTATATTAGATGTGTAAAGTGCTTAAAATAGTATCGGGCATATTTCTCTGTGGAGCAAGTGACACTGGCTGAAAAAGAGCAGAGGGACATCATCAGTTCCTAGACATACTAGTCTGGTTAATTTATTGGGAGTGCTAACCACTAGTTTATAGGAAGCCTTGGACTTTAAACAACTAGCTTTTATGATCTCTTGCTAACCATGTTCTAGAAGGGTAGAGTGTGTTTCAGGAAAAGACTTTAACAAAAATTAGTTAAGTTTTTGATTTTCTGAAACAATGAGCTCTTAATATTTTCCCTTTTGTTTGTAGAGATATAAACTTGGAGTCCGATTATATTATCGTGTGATGGAATCCATGCTTAAATCAGTAAGTTAAAGAGAATAAACTAGAAAAAAATCAATGCTGATATAAAGTTTCAATTAAACTTTTAAAAAATTATCTGTTTTAGGAAGAAGAACGTTTATCCATTCAGAATTTTAGGTAAATATTTTCTAGTTTTAATAAAACAATTTCTTTTTATAAAAGCCATATTTAAAATCATTTATTCTTTTCCCTCTTTTAGCAAACTCCTAAATGACAACATCTTTCATATGTCTTTATTGGCCTGTGCTCTTGAAGTTGTAATGGCTACATATAGCAGTAAGTTAAGTTTTAATAAATAAGCACTGTAACTTAATTAATATAAAGTAAAGAAACCCTTAAGTTATCTTGTGGGTTCTTTGTTATTGTTTTTGTTTTGTTTTGTATGTATATCTGTGTGGTGAGAAGAAGTTGTACTGTAGATCACTGTACACTGAACACTGTGATTGGCTGTTACAGCTCTTTAAATGGCTAACATGTCAATCATTTCAGGTCATCTGGGGGGTAGAATTCATGAGGCTTCTGCTCTGAGCATATTGAGTCCAAGAAAGGCAGCCACTGAAACTGCTACTGCAAAGGCTTATGAACATGTAAGGTGCCACAGGAGTGTTGAAGAACAGCTGGTCTTCTATGCAGCACTGTTTTGCCTCTGTGCTCAGAGACCAAGAGCAGGAATCCACTAGAAACTGGATGCTTAGTAATTGGTTGCTGCTTTTATAATAGCTATGAAAATTTAATGATTGTTGAAAATAGCCGAATAAAACCCAATAACTTTTTTAATATAATTTGAAAAAAATAGTACTTCTCAAACATTATAAATAGTAAAAAGTTTTACTTGTAGAAACAAAAGAGGAACAGTGATCTAAAGATACAGCTAGACAGTAAAAGAAGTTAAATTAGTAATCACTGAAACTGAACCCTCATAAATAACCACAGTATGCACATTTTTAAAGAGAGATCATTTTCCAACAATGTTAGCAAAGTCTCTTTCCCATTTCTTTTTGCAGTGTTGAGAACTGAACCCAGGGCAGGGACTAGGCATTGTTTTTAAGACAGGATCTCACTAGTCCTTGAACTCAAGTCTGTAGTAGTCTGACCAGGTCTTGAACTTGTAATTCTTCTGCCTCAGCCTGTTGAGTATCTGGCATTATAGACCTGCAGCACCAGATTTGAGGCAGGGTCTCATAATGTAGTGCTGGCTGTCCTGGAACTTATAGACCAGGCTGGCCTCTTCCTTCAGAGTGCTGGAATTAAAGACATGTGTCACCACTACCCGGTAATTAGCAAAATCTTAAAAGCATCATTGGTCTTCTCAACCCAGCAGTCATGGTAGTTAAAATGGGTATGGTAATGGATACCTGCCTGGATATTAGTGAAGGCTATGTACACCTAGGCAAATTATTATTCCTACCTCTAAGAAAAATGTGTGGACATACACTTAAAATACACTCAAGCCTATTTCTTGAGAGTCTGTAGACCACAGAATAAAAAATATCTGATTTAAGTAAGAATTGCTTACCCCTTTTTCTATATTTTGAGTCTGTGATAAGATCTTCCAAATCTCATCAGTTCAGTCCTTAACATTTCATATTGATACATTTTTCCCCCTCTTATTTTAGGAAATACATCACAGAGTCTTGATTCCGGAACAGATTTATCCTTCCCATGGATTCTGAATGTACTTAATTTGAAAGCCTTTGATTTTTACAAAGTGATTGAAAGTTTTATCAAAGTGGAAACCAACTTGACAAGAGAAATGATAAAACATTTAGAAAGATGTGAGCATCGAATCATGGAATCCCTTGCATGGCTTTCAGTAAGTGACTAGCTAAATAACTGAAGGTATTCATATGTACACGGCTAACTGCCTGTTAATGAGAAGTTATTGCTTTAATGAATAATCCATGTCCAGCCTAAGAGTCAAGTGGAATATAAGAATGGATTTTGTGTGGGTGGATGTGCATTCCTAAGTGTGAATGCAGGTGTGTGAGTTGCTTGTTTTTCTGCTGTGAACAACACCAGGCCATTTGGCCTGCTGAGCTTCCTGTACCATTTAATGCATTTGTTTAGGAGCAAGTTTTCACAAAGCTTGGCACATTAAAAAAAATTATTGAGGTAATTTATTTAAAATCCAAGTGTTATTGTTGATAATATAAATGTTTACACTTTTTAACTAAATTAAAAGCCCAAGATTATGTACATTTTTCTGTATCTGTTTGATCATTTTGTCCCAGTCTTAAAGATAATACTAAGTCTGGGGTTGGGGATTTAGCTCAGTGGTAGAGCGCTTGCCTAGCAATCTCAAGGCCCCGGGTTCGGTCCTCAGTTCTGGGGAAAAAAAAATAAGGCAAAATAACAAAAAAGATAATACAAAGTCCACACTATTGTTTAATAGTAGGTATTGTTTTATAGCATTATAGAAGTGGAAGCTCTGTGCTGTAGGCATTTTAGTTATAGGGTACAAGCTACTGACAAAGATTTTGTTTTAATAAAGGAAGCATCTCCTATGTAGTAACTATAAGATAGTCCCCTATAATACTGTTATTTCTTCAAGTCTACTTTACTGGATAATACCTTGAGATTCACAAGATTTGCAGATTTAAAATAATAATTTAAACTGCGTTGCATGCTAAGCGTATTTAGCTTGAACCTCAGTATGAATGAATTTCAAGTATCTCCAGTTTGGGATTTTTGAATTAGGAATGGTCAATCAGTGAGAGTCTCATGCAAATGCTTTTATTTTTCATATGTTTTTAATGTCTGAATTTTATATTACACTTTAAATTATAAAATTATGAGATTGGTGGTGGATAACTTTGTGAAGATTAGTCATGCCATGCAAATATGATGGTGTGTATTTTTCCTGTAAGAATGATGGTCATTATGCTGGAAAGCATATCACATATACTTGAGCTTTCACAGACTTAAAAATAACTGAAATATGATACAAACACACACACAGGAAAATAAAAATTTCAGGTGACCGTTGGATGAGTTTTTCATAAATTGAGTGCATCCATGTAATGAACAGCCAGGTCAAGATTCTCAGCAAGTTTTCATAGACTTTTGATTCTGTATTTCTAAAAAAATTATCTCATTAACACTGAAACTTGATGGGATTGTATTCACATTGTGTTGTTGACTGAGGGGGGCGGGCGGCGGAATAAAATGAAGTAATAATAATTTTCATCCCATTTAAAGTATGTGTGCATGTGTACATGTACTGAAGATTGAACCCAGACCACATAGCCTCTCCCTTGGTCCAGCTCCATTCTGTGCCTGTAACTTTCCTCAGCTGATGTCCTATAGTCCAGGCATCTGCAATATCCTCTGGTCTCCATGGCAATGTCGGCTTCACTTTCACAGCTTCATATATTAGCCTGTCAGGGCCTACTTGCAACTGAGGGCCAAGTGTTCAAAAACGTGAGAATGTGGGAAGCATTTTAAATCATAGCATGTCTGTTAGGACTCCAAAACATTTAAGGAATTGTCTGTTTTTTTTTTAATTATTTATTTTTATTTTATGTGGATTGGTGTTTTTGCCTGCTTGTATGTCTGGGGGGCGGGGTGTGTGTCAGATCCCCTGGAACAGGAGGTACAGACAGTTGTGAGCTGTTGTTATGTGGTGCTGGGAATTGATCCTGGGTCCTCTGGAAGAGCAACTAATGTTCTTAAGTGCTGAGCCATCTCTTCAGCCCCCTGCTTACTTTATTTTTAATGTGGGTTTTTTTTTTTACAGATTTATTTATTTTTACTTTATCTGTATTACTGTTTCTTTGCATGCATGCATCTATAGTACCACATGCATGCCTGTTGGATCCCCTGAAACTGGGGATAGTTGTGAGCCACCATCACACTTGGGTCTTCCACAAGGGCAACAAGTTATTTTAAGTGCTGAGTCCAAAAGTTTTCTGTTTAATTCATAAGTCACATTTGTTTCTATTAGTACATGGGATTTGAAAGGGTTTTTTTTCTGCCCTTTCATTTACCATGTTTTAATGGTTCTCTTTGCTTTTTGTGGAAATATTATAGCTACAGTCATGCTTCCTTTACAGTCTTACTTTATCTATTACCTGTAATGTCTTACCAGTCGTTTATTATCTTTATATCTCATTGGGTGACTTAATATGTATAAAGCACTAAAAACAGCATGTGGCATGGTATTATCAGATGTAGCAGTTAATTATATAAGGCTGAGTAAGGGGAAGAGGGGATCAACTTACAATGAAATTCAGGTTTCTGGCTTATATAACCAAGTGAACGATAGTGTCATTTAAGAAGATAGATAGCCTGGATTGAATGTAATTTTTTTTTTTTGAGGATAAACTTCAATTTATACATTTGAGTTTGAAATAATTACATTCAGATTGAGGTGTCAGTTGTATATATGTGTTGAGCTTAGGAAAGAATCTTAGGCTAGGATTATGGATTTGAGAGCTGCCACACATATATAATAAACATTACCAGTCTTTTTTGACAAGTTATCTTATGCTGGTCAGTTTGGTAAGCACCTCTTAGAATGTCATTACATTTTTAAAAAAATTAATCATTGCATTCTCATAGTAGTCTAGATGAGGAAGTGAATAACTAGAAGCTTGGGATGTTTCCCCAGACCATACCTGCCAAGTGTCAGAGCTCTCATTTGAATCTTGGTGTGCTTTGTCCAAAGCTGGGTATGTCACCTAAGCGGAGAATGTAATCTGGGGAAACAAGACTATAGGTAGAACCCCAAGGACATTGAAAGGATGCACACAAAAGGGAAGATTTCGCCTACAAAGAAGAAAGGGAAATAAAGCAGCCAGAGAGAGAGGAGGAAAAAAAACCAGCATCAACGAGAGGGTTGCAAAGTCTGAAGGAAAACTTGCTGTTTCAGATGTGGTAGAAGCAACCAGTGAAACTAAAACTTGTAGCAAGCACGAAGTGGTGAGGAGGGAGAGCCGTGAACAAGAGGCCCAGATGGAGGCGAGGACCGAGCACAGAGCAGAAGCGGCACCACTGTGGCAGTGCCAGCTCTGCAAAGACTGGGAAAGAACCGCTCCAGTGTTTTCTGTTGCTAGGAAACAGTTTAGTGCAAACGATTATTTGATCTTGCTCATGACTTTTGTGAGACAGGCTTTGGGAATAGCTTTACAGAGTACTTGCTCTCTGACCCTGTGGTGTCAACAGCCTGGGGCCAGCAGATCTGCTTCCAAGATTCTCTTCCCCACCAAGTTCAGACTTCTGACTCTCACTCACACTTGCTTCTTCCTTTCTCTTCTTCACACTCCCATCTTGCCCTATGGTCCAGGAGGAAAGCTGTGCTTCCTCAAAGCATTTTGGTTTTAGGGTAGACACACTTCTGACATAGAAGCTGGGTTCTAAAAGGCTTCTGAGAGGACCATATCTGGAAATTACCTTCTGCTGGTCAAAGCAGTCACAGTCGACCAGGCAGTGGTGACGCATGTCTCAGAAGTCAGGAGATAGAAGCAGGTGGATCTCTGAGTTTGAGGCCAGTCTAGTGTACAGATGAGTTCCAGGACAGCTAGGGCTACATAGAGAAACCCTATCTCCAAAAACAAACAAACAAACAAACAAAAACCAAAACAGTCACAATGGTTGCCAGGTTGAGGGGATAGGGAAATGGATGCCACCTCCTGTTGAAGGAGAAACAAGGTCACATTTCAGAAGAGCATGTGGGTTCCAAAATACTTCTGTGGCAAAAGGGAGGAATGAGAAACACTGTGAGTAAGGTAGTTGTTGTGTGCCCTGCAGGAAACTGGGGAAGTTTCAAATTAATGGCTTTTCAGTTTTGTGTTTATTTGTTTCATAAAATGGAGTTCAGGTAGTTTACTGAGGGTGAAGTGGAGAAGATTCAGTGGCACTTAAAAGGTGGAGGAGACTGGTTGTGACTTGAAATTGTTACTGTGGGACCACATGGAGAGTGTAGACTGGTGAAGGAGGAAAGAATTGCCCTGCAGAATTCCAGGCACTTTTGAGGACAGAAACTATTCATCTGTTGTCCCACCACAGTTCTGTATGATGGCATTCTTTCCCCAGAATCTTCTTGCAGCTATTTGTAGGATTAGAAAAGGTAAGTTATGAGGTGAATTTGGGCGGGCATTAGAATATGGCTAGGTAGGCACAGTAGGGCAGTAGTGGGGCCAGGAATTTGAGGATGTTGACCAGAGAATGGGTAAGGTTAAGATTTGACGTTTTAACTGCTGGAGCCTAATGAAATAAAGATTTCAATTAGCAGGAACTTTTTAGTGATGTTTGACGTGACAGCGTGATGGGCGGAGATAGGAGAAATTTAGTCTTAATGTTAAGAAACAGACATTTTTGTATTCACAGAAATGATCTTGGGAGAGTGTAGACTGAACAGGGACGGACGTGAGAGAAAGAAAAGATTCAGGAATGAAGGCCAGGAAAGGGTCAGAGCCACCCAGGGCATGTGTGGCAAGGAGGAATGTGAACAAGGGGCTAAGATTTCAGTGCAGAGGGGCCAGAAGGGCAGAGGCAAAAGGCCTTGAAAAACTAGAATTTTATGATCTTTGACCAAGTTGCTAATAAGTTGCTATGAAAAAACTGTCTGCCTGGTGATACATCTGTGAAACAACTGTCTCATGTTAGTAAGTCTGCTTCAGCTTTCTTTTGTCACTACTGACATGGCTCCCTCCTCCTTTAATTTTTAACTGATTTGTGTCTTTATGCTTAAAGTAAATATCTTTATAAAGTAGTCAATTGTTGAGTCTTGCTTTTGGTTTTTGTTGTCTACCAATATTTAATTTTTCTCTCTCTTTTATTTCCTTTTCTCTCTCTCTTTCCTTCCCCTAATTTTCCTCTTTTCTTTTTTTCCTTCTTTCTTTTTTCTCTTTCTTTCTTTCTTTCTCTCTCTCTCTCTTTTTCTTTTTTTTTTTTTTTTGGAGGCAGAGTCTCCTGTAGCTTTGTTTGTCTTGTAATCATTATGCAAAACTCCAAAGCAGTCCTTCTGCCTTGTATTCCAACTTCTGGGGTTATAAGTGTATGCCGCCATGCTCAGCTTCTGGAAGTTTTACATCTAATGTGACTGTTGATATGGTTGAAACTAAGTTTTCTTAGTGTTTGTTTTCTCCTTGTATGTCTCTGTTCATTTTCCTCTTTTTGACCTTCTTTTGCATTGAATTTTTTTAAAGATTTATTTATTTATTATACATAGTGTTCTGTCTGCATGTGTTCTTGCAGGCCAGAAGAGGGCACCAGATCTTATTACGGGTGGTTGTGAGCCACCGTGTCGTTGCTGGGAATTGAACTCAGGACCTCTGGAAGATCAGTCAGTGCTCTTGACCATTGAGCCATCTCTCCAGCCTGCATTGAATATTTTTAATCCATTTTATTTTCTCTGTAGGCTCACTACTTATACTTCTTTATTTTATTTTATAATTGGATGCTTTAAGATTTACAATGTGTGGCCTTAATTTCTCAGTCTACTTTGAATATAGTATAAAGACAGTGAAGCCAGATGTAGCAGGACACAGTTCCTTGCTACTCTAGAGGGTTATAAAACAATGCATTGGTATAACTTCTGTTATTTATTTATTTATTTATTTATTTATTTATTTATTTATTTCTATTTATTTACTGACAAAGTCTCACTATATAGCCCTAGATGACTTAAAACTCTGTAGAGACCAGCTATCCTCAATCTCACAGAGATCCACCTGCCTCTGCCTCCAGAGTACTTGAATTAAAAAGCATGCGGCACAATGTCAAGCCCATCAGTTACCTTTTAGAGAAAAAGAGAGAAAATAAGATAAAAATAAAAATACATTTTTATTTATTTACATGATTTTCTTTTTGGTGTTCTTTATTTTTTATATAGGTTCAGATTTTCATCTGATTTATTTTCCTTCTGTCTCTAGGAACTTTTTATTTATTCGTTCATTTAAGGTCTATCTATGAAGACTGTTTGAACTTTTGTATGTCTGGAGAACAGGTTACTTCATGCTTGGAAGCTCTTTGGCTAAGCATAGAAATCTAGGTTACAGCTTTCTTTTCATGTGTTAAGGAGTTGCTCTACTGTCTTTGGGTTTACATTCCTCCTCAAGTCACTGTGTTCTTGTTTCCCTGGTGCAGAAGACTTTTCTTTCTGGCTACGTGTCAGATTTTCTCCTTATCATTGATTCTAACTAGTTTTCCCATAATGTGCCTTATTATAGTATTTTTTTTTTTTTTTTTTGGCTTGGATATGTGAGCATGTAGATTTTACCACATTTGGATATTGGGCCATTATACTTTAAGTTTTGTTTTTTTGGTTTTTTTTTTTGAGGCAGCGTTTCATTGTGTAGTTTTGATGCCTGTCCTGGATCTTGCTCTGTAGACCAGGCTGGCCTCGAAGAGATCCGCCTGGCTCTGCCTCCCGAGTGTTGGGATTAAAGGCATGCGCCACTGCCATCCGGCTATACTTTAAGATATTTTTATTGACCTTTTTACCTGTCCTCTTTTTAGTGCTGGGTAGTTATCTCAGGAGTGTGTGCTGCTTGTGACCTAGCTGAAGTGTGTCCCAGACCTCTGAAGATATGCATTGTGTTAATTCTGTCTCCTTGGTATTGTTGGTTTCTGTTTGTTGGGGACCAGTAGGTTCCGTCTCCTTTCTTTTCTGTCTGTGGCCTGGACATTTTCTCTGCAGGTCCCATTCTCGTATAATGAAGTTGCTTGGGGTTGTTCCACAGCCTACTGCTGCTTACTCCAACCCCCTCCTCTTTTTACAGGAAGATGGTTGTTGTCTCATCATTTTAGATGGTTTCTAGAGCTATCCCATCAGACCTGTGGGTATTTTGCCTCTGAGTGTTTGATGCTGTTAATTCCATGTGCATATTAGATACTATATTTTTTCAACTCTGGAAATTTTATTTGGATTCCTTTTTTTATCTCTTTAACAGATTTATGCTCCTTTGCCTTCTTGGACACATGAAACATAGATATTAAAACTTTTAAAATATCTTCCTTCTAATTCTAATGTCTGTTTCTTCTTAGATGAGTTTCTGTTGACGGATATTCTTTTTTCTAACAACCACGTTGTTGTTGGTTTTGCTCTTTTCTCCTTTGGGGCCTGCCACCCAACTCCCAAATAAATCACACACGATGGCTTATTCTTACTTATAAATGCCCGGCCTTACCTGGCTTTCCTTAACTTTAAATTATCCTGTTTATCCTTTGCCTCTGAGCGTTTATCTTTCTCTATTCTGTATACCTTTCTTTGTTTCTTACTCAGTGGCTGGCTGGGTAGCTGGGTGGCTGGACTCTGGAGTCCTCCTCCTTCTCTGGCTACTTTCTTTTTTCCTCCCAGATTTCTCCTATATATTCTTTCTGCCTACCAGCCCTGCCTATCCTTTCTCCTGCCTCACCGTTGGGTTTAGCTCTTTATTAGAGCATTGATGTTTTAGACAGGCACAGTAACACAGCTTCACAGAGTTAAACAAATGCAACATAAACAAAAGCAACACACCTTAAAATAATATTCCCAGCACCACTTTTTTTTTTTTTTTTTTGCCTCTTGTTGATTTTTTTTTTAAAACTAGTTGTTAAATATTGTGAATTTTGTCTTACTGGGTTCTGACTATTATCATATTATCATATTCTTGAGTTGTACTTTGGGACATATTTAAATTGTAAATAGTTCAATTAAAAAAAAACACCCTCCATACTTTACTTTTTGTTTCCTTCTGACTCCAGGAACTTTGTATTCATTCAAACAGCAGTCTTTATATCTAATTTTTTCCCCACTATCCAAGCAATGTTCTGTTGAGTGCTTATAGATGGATCACAAGCTTGTTCACTGTGGCGGGTAGAAATCAGAATTTGTGGTGGTCCCTCACAGGCGGGGCTCTGCTCCCTCCAGTGGTTCCTTTTTAGTGCTGGGTAGTTAATCTCAGGAGTGTGTGCTGTTTGTGACCTAGTGAAGTGTGTCCCAGACCTCTGAAGCTATGCTGCATTGTGTTAATTCTGTCTCCTCAGTACTGTTGGTTTCTGTTTGTTGGGGACCAGTGGGTTCCGTCTCCGCTCTTTTCTGTGTGTGGCCAGGACATTTTCTCTGCAGTGAGCTGCAGCGATGGCGGCTCAGCACGAATTTTGAGTCATGGCCTTTGTCCTGGTGTCTAACATTTGAAAAGTATTGTTTTTATTTTGTTCTGGTTCTTGTTGCTTCATCAGGGCTGTCAGTTTCTAAATACAAGGCTTCATGACTGATGAATATATATAAATATGAAGTCGAAATCCATGAGGGATATTTAGGGCATTGTTCCTGTTTTCCTGCAGTCCTGGAATACTGCTTACTCTGTGGGGACACTGAAGTGCTAGTAGTTCATTATTTCCTCGGAAGGCGTTTTCGAAAATCACAAGAAAGTTGTTTCCTGTGAATATGGTCAAACATGGCTGACTTACTACACTAATTTTGGTCAGTATATTCTTACATACAAAAAGGTTGAAGTCTTTTTCTTCAGTTGTTTTCCTAAATGTTAGATGAAGGATAGTATTCCACACAGCAGTGTGGGAGTGAACGACTCAGACTTTTTGAGTCCTGATTTGGTGGTAAACTCATAAACAGATTTTTAAGACGCTTTGGTATCCTTTTGAAATGTCAAGCTTGACAGGAAGTGAACACAAAAGGGAGAAAAGCCTGTGGTTCTATAAAAGCCAGGAAAGGCTCTGCGTTGTCTCTTCCTCTGTGAATCATTAACCTCCAGAGCACTCTGCACAAAGGTCTCAGTATTCACCAGGAGACAATGTGCTGACTTTTTTTTTCAAGTTACAGTTTACAAAGAATTATATGTTACAGGAAGACAATTGAATTGTAAGATAATGATTATTGAATTTACTAGTTTTTAAAATGTGGATTTGGACAATGAAACAATGCAGGCCATACAGTTTAATAATAACCAGAAAACTATAATGAAAAATCTATTGTGTTGATTTTTTTTTTTAATCTTTAAAACCAGTTCTTTCTGAAAACATCTAAGGAAGGCTTTAACCTTTCTTACCATTATCCAGTTTATCCTTAATATCACACCTTTAGTTTCCACAATTAACTAGTACCTTCCTGGGTCATGTGAGAGACTTGGCTTCACCGTCAAAGATGAAAGTATTTTATTTTATTCAGAATACAGTTTTGATATTGGCTGCTACAGGGTTCTGGGTTGTTCCAGGTTCTTGGGTCTCTGAAGAACAGATACTGAGAAGTGCATAGTTTCACTTCCCTTGAGTTTATCAAGAGAGGATGTATCTAAGGGCTGGTGGTAAGGGCTTGGAAGCAGGCTGAGAAAGAGAACCTTTAGCAAGTTGGTGGCCCCTCTGTGTAGAAAGTTGGGGGCTTTCATGGTACCTTGGGGTGGGCTTTTAGCTCATTCCATAATATGAGCTTTTCCATGCATTCTCTAGTACAATGTCATTCTACATACTACTTCATATGTTGTTGGTATGATCAGCATCTAGAATATCCCCCAAGGGGAATGGGGTTTATATTATAATGAGTCCTAGGTTACTCTCAGACATCTTGAGTGCTCTTGCCTTCACCGCTGGCACTGGTTAGTTTTAGCTGGCCCTGAGTCGGGTAGGGGGCATTGCCATCTTGGCCTTTATGCTGTATGCTTGATATGAGGTCTTCTGGGACTTCACCCTCTGCCCTATTATTTTATATCACATTTGCTTCCCAATATCTCTGCTTTTCCATAAGTTTAAAATTTTTCCCATTTTTTCCTTTGCTGTAGTGTGGTGTGTGTGTGTGTGTGTGTGTGTGTGTGTGTGTGTGTGTGTGTAGTGTGAGATAGAGCACTATGATTACTATGATTTCTCGGAAGACACTTTACTATGTCTCTCACATGTTTAATTATTTTTAGTATTTTTTTTTACATCATAGTCACTTTTCTGAAGTATGTCTTTTGTACTGCCTTCTACTTTATATTGTAGTACAAGTTAATCTTTTTAAGTTTAAGTTTGTCTATACCTTCTTCCCATACAAGAACCTGCAATAACTTGTGTTGCCTTACAGAAAAACTTGGCCTTTTTGCAGTGGCTGTAATAGTTTGGCTATTGTGTCACAGCCCTTCTCTATAGCTTACTTACTGTAGCCACAGAGTTCTTTCATCTCTGAAGTAGATCACATAAATGGTCTGCTTCCCTGAGAGGTGGCATGTCCGATGTAAGATACCGGCTCAGAGGACTCAAGTTTCAAGTCCTAGCTCTTCCATGTACAAACTAATGTCTTTTTTTTCTCCCTTTGTAAATGGATGCATACATTTTAATTTTTTTCATTGTCCATTTTATTAGATGGTTGGTGGTGCTGGGAATGGATCCTAGAATTTTAGGCTAAGAACATGTTTTACCGGACAGGCCAAGAGATTCAAGTTTTAGAAAATTATTTAAAGGTTCTGAATTATTTGTCACTATTGAATGTGAATACATATTCTTTTGAATTATTTCAGTTTAGAAATGATTAAATAAAAAAATTAAGATAATACAGAAGTCTCATTTTCCTGTTCTTCTTTAGTTCCATTTTCCTTAATTCTTTTCAGGCAGTACGTGATATTCTCCACATCAACTATTTTGAAAGAACTGTAATTGTCCAAGTGAAATAAATATGACATGAGAAATAGCCCCAAGCCTCCAAGGAGCTTGTGATCTAGTAGAGAAGCGAATTGCTGTGCTGTGGGAAAAAAGAAAAAAAAATGGCCAAGAGTCAAAATAATAGTCACACATGGATTAGAAAAGGCTTGCAACAGATTGGAAATGTGCAATGATAGATGAATGTGAAAGTGATCCTAAAAGTTGTGTTACACCCAACACTCAAAAGCTGCAACAAGCCAGGCTGTGGTGGCGCACGCCTTTAATCCCAGCACTCGGGAGGCAGAGCCAGGCAAATCTCTGTGAGTTCGAGGCCAGTCTGGTCTACAGCGCAACATCCAGGACAGGCACCAAAACTACATGGAGAAACCATGTCTTAGAAACAAACAAAAAATATACAAAGAAACCCCTCCCCAAATTACTCTTGATAAAAATGAAAAACTAGCTCTCTTAGAAAAGGAGGTATTTTATAAAACGCAATATGCCAGCTAACTTTGTGTGGTAGCTTTGTGTGGTAGTGGGCTTAGGAGGAGTCTTAAAACAGAGTGCATACTTCCTTTCTCCTTTAGCAAAGCATATTTTAGTATTTTTGCTTTTGAGCCAAAGATACCATTCTAAACACTATTATGTTAGTGCATTGGAGTCCTCATTTGCTTCTTGAAAATGTTATGGCTTTAAAAAAAAAGTATTTTAATTTATTTATATTATGTTGTATGTGAAAGTGTTTTCCTTATGTGTGTGTATACCACTTGTGAGCCTGGTGCTCGTGGAGGTCGGGAAAAGCCATCATATCCTCTGGAATTGAAATTAGGGATGTTGTGAGCTGGGTCTTCTACAAGAACGTCTGGTGCTCTGAACCATCGAGCCGTCTCTTCAGCCCCAAATGTTATGCTTTTTTTTCAGTGCCTTTTCTCTACTTATCCTCTTTTCTCACAGGTAGGGTTGTGGTTTCTCACTGTTTTAATGTACTATTACTAGAATTCAGGGGATCAAAACCTGAGTCTGGAAGCCCCAACAAGCTATACTTGGTCAATTGTCTCCAGTAAACAAATAAGAGACAAGTAAGAGCAAAACACAGAGAAAAGATAAATTATTCTGTGTGGCACTTTGGGAAGAGGAACAAATGGGGTTCAGTTACTGCCAAGTCCATCTTTGAGTTCTGAAACGAGGTCCAAGAGGCATGCCTAAGTTAGCAGTCTTCTTCAAGATGTGGGTCCCACTCATCAACTTGGTCTGTGGTTAAGTTGTCAAAACTATGTAAAATTTCTTTTAGGAAGGCAAGTTACTCCTCTTGCTGGCACAGTGATCTAACATTTCCCTTCCTTCAGCCTGAGATTCCTAGGAAAATTTTAATTTTGGATTCATTGTTTCAATAGGTTGATAGCCAGAGAGAGGCATGAGTGTCTGTCTTTAGAAAATCTCTTTTGCCATGACAGTTATATTACCAGTCTATAAGAAGTTGCCTTTAAGCCAGGCAGTCCAGAACTCAGGAGGCAGAGACAGGTGATCTCTATGAGTTTAAGGCCAGCTTGATCTACAGAGTGAATTCAGAGATAGCCAGGGCAACACAGAGAAACCCTGTCTTAATGCCCACTTGGTCGTTCACACACACCCCCCCATCCCCAAGGGAAAAAAAAGAAGTTGCCTTTAGCTTGCTCTCCTAAGCTGATTGAATCACTATTGTACTGTTGTATATACCCTTTGTTCTCTAAGATATGTGGCAAACTTTGACAGCGTAGTTTTCCATGTTAAGGGCTGTTTCTCCATAGTGCATTTCAAATTTTAATGTACATAGAAACCATCTGGAGAGCTTTGAAAATACAGGTTCTTCTCCAGGAGGTCTGGGTGGGTCAAGACTCAGGATTCCCAACAAATTCTTCCTGCTGTTCATTGCTACAGTCACCCTCTGGGGTAGTAAGACCCTTCCTTCCTCCCTTTTTTCTTTCAAGTTTTAATGGGGTGGGGGCGTTGAGACAGGGTTTCTCTGTGTAACCACCCTGGTTGTTATGGATCTCGCTCTATAGACCAGGCTGTCTCAAACTCACAGAGATCCACCTGCCTCTGCCTCCTGAGTGCTGGGATTAAAGGTGTGTGCTATGACCACCTAGCTTAAATAAATTTTTTATTAGAGATTTTTTACATTGTATTTTTTATCATTCTCACCTTCACCTTCACTCCTCCCCCTACCTTCTGACAGATCCACTTTCCACCTCCCCACCCTTTCTCAAGTTGTTGTCTTCTTCCTTGTCCTCCTCTAAAGTAACCCATCGAGTCTATTTTACACTGCCCATATACCCACAGGTATGGAGAGTCTATTTCACACTGCCCATATACTCACGGGTATGGAGAGGCTGTTTCACACTGCCCATATACTCATGGGTATGGAGAGTCTATTTCACATTGCCCATATATGCATGGGTATGAAGCCATCCACTGAAGCATGACCAGCCTTACCAGAGGCCAAATCACTAAAGAAAATGGACTAGGACTATTCTTCCCCAAGAAGCCATCGACTGTCAGTAGCTCCTTACTTAGGGGTAGGAACTCATGAGCCCTTCCCCACTTCATAGAGTAGCAGGATACTTGATGGCTGGTTTTAGATGAACTTAAATTATTAAAGTGTTTTCAGGTAAAATTCTCTATTTGTTCTTAAAGGCAAAGAAGAAAATGTAGTCATGATTCCTAGTTTGCGTATGAGGAAAGAAACATTGAATATAGAAAGGGGAATCTGGCATTTATTAACCAGCTTCAGTGTCTGTTCATCAAGAGTGTTTGCCTAGTGTAATTGTCATAATAATCCTATGAGTTGGTGGTAAAGTAGTCTTATCATTCTCCAAAGGTGGGAACTTGTTAAGGAAGGTTAAATAGTGTCTATCAGGTTGCCCAGTTGGCATTCCATGATGATTTCTAGTAAAGTGATCTGTTAAGTCATTCACAATTTTTTTTTTATTATATGACAGCGGATAATGTATATTCAGATACAAGGTGTGACAAAGAACAGTATACTTACTAAAATCTAAAGAAAATGCTAGGGAGAATTAAAATATATAGATCTTCAGTGGAAATACAAATAAAATTGAAAATAGCATAGTGAATAATTACTTTCTTATTTAAATAATTATCCAGTGAGATGTACGTATATGGGCAGTTTAAAAGAGCTAAAACAGAAGGTCAGTTTAATAATTGTCTTCATAATTGTACAGTGAATAAAGAACTAAGGGTATTTATATGGGGTTCCCTCCATTACAGCTAACAAAAACCTAAAGACAGGAGGACAACTGTTGTAAGTCAGTAGAAGTCTCCTTTACACATGCTTTTGAAAGCCTAAGCCCCTTATGTAGACCTGATTATGGTGTTTTTGTTTTTGTTCTCCAAGACAAGGTTTCTCTGTGTAACCCTGGCTGTCTTGGAACTCCCTCTATAGACCAGGTGGTCCTTGAACTCAGAGATCACCCGCCTTTGCTTCCAGAGTGCTGGGATTAAAGACATGCACCACCACTTCCTGGCTCGTTTATGGCTTTGAACATAAAATCTTTTCCATGTCTAAATCTTGCTCAAGTGGTTTCTAGTACTTAACCCTAAGTCTATTCTTTTCTCCATGTGTTTGTCTCCTTTAAGACACTGTCACTGTGAAATTGCTGGAGTTGACTATGGAGAAATATCTGTAATTCATCTCTTTACCTTGTCCCTTCTCTACCACACCATTGAAACAATATATATATATATATATAATATATATATATATATATTATATATTACCCATCCTCTTAGTTTGTGCTTTGGCTCAAAGTACTAAACAGATTAGGAAACTGAAAAAAAAAAATCCAAGGTAGGGTGTGGTGGTGCATACCTTTGATCCCAGCACTCAGGAGGCAGGGGCAGGCAAAACTTAAAAGAGTCCAATTCAAGGCCAGCCTGGTCACTATAGTGAGTTTCAAGCCAGCCAAAGCTACATAGTGAAATCCTGTCTTGAAAAATAAAAATCAGTCAACTGATCAATCAATCTAGCTGTTTAAGAATGCATTTTAATAACATGTGGAAACTTGGTTCAGGAAGCAATGCTTAGGGGGAAAAAAAAACCCACCAATCACATTCCTTTGTAATTTTCGTGATCCTCATATAGACCAGATCAAAACGACGCGCCTTCTGCATGAAATAGTTGATGTAGGAACCATAAGAAGCAATGTGTACAAGCACTGTAAAAGGGTGCTTATGTGTGTAAATTAATTTACTTCTTAGAACTTAAGAAATAGGAGCTCCTGCTTTCATAGGTGAAGAAACCAAGACACAGAGTAATCGGGAAACGTGTCTTAAAGGAGACAAACACACGGAGAAGAGAATAGACTTAGGCTCTGGCTGTGGTCTCCTCCAACCTCTGTGCAGCCTTTCCTTGTGATTAGTCACATGATGGTTCGAGTGTAGGTCTTTGTGATTGATTTCTTTCCTTGTATGCTTCTGTTTGCCTCTTGGTTTGTTGCTGTGTTGTTTCCAGCACAGGCCCCTGGGCTTGGGGTTGCTGGACCATATTTACTCTTCATAGGAGCCTTGAAGAGTAAACCCTGCTGTCACTGGTTTAGACCTAAAGAAACCTGAGATTTCAAAGCAAATCATGGCTTACTATACCAGGTTTTCTATCCTGTAAGTGGAGATATGCTAAGCTTCCAGAGCTGTTGTGAGGGATAATAAATAAGCATTTATGCAAAGGATATTGAAAAACATCACCCTTAATTCTGATTTCCTTTGCTTTATTCTCTTTCCTCACCTCTGCAGTGATTTCTTAACAAAGGGAAACTGGGGACAGCAGTCTGGGACTCTCTATCCTAGCTCACTCCCCATTTTGAGAACCTTTCCCTTCTCTGCCTCCTTCACCCTGTGGCCTTCTCCAAGTAGTAAATAGTCGGGGCCGGGGAGACCATTGAGACCTAGCTTTGTTACATGTGGCCACTTGGCTCTTACATGGCGGTTGGCATTTATTATATTGCTTTGCTTATGATTCATGTCAGTAATTACCCCAGGGCAGTGCGAGTGCACTGTTCAAGTACAAACAGGACAAGAGACGGCAACTGTAGAATGGCTAAGAAGCATCTTCTGTCCTTTACCTATGCGGTGGAAGAATAAATTCTCTAATCTAGGGATGAATATGGGTCATACAGTCCTGAGATCTCCAGGTTCAGTTTGCCATTTCTCGACTAGCATAGCGAGGATAGAGTTCTGGATGTACAAGAAAAGGAGAAATATCTTAGGAAACATTTGTCTTAACTGGGTGGTCTCTGGATTTTTTCAGTACAGTGAGAGGCGACTGTGAGTGAGAGGCCGTAAGATGAGGCGGTTGTTCTTGTCATCTCCAGCTCCTCGTCACCATTAGTAAAAGAGCACAGCTCTTGTCCCTTCTCTTTCTGAACACTTCTGAACGGCCCAGTTTTCCTCTGTACGCCACAGTCCAGTCACTTCAGCATGTGTGCTTATGGCCCTGGCATACACGATCCTTAAATTTACTTAATGGTTTTTAACATATTCTAATTTTGTTCAAAATGACCAAATACCCGAGGTTGTTTAGTTTTGTTTTCCATGTGTTGCTAAAAGTGATTAGATTTAGAACATGTGGGTCGGAGACACAGCTCAATGAGTAAAGGCCCTACCTCCAAGCCTGGCCCCTTGAGTTCAGTCCCCAGTCCCCACATGGTGGAAGAAGAGAATCAACTTCCACAAGTTGCTTTCTGACCTCTTCAAGTGTACCCTGGTGTGTGCATGCCCCCCCCCCCCACCAACACAATAAAACAAATCTAATTTAAAAGTTAAAAAAAAAGTGGTAATGAAATGTAGAACAGAAGGTAGATAGGTTTGTTTCTTACTCTTCTGGATTTTTAGAAATTACTATTGCTAAATTTTAGGTGATTTTTGTTTTGTTTTGTATCTTTCATTAAAATACAACAGAGAAGCTAGGCATGGTGGTATATATCCATGGCCTAAGCATTTAGAAGGCAGAGGCAGGAGAGTGTTGTGTTCCAGACTGGCCACTGCTATGTAGAACTCGGGCCTGGGCATTAGTGCAAATAGAACACTTGCTTAACATGCCCAAGCCCCCAGGTTCATTTCTTAGCTTGGAAAAAGAAAAAAAAAAAAAAAAAAAAAAACAACAAGATTTTATAAAACAGAATTTCTCTATAAGATTTTTGTTATACGCTGATGTTTTCTTTAAAAAAAAATCTAACAGATTATTGTTTTTCAGGCCACTTTTATTTTTGAAACTGTAATGCTTGGTCATTTTTATCGTTTTGCTCTTAGTATATTTTAAGATAATTTGCCTGGGATTTTTTTTCCTTTTCGTATTAAGAAATGCTAGTTTTTAACTTCTTCTTCTTCTTCTTCTTCTTTTTTTTTTTTTTTTTTTTTCTGTAAACATTGAAATGAGAACAGCAGAGGAAGGGCTAAGGAAAGGAATTACTGAATCATTTGTTCCTGAAAATAGCCTTTGCTTTATCTTTCCAGAGTGGACATTTGTAGCACTGTGTACTTGTGGAGCACTGTGATCAGGTTTGTCTGAACTCACACAGTAACAAACTCTTCTGAAAGCAAGCTTTTCCACAGTTCAATTCAAATGAAAAGTGAATGGCTCAGTGCTTGTGGAGACTCCTGAAGATCTCCCTGACAGGCAAATGTGTTCTCCCTGGCCTTTGTGACTGTCTTTTTCTCCTTAAAAAAAAACAAAATCTGTTGTTTTTGTTTTTCTCAGTAGGTAAAATTGTACTGAACTGTGTGTGTTAGTCTTTTTGATCTGAAGAAGCCCTGAGGACCAGCACATAAAAGACAGCCCAGTTTGAGACCAGTTACTTTAGCCGCCCGCGGAAATTACGAGTGTGATGTTAGCCAAGCAGTATAGTTTTAGTGCTAAGTGCTGAGCAGCCGTTTTTATTTAAATCAACACCTTGTTTGTTCATCAGGTATTATACCTTTCCCCTGAGCAACCTACAATTTTGTCCAGAGTTCTTATTATGTTCGTATTACATAAAAGTTTCTAAATTTTGCTGGGCAAGTGGCACATGCCTTTAATCCCAGCACTCGGGAGGCAGAGCCAGGTGGATCTCTGTGAGTTCAAGGTCAGCCTGGTCTACAGAGCGAGATCCAGGACAGGCACCAAAAAACTACACAGAGAAACCCTGTCTCGAAAAACCAAAAAAAAAAAAAAAAAAAAAAAAAGCAAAGAAAAGTTTCTAAATTTTAAAATACTATAAATATAACTTTGAGACATTGGTCTTTATGTTCTAAAAAATGAGCTAATACTGATTGGTAAAATTAGTTGTAAAAGTATCCTTCTTTAAAGGATAATTTTGAAGATTATATTATAATGAAAGGATTTATGAGAGTCCTTTGTTGGTTTTAGCCAAGTAAGGCTGTTAACAGCAGGACTTTCCATGTGTGACTTACTGTTCTTCCCTTTCTCCCTCTGCCCTCCAACAACCTCCCTGCCCTTCTTCTTTTTGTTCCTATCCAGCAAACCTTGCTTTCTATACTTGTTTCTTAAAATAATTTTTCTAGTTCAAACTTACAGACTTCTAACCACACCCCTTTACGTCCTCTGTCCTTATAGAACAGAAAGAAACAAATTGGCACACAGCACACAGCACACAGGACAAACCCAGCAGAGCTCAGACTATGGCGTGGAAAGGAGCAAAGGAAGTAGAGGGACCCTTTCACTTTTGAGGATAAAAACTAAATGAGGGTGTTTTGGTGGATGTCACAGAGGAGAATAGACCATGATACAAAGAATACACACAGCAAACTGCTTTCAGCACTTTGGAAGCTTTAGCTTCTGAGCAAATACAAGAGTTGTCAATAACAAGGAGAATTTTCTGGAGTACCAGCTGGCATTTATCAAATTATCTGGGGGTCTTGTGAAAATACAGGTTACAGATTGTTGGGCACAACCCCAAAGTTTCTGGGTTGGGGTTCAGGAATTTGTGATTCTAACATGTTTCTAGATGTTGCTGTTGGTGGTCTGAGAACATGAAGTCCTTGGACCCTCGCCCCAGAGAGCCATGGCCAGTCCATCAGGAGCTCGAAAGTGCACTTGCCCCTGTGCTGGTAAATCAGAAGTATGCAGGATTTTGGCCCAAGCCTAGCACTGTTGTGCAGTGCATAATCTATACAACAGAAAGAGTTCTAATATAACTGTGGGATATGTCCTCATAAACCCATTGCAAGTTATGAATATTGTAAGTCAAAAATGCCTTTGATGCCTTTGACCTACAAAATAACTTGTTTGGCCTGTCATTAAGTGACTGCTGGGGAGCTTATGACTCTGCTGTTGCCTAGTATTGAAGAAGTGTCATGGAGCATGTTACTGACCTGAGAAAAGATAAAATTTCAGCTTGAAGTATGGTTTCTATGTACTGTATACTGCATTCATGCCACTATAAAGAAAAAAGTAAGTCAAACCTTTATAAATCAGGGACCATCTATATATGCTTAGCCAGCCCACATTCAAATTTTGTATACACATAAACAGCCAGACTTGCAGTTTCCTATTGATGCCAAAGAGAATCAGAGCAGGAACAGTTATGTCGAGACTTCTATAACAGATTTGAGTGATCTAGGGGTGCAGAGATAATTTTTCCTGGGAGAAAATGCAAGAAACGTTTGCGCTGTTAGATTAGGTTCACACTGCCTCTTATCTTGATATCAAGAAGTACTTGGTTCATTTTTTCTTTATTCCCCTCTCCAATAAAGGTCAGGGAAACATCAAGGAAAGAATATAATAATAATAATGGAAGAAAATTGTCCAAAGCTAATGAGAACATGGAGGCTTCAGACAGAAAAGGCCCACTTGGTATGCTAAGCATGATGAGGAATATACATTTGGTCAAAAATCAGAATTAAAGCCAGGCAGTGGTGATGTATGCCTTTGAGCAAAGGAGACAGAGACAAGTGAATCTCTGAGTTTGAGAGCAACCTGGTCTGTAAGTGAGTTCCAGGACAGCCAGAGCTACACAAAGAAAAACCCTGACTCAAGAAACAAAGCAAAACAATCAGAGTTAAGTTAATGAGAAAATTAAAAATTAATTATTTATGGAGAATGAAATGCAGATCATTATTAGTTTTTATCAAGAGTACTGGGTATTTGATAGTCTAATTATTTATGGAGAATGAAATGCAGATCATTATTAGTTTTTATCAAGAGTTCTGGGTATTTGATAGTCTAGTATTCTTTATCAGACATGAGGACTAACAGTTTTCAGACCTAGAAGGATTTGGGGAGTGTACTTTCTGTTACTTTTTTTTTGTCATGAAATTACTAGAGAATATACTTTAGAGAAATGAGAAAGGAACCCCAAGAAGAGGGTATCGTAGACCCTAAGAAAAATGAAACTGTCAGTCTAGAAAAAGAAGAAAGAGGAAAAAGGGAGGATACAGCAGTCTAGGAAGGAGATGACCCAGATGAAAACAAGGCAGTAGAGAGGAGGGATGTACACATTACAGTGAGGAGTGGTCTCACTCTCCACCTGTAGGTGGGCTCCGGGACCCAGCTGACCCAACATGCAGCCCTTAAAATCTTTGTTGGCTTGTTGTTTTAAGCAGTTGTTTAACTTTACCTAAATGGTAAAGATTTAACAAGTACAGTTTTGTTTTGGTTTGGTTTTTTGAGGCAGGGTTTCTCTGTGTAGCTTTGGACCCTGTCCTGGATCCTCGCTCTGTAGAGTAGGCTGGCCTTGAACTCACAGAGATCCGCCTGACTCTGCCTCCTGGGTGCTGGAATTAAAGGCATGCACCACCACTGCCCGGCTTAAGTACAGTTTTAAACTGACAAATGGTAAGAGTTAGGGTTGTAACTGCAAAAATTGAATTCTTGTGTTGGTATCATATTGACTAAAGAAAATCTGCCTTTGTTTTTTGAACTTTTAGACAATTAAATGTGCTACCTCTATGAGGGGAAATGGCAAACTTTATGGTTTTTTTGTTTGTTTGTTTGGTTTTGTGTGTGTGTGTGTGTGTGTATGTGTGTAGGTGAAACACATATAGGGTATTTATTAGGACCATATGAATAAATACTCAGTGTAGGTACTACATAAGCAAATAAGTAAGAGGAGGGTTTGCCTGGAGTTAATTTCCTATTCTTTTATTAATTGATTTGTTACCTTGTGATATTCTTCTTTTATTAAAAAAAAAAAAATAGGGGACTGGAGAGATGGCTCAGGGGTTAAGAGCATTAGCTGCTCTTCCAGAAGTCCTGAGTTCAATTCTCAGCAACCATACAGTGGCTCATGACCATCTATAATAGGATCTGATGCCCTCTTCTGGCATGTAGGCATACATGCAGAGCCCTCATACATTAAATATAAACAAATAAATAAAATTTAAAAAATAGGGGCTGGAGAGATGGCTCAGAGGTTAAGAGCTCACACTGCTCTTGCAGAGAATCCAAGGTCAGTTCCCAGTATCCAGACTGGGTGCCTACAAACATCTGTAACTGCAGCTCCAGGGGATCTAAGACACACATGCACACATACTTGCATGCACACATGTGCACACATACACACAGAGTTAACAATACTAAAAATGCATCTTTAAGGCACCACCACTACGTCAGTCTAGGGCGCAGATCCTGGTAGTGTGATCTATTCCTAAAGTTCGCTCTTGATTGTCCCTTGTGGGCCATGGAGAGTGACTTTTACCTGCGTTACTACGTGGGTCACAAAGGCAAGTTTGGTCATGAGTTCCTGGAGTTTGGGTTCCGACCTGACAGAAAACTGCACTATGCCAACAACAGCAATTACAAAAATGATGTCATGATCAGAAAAGAAGCTTATGTACATAAAAGTGTGATGGAAGAATTAAAGAGAATTATTGATGACAGTGAAATCACCAAAGAAGATGATGCCCTGTGGCCCCCTCCTGACTGAGTAGGCCGGCAGGAGCTTAAAATTGTCATTGGCGATGAACACATTTCTTTTATTTATTTATTTATTTATTTATTTATTTATTTATTTATTCATTCATTTATTTATTTATTTTGGTTTTTCGAGACAGGGTTTCTCTGTATAGCTTTGCGCCTTTCCTGGATCTCGCTCTGTAGACCAGGCTGGCCTCGAACTCACAGAGATCCACTTGACTCTGCCTCCCGAGTGCTGGGATTAAAGGCTCACCACCACCGCCTGTCGAACACATTTCTTTTACAACATCAAAAATTGGTTCCCTTATTGATGTCAACCAGTCTAAGGATCCAGAAGGCTTACGAGTATTTTATTATCTTGTCCAGGACCAGAAGTGTTTAGTCTTCAGTCTTATTGGATTACATTTCAAGATTAAATCCATCTAGACTGGATATTGTGGACATGAGGAGGGGTGGAAGTTTTTAGTTACCGTAATTAGGAGTTTTTTTCTGTATATTGGGGCAATTTTTATAAACAATAAATGATGGTCTTTAATAAACATTAAAAAATGCATCTTTAAAAATAACCAGATGATGAGTAAAAATAGTAAGATAAAATAGAATTTGAGAATTCATACTTATATGAATATGTATAAGTTGTTCTGGAAAATATTGCTGATTGAACCATATTGTTAATCACCAAGTAATTGGTCTATAGCCATAAGTTTCTTGATTAGCCCTTTTGAATTTAGAACATTTTAGAAGTCATATTACTGTTGGGTAATTCAGTTTTCAGGCTATCTCAAAAGAGCTTTTTAAAAACAGGTTATTTTAGGATTACTTTGAAATTTCATTCTTATCTAAGCACTTTTTTGTTTTTCTGAGAAGGGTTTCTCTGTGTAACAGCTGTGGCTGTCCTGGAACTTGATCTGTAGACCAGGCTGGCCTCAAACTCACAGAGATCCACCTGCCTCTGCCTCTTGAGTGCTGGGATTAAAAGGTTGCACCACCACCACCTGGCTTCTAAGCACTTTTTATAATATGTTTTCAATACAAAAACTCATTTATAGTCGAGAATTGTAGGTCTTATATTCTTTCATGATAATATCTGGAGTTTGATTGGCCTATAAGTATTAAAAAAGTTTGGTTGCTGAGAAAGTGGCAAAGATTTTTCTAGGTATTAGTAATTTAATATATGGCAAAAGATAAAGTTCACTGGGGTTCTACCACACATAACCAAAAGGCATTTTCTGTAGCTATTCCATCCATAAATCAGTGTTTCTGAATTGGAAACATGAACTCTGCTCTCTTTTCTGTTTTATAGTCCCCAAATGAGTGGCCAATTTCTTTAATGATCAATACTTATAATTAGGATTTATACTTCAATTTTTTTAATAATATTTGAATGTAAATATTAAGGCTTGCTGATAGCCTTGGTAGTATCTTGATCTTTATTTTTCTATGGAAAGACAATGTGCAACATATATTTTGTGGACTAGTTACTTGGTTTCTGTTTTCTCAGAAAAACTAATTTCCAAGTTTGGAGCTGGTTTTTTAGGATGTCATAAAGCTGTCTTCCATGACCACATTCTGGTCTTACTGTTCTTTGAAGGAAGGCAGTGTGCAGTGATTGCTCTGTCATCTGCCCTTCATGAAGATATTGAAAACTATTTGGGGCGGGCCGGAGTGGGAGGACTAGACGCTGTCATTTTAAAGGAATACGAAGTAAACTTCTCAGTGTTTTAATACTAATATATGTTTGTGAGTGAAGGGGGAATAGGAAACCCTAAAATATATAATCTACCTCACATTACATCACTCACAAAGGAAAATAACTTAAATTTTGTTCTGATACTCTTTTGTCCAGATAGGTAAGTTTACTCAGTATTTTAAATTGTGTATTACCTAGGGCCTTCCAAATGTTAGGTAGGCACTCTTTATAGAACTATATCACCTGCTTTAGTATATTTGATGTAGATGAGAAAATTACAACTTTTAATCTGTTATGATACTTTGTTAAGAATCTTAGAAAATTTGCCAGGTGTTGCTTTTAATCCAGCACCTGGGAGGCAGAGGCAGGAGGATCTCTGAGTTCGAGGCCAGCCTGGTCTACAGAGCAAGTTCCAGGGCAGTCATAGCTACAGAGTTCTGTCTTAAAAGAATCAAAAAAAAAAATCCTTCAAAACTTTTGATTCATGTATGTTGTTCACACAAGAACAGTAAAAACTCCACTGAGCCTACTACTAACAGTGATTTGATGACCATCTTTGTAGTATTTTAAAGTAAAACTCCTACTTTGAGATCTCCCTTAGGGTTTTCTCATTTTCCCTGAGCAGGGAAAGTTCTGAGAAATCCAGAATCCAGAACTCCATGATCCTTTCCTCTTGATCAGTAGACTGCTAGCTGCTTTTCACCTCAACAACGTTATGGTTAAGACTGCTAAATAGGCTTCTTTCCTTTAGGGTGATACCAACTACAGGGACTGTAGGGCAGCTGAAGTAAACTTGTTCCCAGCACACACACACACACGCACATACACACACACACACACACATATATATACACACACATATACACACACACACACATACACACACACACACACACACACATATATATACACATACATATGCATATGTGTAACACACACATACTTCTTTTAGGATATGCTTAATTTCTTCACCAGTTTGTTTCTTGTTAGGGGTTTATTTCGCCTTAGTTTTACCTATGAGCAACTCTGAGTCTCTAAAGAAAACTTCCACGTACTGTGCTATTTATTACAAGGAGACTTGCCCGAGATAGAAAAAGATCATGGATTGTCTGAAATCATTGCAGCCTAAACTCAGAAAAGAAGTAAATTTACATATTACAACATAGATGTCCATACCATAGTCAAACTTCAAAGATTAAGGTGGCTTTACTATAAAGACTGAGCGCAGAATTCAATTACATATCATTTTTCTAAAATGAAAACTTTCTTTTTCAGTTAACTTTGGAAATGCCGAATTGGGAGAGGGTATGTTGAAAAAAGAAAGTTTTTATGTAGCTGGTACTTTTCTCTAAAATGCCTTCTATGTTGTATAAAATGAAAATATAGCTGTGGTTAGTTATTTGGTCTTCTAGGTTTGTTGCTTTCTATGTAAGGAACTGTGTCCTCACCTAATATATTTCATGTTAGCATTTTTTCTTTCACTTGAAATAACATTTTCAGTCACCTAATATTTGACCTAAAATGAGAGAAGAAAAGAAGTGAAAAACATCTGGCTATGCACCGCTTTTTAAAAAGTCCTGCACTTCCTGTCCTGGTGACTTCTGGACCAGCATTACTGGAAGTACACGTTTTTGTTGTACTTTTAAAATAAATGTCTGGCACATTTTACTTAGTAAAACAATTTACCTAGCAAGGTTGCATTTTATTAGTTTCCTTACTTTAAATTTTTATGGAATATATCATTTTAAAATTGGGTGTTGCAGCCAGAATATAAATCAAAATAGTAATTTCAAAATATACTGTATAGTTAGACACTATCTTTTTTTATGAATTGTCTACAAAGTCAAAAATGTCATGCAGAAGACTACAATAGCTTTCTTGGGGGAAGTACTCTAAAAAGGTTTGACTATTTCAAATTAGTTTTCTTCATGGTTTGCAGTTTTAGGCATGATAAGTACTTTTAATCTAAAATGAAATAGAAGTGAAATATTTAGCAAACTATTACTTAAACAACATCTGGGTTCAGTATAAAATCATTTAACAAATTTTTGAATTAAATCGTTTTGTGTAATACAAAATTTTAAAAGTACAGATATCACATTATTTAAATCATAATTGCTCTTAGACTCTAACTTTATAGAGATTTAATGAGGAAAGAACACATTAAAGTGGTTCAAGAAAATGAAATGGAGTGCATACAAGAATAGAATGTAGTTTAATGTTTAACACATCAGACATAGACGTTCTTAAAAACATGTAAGCGTCCATAATTCATTGTCTTTTGGAGCTGAGCAAAGTTCCCAGAGCAGTTTTCACAGTTGAACACGGAGCAGTCCCAGTGGTTTAGTCGGGCAGCTTAGATTGCAGATTCATTATCAAATATCTTACTTTTTAAGGTTTGTAGGTTGTGCTGGATAAAATTCTCGGTGCCCTGCACTTCAGAGAACCTGGAGTCACTTCTTCTAACAGACCAGTTTTTCATCTTTATTGAATTCTGAATTGTGTCTGAAGTGAAGTAGTAAACAATGGGGTCAAAGCAACAGTTGGAAACAGCGATGCAGAGAGTGATTGGGTACATTGTCCTCACTGCAGCTATCACAGAGCAGTTAACAAATGTCTGTGTTCTCATGAGAGAGTATAAAATAAGGTTGACGTTATAGGGCACAAAGCAGAAACAGAATATGACCAAGTGTACAAAAATCATTTTTAAAACTTTTGTTTTGTTCATTTTGCTTCTACTTAATGTAACAGGTTTATTTAAAGTTCTTAGCACCATACTAGAACAAGTTACGTTCAAAATTAAGGGGATAAAGAACCCCACTGTTTCAATGAAAATCACAATCCTGGAGAGATAGGTTTTCCATGTGGCTGCTGGGAAGTTCTCAAAGCAGGCTTCTGAGGTACTGTTACCCTGAGCGTGGGTCGACTGGAAGAAAACTGCGGGTGCACTTCCTCCCAGCACTGTGAACCACACAGCAATGCAAACAATCTTTGCATTTCGTTTAGTTCTTAAAGTCTTCGACCTAAATGGGTAGACGATTGCCAGGAATCGATCTACACTGATACAGGTTAAGAACAGAATGCTTCCGTACATGTTGGTGTAAAACAGCATTACTGAAATCTTACAGAGAAGATCTCCAAATGGCCAATTCCGTGTTGCAAAGTAAAAAATCCGAAATGGTAAAGTAAAGACGAAAAGCAAATCTGACATTGCCAGGTTAATCATGTACGTTGTCGTTTCATTTCTCACTTTGAGGGCACAGATGAAAATGTATATGGCAACACAATTGGATATCAGCCCAAGCACAAACACCATGCTGAACATGCACCCATACAAAGAGTACTTAAAGGAGTCATCGTAAGGGCAGTGGGAGCCGTTGGAGCTTACCATTGTCAGGCAGTCCAGCAAACAGGGAGTCCTTTTGTCTGCAGCAGGCGCCTTTGGAATTCAGATGTGGTGTTGGTATTCAGATATGGTCGCAGCAACAGCCAGTTTATTTGCAAATTATCTGCTTCTTTTCGTGTTCTTATAAATATTTTCTTCTCAGAAATCTTCAAAGAAAACATGAAACGTGTTGCTTAAAAGTTTCTAGTAGATTCTTCAGGACAATAGTCTCCTTTTCTGGTCTCCAGAAAATCCATTAGTCCAGAAACTGGCAAAAAATGCAGTCAAGGAAGCCGCCAACCCATAGAGCCACAAACGTAAGGGAAAGCTGTGTTTCAAGTCGGACACGATGGTCCTTGTGTAAACTCGTACTTCAGTCGCCAAAGTGAATATTCCAAAATTAAAATGTCTTCATGTTCAGAGTGTTTAGGCATAAGTTATCAGTCTTACTTCAGAGTCTTGATAGTTCCAGTCCGTCGTCCTCGGGCACTTCTTTCTCTTTATTCTGTTTTGGTATTTCTGCATTGATCCAGGTGGCGGTAGGCAGAGTCTTTTAAAGGTTCCCAGATAAATTCCTAAGCGTGTTAGCTCTTGCCGAAGGAGGCCTTTCCGAGGTTGCCAGCTGTATTGTGAGATGGGCTGTCTCTGAAGAGAGCAAGAAAGGCTTCCTAGATTTGTAATATGACATCACAGGAAGAAGAGGCTGGGCTTGGAAAAAGGAAGGCTTCAACCCAGTTGTTTGCAGTTCCTTTAATCTGATAATGTGTGTGCTGGGAATATACCTAGGAGGCTTGCAAATGGTCACTGGCTGTCCAGCTGAGCTAGGCATTAACTCTTTTTATGCCGAAATGCCTTCTTGGGATTCTGGCAACCTCTCCAAAGTGGTTTGCTTTGTTTTAGTTAGTGATAACTAAAGGCAAGACCTTAAGAGTTTATATATGAAAAGGATTTGCTTGAAAGACTGGCAGTTCTGGCACTCTTGGCTTCTGGTTTTTTGTTTTGTTTTTTAATTACGCATCAAGATTTAACTCAATTGGCATGATTGTGAGTAGCTTTAATCCTGGATCTCTTTAATTTTTGATGAACAGTGTTTTAACGTTTTTCTTTGAAAGTGATATTCTAGAGCTATTTCAATTTGTAATACATCAAAGAATATATTAAGAATGTTTATTTTTCCTGAGTGATTATACCTCAGTGGTAAGAACAGTTTGGTGCAGTATTACTTTTATTTGCCCATGACATAATATAAGCATAATGGGAAAGTGTACTTTTTAAAAAGGGCTTTCCCCCCTCTTAAATTGATTGAAATAATTTACAGAGAATCAGAGTCCTACTAACCTAATTTTAGATTCCTAATTTTTATTTTCACTTCCCCTATCTCTCTCCCTCTAGCTTCTTTCACATGTTGGCTGTGTGTAGGGATGTATTTCAGATCTTTAATTTCTAAATTTGGTTCTGTTGGAGCTGAAACTCATTTGTGGTCAGTTAAGGCATTTAAGAGCAAGTTTCTCTACACATGCCTTAGTTTAAATATTAAAGTGTAGTCACATGTTCTATATCTTTTAATTCAGATTACTCTTAACACTCAACAACTTTTGATGGTGAATTGTAATCTGTTTTGATTAGGAATTCATCATGATCAAATAATAGAGTATTACCTACAGCCAGTAGAGGCTGACAGTTTGAATTTCCTTATTGCTTTTGATGTGGAAAGCAGATACATATGTGTTCACATGAGAAGGCAGACAGGCATTCATTACTCTGCTGCAGTAATGAACAAGGGAGTAGTTTTTTCTTCTCAATGGAGAGAAGGTTTCTGTTAATAGTTATTTAAACGTATTTTCCTTACGTTTGTGGCTCTATGGGTTGGCTTCCTTGACTGCATTTTCTGAAATAGAAAATCAGAGTGACCTACTTTTATGTTTCCTTATTGTCATTTTACATAATACATACAGCTATATGTCCTGGTACTATCCACTTTTACTTTCATTTTGAAAATGGTACTTTCTCAGGTGGAGTATGAAAATACATTAGCTCTGTACTGTAACACCCTTCCACATATTACTCCTGTTTCTGGACTGTTATTCACTTAACTGTTCATTTATAGTTTTTTCATGTTTTAATTATTGATGCTTAAAAATACATATCCACTGTCCATTAGGCTTTTTATTATTGTCAGTAATATATGTTTGTATTCCAGATTCCTGGCATAAACCTTTACTCTTGTAAAAACTGAAATGTTTGCTGATAATAGATTATCATTCTTCAGAATCTAAATTTACTAAATCAGGATGTTGGTGCCCTGCCCACCACTCACTTTGTTATGCGTTTCCCTCTGAGACAGGGTCTTTGACTGAACCTGGAGTTAGCCTTGCAGATGGCCATCCCTAGTGATCCTCCTGTCTCTGCCCTGCACAGCTCTGGAGTTAATAGGCACAGCCACAGCCTGCTTGCACACCTGACACTCTTACCCAGTCAGCCATTGCTCCAGCCCAACTGTTCTTTCCAGTTCTTTTTTATACTGCCTATTTCTGGTTTTGCTAGTACCAATTTTGTATTACCCCTTCATTTTTACTGCCACAGTTTTAAATATAGTTAGGCAATTTATCCATGTGAATATTATGTTTTACCTCCTTATTTCTAATCTTGCTGTCTTTCAGTTACTTTCTATCAGCCCAACACAAATCAACTTAATGAATCAAGTGTAATTTTTCATTTATTCTCTTGTTTCCAAGAAGACTTTAAAGGAAATTATAATATTTAAAATAAATACAGTGGTGTTAGAGAGGTGGCACAGTGGTTAAGAGCATGTGCTATTCTTGCAGTGGACTCAGGACCCCCAGAACCTATGGTTGTTTACTCATAACTCCAATTCAAAGAGTCTGCCAGCTTCTTCTGATCATATCAGGCATGAATGTGATACACACACACACACACACACACACACACACACACACACACGCGCACCCGCATATGCAGGTTAGCACTCATACACATAAAAGTAAATAAATCTTTAAAATAAGTGAAATATACTGTTGGCTGATTTTTAGGATGTTGTGATATGTAGATTACTTAGTAAAAAAAATAGTTGTGAAAGAAAGTCAGTGTAAAAGAGTTAGTAATTTGCTGGATGTTGTGGTGCATACCTTTAATCCTTACACTCAGGAGTTTTAGGTCAGCCTGATCTACATATGAAGTTCCATGCTAGTCATAGCTACACAGTGAAATCCTATCTCAAACAAGAAGAAGGTGGAGGTGCTGGAGAGATGGCTCAGTAGTTAAGAGTGCTTCCTGTTCTTCCAGAGTATCCAGGTTTTATTGTCAGCACCCACATGGCAGCTCACTACTGCCTGTAACTCCAGTCCCAGAGGATCCAGCACCTTTTCTGACTGTGCAGGCATTGCATGCACTTAGTGCATAGCTATACATGGAGGCAAAACACCCATAGACAGGAAGAAAAAAATGTTTTAAAGAGTTGGTACTTTAAGATGTGAGGGTTGGAATGTCATTCGTGTTGGAGCTCTACCTTGAGTATGTGTGAAGCCCTGAGCTCAATTTCCAGCATCCCAGAATGTTAAAACGAAATTCTAAAAATGTGAGAAGTGTAAGCAATACCATTCTAAACTAATTTATTTTAAAAATTATTCAGTTTAAATGCAATAAATGTTATCTAAAATAAAAATTTAAATAATAAATTTATTTACACAGTAGTAAAATAATTAATACCATATGGTAGTCTGAGATACAAGAGGAAGGTATGTGAAATAATATTAGAGAAGTTTGGGTGAAAGAAATCTGGTACATTTTATTTTAAAAAGTATGTGTTGCCCTTATTGAATAAATAGAACCGTAAGAGTATCCAGGAAAAGTTTCCTTTTGTCTCTGAAATGTACTGTGCATCTTCACATGTGTACCCATGTGTGTGTTTTCCATTGACAGAAATACTTAGTTGTGAAAGGATATTTCTTGTTAGCTTTATTTTAGGAAAAGCACCAAATGTCAAATTGTGATTCTGGCTAAACATATTATCAGTTGGTAAATTATATATGTACATATATGGTTCAGTGATGGATTAAGCTTAACATTTTAGTGCAAAGGATCTGCTTCTAGTGACCTTGAAATCTCTAAGCCATTTTATATGCTCTTCCTTGGGTACTAGTTTTATCATAGCCTGAGACTGAAACACCATGACTCAAAACACATAAGAAACACTGATCTGAAGAAGGGGGATCAGCAAATAATCTCTGAAATAGTTGAAGGTTTTTCCTTTATAGAAAACCTGGAAGGAATCTAGACTGTGAGTTACTAGTGTAGATTCTTTATGCATGAATAAAAAGTTGTGCTCTGTGTGTGTGTAGGCAATAAGATCATGGCTGTGTCTATCTTTTTCTAAGTGGGAGAGCACGAACGTGCTGTGCAAAGAGCAGCCAGCAGAGAATGCGGGCTTCCCTTACTGTCACTTCACTCCAGAGAAGGGGAATCTGGTTCCTCGGCTGTAAAAGAAAGGAATTAGGCTGTACAAAGTTCCCTTCCTGCTTCCTATTTGGTTCGGATTCTTTGAATTCTTTGAATGTTTAAGGTGTCACATTGAGCCTTTTCACTCTTCAGTATCAAGGAGTCACTTTTTAGCCTTAATGTTTAAGAATTTGTAATTTTGAAACTAGTTTGGGCAAGAAATATGTACCACAGAGGAGCAGGAGCAAGAGGAAGAAATATGTGTAAGAGGCAGAATGACTGGGCCGAGTAGAAGTTCCTTATTGTACTCAGTAAATCAGCAGGAGCTGCATGCGGAAAGTCACTCTCATTCCAGCCCTCCTAATCCTAACCAGCTAATTTAGTGAGACCCTGGTGGAACCACAGGAAGTCTGAACCAGAGGCTGTGGGGGAGGGGCTGAACCCAGAGATAGCAGTGAGGGCCCAGGCTAAAAGAAAATGGATTAACCCTCTGGGCCCACCACTAGTACTGTGAGACCATAGATCTCTGAAGGGAGGAACAAAAGCCAGTTCTGGTGGCTGGTGTCTATAATTCCAGCACTCCACAGACTAAGGTAGGAAGATGGAATGTTCGAAACCAACCTGGGTTACTTAATGAGTTCTAGGAGCTACACAGGGGATTATCTTGTCTCAAAACACAAACATCTCCAGTTGCAGGTCTTGAAGGCTAGAGACAGTGCTCACAATAATTAGTCCTGGTGTAACCTCATTAGTATAGTCCTATTACCTTTCCCACTCAGAAAATTATTTATTCTTTGAGGAATTGATAATCTAGTCCCACCTAAATTCCTATGAGAGCAGTACAGGGAATATCTTGGGACATAAGGGTTTAATTTGATTATGAAATCTTAGTCAACACTGACAAAGTGGGTTGCAGTTTTCAAAGATCTTTCAACTACTTTGGAAGAAGGAAGAAGTAGTGGGAAAACCAATTGAACTAGGTTCTTAGTGACCTGGTTTTTAGTCTTTACCACTAAAATTTGACCTTTTTCAAGTAATTTAACTTTTCTGTTCTATTTGTAAAAAGACACTATCATTAGATTTCTAGAATTTTTTGCAGCCCTTAGCTTTCTGTTTTAAAATTTTAAAAAATGCTCCTGAAGAAACTAGAATTTGGAGTTATGCTTTCCTTAGGGTGGCTTAGTGGATAGATGATGAAGCTAACAAAGCTAGGACTGAGACGGACTACGTACTGTACTCACTCCGAGTACTCCGGCCAGTTCCTTAAGCATGCTTGTCAAGTGGAAAAGTACAGCTCTGTACGTGCATAGTGGGGAAAACTCTAATCCGGAGCTACAAGCATTTTTAGTTCCTAAATTTGGACTTTTCCTTGGACAAAAATCTATCCTAACCATGCCCTTCTGACTTTATAGATGGTTTTCAGAACAAAATGAAGTGAAATAAATTTTGATTGTAAAATGCAAACAAACAAAAAAACCTAGATGGGTACAGTAAGCCGCCACAGTCAGATCCAGGTTAAGTTGTAAGATACAGGTTAAGCTGTAAGATGAGGTAGGACAATGTGCTTTTGCTTCATTACATTTTATTGAGAAGATAAGAGTTCTTGTGCTTCATGCATGCCAGAAGAGGAAATGGTCCTAAGTGATGCTTGCATACTTTGTTAGTACAGATCATGGGTAACAGAAGCCAGTCTTAAAGTAGACAGAGGTTTGCCTTAGGAGAAAGACTTGTTTATTTGAGTTGGTTATTGATTACCTAACACACTGGATTAATTCTAGAATTCTTTAATATTGTAGTAGAACTTGATCCTAAAACCCAAGAGTAGTCTGCTCAAGCCCCCATTACAGAGTTCTGTTTCCTTACCTCCCAACCCCTGGGATTCCTGTTTCTTCAGTCACTCCAGCACATTGGAAGAAGGTGGCTTCTTCATATGTGTGTGAGAAGCAAATTCTTTGGCTGTGGTTGTTTATTGCCAGAGCTGGAACTGCAATCCTAGTTTCTTGGCATAACTGGAGTTCCCCATGTAATGATAAAGTGTTAGAAAAGGTTCTTTGGCCAGCTGGCCAAGGTCAGCCACTAAAGATCACATCATGTCAACAGATCTAATAATGCAAGAGGTTTATTGGAGGAGAGGGGAGAGAAAGAAGGGCTGTGTCAAGTGGGGACATGGCTAGACAGAGATGGGGAGACAGGCGGAACAAGACAGAGAGGTCTCGGCGTACCAGGCATGCAGGTGGTGTACCAACACACATGCAAGCAAAACAGCACCCACACAGGAAGTAATAAAAAAAATTAAAATAAAGCCTTTACAGTAGCTTGGGGAAAGGGGTATACAATTAAAAAAATGGAAGTGTGGTCCAGTGCAGGGCAGTGGTGGAGCCTTTGCCTACCCAGTTTGGAAGCCTAGATCAGATCTTCACTACAAGGTTGGGGAGATGGCTGAACAGGTAAGAGCACTAGCTGTTCTTCCAGAGGATCTAGTTCAATTTCCAGCACCCACATCAGGTGGTTCATAACTGCTTATAACTCCAGCTCCAAGGATCTGATACCTTCTTCTGACTTCTGTGGGCACATACATTCACATATAAATAAAAATAAAATTTACAAAAAAGACAATAGATAAAAACAGGACACTAAAAGCCAAGTGTTACACAAAGTGTGAAGTTTTTAAGGAAAAGATATAGCTTTAACCAGATAGTTTTGTTGCAGTCTCACCATGCGGTGGAAAGAAAATAATGTGATCATATTATATTCATATTAAATATTTAATAGAGCATTTTCTTTTTTAAGATTATAATATAATTATGTCATTTTCCCCCTTCTAAGTCCCCCCCATTTAAGAGTATTTCCTTATAGAAAGAAACATGGTAGAATAAACTAACAAAATTAACCCATTCAAAACAAACAACAAAAAACAGAGAGGGTCTGAATAAGCATGTCACTTTATCCTTAACTTAAAAGTAGTTTTAGTAAGTACCAAATTTAACATTTTTATGTTTAAAAATCTTTTACCTTCAGTACTGAAAGTGACTGAATATTGTATTTTTAAATAGATAGCAGATGTTTTAAATATCTAATTATATGAACATTATTCCAGATATAATTACAGCCAGAAACATAATTTGACTTTAGGCATTTGGGCTCTTAATCCACTTAGATCCAGGGAAAGAGACTAGCTCAGTACCAATAGGAGCACACAAAGGTCTAGGGCTACTGATGAGGTTCCAATGGTCATCCAACCCACAGCGAAGGGTCTATGAACACTTCTTAGTTTCCCACTGCAATTTCTTTAATCAACAGATGCCAATTCTGGGGACATGTGAGGGTTTCCTATCAATACCAGATGTTGCCAGCATTGCCTCTGAGAGGCTGAGAACAAAAGAGCGGAAGGAGAGCGGAAGGACAGCCTCTATAGGAGCCCAGGCTTTTGTTGTTGCTGTTGGAGTTAAAGGGAAGTGGGCCCTTTTGACCTGACCAATAAAGGTTGCCCGATTGTTGTCCTAGTCACATACATTGGAAAACAGGACAGGCACCTAAAAGATCTTTCCTGTTGGGCTCAGGGCATTGCTCAGTGACCCCAGCACTACAAAATAACAAAGAAATAAAAAATACCTTTTCTTCTTATGCTTTCTTCATCTAGTCACTGATTCTGTTTATTCATACATGCAGGCAAAGTACTAATATACATCAAATAAATCTAAAACAATCATGATAGTAGGTAAAAAGCAAGGCCTACTCTGTGCGGCCGTAGGAAGCCAATTTTAAATATAGAGACACAAACATGCTAAAAGGAGGAGTTGAGTTTAGAAGGCTGAAGGAAATTAAGGATTACTAAGGATGATTCCCCTGTTTGTAGAGAGGTCAGAGATCAGGTGATCGATAGCATAGCTACCCTAACAGTACCGACGACGGAATCAGAGCTGCTCAGTGGTGGAGGGAATGAGTGTTCTCGCTCATGTTGGGATGTGTTACAGTTGAGACATATGTGGTCTATTCACATGGGCATCTTTAGGGTCCAGTTGGAAATGGGGACCTGCAGTCAAAGAATGCTTTAGTACCGAATGTATATTTGGAGGTGTGTAGATGCAGTTAAAACCATGACAGTAGCTCTAGCAGCGTAGAGAGTGGCAGAGTATCCAGAGGAAAATCACTGTTAAAGGGCCAAAGAAATACACGGGAAAGAACTAGCAGAAAGGCCAAGGCCAGAAGTTTTCTATTGTCCATCCTAGTTTCCTCTTGTGAGGCAAAGCAGTGGCTTAGGATAGCACAAAAACACTTCCTGTAATGTGGGTCCATTAATACTCCTTATAGCACCCAGCAAACAATAGCAGCTCCTGCTGTGGCTTCCCACCTTGCTAGTTTTTCTCCCAGCACTGCAGGCTTCTCTCCCGCTTGGGCAGTCAGAATCTCTTTCAGGAGCACTGTGTCTGAATAGTCAGGACATCCTCTAATCTCAGGAGAAGTTTGTGCTTGCTTTAGAAATAGGTGCTAATTATGGAAGGTCATTTAGAATACACTTACAGCTGCCACTTTTTGACAGTATTGTTTATTTGATGAGATTCATACTAATCTTCCTGACAGTGAGAATCTGGCTTCCCTCACAGGATTAGGTACCAAAGCAGCAAGCGTGTAGAGAACAGTTAGCTGACAGTTAGTTTGAGCAGATAGGTCATGTCGGGAGGCAGCTTGCCTGAGTCCTGGGAAAGCTGCTCCCTGAGTGCTGCCAGGTGGCAATGGTGCTGCAGAGTTTTACTTTCAGAAGTTAAGTATGCCATTGCATCTTTCCCTCATAGTGGTTTTTAAAAATCAGATTTTAGCTGTGTTAGTTATTGATTAAGGTATTAGTTGTTTATTGGCAATTAAAACAATAATGTTTATTATCGTATGAATTGCTGAAAGTCAGGAAGCACCTTAGAGGTGTGGTTTTGGCTTGTATTTTCTCATGAGAGATCTTGAAGTTGTCAGCCAGGTTTACAGTCAGCTCAAGGCTTTACTGATTGACTCAAGATTTACTCCCACGGCTGTTGGCATTGGCTGATAGCCAGAAGCTTTGCCACATGGACCTCTCCATAGCTGCTTGTTATATAGCAGCTGGTTCCCCCATTCCAGAAGCAAGATATCCTAAGACGGCAACTGCCAGTCTTTAATAAGCTAACCTCAGAGGTCTCTTGCTGTCACTTTTGACATATCCCTTGGTCACACAGACTAATCCTAGCACAGTTTAGGGGTGAGTGATCGGTATAATACACAAGCATGTAAAGAATCACTGTTAGAAGTTATTGGATAATCCTGGATGCTAGCTGTGAAAGTTGCATGCAGTGTCTGCTAGAATGCAAATTCAGCCATCAGTTTTCTTATTTGTGCCTCTCTGTATTTAACTTACTCTAAATGTGGCCATATTACTTGCTAATGTTACTGATATAAAATTTTTGCTAATGCAAAAACATAACTGAATGTTCATTATATATGAGATCCTGGGATTTTACTTTGAAGATTCTTTCAAAGTCTTATGTAGAACTTGTTAATCTCCCCCTTAGAGATCCTTAAGTGTCTTGTTTCCTCGTTATGCAATCTGTGTTTTAGTTTTGTGGAACTAATGATTTCTTTCTTAAGGACTTATGTGCCAGGTGCCATTCTAAGCACTTTACATATATCATCTTGTTTGTTATAGCCTTGCTATAGTTGACTGTACTTCGTCACCAAAGGTTCATATGTTAGAATCTTGCTTCTCAGTGTGCTGATGTAGTTGACCTTTTAGCTAGAAGCTTGTTACAAGAGAGCCAGGTCCCTCTTAGTGCTCTAGCTTCCTGTCTTACCATCTAATTACTCTCTCTCTCACACATGACTCCCTAACCAGGGTGTGATACAGGCAGGGAGGGTCTCATCAGAGCCTGCACCATGATGTTACATAGTCAGGCTCCAGAACTTCGAGCTAAATGAATCTCTTTGTAAATTACCTAGCCTTAGGGGATTTCCTCTTAAAATGGAAAATGGACCTATTTTTCTTATTAATGAAGTACATGAAGTTTCTCTTGGGTCATAATTTCTCTTCTGTCTCTGAGCCCTATTCCTCATGTTTTACTTAAAATAATTACTCATTTGCCTCAGGCATAAATTCTATGTTGTTTTCCCTAACACACCTGATTTGAGTTAGGTGTTCCTCCTTTGATGTCCATATACCCTGTACATTTTAATATTGTGGAAGTAACTACTCTGTGTTGATATTTTTATTTATCAGTCTCTTATCTTATTTATTAGAGTATAAACTGTAACTTAAAAGGTTAAAACAAAACAAAAAATGAGAGACTCTAGAGTCAAATAGCTTTAGACCAAATTCTGTATCTATCACTTACTGTGCCTAGCAGTTTACTCTTAGCTGCTTTTCATATTTTGTAACAGAGCAGTAAAAGAAGTAGTATCTTCTTTTAGAGTGTAAATAAAATGTTGTAAGTAAAATAGTTGGTGCTTTACTATAGCATTAGGGCAGCATTACTGATGGTTTGTTATGTGCCACTTTCTGTTGATTTTCTGTCTCTGACAAAATACCAGAACAAATCAACTTAAAAGGAGTAAGGTTTATTTTTGGCTCATGATTTCAAAGGTTGCATCTCCATTGTTTTGAGTCTTGTAGCTGGACAGAATATCGAGGCCAATAATGCATAGTACAGGAAGCTTCATATATTATGCTGACCAGGAAGCAGAGAGAAGAAGGGGTGAGGATTGCAATATCCCCTTCAATATCATACCTTTAATGACCTTACTTCCTCCCACTAGGCTATACCTTCTGAAAGTTTTACCACCTCAATAGCGCCATAGGCTGGAGACCAAGCTTTGAACATAAGCATTTAGGATACGATCCTGATCCAAATGTAACAGTACCAAGGCTTTTGTTTAGATTATTAATAGCTCTAAGTAGTAAGGACTACCATTGATGTGTTATTTGTCTTGGTACCCTCAGATGAATGATTGATGAAATTTTGAGAGATGGAACTGCAGGTAAGGACAGATAACAGGGTAGAAGCATAGTTTAAAAAGCATGACAACAGGGGCCAGAGAGATGGCTCATAGGTTAAGAGCACTCACTAGCTGCTCTTCTAGAGGTCCTGAGTTCAATTCCAGCAACCATGTGGTGGCTCACAACCATATATAATGAGATCTGGTGCCCTCCTTTGGCGTGCAGGCATATATGCAGGCAGAACACTGTATATGTAATAAATAAATAAATCTTTAAGAAAAAAAATAAAAATCCAGGTATGGTGGCTCACACCTTTAATTCCAGTACTCCGGAGCCAAAGGCAGGTGGATCTCTATGAGTTCAAGGCTAACATGGTCTACAAAGACAGCCAGGGCTGTTACACAGAGAAACCCTGTCTCAAAAACAACAACAAAAGTAAATGAAGAAATAAACAAAACATAACAACAGGCAAAGGAAGAACAGAAAGATGAACAAAGGAGCATAGCTTGTGTCCTGGTATAGTCAGAAACAGCACAGGTTCTGGGAGCGAGTAGCCTTGGGCTTGAGCCCCGCTGCACCATGCACTAGTCATATGGACATGTATGTTAAATTTCATGCCTCTGATTCTTTATCTGTAAAATGCATAGAGTAATAGTGTCTACTTTGTAAACATATAAGGACTGAATGAAGGAATGTATGTAAAAAAGCATAAAGTCTCACTTATAGTAGATGCTCAGTAAGTATTAACTAGTATTCTTATTAAACAAAGGAGAATCATGAAGGTAGACTTTTAGTTATGAAGTAAATAAGCAAAGTATGTAGTAATGTCTTTGTGTTATTAATAATAGTTATCAAACTTAGAGATGATAGAAAGACCACTTGCTTGTCTTCTTTACAGTGTATAATTCTCAACGGCCAACAGGAAATTATTATCTAGAAAGTCTAATGTATAATTAAAATGAGTTCTCATAAATTCATGTGAATGTGATTTTTTTTTTTTTTTTAGCGTTTTGCTTTCTTGCCCTTATTGCTTTAGTCAGAGTGCTAGAAAAAGGAGAACAAAAATTCTTCTAGCAGTTGGCCATTAGGATTTAGGGACTTTGTGATGTCACAGTAGAAACTGCATTTGAAACACTTCAGACTTGGCTTGGGTAACTAGTTTATTTTTATAGTTATTTATTTATAGTTACTATTTTAGAAAATAAAATTGAGGGAAAGTTTGAAAGTTCTTTTGAAATATAAGAAGACAGAAAATAGGGCTGTTACAATAATATTGCTATTTAAGAAAAGATAGTTACTTTTTCAGGAACTTACACCACAATAGAAAAATACAGTTCGTAGTTCCTGAGGAGATGGAAGATATATGTGCACACATGCACACATGTGCTGTATCTTTGTGTGTCCATTTCTCCTCTCTGTATGGCAGGTGGCAGAGGTTGGATGTGATGGAGATGGAAAAGAGGATAAGAGTTGCGCTTCTCTTGTGTTGTGTGTTGATCTGGGTGATGAATCCAGGTCCATGCACATGGAAAGCAAGTAGCCTACAATGGAACTATATTCTATTGCTGTTCAGGTGCTTTTCTTAATGAGTTCAGTTTCAGAGAAACTACAAGGCTTCTAAAACCCTGTAAACTCTGGATATCTTGAAGGTGAAGCATCAAAAACCAAGGCCAGTGAAGTGCTTCAAGGGTTACGTGGGGCGCTGTTTGGTTTCGCAGGCTGGGCAATTGCATTTCATTGAGTCACAACTCTAGTCTCACTTAGTAGATGAAGTTTGAAGTTTCACTTGTTTACTAAGATTGGTCTTACTTCACCATACAGCCTAGGCTGACCTGGAACTTACTTAACCCAGACTAGTTCAAATTCTGTCCTTCTGCCTCAGCCTCCTGGGAGCTTCGGTTACAGATGGACCACCATACCCAGCTTTCTTTATTACTGTTTTTAAATAATACTGTACTAAAAGTAAATTATTGTTAAAAAAAACTTTGCCTGTAAGAGTAGGTTGGGCCTGACGTAGCGTTTGACATTGGAGGATAATCTATACGTGTGGGGAACTTCGTAGAGTTCCATAGGCAAAACCTGGTGATTTTGATTTTCTGGCATAGAGATCAGTTAGGAGGCAGGGATTGTTTGAGGAAGTTTCTCTAATTGTGGTCATTTAATCATAGGATGTTTGTCTTTAACCGACTTGTAAACTTTAGTCATAACATTATTAATAGACAGTTTATGTCTCCTCATTTCAGCAGTGCAAGCACATTTATTCGTGACTTTTGAACTGCCCTTCTTATGCTTCCTCATTCACATATAACTTTCTCTTCCTTTTTTCAAAACTTGGCAAAGCATCCTGTATTTTCATCACATTCTAACTTCTTTTCAAGACTGTTGATGCTTTGTTCCCCTTTTAATGTCTATTTCTCACATTGTGTCAGTTCCCCTTCAAGTATTTATTCCCCCTACACTGTAAAGTTGTACTTATTTTACAGATATTTGCTGTTATTTTATAACACTTTCTGAATTTGTAATCACAAAGTTACTTTCTTACTTGATCACTTTCTGTTTCTTCCCACTAGACTACACACGAATTGAATAGGAAGCATGTCAGCTTGTTGGCCACTGTCCTCAGGGCTTTTTACACTTGCCTGCTGTTTGTTCAGAGACTGATGGTTTACAGTTTAAAGTAATTTCTTTTCATTCTAGGTTGTACTGAATACTCCGTTGTGTTCCTCTGTGCTTTACTCTCTTATATTTTTGGTTGTGAGCCTAGCCTTTGACGGCTGAGCCATCTCTCCAGCCCTATGCTTTACTCTCTAAAGAAAATATTTGCAAAAGCACTCTGAGACAGTTGACATGCTTATACTTTGTGATATGATGCATATTTTTATATGACTAGTATTGTGTGGGGAATTATAAAAAAAAAGGAGTGGTTTTTTATTTATTGGTTTGTTTGTTTGAGGCAGTGTTTCACTGTGTTGCTTAGTTATCCTGGAACTCATGGTCTGTGGTCCAGGCTGGTATAAAACTCACAAAGATCCATCTGCCTCTGCTGTGATTAAAGGTGCACACCATCACGCCTGATTTAAAATTGTGTTTAAGGATTCAGAAGAGTATATAACTAAGAAACTTCTATTTTAACCTTATCCTTACTTTGAGGTAGAATTAATCTCAAGGAATTTGATTTCATGAGAACTTTAATCTCACTCCATTCATTTACTCAGTAAATGCTTATTCAGCCCCTAATGTTTACAAAGCAGTTTTAAACATTAGAAATAACTGTTGTGAATAACAGACAAAATCCTCTTCCTGGATCTTGCATTATAGTAGAGATAGCTACTAAGCAAGTAAACAAACGTAGTAACAAGTAATGACCAATGCTGTGAGAATAGAGAGAGCAGTTACAGCTAAGAAGCAGTGGGAGTTACAACCCTCCTGACAAGACGTTTGGGAAGTACTGTTCGAGGAGATGTGAATATGTGTGGGTTGACTTGGACTGCTCTGGTCAAAGAATATTCAAGACAAGAGGGAGCAAGCATGGAAAGGCAGGAGAAGGAGGTTGTGTGATTTTTTGTTATTTCGTGGTAGAGAATGATTAGTTCACACTGTACATAAACATAGTGAAAATGCTGAGTGACAGATCAATACATCTGGACAAAATACACATGGGTATTTTGTGTACTGGGTGGATGGATGGCTTATTAGGCATATGTTTGCATTGAAAAGATATACTGTCCTTTGTAAATGGCATTTATAATTATAAATAAAGACTATAACCATAATATCAAATATTTATATGACACTTTGTTAAACCTTATTCCAAATTGTTAGTATTGTATCATATGAATTCACAATACTTTAATTTAGATACTCTTACCTGAATATCTCTACTTTACAATTAAGAAAAATGAACCCTGCTGGGTATGGTGGTGCATGTCATTAATCCCAAACTCAGGAGGCAGAGAGAGGGGATGTCTGAGTTGGAGGCCTACTTGGTCTAACTAGCAAGTTCCAGGCCAGGCAAGGCTGCATAGTGAGTATCTCAAAAACAAACCAGAATTGGAGAGATGGCTCAGCCATTAAGAGAATTTGTTGTTCTTGCAGAGGACCTGGGTTTCATTTTCAACACTTATAGGTAACAACCCTCTCTAACTCTACTTCTAGATGGTCCAAGTACTGTCTTCTAGCCTCTACAAAGCATTATGTACATGTGATATATAGGTGTATATGTCGGCAAAAATACCCATACACATAAATTTTATAAAGCTTTTAAACAATAAAAAACCCTAATTCTTTATGTATTTTGAGATGAGGTGAATGAAATTAAGATGGATAAGAAGAACATACTGTTTGGGACTGTATTACTTAGACTTGAGTAACTTCCTATTCAAAAGGAATATTGGCTAACTTAATTTATTGGTTTTTTTTTTTTCCTTTTACATTTGTTCTTTCCTGAAGTGTTTCTTGTTTGGTTTGTTTTGGTACTTTCATAGTAGAAACTTGCCTGAAATACTTGATTGGCATTCATGTGTAAGTGTAAATCTCTGAAAGTTAGCTGGAGGCTGTGTTTACCCAGGAAGGGATTTTGACTGTGTAGTGACTTGCATGGATATAATTTTCTTGTAAAGCTTTTGGTTTGCTAATATCTGTAGTTCTTTTCTCTTAGAGTCAACATTTACTTAGCTTGATAATTATGTTTTCATGCCTGGAGGTTATGATCATAGTTTTAAACATCCAAGGCTGTGAAGACAGGAAGCAGTATGGAATATGTAAAATTTGTGATCAAAACCTTTCATTAATGCTACTTTCTTTAGTATAGTAGTTCCTTTTTAGATTCTGTCTGGAGACTTCAGGACAAGCAGTCTTGTTTTATGATCAACAAATCTAAATTTTTTCACCACTGTAGAAGAGGAGGCAAATGTCTTATTGTTTAGTTTACCCTTAGCTGCAGTTCTGCCAATTTTCCTGTTGCTAATTCCCCTTTTGCCTCCCTGTCCAAGGCATCTGGTATCATGGCTTCCAGACCTTCTAGAGGGAAAAAGTTCATATGGGGGGCTAGAAAGATGTCTGTGGTTCAGTGCACTCCCTGTTCATCAAGAGGATCTAAGTTTGATTCCCAGCCAGGAGGGTCAAGGTCATGATGGAGGAACCCACAGAGACAGCTGACCTGAGCTCATGGGAGCACATGGATTCTGGACCAACAGTTAATGAGCCTGCATGGGACCAACCTGGGCCGTGTGTGTGTGTGTGTGTGTGTGTGTGTGTGTGTGTGTGTGTGTGATGGTTGTAGGATTTTTTAAAACCGTAGTCTAAGATTTCCAGTTTATTAACAAATTATTTTTAAGTCCCTGTTATCTTTTGTATCTTTCATATGATGTTCCACTCTTAGTTTCTAGCACTAATTAGCTCTTCTTTCTCTTTTTTTTATCAACTTTACTGGAGGTCTGTTTATTTTAAATAATAGTTGTTATCTTTGTTGATAAAATCATATATTTTATCTTTGTTTTCAGTTTTATTAAGTTCTGTTCATAGACTTATTATTTTCTTCTCTACATACTTTGAATATTTTGTGCGTTTTTTTGCCTAAATTCTACCCTCTTTCCTAGTAAGTTTACACATCACTAGCCTAACTTCTGAAATTTGAAGTGCTTCAAAATCCTTTTCAAAAGCCTTTTTTGGGTTTGGAGTCAGGCTAAGAAATCATTCTACCTTCTGGGCTGTTTTCCAGCTTCAAATCCAAAACTTATTACATCCTAATATGATGCTACCTCATATGATAATCATAATCAGAAAGTGAAGCCGAGTGTTGATAAAATTACCCCAGACCACATGTATAAGGGATATTTGAAACATGAGTGGATCCTGTACTTAAACTTTTATTTCATCCCTAATACATCTCATTATATCTAAGTGAATATTCAAAAAAATCAAAAGCCAAGAACATGTATTCAATGATGTAGGAATATTTAAGGTCATATATTTTTCTATTTTTGTGTGTGTATGCACACAATATCAAAATTGGCAAGCAAGAATTTCAAAATGGAGTAAAGTATCTCATTCTGCCTAAAGTTAATAGTGCTTACTCTTTCAAATAACTGCTTTTGATATATACTTGGAAAAAACATGCTTGCTGATGTTGTTATAATTCTGTCTTCTTTCATCTAGGACTCACCTTTATTTGATCTCATTAAGCAGTCCAAAGATGGAGAAGGACCTGATCACCTTGAGTCTGCTTGTCCTCTTAGCCTTCCTCTCCAGAATAACCACACTGCAGCAGATATGTAAGTAGAAATGCCATGTGTTATCCATTCAAACTATAAAGATACTCTGACCATAAGGGAAATGCAGAACATTATATAGAAACTGTAGGACTGGAGTTTTGCATAAGACATTGTTTTTTCTTTAAAAGGAATGTAAGATGCATGACTTAAATAAGGTCCTATAAAGAATTACAAAGCCGCTGAATTACATGGAGTTGGGGTAATATGGAATTTTTCAGGACAGAGATGGTGCCATTTTAGATAGGCCTTAATGATCAGACAGAATTTCAACATGAAAATTGGAAAAGCAAGAGGAAATGTCCCACAAGCCAAAACTGGCTTGTATATGTAACAGGCAGAAAGCAGGAACCATTTTTGTCCGAGAGCATATATCAGACCGTCTGGGGTGAGATATAGCACAAGTATAGGGAGTAGTGTAGAATATTCCACATCATTAGTGTGTACTGGTGAGAATGAGAGAAGAAACAGCATTGATTGAGGGTGCCCTATATTTTGTGCATTTGCATAAGTACTTCATATTCGTATTTTTCATTAAATGTTCTTACCAGCCCTACAAGGTAGGAGATACTGCATCAGCAACTTATCTGTAAAATGGGAAAGATGCAAGTAAGGTAACTTAAGATAAACAGAAATGAACCCAAGTAGTCTACCAACACCCATGCTTTTTTAATCCTTCCAGCTACTGCCTTTCATAGAAATGTGCTTAACATTTCTGCCTGATTCTGTAGAAATATAGCATTCCATGATTAACATAGGGACCATTTTCCTGAGATACCATTTCTGTAGCTGGAGAGTTTTCTCTCCGGGTGCCGCCAAGCCCAGGCAGTCCAACAGCCCACTTATAAAATAAACACACAGACGCTTATTTAAACTGTTTGGCCTAATGGCTCAGGCTTCTAGCTATCTAGTTCTTATATCTTAAATTAATCCATTTCTATAAATCTATACCTTGCCACGTGGCTCGTGGCTTACCGGCATGGTGTCTTCACATGCTGCTTGTCATGGTGGCGGCTGGCAGTGTCACCCTCTGCCTTCCTGTTCTCTCAATTCTCCTCTCTGTTAGTCCTGCCTATACTTCCTGCCTGGCTACTGGCCAATCAGTGTTTTATTTATTAACCAATCAGAGCAACACATTTGACATACAGACCATCCCACAGCACATTTTCATGGTAACTTCTATCTAAAGTATTTCTAGATCACAGAGACTCTGTATTTATGTATGAGTTTGTTTGCTCGGTAATATTTTCATACAAGTCAGCTTTATATTTTCCTTTAAGTCAGTAAATGATTATCTGTTAAGTGCTAGGTTAACAATGTCAGTTACTGGTAAGATTAGATAGCCTGGTTCTTCTCCCTTATAGTATTTTGTATGTTGGAGGAAGGAAGCAGTGAACAAATAAATTACCATTAGTTGATTTTAGTCTTGGTGCTGTAAGTAAAACCAATGGAGTGACAGGAGGGTGAGACAGAGAAAGTGATAGAGCATTTAGAGGCTTCCCTTTTCTGATGAAGTGATATTTTGACTAGAGACCTGAAAGGCAACTGAATGCTGACCAGGGGAAATACTGTTTGGGGAGACTGACTAAATTGGAGACTAGAAAGAAATCTAGGGTGGATGGGTCATAGTCACAGTAGTAAAGGTGAGGTTGAAGGGGTGCACTGGGGTTAGATTCTCTAAGTTCCTGTAAGCTATATGAAGTTTAGATTTTTATAGGTAGTGAGAAACCATTCAAACACAGGGGCAACTATGTATAATTTGTATTAAAAGACTGTTCTGACTGCTATTTGAAGTACAGTTAGACTTGAGGGCTAGAGAGCATCAAGACAAGAAAATGGAGAAAAAAAGTTTGAAGACTTTGAACATCTTAAATGAGGGTTGTGGGTGACTTGGTCTGTCATAAACATTAAAGATAGAAATGAAAGGTCTGGAATTTATTTTGCAATAGAAATAACAGGTTTTACATTGATTTGATTTAGAGCATATTTGAGGAACTAGACAGATGGAGAAATTTTTAAATTTCATTCCTAGGCCTTTTACTTTAAAGCACTAGATGCTATGAAGTGACATTTGTTTGGGATGGAAAAACTTGGTGAGGGAATCCAGAGTTCGCTTTGGCCTTTGAAGGTCTGAGAGTCTGTTCATGTCATAACTGAATAGCTGCATCTGGAATGCCAGAGAGACCTGTTAGTGTGCAAGTTAAGTCATTTTATAGCTGTCAGTTATGTAAACTAAAGGAAAGTCTGGGAGATTGAAGTTTGGAAAGGTAGCACATTTTTCCTGTTAAGCTAGCTTTCCCAGCTTGGATTTAAATAACTGACTCATTGAATTTGGTATACAGTATTATATCAAATAGGTAAAATGTGTCTGAGTACATGTATATAATCGAACACAACTCGTGTGTGTGTGTGTGTGTGTGTGTGTGTGTGTGTAAAATGAAGACTTATTCTTTGTATATATCTAGGTATCTTTCTCCTATAAGATCCCCAAAGAAAAGAAGTTCAACTACACGTGTAAATTCTGCTACAAATACAGAGACACAAGCAGCCTCAGCCTTCCATTCTCAGAAGCCATTGAAATCTACCTCCCTTTCCCTGTTTTACAAAAAAGGTCAGTAGAAGTTTACTTTCAAAAGCACAGACTCTGGAACCAGGCTTACTAGGTTGAGTCATAGCTGCAGTACTTATGATATGTGACCCTAAGCACATCACCTAACATCTCTATGCCTCAATTTCTTTGCTTATAATATGAAAAAAGTAATAATCATCTGTCCTACAAGGATATTGCCTTATAGGAATCAGAGGATAGTTAGTACATATAAAATGCTGTCAGTAGGCCCTGGCATACAGTATGCACTCAGAAAATGCTGTGTTAGTGTTGTTTCTGTTGTACGTCTTCAAATTAGTGTTTGCAAATACACTAATATTATTTTTCTTTTCACGTGTTTATCCAGAGTTAAGATAATACAGACATATTTCTTGGATATTCAGGACATTTAAGAAATCCGCTAATCAGATTACATAGCATTCTGTAGTTGTATGCAGATGTAGTAGAATAGCGAGGTCCACCCTACACATCTGTGGTGTGTAGCCAACAGTTTCTCGGTCCTGCCCGGCCCCGCTGTCCTGCAGCCATTTATAAAATAATCATTCAGAGGCTTATATTAATTACCAACTGTATGGCCTATGGCTTCAGCTTTTTGTTAGCTAGCTCTTTCATCTTAAATTAATCCGTTCCTATTAATCTATATGTTACCGTGTGGCTGTGGCATTACCAGTCTGCTGGCATCTTGTTGCTCCTTTGACAGTGGATTGGTGTCTCCTTGACTCTGCCCTTCCTTTCTCATTATTGCTTTTGGATTTTTCTGCCTGGCTCCATCCTGCCCTGCCATAGGCCAATGCAGCTTTATTTACTCTCCAATGAGAGCCACACATATTTATAGCATATAGAAAGACATCCCATAGCATTTCCCCTTTTCTGTCTAATCAAAAAGGAAGATTTTAACTTTAACATAGTAAAATTATATATAGCAAAGCAGTTATCAAGCAAGAATTACAGTTACAATATCTAGTCTATTTGTATTTGGCAAAATTAAAGAAAATAGTCTATCCTATTTTTGTGAGTCTAAAGTTTTATATCTAAGTTATCTTTTATCATGATTAAGGAAAACTATAATTATAACTATCTAGTCTTTAACTCCATCCCAGAAGGATATAATATTACCTGAGTAAACAGGAAGTACATGGTAAGCAGCTTCCATAATTTTAGAAATTACAGAGACATCTGGCTGCCCGGACAGAGTCTTTTCTGTAGTTTTTCTGTAGCATTGGGGCATCTATTTTTAGCCTATAGGCCTAGAGTCTCTGGCATGGCTTTCAGTGAAGCAGGAAATTTTAAGGACTGTTTTGCCCCTTCTGGCAAAGTTCATCAGTTATTTCTCTCCATGTCCTGTAGAATGTCTGTCAGTCTCTTCTGCAAAGCAGGAACCTGAAGGACCATCTCAGTGGTCATCTTTCTGTGGTTCCTGCATGTTCAGTTTATACAGCATCCTGTCACGCAGTTGAGGCAAGGGCATTTTTTTTTTCCCTAGTGGCTAACTTTTGTCATAAAGAAAGCAAACTCCATAATGAGTTTATTCGATGCCCATCGTCCTCTTTGAAGTAATTGGTGCTGCAAAAACAGATGTGTCTCATTGTCCAGAAAAGTCTAGGTTTTGAAAACATTTTAAATGCCATATTCTGTAGGTCTTTGAAGTGATTGAAGATTACCTACATAACTGAAATATATCTATGTATACCTAGAAAACTTGACATACAATAAAGTTTCAGACCTTTGGGGATAAATTGTTAGCTTTGAAAAGTTCTGTTTACCCTATGCAAGATTGTAAAGGGACATTTTAAACCATGGGTCTTTATATGTAAAGCAAATGGATACAAATACAAATTTATTTTCTCTAAAGTCATATTTGTAGTGGTACCCTTAAACTAAACTTCTTCATATCATGGTCATATTGCACTGATAGAGTTTACAGTTTTCAAGAGTATGCTCCATTGGTATTTATAGAGAAATGTATGGAATTTTTTCTCTTAAGGGTGGATAAAATAGAATAATCACTTGCAATTTCATTATTTTAAAAATAATCTCTAATATTGTTAATGGAAATTTCCAGCAACTATGATGAGTGATTACCAACAGAACCAGAGCAAATCTTATTTGGTTTGCCTAATTTCATAATATCATCTGACCTTTCCTCTTTGCCTCAGTTTCATAGTGTAATAGCCAATTCAGCAAGTATTATTGAACCTTTTGTTTGTAACACTGATAATACTAGGAATCATTTATTCATAATGAAAATAGTCTTAGAGCCTAAGTTATTATTAAAATGCTACGTACAGTATTATAAAGGAATTTAATGTTTGAAAAAAATCCACTCATAATTGAAAATGAACAGTAAACAGACTTCATTCCCCTTATGTCTGCAGTGTACCGTCTAGCATATCTCCGATTAAATACACTATGTGCACGCCTTCTGTCTGAGCATCCAGAACTAGAGCATATTATCTGGACTCTGTTTCAGCACACACTGCAAAATGAGTATGAGCTCATGAAAGACCGACATTTGGACCAGGTAGGAAAGTCAATCATTTCACTGTCATTTCTTCTACTTACTGTTAACTGTGTGCTGATTTCCATTAAAGACTGGGTTCAAGTGAACAGCTACATTAGTTTAATAATCTATTTCATCACTTGTTGGGTGCCATTTATATTTTTTTGCTATAGTTCTTACAAATCAGAGCTTTAGATTTTATATGTATATTTTAATTAAGACACAGACATTATTTATTTAAAAAATTACCAAGTAACCCACTTAGCATAAGCCTTTTCTATATTGTGATAAGCTAGATTTCATTTTAGTATAGAAATTACATGAGCCAGGAACCAACTGACCTAACCAGGAGTGGTGACATATGCCTGTAATCACAACTATTCTCAAGAGGCTGAGGCTAAAGACTCACAAATTTGAAGACTTCCAGTACTACATGACAAGTTCAAGGGCAGCCTGGGTAACTTACTAAGACCCTGTCCCAAAGTAAAAATAATAAAAAGGCTGGTGATGCAGCTCAGTAGTGAAGCTACTGAGATGACAGAGACAATCAGATTCCAGGAGAATAAGCTTCTTGCTTATTTTTGCTCAGATTTTTATGAGTGTTACTTTAAAGGAGAAGAAAAATATCAATTGGCACACTGCATCATAAATGGCATTCTCAGTGTAAGACACTGAGCAGGACATGGTGAGCAGGAATTCTTGGTAACAGCAGATGTCAGCAAAATGTTGCAGAATGATGAATACTTGAATTAGGGGAAAAATTTCATACAGATTTTAAAAATTGATATTTAAGGCCACAGAGAATCATTTTCAAATCTTAGTTTTGCATTTAAAATAGTTTTATTGAATGGTACCATGTAGAAAATCTTTTTATCATCGTGATATAGCCCAATGAAAATTCAGCAACGAAACTAATCTAACCTACATTCAGATTGAGTCAGAGCACGGTTCACAGTATTGGGTTTCTGTCACCAGCATATCTGTACATACCAAATTATTACATGTTACTTCACTGGATAACTTGAAACTTTTTCATACAACCTTTTAAAAAAAAGTACTAATCATACAGTTGGCCCGTTCTAGTTTCAACACTTTTGATGAACATTAATGAGCTGGAGCTACAGTCAGGGTAACTTAACAAACTGGGTAGTCAGTACTGAATAATTGAGTTAGCTGCTCTCATTTTGTTTTGTAAATACAGATGTTTTAGTTAAACATCTTACATAGACTTCAGGTTAAACCAAGCTCAGAATAGGTGAAAAAACGTAGAAGAAATTAAACTACCTTCTTTTGAGTTCTGAGTGCTCTGTCACACTTCCTTATTAGATTATGATGTGCTCTATGTATGGCATCTGCAAAGTCAAGAACATAGACCTTAAATTCAAAATCATCGTAACTGCATACAAGGATCTTCCTCATGCTGTCCAGGAGGTAGGTAATCTCTCATGGTAAGACTTTAAAAAATAAATCAGTGTTCATAATTGATGTCAGTTGTTAATTAGAGATCATATATTCTGATTTAGTGTTATAATGTTGGCTAGTTACTTGCAGCTAAAGTGAAATTAGAAAACTATGACAAACTATGAAGTATAAATCCATACTTGAAGTTCATAAATAATACTATACTTATATATAGTAATAACCAGGATATTTGAAATAAACTTTGTAGTATATTAGTTTTTATTTTTCCATGGAAAAGACAGTGTAAGTGAATCTTTACAAAGACACAATAGGATTTTCCATTGCAAGCCCATTTGTGTCTCTAGTCTCCTCTCCCACAGAGAGGCCATCATGATGAAACACACTTAGTATGACACACATTTCACATTCCTATCCTGGAGCACAGCAGGGAATCCTGGGTTATTGTCTCATAAGTTGGACATGGTGGCCCAGGCCTACAATTCCTACTTGGAATGCTAAGTGAGAAAGAGACATCATGAGTATGGAGTTACATAGCTAGATCCTGCTTATAAAAATAAAAAAATGAATAAATAAAGTAAAATGAAGTTGCATAATAAATGTTGATATTAAATGTCTGCTTCTTGCAAGGGAGTAGTGCACACTTCCTAAACCTTTAGACCAGGGGCTGCTGTGGGCCAGTGAATGTTGTCTGCGTACTGGGGGTTATGGTGTTAACTTTTGCTCAGCACAGCCTATCTAACTCTTGTGGGATAGCCAGCTTTCCATCTGGCTATCAGGCCCTTTCTCTGGATCACCTTGGTGACATTTCACCTTGAATATATAATCTAAATCTAAAGAAGCCTTTTCAGATTATTGTTTTCTTTATAAAATGTGGTTTTTATAAAACTATGTACAAACTATTTTAAAAGAAAATTTAAAGAGACAAGTTCTTAAATTCATGTAACATGTTTTTATTATTTTTCCTCAGACCTTTAAACGTGTTTTGATCAGAGAAGAGGAGTTTGATTCTATTATAGTATTCTATAACTCAGTTTTCATGCAGAGACTAAAAACAAATATTTTGCAGTATGCCTCCACCAGGGTATGTTGAAAATATCCTTTGATTGGGGAAATCTAATGACAAAGTAATGGATCCCCACCAAAACATTGGCTCAATTACCTTTTTTCCTTTTGTTTTATCTCTAGCCTCCTACCTTGTCACCAATACCTCACATTCCTCGAAGCCCTTACAAGTTTTCTAGTTCACCCTTACGGATTCCTGGAGGTAACATCTATATATCACCCCTAAAGAGTCCTTATAAAATTTCAGAAGGTCTGCCAACACCAACAAAAATGACTCCAAGATCAAGGTTGGTGTTTCCTTTTTAAGGGAATGCTGAAAAAAAAATACCATTTACATTGATAATTTTGACTGAAGCATAAAAATGCAAAGCTTTCTTTGTTTAGAATGGGCTAGGCTGTTGGGTATCTAATTTCCTTATGTACCTTAAGTAAATGTATGACAAGAATTTGGGGAGAAAGAAATGCGTTTACCTTGATGGACTTGCCCAGCTGCTGAGGTCCCCTGTGTACATAGTTTAAGAGCCAATGTTATGTGGTCTTCAAAACACTAATAGTTTCTGTGGGTTTTTTGTTTGTTTGTTTTGGGGGGTTCAAGATAAGGTTTCCTTGCGTAACAGCCCTGGCTGTCCTGGAACTCGCTCTGTAGACCAGGCAGGCCTACAACTCACAGAGATCCACCTGCCTCTGCCTCCCACCTGCTGGGATTAAAAGTGTGTGTTGCCACCACCCATCTAAAACACTAATAGTTTTATAAGCCATTGAAGTATATCATTTTAGCTTAACAATATTTATTTATTTATTTATTTATTTATTTACTTATTTAGTTACTTACTTAGTTACTTACTTATTTTAAGCAAGGTCTCAACTATGTAGCCCTTGAGCTGGCCTGGAACTTGCTATGTAGACCAGGCAGGCTACATATTCATAGATCTACTTGCCTCTACTTCTGAGTACTGGGATTAAAGTCGTGTGTCATCATGCCCAGATTCTTTATTCTAAATTTACTGTAAACTCTATGGACCTTAGTATTTTTCTTGAGCTGGCCACATGGACCACCCATAAAAGTACTTGCCACACAAACCTAATGATGAGATCGATTCCTAGATCCATGACAGAAGGAGAGAACCAGCCTCCCAAAATTGTTTTCTGACTTTGACATACTTGCCCACATTGACACACACAGAGATCATACACACACACAGTAATAATAATACGTAAATAAATTTTTTAAATGAAGAGTTCTTATTAAGTGTAGATTGCTGTCAATTAAAACCCACCTTTCTTAATTCTGTTGGTATATTTCTTACATTACATTGGGAATTTCTTTTTCAGAAGGGCTCTGGCTCAGCAAAATGAATGTGAAGTTGTTTAAAATTCTCAGATGAAAGATTTTGTACAATGACAAATCGTATCTTTGGCTTTGAAGTCCTTCATTTGACTAATTATGTGTTATCATGGGCTATTTGAAATTGGCTTAATGTTTATAGAGTAGGAGGTCAATTAACTAGTATAATTAATGCAGCCTCATCAGAAATTCTCAGTACACGTAGTTTGTACCTGGTGGGCAAGAAAAACAAATGAGAAGAGGGCTCTATTAGCTTTTTAGGAAATACCTGTGTAGTACATTTAATCACATGAGTAATGCACACTTGTGATGGAAACTGCAAACTCTGTAGAAACATATGCAGTGGGAACATAACTGGAAGTATGATGGAAAGCTCCTGTGTGTGTCTGGATTCCTGTGTGTTTGTTTCCTTTTTCCTCTTTGAAGCTAGATCTTTCAGTGTGTGCCCAGGATCGCCTCACATTCACAGCGGTCTTACTGCTTCAACCTCCCATGTACTTAAGTTACAGGGGAGCCACCATGCCCAGCACGCTTTGGGGCTCATTTTAGGAGAAAGCCACATTGTGAACATCCCAATTGGCAAGTCACTGATGAGGCTTTAGAGAATTGTAGCATTCTGTTCATGCAGCATATTTAGGTATTCTGATTAATCAAATGAACATGGAAGGATGTCCCTTATCAAGGAAATGGATGGCAATAAAATCTACATAGCTACTATTTCCATATGTATATTTTTAAATCTTTATTGGCCTACAAAAAGAAATACTTTTTCATCTTCATTATCAAAAATATAAATTATAACTGAGTCTGATAACATAGACTTGTGATCTCAGTTGCTTAGGAGGCTGAAGACAGAGTATCACAAGTTCAGGTCCTGCTGAGCAGCTCAGTGAGACCTTGTCAGGAGAATGGTTGGGATGTAGCTTGGTGGTAGAGCACTAGCCTAACATATACAAATGCCCCAGTTTCAACCCCTGTAATGAGAAACCAAACCAAACCATAAATGATATATTTGAAATGAAGACAAATAGAATAATAAGGATCTCTGATTATAGAATACATAAAAATATCTTTTACTACATACCAATATAAATCCTAATTAAAGTCTGGTTATTACTTTATAAACATAAATTTTTAAATTGTATTTATCGAGGGGAGCAGGGCTCGCATGCCATGGCACACGTGATGGTCAGAGGGCTGCTTTGTGGAGTCTGTTCTCTAGTCACCTTTATATGTGAGTTTTGGATGGAACTCAGGTTACCAGATGTGTGGAGCAAGTATCTCTCCCTGCTGAGCCATCTCACCAGACCTTCTTAATTTTTAAATTGTTATTGTTGTCGTGTTGTTTCATATTTATTTTATTTACTTGGGGGCCATGCATGTTACTGTGCATGTGTCGGGGGCAGAGCACAACTTGTTGGACTAATTCTCTGCTCTGAGTTTCAGGGACTGAACTCAAGTCATCAGGCCTGGCTACAAGTGCTTTTACCTGCTGAGCCATCTTCCTGGGCTTTTAAATTTTACTTACTGACTTACAAGTTTGTATCAAATGCAACTTAAATTAGAATGAGGTTACATTTGTTGACTTATGAAGAACTAAGTAAAGATAATCTTAAAACTTTCTAAAAATCTTCTTTAAATGTGGGCCATGGCAGAATTATGCTCTACAAACCTAGAGTTATTGTTGCAAATCTAAGAGGTCTGGAGGTATAGCTCAGTGGGAATGCATGACTAGCATATTTGAAAGCTTTGGGTTTGATCCTCAGCACCACAAACAAACAAACAAACAAAAAACCACCTGACTACTTATGTTTTAATCACACTAGCACTAGTCCAATAATCCCTAATGGATATAAGGTGTCAGTGATTTCAGGGACAGAAAACCTTTGATCTCTGGTGGTTGAGAATGATGTGTCTATGCTCATCTCTGCACATCTGCACAGTTTGTGTCTAGTTTTCACGACTAACTCACATTTTATCTTAACTTGACAGAATCTTGGTCTCAATTGGTGAATCCTTTGGGGTGAGTATTTCTTTCTATGAAAAATGATGTCATAGATTGTTATATAAAATATACTGGGCAATATGATCCAAATATTCTGTGTGCCCCTACATCTTCCTTTATTTGGTGGTTTGTTGTTGGACATCTGCATATGAACATCTGTGATTTATATTGGAGCTATAAAAGAAATGGAAGATTTCCATAATTTGAACTTATAGGTATAATTGTTCAGATGCATCCTCTAGTCATATTATATAAAATTGAGAAAGCCATCTGAATTTATTTTCAAATCAGGTTTAACTTTGAATAATATTCATAATTGGTGACCTTCCAAATTGTTTTCTAAACATTTCTGAGATTATGTAATATACATGTAATTAGTCATTTATATACACATATAAAGTGTTTTTATGCTCACAGTACTCCTAAAATGAAACCTGTATTCTCCAACCCTATACATAGCTGGTGTCACCCAGATCAGTTCAATTTGACTTGATTACCCAATTGTCTTTGGATCCCACAGGTCCCAGGGTTGAGGTCATTAACTTTTCCCAGATGCCAGTCAAAAGTGGCAAGTTCCTGGGTTACACCAGTTTTCCATCCAAATTGGCTAAAAGTCAGAGGATCCCTGTAACTTCTTTCCTTTCCAGTTTGACCATTTGCTAGAATATTTGCAAATTCTGGAAAATGGTTTACTGACTATTAACAGTTTAATAAAAGATACAGATAAGCACTAGACGAACAGACACACTAGGGTGTTTTCCACTGGGGTCCCTAACCTGTTCCTGTGGAGGTAGCAGGTCAAGAGTTATTCCAATCCTGATGCTGAAGGATTTCATTTTGTCCTAATAAATCTCTACTGACTTTCCCCACCCTGGAGGTTAGGAACTGTGGTTGAACATTCTCAGCTTCTAACTATGGCTTATCTTTCTGACACTCTGACCCCATGCTGATGCCATCTAGGGGCCCATAAGGGGTCTCTCTATCAGAACAAAAGATGGCCTTATCATCCTTAGCACTCAGGAAGTTCCAAGGGTTTTAGGAGCAGGAAGACAAAGGCCACATGGTACACATGTATGTATATAATCTCATGTAAATGTTTACACGGTGTTTTGAAATTCAGTGACTCACAATTTGAAATGAGGCACTCTGGAATGAAGCACCATCTCCACACATCAGCAGCATGTATCTAGCGCCTGGTCTCCTTGCACACATACAGTGCTCTAATGCTCACCCAGCCATTGGTTCTCTCCACCCCTTCCCCACTGCCTCCTTCCTTCCTTCCTCTCAGTGCTAGTCTTTCTCGGTAAACAAAGGACTGGGACAGTGTGATAGTGCAAAGGGTAAAGGCACTTGCTGCATAAGCCTAGTGGCCTGAGTTTGATCCCTAGAACCCACAGAGAAGGTGGAAGGAGAAAACTGACTCCAGAAGTTAGTCCTCTGACCTCGGCATGTGCACCATGGTACATATGCTCACATTCACACAATCCTGCACACATAATCATAATCATAAAAGTTGGTTTTTAAATAATTGGTTTCATGATGAGCCAAGCACAGTGATAAATATTTGTAATTTTAGCACTTGGAGAACAGGCAGGGGGATTAAGAATTTGTGTCTACTAATAAATGAAAAATCAGTTCTCTCTAATGGAGTCTGTCTGGGGATACAAACCACTCTGGTCCCATGCCCAGCAGTAGATGATTTACACAAAATGGAAGTTCTTTGTCTCATAAAGTTTTGATAGGGCTTCTTTTTTTTCACATTACAGGTGTTTTATGTACATATTACAGCTTTCAGTTTTGTGTTTTTAGGGGAGTCTTATGTGTACAATGTGTGTCTCTGCATCTGTATGTGTACCCTGTGTTTCTCCTGTTTGTTTTGTCCTATTCTTAGTTTGTTTTATCTTACTTAATTTATTATTATTATTTAGATGTATATTTGTTTTCTCACAAGAGACAAAAAGGGGATGAATTCCAATTAAAGGGAAAAATGGGAGAAATCTCAGAGAATTTGGGGAGGTGAAACTGATCAAAATATATTGTAGGAACAATATCTGTTTCCAATGAAAGAAAAATAATTAAAAAGAGACTGTGGCTAGCCTGGGCTACACAGTGATTTGTAGGCCAGCATAGGATATATAGCAAAAATGTTTTAGGGGAAAATAAGAGAGAGAAAGAGAAAAGGAGGGGAGGAAGAGAATGAGAGAACTGGTGTGTGAATGTATGAAGGCATACTCTAGAGCAGTGGTTCTCAACCCTCCTAATGCTGCAGCCCTTTAATACAGTTCCTCATGTTGTGCTGACCCCAACCATAAGGTTATTTTCATTGCTACTTCATAACTGTAATTTTGCTACTGTTATGAATTGTAATGTATATATTTTTAGAGATAGAAATTTGCCCGAAGGGCCACAACCCACAGGTTGAGAACCATTGCTCTAGAGCTAGGTTGAAGTATGCTAAATGAAGTGTAAAAGTCAGTTTTACAAATACTCAGTGCTGTGACGTGATTCAGGATGGGCTACAGCTGCCAAGGTTCACGAAGGCGCTGTGGAGTCGCCTAAGTACAGCTGGAGCTGGGCAGCTGTGTAACAAAGGTCATCAAGCCTTTTGCCTACTGCAACCTGTAAAACAGTGAAGAAAACGTCTATTTGTCTAGAGATTAATGGGGTGATGGGACTGAGTTTCTGTCATGCTGATATGTACTATAAGTATATTTTCCTCAAATGAAGCTGATCCTGTCTAATGCACCAAAAAGATCACAGTTAACCTCTGTATGAAAATCTGACTTCATTTGTTGACTCAAGTAACATGTAATCTGCATGTCTGAGACAGTCTTGAAAAGGAGGCTAAGAGATGGACTGTTTCCACATACTTATCTACTGGGTGAGATGGGGTAGTGTGCCACACTGCTTACCAAACTCACGTTATCATGTTACTTAGACTTAAATTGTGAAGTCTTTGATTATTAAAGTTAAAAACCTGTATGAATTATCAACATTTCAAAAAATGCCATTATCAGTGCTGATTTGTGATACATCAACATATGATGTGTCAACACACCCAAGAAATGAATCACAGTTCCTTGTGGCCTTCCTTCTCATTATGTAATACTCTAAATCAATTATTTATATAAAATATAAATAAATTATATATATAAAATTTCCAGAAATCTAACCCAGCTCTGCTCCTTCTGTGAAAGGGCCCTGGTTTCCCGTGTGGGTGAGTCCCAGCAAGGCCACAGGCTGAGCCAGTGTGTGACAGCACAGGATGACAGAGAATCAGAGCTGCTTGAAGAAGATGGGAGGACTCGGGAGGAATGGATGTTTAGTGAAGGCCGAGCTGGCATGGCTGTTAGTTCTTTAAAATCTCCTCTTTAGTAAGACAGAGAATTAAAATTAAGAGATTACTTCTGCCTGACTTTTGACATACCTCAAAATAACATTTGCAGCTGCTAACTTCAAACTGTTGTTATTTAATGATTTTAAATAAGAACTCTGTCAATTGTAGACCTCTGAGAAGTTCCAGAAAATAAACCAGATGGTGTGTAATAGTGACCGAGTGCTTAAAAGAAGTGCTGAAGGCGGCAACCCTCCGAAACCACTGAAAAAGCTCCGCTTTGACATCGAGGGGGCTGATGAGGCGGACGGGAGGTAGGAACCATGGAGATGCTTGAGTCTCGCACTGTCCTGAGTCCCTGGGTCATTGTCCAGTCAGTGTTCTGTGTTGTGGGAACAGCTAAACAGGAGTAGATGTGGGCCAGGGTGAAGCCCACCTTTAATCCTGGTACATCTCTGTGAGTTCAAGGGCAGCCAGAGCTACACAATGAGCACTTGTCTAAAAAAATAAGATAAAAAACATACTGAGTGGGAGTGGTGAAGGAGAAGCACTGTGGAAATCCGATGCTGTCTGGAAATTAGTGACGGACAACTCAGTTATTAGAAGTCTGCATGTGCTCTTACATGACTGTTGATACAAATTTGTTAGTTTTAACACAAAATTTAAAAATTCTTCCTCTTGAAAAATACTAAATATTGTGCTTCATAAGAACAATTAAAAATTTATAGGATCATAAATTTGGGACATCTTTATTTTAGATCACTTGGAAGCTTTTGAAATTAAACCAAAATAATAGCATAAAATGTCATTGAAAGCAGATTTACCAGGAAGTTGTATGTATGCTTTTGAAATACTTTTTTTTTTTTCCATCTGCAGTAAACATCTCCCAGCAGAGTCCAAATTTCAACAGAAACTGGCAGAAATGAGTAAGTATTCATTCCCCACGACTGCATACAGGGAAGAAGCTGCTGCTTTCATTGAAGAAAACCTTTTCACTCTATGAAGGAATCCACACATTAGTCCTTCAATGGAAGAGTTATTTATGCTTTTAAAATACAGTTCAAACAGGAGTATGTATTTACCTCTCACATTGGTGGACTAAGTGTGTGCTACCAAGGTGAAGGTCGTCAGCACACTTCCCATGAGCCTTTGAATAGTCTTACACTGATGTTGAACTGTGGTTTCAAAATGATTTTTTGAGATTTCATGTATACAATGTATTCTGATCATATCCACCCCTCCCAGGCCACTCCACTCAGACTATACTCCCAGCTTCCTCTCCTCTTCCTTTATAATGTCTACCGAGTCAGTCCAGTTTGTGCTGGTGGTGTGCGCACTTTAGGGCCGTCCATGGAGCATGGACAAACTACCCTGGGTTTGTTGAACTCCCTTAATCTGCAAGAATTGAGACAGTTTCAAACAAAGTTTTTCATTAATGGAAATCAGAATTTTGAAAAATTAAGATCAGGTCATTTTCCAAATGTCAGTGTGACAGGGATTTAGAATGGTAGGGTCATGGGTTGTCACTGAATAGCAGTGTTTGCTGCCTAGTGTGCACAGGTCTTGAGTTACGTCCTCAGCACTGCACGAGCAGGCATATGTATACACTCAATAAAGTGAGGTAATCATTTTTGGAATATTAAGACAAATGAAATTTTACCCTAAGCTATTATGAACTATACAAAATTAAGTAGATGGAAGGCAGTATTTGCTGACTGTTTCTGGTTGGCTTAGGCACATAGCTGTGGTAGTGAATATGGCTGGTGCAAGATCCAGTAATGGGCAAAGAAAGGGACTTGGAAAGAGTAGAAATATTTAGGAGCTGCTGGGCAGTAGTGCCAGTGAGTATGTTGGGGACTTAGAGCCAGGCTTTGGAGATGCCAGCAGCCAAAGAAAGCACACAGCAGAACTGTACTTCTGGCTGATTTTAAAAGCCTTTTTCCTTAAGTGTGTTGTTTGAACCAAGGTTAAATATACCACGTGTTTGGAATATTAGTTATATCAATTAATACATTTCTATTTTATCTTTTAAATTAGTTAGCACCACACCACCACCACCACTACAAGGTACATGGAAAGGACAGGGCGCTTATAACCAAATACAAGCCTTGGAATGCTTACAAGTATTTTTGGAGCCCACAAGCACACGTTACAATGGGCAGAAAGCTGTTAGATGATGCCTTTTCCTTAGAGAAGAAATCTGGTCTGTAGCTGTAGTCAGTACACTTCCTGGTAACACACAAAGATTCGATTTCCAGTCTCCTCTGGCAGGTGAAGTTCAGGGTGTTTTGCAGCTGGAAAATTAGGGACCAGCTAGGCAGGCGCTCTGCCAGATTCATCCTCAACCCTGTGCTGAACCAGGTGTGGCACTCGCTAATCCCAGCACTTTGGGAGGTAGAGATGGGAAGATCAAAAGTTCAAGGTCATTCTGGGACAATGTGAATATTTGTAGTTTGTTTTTATGCTGGGGATTTAATGGAGAATCTTGCCCAGAGGACTAATTGTAGGTTTTAAATGAGGAATGTCTGCCTGTAAAGTCAAGAATTTGTTTGCTTTTTTAGTTAATTATCTTTATGTATGTATATATGTATGTATGTATGTATGTATGTATGTATGTATGTATGTGGATTTATAGGCAGCTGTAAGCCTCCAGGCATGGGTGCTGGGAATGGTGTGCACAAGTGCAGCATGTGCTTTTAATCACTTGGAGCCATCTTTCCAGCCCTAACTAAGAGCATAATGATTTTCATGTGTAAAGTCAAAAGTAGTTTTTTCATTTCATTTTTAGTAATTTACGTGTTTCTGGTTTTAATCATATTATAATTAACAATCATTTTTAAAATGTCCATGCCCAGTTTAAACTGTCTCAAAAAAGGGGGAAAAAAAAGGTTTTGGGGCCAGGGGAATGGCTACCATTATGGAAATACAACATTCAGTCTGCAGGGCAGGAATTGTGGACCTAGTAAGTGGCCACACTTGACTTCAGTGTCCTTAGACTAGTGGTTTGCAATGGGGACATGTAAGAATGTGCATGGTGTATTGGGGGTGGGTCACAAAGAAAACGGTACTTTCGAAGTACACATAATATATATATTAATTTTTGAGAATATTGTATGATATGTTTTGATGATTTCACCCTTCTCCAATTCTTCCCAGATTTATTTTATAATTTATACATACGCACATGCAAAGCAGACATACAGACAGACAGACATACACATTCTAGTGGTATAGCTTGAGGAAAAAAAATTAACAGGGAAATCTGGCTTTTTAAAAAGTTAGGTAGACATGTTAATCCCAGCACTAGACAGGAGAAGCATGAGTCCAAGACCCCATGTGGAAACCAAAAACACCCTTACTGCAGGGCTCAGAGCTCCAGCTCCTTGGCATGAGCATGGTAGACAGTAGGCCCTGGTCCACTTACCCAGCATCCTCAACACTATCAGTATTCTTTGTTGCTTTTTCAGCTTCTACTCGAACACGAATGCAAAAGCAGAAAATGAATGAGATCATGGATATCTCAAACAAGGAAGAAAAGTGAGGATCTCAGGACCCTGAACACTGTGGACCCTGCGGAACACCTGACTCATGTCTCATGGATGTGACTGTAGTTCCCAGGTTCTGCTAATGGCCATGTTTACTCATGTTATAGATATAAAATGTGCAGGTACAAGCTGAATATTTGTGTGGATGATTCCTAAGCCACTTCAATGTTGTAATCAATGGTATAGAATTGATAGTACACAGGATTGAGAATCTTGTGCAGATCATGCCATTTAAAACATGAAAGCAGACTGTTTGCATTTCCAACGTGAGCCTGCTGCCCTCAGAAGTGAGGCTGCCTCTGGAGAGGGGTCCTACAACTCCTTACGCCTGGCTGACTACTTTGCCTCTCCTCGTGGCACATGTGTGATGTTTGCTCTTGGTTTTATTAATTTATATGTATTTTTTAATTTAACGTGAATACCCTTAGAAAATGTGTCCTGTCTTCCAGATGCAAGTTGACTGACTGTCCACATTCAACCAAATTATCTTGAATCTTCTACTGACACAAATGGTTACAAACCTCAGAAAAGTACTAATTTCTACACATTGGGCTTGTTTTAATATTAGAATCTAATGTGCTGTATGTTTGTTTTACATATTTTACCTTTGAAATACAAGCAAAAAACAAAGTATAAACATATGATACTGTCTTACTACTGACACAGATTTCATACCTCAGAACCTGTAATAATTGATTCTTTATTCATCCAACTCATGCTTTTAACTGAAGATTATTGATAATACTCCAGGTTTTTTTCCTTTTAATCATTCAGATTACTGAATTTATAAGTACCCATGTAGTACTTGAAAGTCCAGTCTGGCCACAACTGGGCTGCAGAGGACCCTAGTACAGTACAACCCAAGTGCACTTTCTAATGTCTTTGGGTCCTGAAGAATCAAGATACAAATTAATTTTGTTCCACAAGCAGACTGTTAACTATAGGAGCCTTCATTTTTTTCCTCCATAGAAGTGTCTAATTGCACCTCAACAATTATTCTACTCTTCTAAATTTGGGACAGTTTGTGTTTTCTCTGGAATGGTACATGTCTTCCAGGTATCTTTTGAACTGGCAATTATCTATTTTTTTTTTTAAGTCAATCTGGTCTAATAACACTGGCTCATTCAAAGCCACACTATTTCTAGTCCAACATTACTGCTAGTAATCAAAGGTGTTTATAAATAAGTTAATGTTCTGATTCTGTGCAAAAGCTTCATATTAAAATAGCTGCATTGAAAAGAGGCACTCCCTTTACCCCTCCACCTAAAGGTGTATTTAAATTATCTTGTGGGATTAACTTATTTAGAGATGGTATAATTTAAAATAGGTGATATTTAAGGTAGCATCAGCTAGCATTTAAGAAAATCATTTTTCTAAACTTCATACTTTTTGAAAAGAAATCTGGTCTTGTTAGAAAACAAACTTCTATTTTCTCAATTTAGTTTCAATTTTACTAGTTTGCTAGTTATCTTGATAACAAAAGCAATAGACAGCTTTTTCCATTTCTTCACTAAGTTTTGCATGAACATCGTACAGATTAGTTAGGTTTTAGGTCAAGGGCTTACCATACTTCTAGGTCTTTTGCTAGTAAGTTCAAGTTAGAATTAGTGACAGAATTATAGGAATTTTCAAAGACCCTGTGTTTAGATTTCTTAAGGCTGCAGACACTGCACTATTGGTTTTGTTTTTGTACTGGTTAAAACTACACATTCAAAATTGCTATGTTCCTATTTTCTATAATAGTTTGTCTATTTTAAAATAAACTAGTTGTTAAGAGCCTTATTGGTGTGATATGGTCTCTGTGCTGTTTTCTGTCTATGAGCTTTCTCCTAACATTCTTTCTGATGATCCTCAGAATTACAGAGATGTGCTTTTAGGCCCATAGACATATATAACATACATATAATAGATATTACATTTATTTCTTTATACATGCACATATATTAATTCTGTTCCCTTTTGCCTCAATTTTTGTGAAATGAATTTGTTTAATAAATTGTGTGTTTAGGAGACCCTGTTACTAGCACAGTAGGCACACAGAAAGACCCAGATGAGACAGTCGGTGGCTGTTGAACGGCCAGCTGCTGGCCGCAGGCCCTTCTTATTGACAAACAGTAAATCCACCCAAACATGGAAATAAATGACAGGAGGCTCCTTTACAGTAGCAACTTAGTGAGGACTGCTGGCCCCAGGAATAGGACTGAGCTTCAGAAGGGCTGTCTGTGCCGCCTCCACTAGACAGGGGCGCAAAACCAGAACAGAACCACAGGACCAGAAAAAACCTGGCTGTGGTGGCAAATGCTTGTAAGCACGGCCCTCAGCAGCTGAGTCGGGAAGGGATGTGTGGGAGGCCAGCTTGGGTTATGCAGAAGACATAAATAAAAATTTTAAAAAAGAGGCGGAGAGGAGATAGAGTGAAAGACTAGGGGAAAATGTGTTGCAGAAGATACATCTGATAAAGGACTGTTATCCAAATATACAAAGAACTCTTAAGCTCAACAAAAAATAGATTTAAAAATGAGCCACAGACCTATTCAGATAGATCACCAGAGCAGCAGCAGATGGCAGATGAGCACATGCAGTGAGGCTCCACATCATGCATCATCCAGGAGATGCGGAGGACAGCAGCAGCACTGCACACTGTTAGAGCGGTCAGCATTTGGACCCCCACCACACTCCCAACACAACTACCAAAGGTCGGTGACGACGGAACCCTCCACTGCGAGTGGGAATACCTACTGCTTGGCAGTTGCTTACAAAACTAAACATAACTTTACTGTAATATTACACAATCACACACCTTGTGATTTATTTGCTAAAAGGAACTGAGAACATGTCTACACAGAATGTGGGCACAGTTGTTGGGCCACTTATTGACAATTGCCACATCCTAAAAGCAATCAAGATACCTTTCAGTAAGTGAATGGATAAACTGGTCGAGCCAGAGACCGGAGTGCTCTTCAGCACTAAAAAGAAGCTGCTAAGCCGTGGAAAAGACCGTGGAGGAATCTGAAGTGTCTAAGACTAAATAAAAGAAGCCAGGGTGAAAAAACTGCATGCTCAGATTTCAGTGATGTTTTGGAAAAGGTAAAATTGTGAAGACAGAAAAGAAGAGTGCTGGGATGCAGGTGCCTCAGCCGTCAGGAGCACGTGTTTGTTGCTCTTGCAGAGGACCTTTATTCAGTTCCCTGTACCCACACCGTTCACAAACATCCACAACTCTGGTTCCAAGGGAATCTAGCCCTTCTGTCCTTGACGGGAATGAGACACATATGTGGTGCACCTACATATATGCAGAGAAAACATTTCTGCATGTTAAGTCAGTTTTTAAAAGTCCAGTGGTTGCCAGGGAATGGGGGTGGAGAAAGGGAATGGATAGGTAAATCACAGCCATTTATGTGTACTGTAGCAACGGAAATGAGCTGGGATGTTTTCCAGACCCACAGAATGTTCAACAGCAGGAGTGAGACTCACAGAGGGATGTGGTTGTGTAGGCTTTCATCAGCTGTAACAGATGTACCACACTGGGGGAGATGCTGTAAGTGGCAAGTTAACACATGTCGGTAAGGCAGGGGACAAAGGAAAGCTTTATACCTTCTCAGTTAAGTAAAATTGTAAAACTGCACAAAAAAGTACGTCTTCAAAACAAGTGACTATCCTGTTTGGTTTTATATCAACTTGACACAAGCTTGAGTTACTTAGGAAGAGGGACTTGAAATTGGGGAAATGCCTAAGATTGAAGATTGGCCTGTGGGTGAGTCTGTCAGACATTTTTTAAATGATTGGTCTGGGAGTGCCCAAGCCATTGTGTGACATGCCACCATGGGCAAGTAGTCTTGGGTTATATAAGCAAGCAGGCTGAGCAAGCCATGGAAAGAAAGCCAGTAAGAAGCACCCCTTCCCATGGCCTCTGCTTCAGAACCTGCTCCCAGAGTTGCAAGCTGAAATAAAGCCTTTCCTTCCCAAGTTTCCTTTGGTTCTGGTGTCACAGCAATAGTAACCGTGATGGCTGATCTTGGTTGTCAACTTGACTGTATCTGAAATGAACTATAATCCAGAAATAGAGGGCACACCTGTGAGAGACTTTCTGCTTAGTTTGAAGTAAGTGAATCCACTTCTAGTCTGGACCTTTGAAGTAGGAAGATGTACAACTTTGATGTGGATCTCGAGGCAAGAGACACAGGCCTTGAATTTGGATTTTGAGGCAGGAAGACATACCTTTAATATGAGCCATACCTTCTGCTGGAAGTCTGTATAATAAGGACAAAGAAGGAGGAAGCTTTTGCTCTTTGCCTGCTTGCCCTCGCCTTGCTGGCAAGTCCATTCCTTCACTGGCATTGGAGTCTACTTTGGGATTCCAGCATATGCTGAAGACACCCAGCCCTGTGGACTGAGTAACTACTAGGTGCTTGGACATTTGTTCACAGCTAGCCATTGTTAGATTAGCTGGACTGCAGCCTGTAATAAAATGTGTATACACACACACACACACACACACACACACACACACACACGCGAATATATATATATATATTCTGTAAATTCTGAGACTAGAGAACCCTGACTAATACAGTAACCTTACCAACAGCCAACAAGGGCAATAAAATGGATTTAAAAAAATAGGAACCATTTATGTCTTAGTGTCAACTTTGCTATAAGACATCTAAATATCTGCTTTTTAACAAAACAAGTACAGACCATAAAAGGGACTTTTATAAGCCTGTGAGACATAAGGTTGATACTTTATTTTTTTGTTGTTCAATAATTTAAAAAGACAATTTGTTCTATCTTCAAGTAAGTACTTTATTATCAAATAATTATACATGAGAACAAGATTTCTATTTCCAAAAGGGTTTCCTTTACACAATATATTGTGAGACACTTAGAAGAATCCAACACTACATCCTTTCTAGTTTCTCCTTTGCTACAGGGTGGCTTGTTATGGTCTAAAAACTCTTTCTCCATCATATTAGTGCTACCCATGAAATGTGTTCGTTCCTTTCCGTACAGTATTTACTAGTGCCAGGTTAAGAAACATGTTTTACAGTGACATAAATGCTAGCTACAAGAAAAACATACAATCTTACAGAGGGAGACCCTCCTTAAAATAAAGAAAAGCAAAGGGCTTTATGCAATTACATAAGGCAGATGATTCCAGAAATAACATTCAGAGTTAATACATCAATAATACCATATAAGAAGTTAATAATTTGTAAAGTAGAAAATTAAAATTAGCCCTTGGGCCTTTGACAATTGAATTGCTAAGGCCTTTTGTGCATTCTAATAATGTTCTAAATTAGCTATTATGTCTCAGAACTATGAACTAAGAGAATATGAATCTCAATTACTGACTTCTACTTTTGTTTATTCCTTCACCCAACCTTCCAGCTGTTCTCAGCACACCCTTAAGATTGACAGGAAATAAACCGAATGCCTTTTATACATAAGACACTGTGTTAGAGGCTTAAAATATGGGAGGGACAGCATTCCTTGTGTAACTGTGTATCAGCCAGCTGAATAATGAACATTTCTCCAGAACAGAATCTATCAATGCCTCAAAGATATCCTAAGTGACTCAAAGGAAGAAATAACTATGACATTTTCATTTTTTAAGTGGTACCTGTTAATTTTTCGTATGTCTTCATTATACTTTCCTTACCTCAACCTCTCCCACAACCTCCCAACTTTCCTGCCTATCCAACTAAGTGTTCTTTCTCTCTCTCTCTTAAAAAAAAAAAAAAGACAACCAACCAAAATGACAAAAAGTAGTGAAGCAAACCACTACCAGGCCCACAAAAGCATGGAGCCATGGAATCTATTTGTACTGGCCAACGACTCCCGAGCATGGGGCCTGCGCTGATACGACAGGGCAAACGCACAGATGAACTCAGAGACCGACAGCATGCACGAGACCTGTGCAAGCTCACACCAGACAGAGTCCTGGCTGGAGAAGAGGAAGTGGACACAGAGTCCCACCTCTAACCAAGAAGCTATGTACAATGGTACCTGCTGGGAGAGGGAGCCTCTCCACCGGAGTGAGGCTGGGCACGTTCTCATTCTTGGAGTGAGTGTGTCATATCCAGGTGAGCACTCAGTGCCTTCTACTGTAAACTGTGGGTTAAGTAGATGGAGAAGACTGACTGCCATCCTTTTGACAGAACACAGAATTTGGCCAGATGTAACTCTCAACACTGTTCATTACAGAGATGTTGTTCGTCAATGGCTTTTATTCTTTTTAATGTTTTGTTTGTTTATTACTTTTGCAGGGGTAAAGTGGGAAGGCATTCCTTTCCATGTTAGGGGTCAGTTCTTAAAGGCTCCAACTCTGCTGGCTTTGCTGATGAAGTTCTTCAGAAGATCGTGGTCCATTTCTGCAAACCCTGAAGTTTGTGTTACTACAGTCAGATGATTTATGCAAAATCTGAAGCAGAACTCTTCTAAATCCTAGGAACAACAACAGTTTAATGAATTTGTATTCCCCAGTGCAAGGCAAGAGAATCAATTCCTCTCAGGAAAAGGATCTGATAGCCAGGAGGAGGGAGTTATCAGCAGAGCAGTACAGTTACAGCGACAATATAACTACCATAGTTCGTGTTTCTGAAGGGTAACTAACAGAAAAGTAGTGTCCGGGCGAAGCAGCTAGCCTTTTCTTCAGAGGAGTGTCTACGCAAGGCATCCTTCAGCACCCTTCCTAGCAACAGTGCGCCATCCGCCATTCCCTTCAGTACTCGTCCAGAAGCACTGTGCCCTGGTGTTTTAATGCTTCTGCGTGTGAAGAGTCTGTAGGAAGGGAAGACACCAAAACAACTGGCACTGCCGGGAAGCCTGGTGGCTGGCACACTTCTCTTTCTCTGCACGACAACAGGTGCAGTGGGTGCGCGTCCCCCCCATCACACCTTCAGTCTAGACTCGGGCAGAATCTGAGTGCTAGAGTATGCACTGCGGACAGGCGAGGCTCTGGGTTCAGTCTCCAGATCCAAAATCATTTATATTTTTACAGATATTTCAGTATAAATATGTGTGTTTTAATATATATAAAATCGGTGCTGAGGAATGAGCTCAAAGCCTCGTGCAGACTAGGCTTACTAGGAAAGTGTTCTACACCCAGGTACGATCTGACCTAGCACAAGGGATACCCGTTCATGCTCCAATTTTAAATTCTGTCTCTGTTGTTGAAGCTATTTTATAAAATACAAGGCTCCCAACAGTTACCAAGAAATTACATGTGTACATTGCCTGTTACAGTCTTTTCTCTAAATCTAAACTCTAGCAAATGCAGACAGGTTATCAGCAACAGACAACACTGACAGCCATGCCAACGTGAACACAAACCCATAGGACATTTCCCTTGTGAGAAAGCAAACCAGCTACACAAGGACAATGCAATCACTCTGTCCTCCAGAGACTGGAGGCTGCTGCAGTCCTACATGAGCTCTCAGGGACAAAACGGAATAGTCATGTACTCACACGACAACAGAACTGTGCTGTCTGGAGAGATACCAAATACCTCGAGGGCCACTCGGTAGCAGGCAGCAGAGGAGAGCAGACAAGACAGTGGCACCTCTTAGGCTAAACCCTACAGAGTGATGGAGGGATGCCTGCCCGTACCAGCACTGATGCTGTGGAAGGGCAGGAGCACTTGGTGTCCTAAGATCCAGCCAGTTCCAGGAGAGTTATTAATTACGGGGAAAGCAAGCTGACCTTCAGAAACTGCCTCTTAGATCCACCTTCCTTTACTTTTTAGACTGGGGATTTCCCATAATTATTGTGAGAATGGGATTCAGAAAGAGTTCCTGAGATTCAATAAATTGATACTCAAGAGTCTGACTTACCAGGGAATTCTGTGTCTGTATAAGACAAGTCCTTTAGTGTTTTCAAACACTTTCTCTACTTGAATGCTACTGTTTTACACAGCCTCATTTAACAAGGGCTTAGTTCTGTCAGGCAAATGCAGGCGCCATGGTTCCCTGTTCATTCTTCTCCCACATGACTCATCTTTGACCAAGTACTTCCTCTTCCTCGCTCTAAATGAACGTGACTTCCTGCTTCACTCAGAAGAGGCTCCAGAAAGCCCTTCCCTCACCTCTCCATGCCTCTTACTACATACCTGTGGACACTCCTCCTTTTGAGTACCCTAGTGAACGGTCCACGATGGATACAGGCCTGCCTCCTCACTCTATCACCTAGTCAAGGACCTGCTCTAGCAACTGTCCCCGCAGCTTGTTTTTCAATGTATTGTTCCCCTTTTACACCAACATGCTTTGATTTGTCTCAACTGGCCCTCCAATCTGCGTCCCATGAAACCTGTCAGTAAAAGAACCAGGAAAAGCTGTTTCTCAGTCCCCTACCCCCAGTCCCTAAGCTTCCGTTCTCCAGCCAGGCCTTGCTGAGGGGCTGCGCTGCCACACTGAATTTTCACACTGGCAGATGCCAGCATGCACCTTGACTCAGCAGGGCTTTAGTGTATTTAAGGATTTCTTACTTCCTGTAAAACTCAAGTCTTTCCTAGCTTTCAGGGTATCATCTCCTGAACCATGTGGACTGACGTGTATGTTTCTAAATATGTGAACTTTCACATTTTCCTCGGCATTAAAGTTAAAAACAAGTACTCATGTGGTGGCTTCACTCTGGTTCCTGTTCCCCTGGGGTGCCTTTGCCAGTGCCCCCATCTTAGCTTCTGACACTGAATCATAACACAGCTTGCGTACAGCTCTCAGTACCCGTCGCTCTGAACTCCAGACTGGGCGACCCACTCCTTGCTTTGTGTCTTTCCTAATGTCTCATAGATCCTCGCGTTTCTCCTAAAATGCTGCTCCTCACCATCCTACCCAACTCGGTGCTCCTTGCCATCCTCCACCTCACAGAGTTTATCTTTTTAGTTACTCAGCCAAAAACTTTGACATGATTCTTACTGTCCTTCCCAGTCCCCAACCCACATCAACAAATCTTAACGCCTCTGCCTTATAAGTAGAGTTACAATCCAACCACTTCTCACCGTTCCTATAGCCAATGACTTGGGTGAGTCCACACTACCACTTGCTGGTGGACATGGCCTCCTCACTGGACACTCCCTACCGTCCCTATTCCATGTGGATACAGTTGGGTATGTTTTGTTCTTATTTAAACATTGAATGAAAAATGAAACATCAGGTATTTAGAAATATATACAAGTCATGCCTAGTGGCTCAGGCCTATTCTTCAAGGCATGTAGAAGCCCGAGAGCATGAAGATGGCAAGTTCGAGGCCTGTTTGGGGTATAAAGTGATCAAGGTTAAACCTAGATTGGTAGTGAGATCCTATCTCACAATAAACAGAAGGGGATACAGCTCAGAGGTCAGCTCTTGCCTGGCAAGTACAAAGTCCTAAGATTCAATGGCCAGAACTACCCCAAAATAAAAGTTTTTAATAGAAAGGAAAGGAAAGAGGATCAAGCTCTGACCGGGGTGGAGGGGGCAGCCATGCCCTATGACAGAGGACAGTTGTAATGTCTGTTCCATGCCTCGTTTCCTCCCTCAGACATAGAATTTCCTACATAAGCATATCACTGTTTACAAAAGAGGAAAAGGCATTCTCTTTTACCAGACTTTTTTTTTAAATCAATGGAGAGGATATCCTCACACCAAAAGGAAACTGTCTCCAAGACGTTATGGCCTGTTTCCTACAGATTTGGCTCTAGAATAAGTTTTCTTTCCTTTCTTTATCATAACAATACACAGCCACTGTAGAAAGTTCAAGAAAAAAGTAAAGAGAAGGAAATAAAAACTGTGTCTAATCTCCCTATGCAAGTATATGCACGTTCATGATAGAGTTATCTCCCAGCTCCTCCATGATATTTATTATATTTTTTATTTGTTCTTTGGTCCATTTTTCCCCCAAATTGTCCATGTTTTCTTTTCCTTTTTACTATGAATAACTTGCTTTATTGTATGCTGTAAAAACTATTTTCCCAATATGTCATTTACTTGTTAATTTATAGGGGTGTGTGTGTGTGTGTGTGTGTGTGTGTGTGCTTGTACATGGAGCATGTCATAGTACACATAGAGAGGTCAGAGGGCAACTTGGAGTCAGTTCTCTGTTTCCATCATGTGGGTCCTGGGAACTGAACTCACACTTCTAGGCTTGGCAGCAAGCTCCTTTACCTGTGAGTCATTTCACGATTCATATACGAAGTTTTAATCACTGGAAATCAGGTCTACCAGTCTTTTATAATGTCTTCTTTTGACGTCACTGAGTCACATTTTTATACCAATATGAAGTCGCATAATTTTTCTTGTACTTTTATTTTGTATGTTCCATTTCCATCTAGAGCTTATTTTACAGTATGGTGATGGCACATAACTTGTCTTCTAGAAGATGCTTTTCTTACCTGAGCATCATACTTCACAGCAGCGGAGAGCAGAGCAATAGCATTCTCCTCACAGATCCCTTGCTTGATGGTTTGCTGACAGAGCTTTTTCAGCCGAGTCTCACTGTAAAATGTGGCCAGATCTAGCAGTCCTGATGAAAAGGAGAATTTATTGTGGGTGCACCTCTGAGTACCTGATCTCACCCCCAGCAGCGTTCCAAGGGATGTGAACGCGGCCACCATCAGGCCCAGCGAGCTAGCTCTGCACAGCACTGACGCTATGGTCATGCTGCTGACCGTAGCCTCCTAGGAAGGCAGCTGAGCTAACAGAGAAGCACGACTGAAGAACGGGAGTAACCTAAGAATGGCTTCAATGATGCTTCCTAGAAACAAAACAGGATTGTGTTTCTCTTAATTACCCTCTCCTGCACAGAATCCTCTCCAAGGCCACGCCCATCAGCAGACATGCTGTCCCAGAATTAAAAAGGACAGAGCCTGATTGGGGTTGGGGGTGTCAGTGACACAGTGCACATGTGCACCACATAGCAGGCTCAAGCCCTACCTTCAATTCCTGCACCCAAGAATAGAAAGGAATCCCCTTTTCTGGGCACATCTGCCTCCCACCCATCTTCTCCTCTAGCAAAACTCCTAAAGGGCAGTCTGCATTTGCTGTCATTGCTCACCGCCCCCTCTGTCCTGAAGCCATGCTGAATCCTCCCACTTAAATAGCTTCACGGTGCCAAACTGAAAGGCTGATAACCTGTGGGAATCGGTTCAAATTCTGGCTTGTCAGGCCTGGCAGCAAACACCTCTACCTGCTGGGCTACTGGCCCCTTTATACTATTTTTAACATTTTAAAAACAAATAGCTTTGTCTGAGGGACTCTGTCCTGCTCTGGTAATATGGATTGTTATATGAGAGATAATGGTGAGTCTTTGCTTTTTCTCCTTTCTTTAAAGTCATACACCTTTTTATTAGGTAGTAGTAAATGTTCATTAAAGGGCTTAATGGATAAATGTCAGACTTGGCCAATGGTCAATGAGTTTTGCTGAGGATATATATGGCTGCTGGGCTATATCATCCTGAGTCCTCACATGTGTGCCCACAAGTGCACACATACACATGCACACACACAAATCCATTCTGCCTCTCTGCCCAGATCATGAAGTATTTAACTGAGCCACCTAGAAATGTCCACCTTCACAAGCGCTGTGTAGCAGATGTGGCCTCGAGCTTCTCTGGGGCACTGATGAAGACTTTCTAGGGCTCTGCCTTTCCAGACACTGGCATCTGCTGTCCTCCCTCTCCTGCATGCTTGTCTGTGATACTCCAGCGGACACTGGTGTCTTATGGACCTCTCACTGGATCTGCCTACTCAACCTTCACGTGCAGCAGCAACAAGGGAAGTCTGGGTTCCGGGCCTGAGACTGTAGCTCAGCGGTGGAGTATGAGCAGAGCCAAGTGTCCCATCTTAAGCCCAAGAGAAAGCTCAGGCTCAGCATCGACAGAAGAGCTCCTGCAAGTGGTCACGGTGTCTTTCTCCTGGGTTGGAAAGAAGCCTGCCTTCCTGATGACTCAACATTTTGCCAATTTTGTGGTAAAGTCTGGTGATTACCTACTGCCTCCTCAGGAGATAGGCTGATGTTATCCGTGTATAGGTACTCCAGGAAAGCTCGGAACACAGGATATGAAAACTCACTCATTTCTACAATATCATCTTCACTGTCTTCTAATGAAGAACGAAAATGTTCACACCTGAAAGAAGAAAGAAAGATCATATCCCAGGTTGTGGGCTGGAGTCAGAGGGCTGCTTGAGGACTTTCTGTTGAAGTCATATACATTCCTATTTGCTACTTAGATACTGGGTGTCCCCTGAGGGCCCATCTGTCTGAGCCTGGTCCCAGGGTGGCAATCTTAGGAGGTAATAGGACCTTTAAGAGGTAGGGCTTAGAAAGGGTGACCTACTATGAGGTCTTCAATCTCGGGGAAATGAACCCAAAGGGGTTTGTGGAACCCAAGCTCCTTTTGATCCCTGGCTTATGGTATTAGCAATGCTGTTCCCCCAAGCACTTCCTACCATGATATGCTGCCTTTCAAGAGGCCCCAACAACGGTGCAAAGCAATCATAGAGTGAAACCTCCAATCAAACCTGAGCCAAGGTAAGAAGCTTTCAAGCTGAAGGTACAGCTCAGCAGTACCAAACACTAAGTAAGTCAACGCTCTTGGGTCAGCTAATCATCGCAGCGGGCAGCCCAGGCAGCTGTCTACAAGTCAACCGAAGGCGACACGGCAGGGCCTGTGCCTGCTCAGACTGTCTTTACTGACCAGCTTGTTTTGATAAGGAATAATTTTGCTTCTTTACTCCATTCAGTCTGAATTATATCCCCGAAAAGTCCGTGTTGATGGTCTAACCCCTGGTAACTTACGGTGTGACCGTATTCGGGGACAGGCTCTCTACAGAAGACATCAAGTTAAGTCAAGTCACTGTGGTAGGCTCCAATGCAATCAGACAAAGGGGAGATTTAGACACAGGCAGACTCAGAGAACGCCACATGGCTCAGGCCTCAAAACCACAAAGATTGCCATGACCAGAAGCTCAAGTCGGGGCCTGGGTTCTTCTTCCAGCCTCGGAGAAAAACCAACTGCTGCTGTGAAAAGTAAGCTTCTACAGTCTAGGCCACATGTGTGTAAGTGCCCTGTAAGCTAAACCCCCACTTCCTTGATGAAAGTATATGCTCTATGGTGAGCGTGAACTCACGTGGCACTGTGTGACCTTACAAGATGGGAACCCGAGACTGAAACACCATATTGGGTTTGTGAGTCACTGAAAGAAGATTTAAATACCTTTTACACAGTGACAACAAAATCCCAAATCATTATACTAAGAGGAAAAAGCCAGGCAGAAAAAAAGAAATGCCATATAATTACATATATACAAGCTTCTAAAGAATGCTAAGGATCTATGATGACAGAAAAAATCAGTAGCTGCTCAAGATGGGGCCGTGGGATCTTTGAGGTATGACAGAATTTTTCTGTATCTGAAGGTAAAGCAGTGGCTTCCCAGACTATGTACATGGGACAAAGGTGAGTGGTTATCATTCAGTGCTTAGAAATTAAACATAATAAATATGACTTGAAACATCTTTGTGTTGGCATCACCCAGGCCTCCCTGGTCTGGGAAAGCCTTGCCTGACCACCACTTTTTTATTTGTTTGTTTTTTTAACAGCATCTGAAAGTTAAGCCTGAGGAAGAAGGGTTACCATGGCTGTCCTCAGGGATGTATTCCAGCCCAGGCAGTAAAGTAAATCAGAGCACTTGGCCCTATCCCAAGGGCTAAACATAGTCACCAAGGACAGAAGCCACAACTAGAGCTTTCTAAGGTGGGCTGTCCCTGAACACAGACTCAGTACCCAGGGCCCACCCTCCTTTCCATATCTTGTTCCATTGCCCCCACCCACACTGTGTGCTTTAAGGACAAAAATAGCCTTGACAGAGCTGGCTCTTAATACTCAAGTGCCTGGCATTGTCCCTTGGACACCTGAAACAACCAACATATGAATTCATTTCAATTCTCAAGAGACGAGCTCTTACTAATTATTTTAAATAGTGTGTGTGTGTGTGTGTGTGTGTGTGTGTGTGTGTGTGTGTGTGTGTCCCACAGAATGCATGTAGAGGTCACAAATGGGGACAACTCTCTCTGTCCACCATATGGGACCCAGGGTGGGACTCAGGTCGTTAGGCTTGATGGGTACCAAGCCCATCCCCCGCAGAGCCACTGTGCTGGCCCACTCTTACCTAATTTTGAGGAGGACTTTGTGAGCATAGATGTATTTCCCGTCAACCAGAAACTTGAGGTCTGCAGTGTCAGGATTGTCAAACTCCCTCTTCAGTGACTCGGCCACAGTGAGGTGGTCATCGGGCTCTAAGAGAACAGCACAGCACGGGTAGGGTCAGCCACAGACGGCTGGACACGGAGGCAGGGGACCCTACTCCCTGGGCACTCAGGAGAGGCTCCTCCAAAACAACTGACCAGCCACACAAGGCTTCACCCCTGAATACAGATTCACATCTCCAAAACTTCACTATAAATTTGGCAAAACCAAAAATGTCTCCAACTCTCTCACTCACTGAGTAAAATTTTAGAAAGCTGCATGTTCAGAATGTTTCTAGCTAAAAATAAAAGATGCAGTTTCCAGTCAAAGTAAAAAGCAATCAAATCAAATGACCTTTAATTCGTGTTGGTACTGCTCCCAGGAGTTTTGATTCTCTTTCCCGCCGCCGCCCCCAGAAAGGAAGTTCACAGATCCCGTCCCCAGCGACGGCCCCAGTCCTCTTCCCACTCCTCAGGAAACGCCCCACATGGACAGGGCACGCTTACCCACGGAGAGGAGGCGCCAGGTGACAGCGGGCGTGGCAAAGCAGGCAAAGACGTCGTCGGTGCAGCAGAAGTGGGTGAGGTGAGGAAGGACCACCGACTGGCCCCGGCACTGGCCCCACATGTACACGTGCCCGCCCTGGGTCTTGGCGGCAGACGTGTGGGCGGAGTGACAGGCTGCGATCTCTATGATCCTGAAAGTCACAAGCGAACACCACAGGGAGACAGTGAACAGGAGGAAAAGGAGCTGCCTCTCCTTCCCCTGGGTGCACCTGACTGGTCTATCGTGGACTAACTAGTTGACAGAAGTGAGTGGGCCCAAGGAACAAAAAGAACAAGGCAAGACCTGGACATCTCACTTCCTAAATTTTCAGTCACCAAATACTGGAGTCATACTTCAACGGCATTTCTAACTCGTGAGGATCTATTGGTTACCAATAGGCCTTAAAAATACCATCCTGCTTTGAGTTAAAAATGTAACGTTTTATGCTTAAAAATTACTAACTAATAATGAAGACATGGACCATCTAACCTGGGCCAATAAAGGAAAGCTCAGGGTGGGATGGGTTTCAGCACATAAGCACTTGCTCAGCAAGTGAGCTGCCCGGGGCTTATCCCTGTCACCGAAACCAAACCTTCGGTCACTTTAAAGGGAGAGGGCTGAAAGTCACTCTGGCTTCTATCTGCACAATAAACTCAATAGCTTCTTGTCTTGATGTCCTACTGAATGACCCTCACCTTCTGCATGCTGAGAGGATGCACTATACTGAATGACCCTCACCTTCTGCATGCTGAGAGGATGCACTATACTGAATGACCCTCACCTTTGGTATGCTGAGAGGATGACTATACTGAATGACCCTCACCTTCTGCATGCTGAGAGGATGCACTATACTGAATGACCCTCACCTTCTGCATGCTAAGAAGATGCACTATACTGAATGACCCTCACCTTCTGCATGCTGAGAGGATGCACTATACTGAATGACCTCACCTTCTGCATGCTAAGATATTGTTATTTTGCATCTAGAGATACTATATGAATGACCCTCACCTTCTGCATGCTAAGAGGATGCACTATACTGAATGACCCTCACCTTCTGCATGCTGAAGATGCACTACTGAATGACTACCTGCATGCTAAGAGATCACTATACTGAATGACCCTCACCTTCTGCATGCTGAGAAGGATGCACTATACTGAATGACCCTCACCTTCTGCATGCTAAGAAAAAAAAAATGCAAAAACAAAAACCTCACTTCTGCATGCTAGAGGATGCACTATACTGAATGACCCTCACCTTCTGCATGCTAAGAGGATGCACTATACTGAATGACCCTCACCTTCTGCATGCTGAGAGGATGCACTATACTGAATGACCCTCACCTTCTGCATGCTATGAAGATGCACTATACTGAATGACCCTTACCTTCTGCATGCTAAGAGGATGCACTATACTGAATGACCCTCACCTTCTGCATGCTAAGATCACTATACTGAATGACCCTCATTCTGCATGCTAGAGGATGCACTATACTGAATGACCCTCACCTTCTGCATGCTGAGAGGATGCACTATACTGAATGACCCTCACCTTCTGCATGCTGAGAGGATGCACTATACTGAATGACCCTCACCTTCTGCATGCTAAGAGGATGCACTATACTGAATGAAGCCTGGCTCCAAGAGTCTTGGTTTCATCTAGGGTGGGAACTGAATGGTAAGTGGTATATGCTGGGCCGTGTTTGGTGAAGCGACCAGCAGAGTAAGAAGGGCCTAAAAGGCCAAAATCAGAACTTCCTGCAGCAACCTTAACTAGCTCTCTTCACTTCTACAATTGGGCAATCACACATCACAAAATAAAGTGTCCTGTGGGCTGAGCCAAAGGAGGCTGTAAACAGAAGGAATGAGAGAAATAAGCAGAAACCAACAGAGACAGTTGGTCAGTTCAGTTGTTTTCCCCATCAAAACAACAGGGAAATGAGTGCCTGGGTGACATCAAGTGACCCTTTTTTGCATAAGGATTACAACAGGGAACTTCAGTGTCACGCCATTTCAATGGGCCTGTTTGGGAAATCTGGCTATTGTTATTTTTAATCCTGATTCCTTAGGTTAGATAAATAGCTTACTTTCAGTTCCATGCCTGAAAACCAGCATAAGAGAGTCCATTCGGACCTTTAGCCTCAGACAGGAGTGTGTGCAGGACACAGCCATGGCCTCTGGTCATCTAGTTAACATATCACTTTACATGAAAACGCTTCGTGTAGAGATGGTCTGTTTGAGCTGGCAGACTTCCTAGTCTCTCCTACCATTGCATGCTTGGGTCTGTATGCAACTGATGCCCATATCCCGTGCTCTGCAGAACAGCCTTGCACAACGGGAAAATGGCCCACATGATCTGGCTAGAAAGTTACTATACATTTTTCAACAGATATAGAAAACAGGAGAAGTCAGGAAATGAAATTCATCTAATAGAAGATAAATGTGTCCACTACTCCCATCAATTTACTGGCAGGCTTCCCACCTCAGAGAAGACACAAGGGCCTCAATGCCAGCCATTCAGAGCATCCTGCTTTGAGTACAACACTAGCCCTCAGGCAACAGTAGTTTATACAAGCCAAATCATTTATAGTCTTATAATCAGTTTTATTATCTTTTTAAGGAAAAGAATCAAGGTGGGGAGAGCAGAGTGCACAACTTAGAGTACAGGTAACAGCAGCCACTGTCTTAGAGGCACTGTGGTACAGAAGAAGTGAAGCAAGGCAACCCCAAGGAGCAAGACATCAAGCGTGTCTTCTTCCATGACTATGATCATTTTAGCAGCTGCTGCTGCAGGAGCTACAAAGGCCAACCATGGGAGCTTGCCATCTACCTGGCGAGAAGCTGCAGACCAGAGTATGGCAGTCCACCAGCTCTGCTGGGTAAGAACAGACCTGAGAGCTACCAGGACCAGGAGACTTTAAGTTTGTCAGAGGAACACAGAGCCTGTGAGGTAGAGAAAAACCTAGAGCCAAACAGGAGGCAGAGGCAGGCACAGCAGGGCAGGAGGGAGGTGTTGACAGAGAATCTAGGTGGAACGGACAGGTCAGTCTGGGGCCTGTGAGCCTCAGGGTTTGCTATGAACCACGGTGTCGATCAGCAAAGGCCCGTGAGCTCCATCATGGTCTGATGTGGCGGCTGAATGGAGAGAGCTCTGAACAGGTCAGAGGACAGTGTTCTAGGACAGTGTGCACAACAGACTGTAAGGGAGAGAAAAGACAGCCTGGGGGGCTAGCTGGGAGGACCCATGCAGGTCACCACCACAGCCACGTCCTGTCACCAAGCAGAATCAAGGTAGCCTGGACGACCACAGGCAAGAGGAGTCAGAGGTGGCTCTGGAGTGTGAGCCCTGACCACCCCAACCCCATGGTCCTGGGGCTGAAGCAGCACTGTGGTGGGCTCTCGCTCTCTCTTTGTCTCTGTCTCTGTCTCTGTCTCTCTCTCTCTCTGTCTCTGTCTCTCTCTCTCTCTCTCTCTCACACACACACACACACACACACACAGCTAAGCAGTTAATAAAAGGCTTTTGTTTTTAAGCACTTGAACATCTTAGCTATCAGTAGTGTAATCACAGCTTTTCTGAGTTAGAGGAGGAGTCATACCATACCACCTTCCTGTGAGCATCAGTGAGCTATTCTTACTCTCTTCCTTCTGAGGTCAGGCCTAGGCCGGGTTCCTCTGTGTGTGTGTCCACAAGTGTGCAGTTTGGTTTTGGTTTTGGTTTGTTGTTTTTTAAGAGAGAGAAAGTACACGAAGTTGGGTACTATGGTGGTTTGAATATAATTGGCTCCCATAAGCTCATAGGGAGTGGCACTATTAGGAGGTGTGGTTTTGTCGGAGTAGGTGTGGCCTTGTTGGAGGAAGTGTGTCACTGTAGGGGGTGGGCTTTGAGGTCTCATGTATGCTCAAGCCATGCCCAGTGTCTCAGATCACTTCCTGTTGCCTGTGAGATAAGATGTAGGACTCTTAGCTCCTTCTCTAGCACCGTATCTGCTCACACGCCACCAGGTCCCACCATGATGATAATGGACTACACCTCTGAACTGTAAGTCAGCCCCAATTAACTGTTTTCCTTTATAAGAGTTGCCGTGGTCATGGCGTCTCTTCACAGCAACAGAAACCCTGACTAAGACAGATAGGTAGCTAGATAGCGAAGGAAGAACTAGGAGGAGTTGGGGGAAGGGGAAGAATATAATAAAACATATCAAATCTCAAAAAAAAAAAGAACTCCCGAGGGAATAGAATTTACTTCAGTGCTACAGCCACCTGCAAGTTTTACAGAGACCTCAAAAATAAACAATCAACAAATATTTAAAAAATCCTGATTTTTGTACCAAGAAACACATTTTGAACCTCTCCTTTTCTGGGCTGACAGGCAACAGTGAACGGGTGTAAAGTGAGCTAACCCCCACTGTAGACCCTGGCACATTTCACACTCACTCTGTAGCCAAAGTGAATGGGGAAATGACTACAAGTTCTTAGCGTATGTGTTTTGTATCACCTCGGTGGAATGGCTTACCCCACCACATAGCTTAATGGCTGTGAAATACTGGAAATGAAAAGGCAGAGTGTGAGAAAGAATATAAATAAAAACTGAGAACAAAGAGAGGTTATTCGTGTTGGTGAACAATGGAGAAAAGGCATCCCTGTAGAAAAGGCAAACCCAGAAGCTGACGCCTAGTCATGGCTCTGGAAAGCCCAGGGGACCACTGAAGAGCTCAAGAGGCCACAGAATGATCAGAAATTCAAGGCACGGCTAATTTTACATTACAAGTTATAATATGCCTTTTCGGGATAAACTTAAGAACAAGGACACATGTGCTAAACCTTTTAAAAACGTTTCCTTTTGAGCAGAGAATCATGTAGATGGATTTATTTTTCTTTCACTATGAACAGGCACTAACAACCACAGACTCACCCCTGCCCCACCCAAAATTCAATCCCATTCCTAACTAGGCTTTTCTGGAGAGCTCCACAAGAGTCAGAACAAAGTCAGGACCGATGTGTGAGGCTCAGCCGCTGGGTAGGGCCGGGTGCTGGCGGGCAAGTCCTAGCAGATTCACCACATGCCATCAACTGAGGCCTGACTGATATTGCGCAAGCTCAGAAACTGCCACCTGGAGTTCAAGGCTGAGAAACTGAGGAGACCAGGGAGATCCTTTCAGAATAGCCATCCCTGATGTGTGGGCGGCAGCAAGGGCGGAAGTACACAGGAGGAGCCCAGTGTCTGCGTCCAGAGCACGGGGCAGGCAGCTCGGAGCCCTGCTGAGCAATGTGCACTCCCATGGCTTCCTCCGCTGCGTCTCAGCTTCCGCTGCGTCTCAGCTTCCGGCTCTCGCCCCCTCTTAGTGGCCCACGGTCGGCTCCAGAGTGGACCAGTGGGAAGATGCGATCTCATTCTGGATCAGAGAAAGCAAGGCGATGCCAGCCAGTCTTAGCTGATGAGATGCTAAGGTAATGCGGACGCCCTACGAGGGAAGGGCCCGTGAGTCACTCTGCTGCCCTTGCTCCTCTCTCTGACCTTACGCACTGTGTTCAGGCTGCGTACCAAGTGTCTCTACTGCCTGCATGGGCGGGCTGAGGCATTCTCATAGTTGCCCGGTTGTGAGAAAATATCCCTTCTGCTTTCTTTCACCTCTGTGGATACTTGACAAGGCCAGCAAATGGTAAGAGTCACAGGCATCTATGGACCAGTTCCTGCCTCCACTATCTCCCCTGTTCCCCATTTAAAGAGTCAAAGGTCCTATTTTCAAACTTTTAGCTTTAAAAAAGTGTTTTTTTTCCAGATCTATATAGGTTATGTAAAATTAACCCTGTTTACAGTATGTAAATAAAAATGACAATTTATAAGGAATCCCAATGGGAAAAAAAATCAAAAGAAGCTCAATGTCAGCTAATCTATTAATCCACATATTTATTTAAATCAGATATAAAAAGTACTCTGTGGAATAAAAATAGGCAGAGCACATTAATTTCCATAGTGACAGCACTGCGGCTTGAAGGGGAAGTACTGTACTGTGTCTGTGCCACACGCCGAGGCCAGACGACAGGGGAAAGGCAGTGCCGTGACTGACTGAGGAAGCCAGAGGCTTTCAAGATCACTAGGATCACTTGGAAATGACTCAAAACCGAGATCTCATTTTCTAGCACTTGACTACTCTGCACAGCACAGTCTGCGGCGACGTCAAAACAACGAAACCACCCTGCCCTTCTGACCGGCAGGTCTTATAAGGAGGCGAGAGGCTAGCGTCATACATACCCCACTCGAAACACCAAATTTCCCCAGCCAGCCACAGAAGACAGATCGCAAACACTCACCACCACCTTCCCCTTGAGGATGAGAACTAAAGCAGGGAGAGAGCACTCAGCTGACATGCACAGAGCTCTCCTGACAGTTCACTGCAGTCTGCACAGACAGCACTGGGGGACAGTGACATCAGGCAAGTGACGCAGGAGCGCCATGTCCCCAACAACCCACAAGGCAACTTCAACAAGGAATGAACAATCTGGCTAAAGAGTAGTCTAAGCTAAGAGTGACTTCCCATAATTCCACACTAAAGACCATGGAGGTGATTTGAAATGTCCCCCTTACCTGTCCTTTTCCACAACAACAGGAGTAGGGTAGGACTGGTTACTTTTATTGCCAGTGCCCAACTGGCCATAAGAATTTGCACCCCAAGCATACACTTGACCTTCATCTGTTAATACTAACGTGTGTGCATAGCCACAGGCAACCTAGAAGGACAAAAGACAAATCTTGTCAGGTCTGCAAGTAAAGGGAAATGTTGCACTTTTACTAAGGAGGTTAAGACTAAAATGGAAGCCGAGGAAGGGCAGACTGCCCCTAAGGGCGGACAGCGAAAGAACCAGTACTGTCTGGTAGTAGTGCAGGCCCAGCTGCGTGGCCGGTGCTGCAGAGATCACCCCCAGTTCTTCCGCTGGCTCAGCCCCCCCCCCCCCCTGCAGTGAGCTCTCCAGCAGCACTGGCTTCTCCCAGAGAACCCAGGGCTGTGAGGCCAGGGTAAGTAAGGCACAGACACCTAGTTCTTTCTTCTAGTTATGGAAGGAAAACGTGCTTACTGTGGAAAATGGAGGACAGTGTAAACATCAAAAGCTCTCTGGGGTCGAGAGGGTGTTTCTCTGTGCAGCCCTGGCTGTCCTGGAACTCACTCTGTAGCCCAGGCTGGCTCAACTCAGAGATCCGCCTGGCCCTGTCTCCTGAGTGCTGGTATTAAAGGCGTGCGCCACCACTGCCAGCTTGAAAAGTTCTCAAGACCAGGAATTGAGAAGTTTTTTTCCCCAACTTTTCAGATATAAAAATATGCACTTATGGGGCTGGAGAGATGGTTCAGTGGTTAAGAGCACTGGCTGCTCTTCAAAGGACTCAGGTTCAATTCCCAGCACCCACATGGCAACTCACACCTATCTATAACTCCAGTTTCAGGGGATCTAACACCCTCACACAGACATATATTGCAGGCAACACACCAATGATCATAAAATAAAATTTAAAAAAAAAGAAAAGAAACAGAAAGAAACATGGATGTACAAATTTTTAAGTGGTAGCATATGTAGCTATCTTTTATCTTTTTTACCTAAAGTTACTTTGACATTGCTTTCTCCCCACTATTAAAAATCCTTTGTAAAGCCAGGTAGTGGCAGTGGTGGTGCACTTTTAATCCCAGCTCTTAAGGGGCAGATGGTGGCAGATCTCTGTGAGTTCAAGCCCAGCCTCGTCTACAAAGTGAGTTCCAGGACAGCTACAACTGTTACACAGAGAAACTCTGTCCTAAAAATAAACAAAACAAAAACCAACTTTGTAAGCTGGCTATGGTGGTGCATACATGTCATCTCTGCAGTCAGGAAGCTGGCTGCAGCAAGAGGTTCACAGGTATGGCCTGAGCTAACAGTGAGACTGCGTCTCAAGAACAGCATCACCACCAGTCTCATATTGATGGGCATAGTCTAGCAACTGTTCTCCTACCATTAGATTAGTACATTATACAATGCCTAACCTTTTGATTAAACTTACTTTTCTTACATTCTTCTTAACCATTTTTGTTTATTCTCTCCCCAAGAATTCCTTTGTTAAGATTAAAACTATTAATGCATATTAATGGATTTCATATGACTGAACTAATTTTATATGAGACTTTCTGTTTGGTTTCATAGGAGAATTCTCTAAAGGTGGAATTACATGTAAAAAGGCATGAAAATTTTTTAAAACTGTTGACATATATGCTCTCAAAGATTCTTCAGGAAAGGGTGTGCAACTTCCATTCTTGGTTCAGTTCACAAAACTGATATAGAAACAGCATCTCTATAAACAGGGACACCTTAGTCAAGGCAAAGGGGGCTTTAACCTTTACTTCAACAGAAGCACCAAACCAGCTGAACTTTCCATGTGTATAAGGAAACCGGGACCCAGAGCACTGCACACAGACCACCAGGAGACGTACCCGCTGGACACGGATGCCTTGCAGGGCTGCCACTCTACAGGGGGTTGGCTGGTTACCACTGCTGCCCAGACCCAGCTGTCCATTCCCATTGTAACCCCAGACATAGACCTGGGGAAAGATAAGAACCATCGCAGTCAGCAGTTCAGTGCTGTTGTTGAGAAGCATGCCATGCTTATATGACACTAAGGAGGCAAAGAAAACTTTTGAAACCAAGTATGAAGTAACCTTCCTACCTCTCCAGTGTCCACAACGGCCATGGAACACATTTGTCCACATGCTATGTTCATAACTACTTTATTCTGCAAACATCCAGTGACTCTTCGAGGAATGGGCTGATTAGCGGTTGATCCAGAGCCTACCTGCCCAGAGTTATTATAACCCCAGGCAAATACCTATGTGAAAAAGAAGACTGATAAACAAAACACACCTTTGATAAAGTGTCTCAGCTGGACACTGATATGTGCTCAGGGCATCTCACCATCCTGTCAAAGAGCTTCCCCACTGGTCTCACAATATAGGCAGAGAAAGTATTATTTTATGACGCTTGTGCTATCGCTACAAGAGTAACAATGATCATATAATACAAAATACCTGCCCACCTTACCCATATTTTTCAACATTTTGGGACTTTTTTATTTTGCAAATAAGACCTTTGTTATAGCAATATAAAAGTAATAATGAGTCCTTTTAAGATTTGTAGTGACTGAAGTCCTTACTACATACAGGGAAATGTCATGATAATAACTTGCTACCAAGAATAAGGCTGAGTCTGAGGGGGAGTTATTTTAAACATCCCCGCTTAGCTCACCATAACTACTTTGGTTAGTTTTTTGACAATCTGGCACAAGCTAGATGTGATGGCTATTCTTGGTTGTAAACTTGACTACATATGGAATTAATTAAAACCCAAATTGTCGAACATTTGTGAGAAGTTTTTTGTTTTTGTTTTTTTCTTAATTAAATCACTAGAAGTATGAAGACCCACTTCTAATCTGGATCTTTGAGGTAAGAAGATATACCTTTTATTCAGATCTTTTGAGGTGGGAAGATCCACCTTTAATCTGGGCCACACCTTCTTGCTGGAAGCCTATATAAAGGTCACGGAAGAAGGAAGCAGCAAGCTTTGCCTATTTGCTCTCGCCTCACTAATGAGTATATTCCTCCACTGGCATTAGAGCCTACTTCTTTAGGATTCCAGTATATACTGAAGACCAGCTGAGACTTAAATCCTTGTGGACTGAAAAAATACTGTATTCTTGGACCTTCTGTTGGTAGGCAGCCATTGCTGGACTAGCTGGACCACAGCCTGTAAGCCATTCTAGTAATCATTCATATATATGTGTGTGTGTATGTGTGTGTATGTGTGTGTGTGTGTGTATGTATGTGTATATATATAAAATATGTCTATATCTATAGTAGATGGACAGATAGAGCCCATCTACATATCTATATATATATATAAATCCCACATCTATCTTATTATTCATGTATATACATATATATACATAATGATTAGATATAGATAGATGGATGGATGGATAGATAGATCCCTTTTTAAGTTTTGTTCTTCTAGAGCACTCTGGGAAGAGTTATCTGGGAAGAGAAACTCAATTGAGAAAATGCCCCCATCAGACTGTCTACAGGCAAGTCTATAGGGTATTTTCTTGATTAATGATTGGTGTGGCATGGCCCAGGCCACTGAAGACAGTGCCACCTCTGAGCTGGTGGTCCCAAGAGGTATAAGAAAGCAGGCTGAGAAAGCCAGGAGCAAGCCAGTAAGTAGAGTTCCTCCATGACCTCTGCTTCAGTTTCTCCTTCCAGATTCCTGTCTTGAGTTCCTACTGATTTCCCTTAATGGTGGACTGTAGCCTGTAAGGCAAATAAACACTTTCTTTCAAGTTGCTTTTAATCATGATGTTTTATCACAGCAATACAAAGCAAACTCAATTTTACTGATTTTATTGCCTAGTCATATTTTGGGGGCAGTTAAAGGAATCTATAGAACATATTGTAAAAAAAGAAAAAAAAAAATCAGTGAGTTTATGCTAATTATCCTCACCTCTCCATCAGATGTTAGGACCAAAGAATGGTAAGACCCGCAGGCAACCTCAATGACATGTTTATTTGACAAATTAGTAGAGATATGGCAGGGCACTAAGCCATGATTCGTTGTCCCATTACCCAGCTGGCTATAAGCATTATGACCCCAGGTAAAGACTTCTCCATCTGAAAATAAGGAAAGATGAACAGCCTTCACAACACATCCTTCTCTATAGAAGACTACAACACATCCCTCAGCCTCCACAGACGGAAACTAAGAGTCAGCTTCAAAGGTGGCTCGACTTCCTCCTTCCAAATCCACTTCGTGACAGAATCTATTTGGAAACCCAAACTGCCTTCTACATGAAAGCAACACAATGGAATTTAACTCTATGAAGTTTAAAAATAGCTAGATGATTTCTAATTAAATAAAACACTAAAATAAAACAGAGAAAATAGTACATCAAAAGTCAAGAGTGTAAGGTGCTACTTAACTCTTCTAGATCTTTATTTCCTTTAGAGAAAGATGACCAAATATATTTTAAAATATTTATTGTATTACTTGTGCAATTATAAAAATTCATAGAATATATGTGCAATTTACAGATAAAAAATCATATATACACAAACCATAGCACAATTCCCCAAAAGCCCTGCATATATGTACCCTACCCTACATATAAGAATTTAGCTTTCTGATTCTGAACTTTGAAGAACTAAGTCACATGTATGCTCCCTGTCATCTGTGTTTTCTACATTACGTAGGTTATATTGAGTGGACTTCATTTGATCGTCTGGTTTGACAATCATTTGATAATTTAATTGCTCACTGCGTCTTTCCCAAATCTTCTATGTTGTCTGTAGATCTTTTTTCCTCTGTCGATATTTTGCTTTCTGTAATTCTTTTCTGAGATTCCAACAGCTCATGTTTAATAATCACCGTCTGCCACTCCTGCTGGGTCTCACGCATTAGACCCTACAGGAGTTGGTGGTTTGGACTGAGCTCTCGGTGCCGCACCCAACCACAGTGGGTGCTCACTTTCCACATCAGCAAGCAAGGCTGCGTTGTTATCTGACCTGAGAAACCAAGGTGGGAGGGTGCCAAGCGCCAAGTTCCAAACAGGACAGCTCCAGCCTATAAATCCCCAGCTTCCCTCTGCTGACATCACTTCCCTGTACACAGCCAAACTCCTGCTCAGCTGATGGTAACAGGCACGTTACAGGGGTGAAGCACTGTCCAATGCTAGAACTGCAAGGAAAGGCCAACCACAGTCTGCAAGCTGCACTTTTGCTCTGTCTCCTGCCACATTCACATGCCTGGGCGCCCACATGCTGTGTGTGAAACCACGTGCTGCTGCTCACTGACGCGGACAAGCGGTTTCTGGCGATTCTCCCAGGCTTCCAATGGAGGTGACTTGCTCTAAAAAGGACGTGCATTCACTTCCATGGCACCCTTTGATAAAGTCCATACCTCTAATTCAAGGCCTGAGACTCAGACCATCCAGTCTAACGTGACACAAATACACAGCTGCAAATTCTGGGGAATGGTTTGTTTCATTTCTCTTTTCCTTCTCTGGGGTGCTCCAAGCAAGAAGTTCTCCTGTTCAATCCTTAGGAAGTGGCAAATCCTGTGCTGAGAGTGTGGCTTTTGCAGTCCCAGCCTATTGGAGGTCTCCTATTATACTTCAGTTACACGGGACCTTGACCTCTTGACCTGTAACCTCTCACCTCAAGAGTACAAACTACAGTTCAGCATCAGCTGGGCAGATGGGTACCTCAAAAGCAGGCCAGCTTTAGTCTCCTCCAGCCTCACGTGAACTATTCCTGTTTCCTCACCTTACCTGACGTTGCCTTCCCTTAACTGCTAGGTCATCACCCCAACCCCAGACTTCAGCTGTCTGTCTGTCTGTCTGTTTTTAAATGAAGAAATGGTCTGAATCATCTTGCCTATTACTGGAAACTCCCACCCAAATTGTCAGAACTTATACCTCAAAGGCGTAATTTAATTCTAATTCTGTGTAATATCTGAGTTCACGATGCAGCCAAGAGAATGTTTTCTCTATATTACTAAAGCAAACTTCTATCAGCCACTTACTCAATGTAAGAATTACAGAATGCTTAGAGGAATGGCAGAATCACCATTTGGTCTCTCAATATACAGGCCAGGAAACTAAGAAGTGTAGGCTTCCTAAGATCCAAAGCAAGCAGAGTTCTCACACTTACCGAGTGGGGAATGGAAAGGCTGTGTGCACTGTCTTTCATCCGTTGGGATGCCGTGTGTTAAACTACCATTCTCTGCTGCTCAAGTGCAGCCATACTCCATGTTCCCAATGTATGGCCAAGCTCACAGAGCAGAGCCAGCAACTCTGGCTCAATCAGAAAGTTTGCTCTCCATTTTCAGGGCATCCTGGTCTTATTTCTTAACAAATAAGCAATACCCTAAACCTATCCATTGAGTTCCTATTACCTGTTGTTGCAAGAACAATGTGTGGGCCACTCCCATAGCCAAGGCTGGCTATCTTTTTGCCAGTTAAAGAGTCCAGTCTCCGAGGCTCAATGGTGCTCTGAACATCACCTACGCCCAGACAGCCACTGCAGTTTGTGCCGAGCACAAAAATCTGTGGACAAAACACTCAGTTCAAGGAGGCAAATTTCCGGAAAGTCTGTAAGTTAACTCAAGCAACCTTCCTAAAGGAAACTGCCTTGTTACAGAATACATAAAAGTTGGCTTTTCAGCCAAGTGGTGGGAGCGCATGCCTTTAATCCCAGCATTTGGGAGGCAGAGGCAAGTGGATCTCTCTGAGTTTGAAGCCAGCCTGGTCTACAAAGCAAGTTCCAGGACAGTCAGGACCACATAGAGAAACCCTGTCTCGAAACAAAAAAAAAATTGCTTTTCCATACTTCTGTTTGAAGGTTTCATTCCTTTATCCCCCTCCCCCACACACATACACAAGGTACTTACAAACCCATTACTAAAAACACAGGTGGTTGAATTTTTTCTTCAAAGTTACCTCATCGTTGACAGTAGTGTATAAAACTTCATTGCCAGCACTGCCGAAGACACAAGCCTGACGGATCGACTGCAGTTCTTCCTCAGAACAAAGGGAAAAAATTGGCCACTTTCCCACATCTAACATCTTCAATGATGACAGGGTAGCCTGTACTGGCTGAAAGGAACAAGACTTATGTACTGAGACAACCAATTAAAACACCAGAAAGCATTCCTTGACTCTGGTTTCTGCAGAGTGAACTGGCTTCAAGAGGAACGACCCACATCTGCCGCTGTCTGTTGCTGAGAACCACTCAGAGATGTAGCCCATGGGGGCCGGTGGCCTGGGCAAAATGAGATCTCAAAGACAACCAACGCATCCAAGCCTGGACCTTGGCCAGCTGAATGGTAGCAACACACTAAATAGTGGCTATGGTTTGCATGCGGCTGCAGGAACAGGCTGGTTCAGCAAGTACAGGCTGGAGGAAGGAGGGTGGCCACTGCATCTGCTGTCCCTATGGTTCCTCTAGCAAACAGATGTGGGGTTCTCTCGGGGGAAGGATAGGAGACTAGCTAACAGTGTAACACATATGCATTCTGGCTAACAGTATAGTTCTTAGGTCTTATAGCAAGGTTGTCCCTCAGGGAGACCTGGCCTTCCCTTCATTCAAGGGGTTTTGGGTCTGTAAACTGGCTCCTCCGAAAACTGACTGATGGGCCTTGGATCCCCATTACTACAATCAAATGTAGCAATTCTTTCCTTTGTTCTAGAGTTTTGTGCATGTATAGATCAGACAAAAACTCATCTATTTCACCCCAGGAAACACCATTATTGATTTGCCAGTCCCAAAGTCCAATGTGAGAGTCATGCCATCATAAAAAACTCTTTCCCTGTGCTGCCCATTATGGGTCAGGCCATTGTGGGCATCGCTTTGCCTATGATGCCCACTATGGGGGTAAGCATGTTCATCTTGCCTTTGGTGATGTTTTGCTGCCTCCTGGCTCCTGCTGCTCTGGGGCCCATTAAGTGCATCATATTTAATGCATCCAACTGAGCAGCAGCATCTGGCCAAGGAAAAGGGCGACAACAAAGCCCTTCAAATGTGCTGACATCCCTCCCACACTTTGGTATCTTACAGTATTGGTGAAGGGCATGTCTTCTGGGCCTGCACATTGTGGAGGATTAGGTTTTACGAGGGAATCCACTCCAGCATTCCAGTTTCCCTACACTGTAAAATTCCTTTATCAACAATAAAACAAGAATATCAGTCCCATTCTCAGTAGACCACCTTTCCCCAAATAGTTCAACTAACCAATCAAATAGATCCTTGGTACCTTTTTTTAAAAAACTGTGCAAGGTTCAATAGTAAACCTAGAATCTCTATTCAATGGGCTCATAATGACAAACTCAGCTTGATTCATTCTATATTCCTCCTACCATTATCCCACACCCTTAAAGTCCATTGCCACACACACTCTCCAAACTTCTGCTTGAATAAGTTAGCAAGCTCATTAGGTTCTCCTGGTGCAGTGCACCTCCTCATGGACCACATGTTCAGCTTCCCAAACACCCACTGGGAGGCAACAACCAGTAGTTACTCAGTCTACAAGGTGTGGACTCAGTAGTCCCAACCAGACACTGGAAGCACAAGAAGTTCCTGGAGAACCAGTGGTCCCCAGTCCATGATGGAAGCTTGGAAACCCTGGTTCTTTTCAGGGAAGGACTCAGCAGCAGCAGTGGCAGGACAAATCAACTTGGTGGCAGAGGGAAAGCCAAGGAGCACAAGGGAAATAGCTCTTTATCTAGTCTGCTACCTGTAGATGCCACCCACTACCAGGGTGGGCCTTCCCACATCAATCAAGGCCATCAGGATGCTTCTTCAGGTGAGGCTTCCTACTCAAGTGATTCTAACATGTGACAAGTTGACATTCAAACCAACCACAGCATGGAGGACCATCTAGGTAGCTTACGTGCTCATTAGCACCGACAGCCACAGCTAGCTGGCAGAAACAACTACGTGTGTTAACACTTTTGGAGACTCAAAAGTCGCAAGTCAAGGTATCAGCTAGTTTGTCTTCCAAGAGCTGTCAGGGAAAGGTCTAGTCCAGGCTACCCTTCTTGGCTTGCAGAGAGCTCTCTTCCCTCTGTCTGTCTGCACTGCCTGCCTTGTATGTGGATCTGTGTCCAATATTCCCCTTCTGATAAACACACACAAGTCAGCCTGGATTAGGGCCAGCTTTAATGACTCATCTTAACTAAGCTAATTACTTCTTCAATGACCTAGTCTCCATATGAACTGATTGCACTCTGAGGTCTTGGTTTTGAACTTAGGCACATAATCTTGGAGGGCCATGAAAACCTCAACAGTGCATGATAATTTCATGATCGTGTGCACTCTCCAAAGTGGTCTTCAAAGACAGTTGTTATTTATCTGTACAATGGAGACACTTACTTAGGAGACCCTCAAACAGCGGGTGTTCCCTCCTCCTAGACCCTAGGTTAGGCACAAACCACATCCAAACACCTGTTTTCACAGAGAGATCTTTGCCTCAGGAGGAGAGGAGATTGCCAAATAAGGGAACAGACCTTGGTGGCCAGCTTTAAGGATGTCATCTAATGGTTTAGCAAGGCAGTGGGAATGGGGGAGAAGGGCAAGGCCTGCCAGAGCCATGTCTGCCTCACTTGAGATGGCCAGAGTCCCTTCATTTAACTTTTGAGTTTTAAAAATATGCACATATTTTGTAAATATAACAGCTCTTATACCATCAAATGGTATTTTTAAGTATTTTCCAGAAAAATACCAAACTCATATTTAATTTAAAAGAGTAAAGATTTTCTGGGCTCTTTCTCACTAGCTGTTCAACAAACCTTATTAAGAAGATCTGAGAGGCCAGCCACTTGCTTGCTTCCGGTCTGAGAAAGCATTTATCCCCTTCACCTTGGACGCCAGCTGAGGCTGTCTGGGCTGACCTGCAAGCACCCATCCTCATTACTGTGGTACTCTAGGGCTTTTACAGACTGTCTAGCACAGTCCTGAGCAAAGAACCAGGGGCAGCCTCCTTCATCACCACACCATTGCTGTTGTGAATGACGGCAAGTATACAGTCAATTCTGATGAAAACTGTCTAAGGGCCGGGGGGTGGTGGTACAGGCCTTTGATTCCAGCACTTGGGAGGCAGAGGTAGGTGGATCCCTGAACTCGAGGCTAGCCTGGTCTACAGAGCAAGTTCCAAGACAGCCAAGGCTATACACAGAAACCCTGTCTTGAAAAACCAACTAACCAACCAACCAAATAAACAAAGAAACTGTCTAAAGGGTGGCTCAAAGTCCCTATGTCCAGCTCTCTTACCCATGTCTCCCCATGCAAATCTCAAGTCCCTATGTCAAGAATGATAGGTCCTACTTTCACACCTGGGACAGCAGCGACAGCTGTTTCTCCTGTGATTCTGATGCAGTAGTTACTATTTCTTCAGTCACTTTAAATACCAGAGCATTTTGCAACAGTATCAGTGGGTATCCAAGAAAAACTCAATTTGGAATCCGGCATTGTTTTTAAATCTCACATCTACAAGAAGCTGCAATTGTACGGATGTATAGAACAGGTCCCTACTTTCATTTTGGCTATTTCAGGAAACTGAAGACTTTATATGGTAGTGTTATATTAATTTGGAAATCGGAGTTTTTAGGTAGAAGAGAATTCTCTCTAGAGACACTTTGTTTACTGTCAAAGCTGGACATAGAACTGTGATATGAGATTTTAGTCTAAGTGTCTTTTTTAAATTACCTACCTCCTATTCATACCATGAAGGAATCTTGCATTGCCAAGATACAATGACTGCTTACTTACTACCTCAGCTGTTTCTCCTTTCAAGCATGTTTTTGGATTTGATCCTGTCCTTTGCTACAGTATCAAGTGGCTTCCCGAATACTGAAAACTGAATGGTAAATTCCAACCATTCCTAAACACTTCTGTACAAGTCATAAGCTTGAACTTTCTCCTTGGTCCACTTGTACAGTTGTACACAGTACCCAGCCCATGATTCTGACCACTGGGATTCCAAAATGTGAATGAGGTTTATGCAATCTGCAGTCCTATATTTATTATGAGATGCTGCTAAGCAGGAGAATATCAGCTATGGTAGAATTACTAAATTTAAGACAAAAATAAGACACTGCCATGCCCTCCTTGGAGGTCACAATCTAATGGGAAGTACACCAGACAGGGGGAATATATTGCTTTTCAAATCTGTCAGAGAACTCGATGCCTGGCAACGGTCATCACAAGTGTATTATTTAAGTCTGAGAGAAAACTATTATATGGGGAACTGATAGCTTAATTTATAAATGCAAATACATTTTGGAGAAAATATTTAATAGTAGCTTCATGGAATTATAGCATTTTGTTCCAGGACACTCAAGAGACAATGTACAAAGATGTACTGCACAGCACATGTAGGAGCCTTGATCATCTGTCAACCATTCTGTGTGCTAGAAATGTCTTCGCTGGAGTCGCTCTATGCCCACTGCCAGGTGAGGGATCAACTGAAGAGCTTGTGTGCTGGCTAGTTTTTATACCAACTTGACACAACAGGTAAGGTCATCTGTGAAGAGGAAATGTCTCCATAGGACTGGCTTGTGAGCAAGTCTTATGATTGATGTGGGAGGGCCCAGCCTATTGTAGGTGGTGCCACTGCTGGACAGGTGGTCCTGGGGTATATAAGAAAACAAACTGGGCAAGCCAGGAGCAAGCCAGTAAGCAGCACCTCTCCATGGCCTCTGCATCAGCTCCTGCCTTCAAGTTCTTGTACTGAGTTCCTGCCCTTGCTTTCCCAGTGATGGTCTGTGATGTGGAAGTGCAAGCCAATATAAACCCTCTTCTCCCTAAGTTGCTTAGGGTCATAATGTTGTTTCACAAAACAGAAACTGTAGAGAGGACAACTGGTCATGAGCAAGAAAATGTGGGGAACTGACTCTTCAAGGGAACAGAGAGCCTTGCAATCGTCACCATTAAGATGGTGTCTGTTGAATTCAGTTCCAGGGTGACCCAGGTAGCCGCCTGACTGAACAACCACTTCCTGAGCTGTTCCCGTACTACTCCAGTCACATCCTATCCACCACCCTACCTGTAGCTGGCATCTCTTTGCAATGCAAGGAATGAGATGTTAATACTCTGTCAAGGAAAACATAATACAGGAAATGCACCTGCCATGAATTAGAGACTAAGACACATCCTGTTAGTCTCATTGTGTGGTCTGGAACAAACAGACGCTGTATCCACTGAGAAATCCACTGAGTGACCACACTGCACATGACCACAGCAAACTGGCAAGCTGTTACAATTCCGTTAAAATACAGCCTATATAGGAAAATCAAAGTGACATGTTGGGCATGTTTAGTAAAACAATGTCTAAAAAAATTCAACACTTTACCTGTTGATGATTTCCTAGCTGCAACATTTTATACGTAATAAGGTAAATTCACTGCTGACTATGTGAATTCATTTATTTAATTTTATGAAATCTGTTCCCAGGAGGAATTAGGAATTTTTGTATTAACACCTTGTGTGTGTGTGGGGGGGGGCACCTATGGCCATGGAGGCCAGAAGAGGGCCTCAGATCCTTGGAAGCTGGAGTTACAGGTGACTGTGAGTCACGTAACAAGGGTTTGGGAACTAAAATTTTGGTCCTTGGCAAGACCAACAAGCACTAGTGATTGTTGAGCCATCTCTCCAGGGAGTCCTCTACGATCACTTTCTAAGTCTCTAGGCTCTATCATTAGTTTTTAAGCTACTTTTACAAATTCCTGCAAGAGTTCACACAGAAACATTCATGTCAGCATGTGGTAAAATTTCAAGTTTGGCTATTCTGTGTATAATTATTATAATTTATTGAATTTTACCTTTTTTATTTCCTAAAGTAGAAAAAAGACAAAAGAAAGTAATAGTTAATATTAAACTGTTTTATGGAGATGAGCAGATACTTTGTAAATTTAACACGATGCAAATAGAAATCAACAGGCAGGCTGAAAGATATGAAACAATATCCACTGGATACAGGATGGGAAGCAATATCCACTGGATACAGGATGGGTGAATAATATTCACTGGATACTGGTTGAGATACAATATTTACTGGATACTGGATGGGTAATAATATTCACTGGATACTGAATGGAGAACAATATCCACTGGATACAGGATGGGAAACAATATCCACTGGATACAGGATGGGAATAATTACTGGATACAGGATGGGGAACAGTATCCACTGGATACTGCATGGGAAACAGCATTCATTGGATACTGTATAGACTTAAGCTGGATGACTGTAATGTTCAGATGTGATGGAAAATAAAAGAGCAGGATGAGTTAGAAGCATATCTTCTATGACTTTTTTTTTTTTAGTGTTTTTCAATACATGGGAAAAGAATAAACATTATTTAAACAAAGCCTTTTACAGGTCATCATCTGTGAACAGAAGCCTATATTCCTTACCAAGTTAAAATGCCACCATCCCAGGGAGCCCTTCCTCAATGCCCAGGTAGCATCTGTTCCTTGCTGGCCTTGACCACATCCTATATCCCCCAATCAATTATTTATTGGTATGTCAGGTACCACACTGCAGCCTCTCCAAGGAAGACTTAAATGACCTCACTGCTCTTCTACCAGTTGAACTCTAACCAGGTGAACAACAGATATGGTTCATGCAGCAAAATACACTATAAGGCATGCTTTTTTCTAACCTGGCCACTTTCTCCACAGAAACCAGGCAGTTCTTCTTCCATATGGACTCAGTCCTGTGCAGTCCCTAGGGAAAAAGTATTTGGTAAAATCAGGAGCCCATGCCAGATGAAGGGACACAGAAAACTGCTTGAGTAAGCAGGGGCCTGTATTCCCAGCATTTGGGAGGCTAAGGAATTAGAAAGAAGCCTAGGCAAGCAAGACCCTGTATCAAACGAACAAAATGACTTTACTTCTAATTAACAGGGAAAGTAAGTCCCCAAATGGTGAGTGGGTGACAGAGGAACTAATCCTTTAACATGGGAGCCAACAGCTATAAGCCCTACAAGTAGTTTTCAATGTTCAGGAACTCTTAAGTGAACCATCCTCCTGAAGTCTGGATGGCCATCGCAGAACAGAGGTCCTTCTATTTAAAAGGAAATTAGCAGAAACTTCCATCTCACAGATGACTTTGCTATTGATAGGGAAAAACAAATTCTAGACCTTGGCCAACTTTTTTGAGACTGGAAAGTTCCAAATCACCACGGTGAAGACCACACTTATGAATTCTCAGCTCCTGAAGGATGTATGATCTGCTAAGCTGGAAAAAAACAAAGGAGAAATGAATGAAACGGATGAATAAAAATGAATGAACAAATAGATGAATGAATGAATGAATGAATGAATGAATGCAGCTTTGTTGTCCTGGACTTTAACAACAACAAAAAGTCTGAAACAACAAAAGCCATCAAGTATGGAACAAGATCACTGAATATTCTTTCCTTAGCAACTTCCTGCCGTCGCATCCAAGGGACAGCAGGAGCTGGGGACAGCAGGGACAGCAGCCCTATGGAAGGCACTCGGGATCTTCACTATGGTTCACCCATTACACACTAGCTAGCCCAGAGCTAAAGACAATATAAACAAAGTAGTGTGTCCCTCCAAAAGCCAACTTAATAAAACTATATCTAGTAACATTTATTGTTGTCTAATTTATTAGGTTTGCTCCAATTACTTAAATGCAATGTGTATGGCGAGCTTTTTATTACACGTTCACCTGGTCATGCTGCAATAGAACTAGAAATGGACAAAGATAGACTAAAAATGTCACATGCCTTTAATCCTAGCACTTGGGAAACAGAGCCCAGCCTGTCTACAGAGTGACTTCCTGGACAGCTAGGGCTACACAGAGAAACCCTTCCTCAGAAAACACACACACACACACACACACACACACACACACACACACACACACACACACACACACCAAGCCGAGCAATGGGGTTGCATGCCTTCCATCCCAGCACTCAGAAGGCAGAGGCAGGCGGTTCTGTGAGTTCAAGGCCAGCATGGTCCACAGAGCGAGTTCCAGGGCAGCCAAGGCTGTTTACACAGTGAAACTCTGTGTTGAAAAACAAAACAAAACAAAAAATCAAACTGGGCCAAATGTCACCACAGCCCTTATCAATGTTTTATATGTTCTTGATGAAATTTTCCTCAATTTTTTCCCCAATTATAAGTAGGTTTTATAGAGAATAATGCATTCAGAAAATCTGAATTTAAAATGAGGACAATGAATAGTAAATCATTACTTCTAATGTTTCAATTTTAAAAAGACATGCTTATATTTAAAAGCTCACTTAGGGACTGGAGATGAAATTCAGGGCTAAACTATTTGCCTACCCAAAATCAAAACTAAAAGCTATCACTTCAAGTTTCTATCTTGTAAATTTACATGATTTGATCTGGAAAAACATGTTGCCATATTTAATCAACATCACACATTACAGCACTTCGGCATATCTACTGAAATCGTAATCTTCTTTAAACCCCAGCATGTCTCCTGCTGCTGTGGCTCCTGACTAGCGACACAGGCTGGGCCCTTTGTAGTTCCACAGCACTTCTCTTTGCAACCTCAAGAACACACAGTCTGGCTCACGTCAATTATCCTTGTGTGACTTCTTCTCTCCATTAATTGGCAAGCTCTTTCAGAGAGGAGACCACAATCCGCTTGTTACTATAACCATGTATTACTCAGAGTAGAACATAATGTAAATGTTCCGAGTACTGGAAAATAGAACCAGATATTGGGAGCTGGCATGCCCATTTGAGGTACCCTCCTACACCCCCTTGCTGGGGATCAAATCTGGGATCTTGCTGATGCAGAGCGAGCATCCTACCACTGAGCTACAATCTCTAGCCTAAGGATTTAAGGGGGCCCTTACCTTCCTTCAGCATTACTCTAAATGGAAAACACTTTTTGCACATTTAACCCTAAATTTACTAGAAGAAGAGACAGTTGGGCTTGGGGGCACAGCTCAGGGACAGTGCACTGGGTTAGCACATAGAGGGTCCAGTTCAATGCCAGCATCACAGAAACAGAAAGATGAGACCAGAGAGAGAGAATGATGAGGAAGGGAAGAATAGGGGGAAAGAATTCAAAGGCGGGGAGGAGGGGATGGGGAGAAGAAAAAGGAGCAAACACAGAGATAACCGCCCTCACCACCCCTTAGGTCTCCCACGGCTAGCAGGGAGGGAGAACATTCATATGTGCTAAGGTCCGTGATTAGGAATCCTGAGTATTTTAAGTAGAAAAAAAAAAAAAAAGACTCCTTTCAGTATCTTTCTTTGATCACTGTAAGTGTAATCAATTCCTTAAAAATGATGATAAAAAATAGCCCACTCTGTTTATTAAACTGGTCAGGTTAAAACATAACTGTATGCATAGCATATGGAAATTACACATTCAAAGAGGAAATAGTCATAAGAGCCAATTACAATTAACTATAATATTAACATAATTTCATGTTTTCAGTGTTAGTCAAAATTCAAAAATAACGTCAGGACTAATTACTAATGTGAAATAATATAAACACATCTCCTAGTTTTGTTTAAAAAAAAAAAACAAAAACAAAAACAAAAAACCTGTTTTCCACCATGTCAAAGGGGCACATGTAACAGAAAAAATTGATTTCTCCTACTTGGGGTACAGTGTGTGGTGGTTACAGCTGTCTCAACCTGTCACCCACATGATTTTTATGCTATTATTATCAGCATTGTAAACCACATTCATGGTGTGAAATACTGACATTTACAGTGTGGGTTAGCACCTCATTTAATTTTTGCAATACCCAGACAAATAATCATAGAAATGAGGCATAACCACAGCCTCCATTTTAGGATGCTTCAGTCAGATCGGGCTTGGAATGAAAATCAGGCGTGCTTCCAAAGCTGCTGCTCTTGGACCCTCTAAGCAGGCACGTCCAATCAGCCGCAAACATGAGGCAGAGGGCAGCCATGAATGTGCCTAACCCAAATTCAAAATTATCAAAAACATTTTGAGATTTGTTTTGCAGTTTTTTTGTAATGTTGTTCTCGAGTGTGAACCGTGTAAATGATGACATCATTTCACAAGCCCACAGTTGATTTGCCTGCTCCTGTGAAAGGATCATAAAGTTTTCCTATGCCCATCTCAAATACTTTTACTCTATACACAATGGCTAGGAGCACTCCTTCCACAAACATCTGTACCTCGTTGCTGGAGAGTTCTGGAGCCCCAAATTTGGTCCTTCTAGATCCTTGTAAAGCTGTCTTCTAGAAAAGTTCACAGGACTGAAAATATAAACACACAAATAAATTCTATTAGAGAAATTTAAAAAAGAGAATATACTATTTTCTGTGGTGATATACTGTGTACACTAATAAACTTATCTAGGGATCAGAGGACAGAGCCAGCCACTAGATTAGACAGAGAGGCCAGACAGTGGTGACACACACCCTTAATCCTATCACTTGGGAGGCAGAGATCCATCTGGATCTCTGTGAGTTCAAGGCCACACTGGAAACAGAGCCGGGCAGTGGCGGCACACACCTTTAACCCCAGTACTGGGAAGCACACACGCCTTCAATCCCAGGAAGTGACGGCAGGGTGGAGAAAGGTATATAAGGTGTGAGGAAAAGGAACTAAAGCAGTTCAGCTGAGATCCTTTCTGGTGAGGACTCAGAGGATTTCAGTCAGAGAATTCATGAAACAGAATCGGCTGAGGAGTTGGTGAGGTAATCGGTGGTGGCTGTGGCTTGCTCTGTCTGTCTGATCTTTCAGTTTTTATCCCAATATCTGGTACCGGGTTGGTTTTTTTTTTTTTTTTTTTTTTTGTTTTTTTTTTTTTTTATTAAAAGATCATCTAAGATTCAAACAACAATTTTCCAAAGTTAACAATCCATTATTTATTAAAGGAAAACGTTTCTTAAATTGCATCAGCTCTTTTTTTTTAAAAAAAAATCAGCAGTAGAGGTACTCAAATATAAAATATTAAAAACTTAAGATGCAACTTTCAAATATTTTTTACAAGTTTCAAGACAGGATTTTAACAGTGTGAGCAATGAAGCATATGCAAAAATATATATTAAAGAAAGCTGGTTTGGGAGTTTGGTTTTGGAGTGTGGGCCTTACTATGTAGCCCTGACTGACCTGGAATTCACTATGTAGATGGAACTCTAGATCCACCTGCCTTTGCCTCCTGCATACATGTACCACCATGCCCAGGCACCAAATAAAGTCTGACTGTACTCTTCAACAAAAGAGAAGGCACATGAAATATAAGAAAGGCAAACTTCCCACTTCTCTAGTACAGGAAGATTTCCTTCTGTTTCTTCATTGGTTATTGAGATAGGGTTCTTCTGTATAGCTCAGGTTGCCTTCACATTTGGAATCCTTCTGAATCAACCTCCCCAATGCTATGTTCATGGGCATATGCTTCTCACTCAGCATAGACCACAGAGTAGTAGATCTGTGAAAGTGTAAGATACTGCACAGCATGGGAGAAGACAGACGGTTCCAGCACACAGAACTGACCGCCGCCAAGGACTAAAGGGACAGGGTACGGGCTAATCACACAAGTCAGCAATCGCACTGAAAGCTGCTCAGCTTCATCACAGAACCATCACGGGAACACAAACACAGTGAGTTCAGCCTTACCCACTAGACCCACAGAAATTCATCCGGAACAGTGCCCAGTGATAGTGGAGACAAAGGCATACTTGTATAAGGCCAAAGGGAACACAGATTAATTCAATCACTCTCAAGAACAACTCCAGTGTTTGGATCACCACAACATCTTTTTTTGTTATGGTATGGATTTCAAACTTTTCCCCCAAAACTCATGTGTTCAAAGCTTGGTCCCTAGTGCAACAGTATCTGGAGGTGGACTTTGGGAGGTGATTGGATTGTGAAGACTTTAACCTTATCAAGAGATTAATTGCTGGTCTCTTAGCTTCATGGGCCACAGGAAGGTGATGGAAATCTTTAAGGGGTAGGTCCTAAAAGCAGTGGTGGCACACTCTTTTAATCCCAGCACTCTGGAGGTAGAGGCAGGCAGATCTCTGTGAGTTTGAGGCCAGTCTTGTTTACAGAGCAAGTGCTAGGACAGCCAAGGCTACACAAAGAAACTGTCTTGAAAAAAACATTAAAAAAAAAGAGGTAGGGAGTACTTGAAGGAAGCAGGCTACTGAGAGCATGCCTGGAAGGATGTATATGCATGTATATTTAATTTTGTATATGGTTCTTTTATATGCATGTTTGTCTGTGAACCACATGTGTGCCTGGTACCCACAGTGGCCAGGAGAGGGTGCTGGATCCTGGAGTTAAAAAAATGGTTGTGAGTAGCCATGTGGATGCTGGGAATTGAACCCAGGTCCCTTGAAAGAGTCAGTACTCTTAACTACTGGGCCACCTCTCCAGCCCTAATCATATATCTGATCCTTGGTCCTTTCCCCTTTCCATTTCCAGGCTGCCAAGAAGTAAGTAGTTCAGCTCCACCATGTATTCCCACTATGATGTGCTTCCTGACCACGGGCCAAAAGAAACAGGTCTAAAACTGTGAGCTAAAGTAAATCTTTCCTCAATGTAAAGGTTTCACTCTGTCATTTTGTCATAGCGACACAAAGATGACTAATACATCACTGAAACAAATTTCATAAAACAATTCTTATCCCTCCTACATGAGATAGTGGATCTTTTTGTTTATACTGCTGTTATTCTGCCCTCTGTCACCCTATGTCATTCCACCATATTTCAATGTAAAAAAAAAAATGTTAAAATTACTTCACCCTGTTTAAAAAATATAAAATAAAATAAAGCTGACCTAGATGTACCCTGCAGTAGGAAAACCAGAGAAAACTACTAAGGAAGAATACACAGGTCAGCAGAATCTACCAACAGGGATAGACATACCATCTATACCATCTATCAACTAACATAAATTCTCTAGGGGCTAGGGAGATGGCCCAGCAGTTCAGAGTGGGTCCTGTTCTCCCAGAGGACCAGAGCTTCGTTCCCAGTGTCCATGTAGGGCAGTTCACAAGTGCTTGTATTCCAGCTACAAGAGATCCAATGCCTTCTTCCAGTCTCTGTGTGCACCCACCCACCCCACACACAAATAAATATCTAAAAATAATTTTCTAGATTTAGTAATGTTGAACAAGCCCTACATCACAAAATAATACAAATGGTATAACAGACCACTTGATAAAGCGTAAGAGCACTGAGAAAACGTCCATCATTTAGTCATACTGCAGATGACAACATGATGCATAGCTAGGCTTTACTGAGGATTCTCACAGAGAAGTTTTGATGAAATTAATGTCAAAGGTAAGACTCCACGTAATTATAACAATGTATTTGGAGACCACTACTTTTCCAATCACAAGGTAGTGCATTGAGAGTCACTGTGCTAGTACACACATAGAATCCCTGTCCTTGGGAAGCTCAGCAGTTCAAGGCTATTCTCAGCTACATTGCTGGTTCAAGCCCAACCTGTAAGGGGGATAAGGTTAACCAATATTAAAATCAGAGTACCACCATTTTGCCTTTGCCTTTGCTAGGGACACAGGAATTTCATAAAATATTGATAATGATGACTCATACACCAAGATTTCTTTTGCCATTTTAAAAGTAAATTAATACTATAGAATGATACATGCCTGGCAAGGAGAATTTGACCTAGAAAAAAATTGTTTAACATCTGCCATGCTAGGAGAGCACAAGTGGTTTCTCTAACTGCTCTAAACTGCTCTACATTGGCTTCCGGGTGTCCCTGCTTTCTGCACAGGAAAGCAGTGCTTCTAGAGGGCAGGTAGAGGGCAGTTCTTTAGTGACAGTGTCATAGCATAAGTTGGCCCCTGTGATAGGGATGATAGTGGGTACCCTAACTGTCCTACTGCATGTCACTTTATTGGTTCTGCCTCCCCATCTGCTGTAGGCAATATGCTTCTCCATAGTAAGCTCTGCAAAAATAGTTTCCTCTACATTTCATTTGGTTTCAAGTAACAAAAATAACATTCTGGGATCTCATGATTTGATCTACAAACAAGAATGAGAAAGAAGACTATCTACCAGTGGAAGCTCTTGTCCCTATCTCTGCCTTCCAAGACTCACAGCTGGACACTCAGGAGCCAGCAGCTGGACACTCAGGAGCCAGCGTTCCAAAGTTTGACTAGTAATTCTTCAAAGCCAAATAAATATAAAGTAGGATCATCTGTCACATGGTATTTTTTTATTCCAGCTGTTTTCTTAAACTTATATCATTTAATGACTTATTTCTAAATTATCCTTGTTTGAGACAGACAACTGGTTTGAATATATTGTATTTTGAGAGTTTTCTCCACGTTGTTAGTAAGAATGTAGGCAAAGACCAGTAGATAAAAAGATAAGTCTTTATAATATGACAAACATACCCCTTCCTAATCCTCACAGACAACAGGATAATTAACATCCTTGTACAAAGCAAAGAATAAACTGTATATACAGACTGTTGGTGAAATAATCAGCATTAATGAGTGTGTCCGCAACTCAACGTGGGACATTACTTGGAAATAAGTGACATGCAAGGGAGTTAAGCTGATTATAGAACACAGGTTCATTTGCCTGATTACTATCTGTATTTCCAGTGAGTAGAAAACAAATATGTAAAAGAACAAAACACAAAACAGTACTATGAAGACAGGAAGATCCAACTCTCAAGTGCTGTGGAGAGCCTGAAGAGCTAATAGGCTGGTTAACCAGAGGCTTCTAAAGGCTGATAGTTATCTATTAGAAGTGGTCTCAGAAGAAAATAAATAAGGGGGGGAGGTTCCTCAGAGAATCTAAGAGTTGTTTTTAAGTTCAATTCCATCAGATCAGCTTTAAAGCCATGCTTGAGGAACATAATGTATAAGAAGCTTCCTTCCTTGTGATATATACCTCAATGCCACTGGCAAGTTCCCCCATCCGAGAAACTCGGTAAGAGGCAAAGAAAGGGTTAAGCAAAGTGGGGGAGGGGCACAGTTTATGGTATCAGAGTGTAAGGTAGCTGCAGACAAAATAAATGCCCATGGGGGTCCCCAAGCATGTGTGCTGAGTAATTAAAAAGTATCATTCATGTCTTTTATTAGTGTCATCCTTGAGTTACAGGTAATGTAAGTCTATAAAGTAATCAAGCACGGCCTCAGCTGTCACTTGCATTGGTTATAATTCAGCTCTTCTTGACTGGAGATGCTGGCAGTCACGAACAGTAACAGTGGACCATCTAACCAGCTGCTGGTTGCTCTGGGGTGCTTCTAAACAGGGGGACAGGACTATACCACAAGGAGTGAGAAAGTCAGGGCACCCCCAAGGAAACAGTGCTGCCCGATGCTTACGGAAAGCGGAACACTGACTGTGTGGTGCAGAGCTGTTGCTGTTCCAATTATTTGTTTTCAAAAAGGTTTCCAAATTTCACAGTGAGGTTTGGGGTAAATCAACCCACAGCAATGCTGGCAGTCGTCTTCAGATTACTGAGAAGGCCAACACTGATGACACTGATAACAAAATGTCATCTCCAAGTGGGCAATAGTCAACATAAACTACAAATACATTTTACGTTGCTACGTGAATGACCTGAGCAGACAGAAAGCCATCTGTAAGTCCATTTAAGACTTAATTTTTTATATATCCAATGCTTAAATAGATATTAACAGATGTGGTAACTATTACCCTATTAAAAACCCTGGCTCTACAACATGAATCCCATGAACACAGTAGACCCTTTGACCTCCACTTGTTTCCTCTTGGGAATCCTTGTGTGTACATTTGGCATAATATAGAAAACACTGCAGTTTAACTATCATCCACGAGCACTTGTTAGCTCAAAATGCATGGGGGGGGCACACAATGCACAGTAACTCAGGTTGGATTAGCAAAGCTGAAGATATTAGAAACACAAACTTCAGGGTCAGATGGATGTATAATGATCTATTATTTCAATTCATAGTGTTAGGATGAGGTCACCACATGAAAGAGATGCAGTGTTCCTTCCAGATAAGGAAAGCTAGAGGGATAAGAGAGGCAACTGATCTGCTTAAGGGGGCATTCCCACATGGACTCACTTGTTCTCAGTGTGAACAGAAGGTCTCAGTGCCTCTGCCACCCTGATAATTCTGTCTGCATCCTCCTTTCCTGGACAATTTTAGACGGTAGTAATGCCAAATAAATCTTGAAAATAGTAGTATCTAGGAAGCATTTTAATTCCATTTCAGATCTGTTAAAACTGAATTAAATATGACCATCTCCTGTGCATAAAGTAAATTAATACAGCTCCCTACAGCTATACCTCTAGAGCTAATGCTTGAACATGGAGTGTCTGTAATCTACTTCACTTCAATGAACGACCTCAGAGGAAACACTTTCCTAAAATAGTTCCTCTCTATCAGTGTCTTTCTCCAAGTCCTCTAAAATCAAGAGCCAAAGGCTGCTTAGATTTGTCTGGCTCATACAAAACCTCTAATAGAGATCACTGAATATCATGACATAGCATCCCACTAGTCGTCCCCATGACTTAATGTCAGGGGACATTAAGAAGCAATTGCACGGTACAATAAACCAGAGCACAGTGGGACCGTTGCAGGACCCAGACTCCATCAATACCATACTCTGTGAATGTTCAAGTCACCTACAGAAACTGTAGAATGCATACAGCCAGGGCACACCCTCCTTCCTATGTATCTGCAACCAGACACCAAAGTAACACCTGATGCAAGTGCTGTGTGGATGGTTGCTATGCCTCCAGGCTTGGTGCCTGTAACCTCAGTACTAGAGAAGCTAAAGCAGGAGGATCCTAGTAAGTTGTTTCAGGACAGTCTGAGATAGTAAAGTACAGAGTGAAATCATGTCTTAAAGGAAAAAAAAATTTTTAAGTTGATATCCTTTCTTATTTAGTTAATTATGACCCCTCAAAATTCTATATGTTCATTAAAGGTCCTTTCTTAATATTTTCCAATTCCAGGCTTGCTAAATCTGTGGTTACAGAATGTAAGGATATGGAAAGTTGGCTCTATAGTTTTTCGGATCACATCCATAGTGGTTATCTGGTTAGTCTCTTCAATGAGGAAGATTCAGTTCTCTTCACTAGCTATGGTGAGTAAGCCAAAAACTCCTGATCCTTTCACCTCTTATCTATACACTACAAAGGACAGTGACATCTGTTGTCATAGCAGCAGTGCTACAGGCCTCAGGACAGAGGATGGAAGTACTTACTTCCTCCTAAAAGGACTTTTCACTCCACCATAAATATCACCTTCCACAGTCACCAGGTGGTTAAAAATCACAACCCACCTCTGCACTCTCAATCCGTATTCCACTTTTTAAAGCATTTAACACTTTCTGGCAAATGTATTAGATGTTGATTGTTCATCAACTTTCACAAGAATGTAGGCACCAGAGAAGAGTGATCTTTTTATTAACTGCTAAACCCCAAACACTAGGATAGCAATAAAGAAGGGTCCCACGAGTCCAAGTCCTGCACAAAGTCTCTCTAGAGTAAGTTAGATTTCAACCTAACTTTCATTCATATAGTTAACGAATACCTTGCAGGTAATGACTGTGGGGCAGACACAAGAGAACCATGGAAGTGTATACCATCAGATGCCATCAGGGGCTACAAGGCCAAGGGTAGGATAAGAGCTTGGAGAATCAGAGCAGTGGCCATTTTAGATGGGAAAGTTCTCTCTCTGAAGTGATGCAACCGTCACAAGATGTTCAAGTCCACTGACTGCCATGTGACCGTGGAACAAATGCACACGCTCTGGAATGGTGGGGTCCACTCAGGAAGCCCCCACACAGCAACAAGGCCTGCATGGTGAGAGTGGTGTCGTGCTTAAGATAAGTGTCACTCTAGTGTGTATGGAGCAGGAAACAATGCACGCACCCAATGCATTCAGAGTCTCCGAGCAGTTACTCTATTCAGCTACCAACTGTCTGTGCCAGAACATCGCACAAGACTACAAGGCACAGAAGTAATGGCATTGTTAGACACTCTCCATAGTAGCCCCTGGCCTCTTGAAACTGACATAACTTCCTGCCATTGCCCGGGAAGGTGGCAGACTTCACTGGGAAGGTGCAGAAACTGAGGAACCCAACGACTGGTAAACAGTGGACTATCGCGGGACAAAAGAGCTAAGTTCCGCAGGGCTGTTCGTGAACTCCTCGATCACTTTTATTTGGCTATGGCAGGGGTTAAGTCACCAAGTAACGGTTCTGGCAGGATGGAAGCTACTCTAAAGGGAGGCACCGTGTGCCTCTCCCTCCAGCTTTATAAGGCTTTAATGGTGACTGGAGCCGAGACAGGATGGGTCCGCGACACACCGGACCACACCTGGCCCTGCCCACTTGCCCACTATTTCAAGTTAGGACCTTCCCAACGAAAATCCGTTTTCCACTGCTCTCTCGCCAAGCGGCCTCATGTGACCGAAGCCTAGTTTCGGGCAGCCAGGGCAGCCGCTCGGGTGCGCTAGAAAGCATCTCGACTTTTGTGTCCTTTGTTACAGTCCGGGTTCGATCTTTACCTTGTAAAGAACAACGAACGGCAAAAGGTCGGCTCTAAACCTGTCTTCAACTCGGGCGGAAGTCCCATCTCCGCCAAGGAGGGGACAACGGGCAAGTTTCCCACCGCTAAACCCCTCCGCTTCCGGCCGAAGTAGGGCCCAAGTGGCAGGCCGAGAATCTTGGGGCGGCTCTGGATGCAGAGCCAGGCCTTCCCCGCCATCCCTCCACCTGGCGACCCAAGGCCTGCAAAAGTGAGCCGCGAGGCGGTCCCGGGCGGAAAGACCTGGAAAGAGCACGGCTAGCTCGCGCACCGGTAGCTGGGGGACCCCCGGGAGGGGGGGCTCAGCCCTCCCGCCTCTCCCCAACCGCGAGCGGGAACCAGGAATCCTAGCCTCGTGGCCTTGGGGCGACGCCAAAAAGTGGACCCTAGTCCAGGCCTGCGCGCATGCGCAATGGGGCGCGGTCCCAGGGCCCGGGAAAGGGACGTGAACCCAGAACCGCGCCGTCGACCTCGCCCACGGGCTCGCGCGTGCGCGCCGGGGCGCCCCCCCCCAGCCCCCCTCAGCCTGCGGCCCGGGTGGGAATGGAGGCGCGCCCAGCCCCCCGCAGCGGCTGCGCAGCCGGGCCGGCGCAGGGTGAGGCCTCCGCCCGGCCTGGGTTCCCCGGGGCCCGCCCGCTCGCCCGCCGCCCGCCGCCCACACGCACGCTTACCTCCGGGTTTCGCGTCCGCTCCGCCGCCGGCAGCGGGGACTGCTCGGCCGGGAACAGCCGACACTTGGCGCCTCCCCCCCAGTGAAGCGGCCCCGGCTCGGCGGGCAGCGCTCGAGTTCAGCCGTGCGGGGAGGAGGGGGCCGCGGAGTGGGAAGAGAAACGAGGGGAGGGGAGGAGAGGGCCCGGGGAATGCGGGAAGGGGAGGGGGTAGCAGGGGAGGGGAGGGGGCTGCGCGCGGCGCCCCTCCTCCTCCTCCTCCTCCCCCCCCTCCTCCGCCCTCGCCGGCGACCCTGCCTGCAGCCCAGCCTCGGTGGGGACCCCTGTGCTGCACCCCTCATTCTGTCTTAGCGCCCACATTTCGGGCGACTTATGCCTCTCCAGGTTTAGGGGCTTACATTTAAAGGCGTTGTTTTTTGGTTTTTTTTTTCTGCCTGCTGCGAAACCAAGAGCCGGCGGGTGCGAGTCCAGGCTTACCCACTCCATCCCGGAGGAGGCCGACCTCATTGTGTGGTGTTGGAAGGCACAGAGATCGGTCCCGTTTTTTAAAAATGAAGGAAATTCTGTCACCTGGGACGATGTGGAACGAACCTGGAGGATGTTGAGCAGAGTAGGCACCGGGCAGATACTTACGGATCTCATTTAAGGAGCTTTTAAAAAGTCTCACCGGCACAGTAGAGCGGTGGTTACTGGGACTAGGGAAAAGGGACACGGGAGCTAGTGATCAGATTTCAGTTAGGAGGAGCAAGCTCAAGAAAGCCACTGTACTACCCGGCGGCTACAGTTATTAACAGTGCACACCAAAAATTGCTAAGGGAATAGATAATTGCGGAACAGGGTCTCCCTAGATGCCCAAGTGAGGCTCGAACTCCATAACCTTCCTCCCTCCTCCCCCTGCTTGATTTTGCCATCACATAGTGTATACATATATCAAAAAACTGTGCCCTATAAATATATACATATATATGATTTTCAGTGGAAATTTTAAAGGAATGTACTTCCTTATTTTCTTGGCCTCCGCTTTTCATAGTACGTGATCTCAGGCCACTTACAGGGGAGACAGCAGAGATTTAGGTGACTTGCTTCCGGCCATCCAATTAGAGGTAAGGCCAGGACTCAAGGCCATCTCTTCACTCCTTGACCATGTGGTTTCTTTCCAGATGACTCAGAAAAGTGGGTCAAATGATGAAGGCCTTAGCAGTGTTACTGCAACCTGGGTCACAGGATCCACAAAGGGCTCTTGGGAAGAGGTCCGCATGATTCTTGGTCTTGAGCAAGTTTACTGGCTGGAGGCTAAAAGCTCAGTTTAGGCAGAACACCGGCAGCCCCTGAATTTAGTACAATAGTGGACTGGGCTTAAAGAGAGGAGAAAATGGGCACGAGATAATTTTAGAAAATGGAATCAAGACTAGATGTGGAAGGTCGGAAAAAAAATTCGAAATACGTGTCATATATTTTTATGGGCTCCAAATCATTGCCTTTAAGATGGAGCATTGGTCTGTTTACTATTTCACACAACATGCTGCTGGTACTAAGCCGGACAAAGATGACATATATTTTTTAAAATCCTAAATAAACTATCAACAAGTAAGATCCAACAATAAATACCACGATGAATATCGGGATCATTTCAGTGGTATAAATATGATACAATGGTAAGAGTTATTCTACATAAACAGGTCAAAGAAATAGGAAAGTTTTGATTGATTATTTAAAGTGATAGCACTCAATAGTCTTTTGTTGTTTGTTTTTTTCAAGATAGGTTTTTTTCTGTGTAACAACCTCTAGCTGTCTTGGAGCTCATTTTGTAGACCAGGCTGTCCTGGGACTCATGGAGATCCACCTGCCTCTACCTCCCTGGTGCTGGGACTAAAGGCGTGCGCCACCACGGCTGACTCAATAGTCATTTTCGATCAAAGAAACCTTTAGTAAATGGCTACATTCACTCAATAATATACAGCTTAAGAGTATATCTAAGAAATACAGGAATAAAGTTGGTGCTTGCTCACATAATTAACGCTGAAATGTAATATAGTGATGGAATGTGAGAACTGAAATTGGTACAGATGTTTTAGGTGATTCAATTATGCACACAGCTCCTTTTCAGAAAGTCTTTTTGAGACAAAGTAGCTAAGACTAACCTTGAACATCTGATACCAAAACCTGAACCCCCCAAGCGCTAGGACTGTAGGCAACACACAAATGGTTCCTTTCTTTTCCTTCTCCAGGCTGGCCTCAAACTCAGAGATTGGCCTGCCTCTGCCTCCCAAGAGCTGGGATTAAAGGCGTGTGCCACCACTGCCCAGCTTCCTTTCCAGTTTTTGATAAGTGAAATTCAAAGGCATTTGTGGATGGCTGTCCTAGATGGTGGAGTTGTCACGGAGCTGGGGTAGTATGTTATCCATTCACAGGATAGCTGTCTAGCGGTAGGCTCTGGAAGTTGTTACTTTTTGACTGCTCTATGTAAGGCTTGAATGCTGTGGAATAATCTTTTGTACACTGTAATGACGAGTTGCTCTCACTGTTAATAAAAAGCTGATTGGACAATGGCTAGGCAGGATTTGGGGGGCAGAGAGGACACTAGGAGGAAGGAGGGCAGAATCGCCGAAGTCTCAGGCGATGCAGAGAGAAACAAGATGAACATGCCATGTTGAAGGTACTGCCACATGGCAGAGGGTAGATAAGAAATAGGGGTTAATTTAAAATGTAAGAATTAGTAACAAGCCTGAGCTATCAGCCAATCATTTATAATTAATAATAAGTCTTAGTCTGGTTATTTGGGAGCAGCTGCTGGGACACAGAAAAACTCTGCCTACATTTGAGGGAAAAGAAAACATCCAGACCCCTCCTAGAAAGTGACATTTTAATTTCTTCTTCAGCTTTTCTTCCTTGTACCTGAAACAGCAAGATGCCCAGAAGACAGTTGAGTAGCCTCAGTCACTGGAGCAAATGCTCTTTGCATTTTGCACAAACTTGTGGTCAGTGGTGTGCTCTAACGTGGCCTTTCCCAGTATTGTAAGAGCAGGGTACTAGGGTGGTCATGAGCAGAGCAGGTTGTAAGGCAAGCAGGTCTTGGTTCTGAGTATTATAGATGCTTATAGTACAATGTTGTAGCCCAATTTACACCAGCTTAACATCATAGCCTGGATCAAGCCCTCCACTGAAACAATGATCGTTTGCACGCTTTGCTTCATATGTACTTCTAGAGACTTCAGACAAGAGCAGACCAGCAGGGCTGGGCTTCTCTAGATCCCCTGGGCAAACACTGCCTGAATTGTCCCACTTTTGGGTCTGACCTAACTGTACTTTGACCCTTGAGGAAATGAACTGAAAAGCTTTCAAAAGAACTGATAGAGTTTAGTGATGTCCAGTTAGAAAGACAATATATAACCAGGGCAAGGCAAAGTGAAGAGGCAGGCCTTATCCTTAGGAAGGAGTCTATTCTAAATTTAATCCACACCCCTAATAGAAGGGTAGAAAAAAAACCAAACAAACAAACAAACAAACTTAGGATTACTTAAATATTTTTAAAATGTAACTGAAAAAGCCCAGCGTGTTAGAGGAAGACTTTTCTGGAAGACATTCTGCCCCCTGGCAATCTTACAGTTAGGAATTTAGTATGAAACATGTAGAAGGCTGGTCACAGTAGCATTGTTTGTAATTGGAGAACATGGTGTCTGTCCATTCAGGCTGCCCTCACCAAATACCTTAGTGTGGGTCATATATAAGCAGAAATGTATTGGTCACCCTTCTGGGAGCCAGGAAGCCCAAGGTAAAGCCATGGGAAGACCTGGTGTCTGCTAAAAGCTTGCTTTCTGCTTGGTAGACAGCACCTTGTTGTTTTTTCCCACATTGTGGAAAGGATAGCACTCTCTTGAAGTAGCTAAATAGGTGAGGAGGTCCCTGGAGTCTCCTCCCTTCTCCTGTGACCTAAAGGCCCACTGTAATGTCACCACACTGGATACCAGGTTCTACCATATGAATAGGAAAGGACACTGCCGTTCACATAACAGTACTCGGGAAATAACCTATATATTCTGTAGCCCACTGTTTGGGTAAGTTAAAGCATGACAGATTAAAAGCTGCAAATTTTAAAATTAAGGAAAAATATGTGAGCATAGAATAATTAAAAGGAAAGTAAAAATCTGACTCATTCAGCCATCAATACTTTGTGACCCACCTTGCTTGATTAATACTTTCTCTTCACCACCACCATGCTTGTATGAAGCATCTTACTCATCTACCAATGTTTCAGAGACTATCTCTAAAAGATAAAGCGTCTTAAAAATTCTAATCAAATATATCACACCCACAAAAACTACCACTAGTTCCTTGGCCATGCAACACTCTTTCAGAGCCTAAGTCCTCAAGTACTTAAAGGGTACCACAGTCCCCTGGCAGCTTGACTTGGGATTCAAATGAAGTCAGGCACAGTGATTGAGTCATAATCCTTACTTCTTCCTTTTAATGCATAAGTTCCTTCTCCTGCCTCTTCTGTTTTATGCAACTTATTAATTGGAAAAGTCAAGTTACTTGTCCTGAGTACACACCTTCATGTTCACCATAAATTAGTAAGTAGATTTAGAGTCTTGAAAGTATTTAATTTTGCTTAGTGTTCTTTCTTTCTTTTTCTTTTTTCTTCCTTTCTTCTTTTTCCTTCCTTCCTTCCTTTCTTTCTTTCTTTCTTTCTTCCTTTCTTTCTTTCTTTCTTTTTCTGGAAAACTGACTTCTGAGGCAGCAGTGGCCCCTTCCATCAGTGCCATGGAAGTAAGATGGTTTCTTTCTCTGACATGGTAATTGATGATGCTCAGTCCATGCAGTCATCAGATGTTGGGAATGGTAGCATTGTATTATTTCTTGTTGACTTACGAGCTGGAATACTTTCATAGAGAGGGATGTCCTTCCTCAGTGATTCCCAGTCAACACAGGAAAAGCAGAAGGAGCTCCTCATTCTTTCTACTAATTTGCCAGTTTTCAAAATAATGAGTCAACCCACTAGCATTCTCCAAGCATCACCAGCCGGGTCTGTAGGTGTTTGGTAGTACTGCAAATTCATAGACTTCATCTTCAGGTCTCCTTCAGAGATCCTGGGTTTTGCTTAGGTTGTAATTCAGCTGGTCATAGAGAAGAAGCCATTGCTTTCTGAGTTGATAGTACGAGGCCATTCTTAGTTGGCAGGGTCTTAGGCAGACATGTGACTGGTGCAAGCCATTGATCTGTAGTACCAGAAAGTCCACAGAAGGCTTCTGGAGAGACACCTACCACCCAATGTGTGAGGAGCTACCATGGGAGGATGGAAGAGTCCAGTGACACCTGAGATACTTATGTGCAGTTTTGATCTCTAGTACTGAGACCTAGATTTATTGACAGAGACATCTTGCTGGTATAATACAGGCAAGTAGAACCACATACATACAGTCAAACACAAATGCGTATGTTTATACCAAAACCTGCTTGGAAATACAGTCACTTATATGTCAAGAGCTTCTCTCTCATAGGTGAGAGGATGTCTAATTTCTACTTCCCTATATATTTTTACAAAGTTTAAATTTTCATGGTGTGATAAAGTATTATTCCAAGTAATTCTTATTTATTTTATGTTACTTACAGCATTTCCTCAAATACATAATCTCATCAAAAAGTCCCTTTTTGCCATGCATGGGGATACATGCCCTTTATGCCAGCATTCAGGGGGCAGAAGCAGGTGAATCTCTATGAGTTCAAGGCCAGTTTGGTCTACACAGTAAAACTCTCTATCAAAAATAAATAAAAAGTTTCTTTATAAGTCCTTGCTATCTATGATTTTTCTTATGGTGTGATCACCAGGCAGGAAATCTAGCCAAATAACCAGCTCCAGGTCCAGTGAGAGATCGATCTCAAATGTGAGAGACCCATCTCAAATGTAAGAGACCCATTTCAAATAATACTTAGAGAGTTATAGAGGAAGATACCTGACGTTTACCTCTGGCTCCCTCACATGCATGAATGGGCAAGCATACCTGAACACACACACACACACACACACACACACACACACACACACACACACACACACACACACACACATTCTGTCCCCCACATACAAATGCAAGTCTTCCAGAATAAAACTTTCCTTTCTATAGTCATGACTGTGCATGACAGGTCCTGCCACTCACACAGTGACAAAGGACACTGAGTCAACATTGCATGCCCCATATTCTGATAGCTTTAGGACAGCTGCTGTGGCAAATTTAATATAGCAGGTTACTTTGCGCTCCTGGATTTGGTGCTGAAGTAGGAAAACGCCAGAAAGATATGAGATGGGTGTGTAAAGACTGTTCCCAGAGAGGATCTAGAGGATAGCATAGAGGAGAATGAGTGGGTGTAGGGAAGCCAACCAAGAAATGGTTGGGGGAGTCCAGGCGAACCTGGGCAATGGCTTTGAGACAGAAAAGAGCAAGTACTGATTAACCGGATACTTACTTGCGTCGTCTATAGCCTTTGCCTCTTGTTCTCTCAGAGCCTGGCTAGAGTCTTCACGTAGCTGTCATATCTCAGCAGGGGCAGGAAAACTAAAAACAAGCTTTCCTCTGTCCACTGCCAGGTCAGAGCTCTAGGGAGTAAGAGTTCACACTCACACAGCCGCCAATATGGATGTGGCAAAAGTCCTAGCCAGGTCAGCTGCTGGTTTGTGCTTTAGTTGGATACATCCACCCATTCACCAGATGAATGACAGTAGGAATTACCTCCTGACTTACAAATAGAGATGTGGCCTCTACCTCAGTAGGAAAACAGTAGGTCGTGGGTTCCTGGGCCATATGGTAGCCTTGACATTTGTTCCTTGTCTTACCTTCAGGATCTCCAGTGAAGTGATCCTCACAGACTTACCCTAGAATATTCTTGTGAGACTTCAGGAAAGAGCCTTCCCATAAAGCTGGCTGTGTGCCCAAATTGGAACAGACTGCCTTGAAGTTTTATCAGGAGTGAAAGAGGCCTTCCAGAGGCTTCTCTCCAACAGCACAAATAAAAATAAACACCCAAAAAAACACCCCCCAAAATTGAACATGTCCAAACCACTCCAGCCTGAGCCAGTGTGAATCTGGAGAGGGTACTGCAGGACACCTGCTACCTGAGGGGAGGGCTGAAACTATCTTCCCTCCAAGCCAGCCACCAGAGAGGCTCACAAGACTGCTTTGGCTCGAAAATGCTACCCCAACTGCAAGAATTGCAAGGAATGGGTCAGTATGAAAGGTGAAGAGCCCCATAGAAGAAAATCTGTTCATATGCCATTACTTAGTAGCAGTGTTGATTCAATCCTCTCTCACGAGATTCCCATCTGCTGTCCTACTCTGAGCTAGGAGTTGATGACTTCAGCCCCAAGTCTCTAAAACCATGGAACTAATACCTCCTCACATTTGCGGGGCTGAGTATCATGTTTCCAAAGCTCCTAGTACACTCTGAACTGATGTTCTCAGGCATATCTCAGTGAAGGAGGACCTGAAGGGATATTTTAATTCTTTTTATACTTTGAAATATTTATACAGAGGAGGCTGGGAAGAAACTCACTTTGTAAAATTCTCACCTCACCTACACAAAGCCCTGGGTCTGACCTCCAGCGCCGCATCCACTGGTTATGATCGTGCATAGCTATAACCCCAGTTTTTAGAGGCAGACGTAAGAGAATCAGGAATTAAGAGTATCCTAGGCTCCATAAAAAGTGTGAGGGGGCTGGAGAGATGGCTGAGCAGTTAAGAGCATTGGCTGCTCTTCCAGAGGACCAAGGTTCAATTCCCAGCTTCCACATGGCAGCTCACAACTGTCTGTATCTCCAGTTCCAGGGTACCTGACACCCTCATACAGATATAAATGCAGGCAAAACACCAGTGCACATAAAAAAATACTAAAAAACAAAAATAACAAATTAAAAAAACAAAAACAAACAAACAAAAAAAAGCTTGAGGACAGCCTGGGCTAGATGAAACCCTGTCTCAAATAAATAAATAGCCAGGCATGCTGCTGTACACCTTTAATAAGGCTAAGGCGGGCAGATCTGTGTGAGTTCTGGGATAGCCTGATTTACATAGTGAGTTCCAGGATAGCCAGTGATGCATAGAGAGACCGTCTCAAAACTAACTAGATAGATAGATAGATAGATAGATAGATAGATAGATAGATAGATAGATAGATAGATAAATGAGTGATGTGCTGGCATCATCAATGAAATGGTTGTTGACCATTCCCCCAGGAGACATCTAGAGCAACGTGGAGAAGAAGAAATGAGGAGTAAGACTAGGGAACACAGATACCAGTTACAAGTCAACAGTTCACACTGGGGCTGACAACCAGGCAGGACCTTTGTTATCAGGAAACCAAAAAGGCTGAGAAGGTTGATGCAGAGGCAGGAGGAGCACTCCAAGTCCATATCAAGGCCAGTCTAAAGAAGAACATGAGCTTCAGGCCAGAGCTTCATAATAAATACCCATCTTTAAAAGTAACAACAGCAACTAGAAACCAGGAAGATGTGACACGATGCCACTGGACTCCACGGTTCTGGCCAGCGCCCCCCCCCCCCCTGCTTTCTCTCATGCCAGCCTACTTATAACTCCTGCTGTCTGTGTGGGTCTGGCAGGGATTTCTTTTGGACTTCTCTTTGATTGGCAGTATTCAATCTGTGGTCAATGTCCTGGAATTCTTTCCCTTCCGTCAGCATTTATGACCAAAGCTCTTCCATGTCTTACTTCTGCTTAAGACCCAGAATCTTCCACCTACTGAGCAGAAGGTCCAGGACCCAGTTTAACCTGTCTTCCTGGTTCCCATTACCTCACATGATTCTTTGTTTTCCTCCTTCTGTGAGGTTTCTTGAACCAGTTCATGGCTCAGATAAATCTTCCACATCTGCCTAAAAGTTCAGAGGAATTCCTGAGCTCAGGAACACCACTGGCCCCTCCCCATTCAGTGCCTGAAAGGTGATTATCTTCCCATGGTAATGCTCAGTGAAAATGTCCTTTTTAATCAGATATATGTAAGCATATCTTATAGGAGCAAATGGTGTTTATGATGGTAAGTTTTATGTGTCAAATATGTAAAGTATATTTTGAGGCTGATAATCTCTAAATGAACTGTGAAATTTGTTATGCTGATTTGTGTTTCAGTGTTCTGGCCCACGCATAGAACACTCTTTTTAGATTTGGGCTTCTCTAAATCAATCAGATGTGGCAGAATAACATTTTGAGTCAACACACAAACACCCAAAGACATGAAAGTGGGAGGGGGCTATTTGGGAGGAAGAAGGGGTTCATTGGAAGAAATTATGGGACGTATTTGGTCAAAATACATTGTAAAAATTACTGGATGGATGACACTAATTTGTGTATGTGCTGAATCTCTCCCTCTTTTTATTAAAAATAGATTGTTCTCTCAAATAATACATCCTGACCTGTTTCCTCTCCCTCCATTCCTCCCAGACCCCCCACCAACTCCCCTCTCCACTGAATCCACTGCCTCTTCAGAAAAAAAGCAGGCTTCCAGACAGCAACCAAACACAACAAAACAAAATACAACAACACCAGGAAAAAGCCCTCACGCCGAAGCTGGACAAAGCAACCTAACAGGAAGAAAAGAGTCCTAAGAGGACCTGGCGCAGACCCCTGAAGGCCCAGTGCTTGCCACTTCCGTCTCTGTGAGCCCATGTGAGCCCGTGTGAGCCCTGCTGAGTTGATTCAGTGGGCTGTGTGCCGGTGTCCTCCCTTCCCTCTGACTCCTACAATCCTTCTGTGCCCTCTTCTTCGGGATTCTCTGAGCTATGAGAAGATGGACTCAATGGAGTCCTCTAGTTTAGACTCTATCTCCTCATAATGTCTGGCTGTGGGTCTCTGCTTTCATCTGCTGCCAGAGGAAATCTCTCTGACGACTATTGGTCAAGGCACGAACCCAGGTGTGGTAGTTTGAATAAAAATGACCTCCATAGGCCCATAGGAGATGGCACTCTTAGGAGTTGTGGCCTTGTTGGAGTAAGTGTGGCCTTGTTAGAGGAAGTATGTCACTGGGGGCTGGCTTTGAGGTCTCAGATGCTCAAGGCTTGCCCAGTGTGGCACTCTCTTCCTGTAGGATCAAGATGTAGGACTCTCAGCTGCTTCTCCAGCACCATGTCTGTCTTCATGCTGTTGTACTTTCCTGCCATATCATAATGGATTAAACCTCTGAACTATAAGCCAAACCCAATTAAAGGCTTTTCTCTATAGGAGTTGCCATGGTCATGATGTCTCTTCAAAGCAATAAAATCCTAAGACACTAGCCTCTGGTCTAACCAGTCTCAGGTTCCTGGCCATCCAAGCAGTGTCCAGCATGGGCTCCCTCTCATGGAGTGGGCCTCAAGTTAAATCAGACATTGGTTGGCCACTCCCAAAAGTTCTGTGCCACCGCTGTCCCAGCACATCTTGCAGGCAGGACAAATTGTAGGTCAAAGATTTTTGTGGCTGGATTGGTGTCACTCGCTTGGTTAGAGTTATCCCAAGATATTTTATATTATTTAAGGTTATTGTGAAGGGTGTTATTTCCTTGATTTCTTTGTCAGTCCATTTATCATTTGTATATAGGAGGGCTACTGATTTTTTTTTAGTTAATCTAGTATCTAGCCACTTTGCTGAGAGATTATCAGCTGTAAGAGATCCCTGGTGGAATTTTTAGGGTCACTTATGTATATACTATGATATCATCTGCAAATAATGATACTTTGACTTCTTCCTTTCCAAATTGCATCTCTTTTAGTCATCTTATTGTTCTAGCTAAAACTTCAAGTACTATCTAGAATAGATATGGAGAAAGTGGACAACCTTGTCTTGTTCCTGATTTTAGTGGAATTGCTTTAAGTTTCTCTCCATTTATTTTGATGTTGGCTATAGGCTTGCTGTAAATTACTTTTATTAAGTTTAAATATGTCCCCTGAATAACTAATATCTCCAGAACTTTTATCATGAAGGGATGTCAAAGGCCTTTTCTGCATCTAATGAGATGAGGTGGATTATATTTGTTGATTTTTGTACATTGATCCACCCCTGCATCTCTGGAATAAAGCCTACTTGATCTTGGTGGATGATCTGTTTGATTTGTTCTTGAATTCAATTTTCAAGTACTTCATTAAGTATTTTTGGAACTATGTTCATAAAAGAAATTGGTCTATAATTCTTTCTTTGTTGAATCTTTATGTTGTTTGAGTATCAGGGTAACAGTGGCCTCATAAAAGCAATTGGGCAGTGTTACTTCTGTTTCCATTTTTTGGAATAATTTGAAGAGTATTGGCATTAACTCTTCTTTGAATGTTTGGTAGAATTCTGCACTAAAACCATCTGGCCCAAGGATTTTTTTGTTTGTTTGTTTGTTTTTGTTTGTTTTTTTGCTTGGGAGACTTTCAATGACTCTATTTCACTAGAGCTTATATAGGTCTATTTAAATTGTTTATCTAATCTTGTTTTAACTTTGGTAAGTGGTATCTATCGAGAAAATTATCCATTTCTTTTAGATTCTCCAATTTTGTGGAGTAAGGTTTTTAAAGTATGTCCTGATGATTCTCTGGATTTGCTCCATGTCCATTATGTCCCCTTTTTCATTTTTGACTTTGTTAATTTTGATATTCTCTCTCCATCTTTTAGATAGTTTAGATAAGGTCTATTTTGTTGACTTTCTCAAAGACTCAAGTCTTTGTTTCAGTGGTTCTTTGTATTGTTCTCTTTGTTTATATTTTACTGATTTCAGACCTGAGTTTGATTATTTCCTGCCATCTACTCCTCTTAGATGAGCTTACTTTTTTGTTTTAGAGCTTTCAGGTGTGCTAGTAGGTTGCTAGTATGAGATTTTTTTTTTTTTTTTTTTAATGTAAGCACTTACTGATAATGGATTTCCCTCCTAACTTTCATTGTGTTCCGTAAGTTTTGGTATGCTGTGTATTCATTTTCATTGAATTCTAATAAATTATTTAATTTTTTCTTATTTCTGTCTTGACCCACTTTTCATTCAGTTGAGGCTTGTTCAGTTCCATGAATTTGTAAGCTTTCTGTTGTTTCTGTTGTGGTTGACACCCAGCTTTTATCCATAGTAGTCTGATAGAATGCAGGGAATTATGTTAATTTTCTTATATCTGTTAAGACTTGCTTTGTGTCTGAGTATATGGCCAGTTTTCAAAAAAGTTCTATGAGGTGCTGAGAAGACGGTTTGTGTGTGTGTGTGTGTGTGTGTGTGTGTGTGTGTGTGTGTGTGTGTGTGTGTGTGTGTGTGTCCCTTCTTTGTGTTTTGCTGGTGTGAGGTTATTTCCTGTGTTTTCATGGGTGTAGTTAATCTCCTTAGGCTGGAGTTTTCCTTCTAGCCCCTTCTATAGGGCTGGATTTGTAGATAGATGTTGTTTAAGTTTGGATTTATCGTGGAATATCTTATTTTCTTCATCTATGGTGATTGAAAGTTGTGCTGGGTATAGTAGTCTGAGCTAGCATCTGTGGTCTCTTAGAGTCTGCAGGACATCTGTCTAGGCCATTCTGGCTTTTAGAGTCTTCATTGAGAAGTCAAGTACAATTCTAATAAGTCTACCCTTTTGTGTTAGTTGGTCTTTTTCCCTTGAAGGTTTTAATATTCTTTTTGTTGTTGTTGTTCGGTATGTTTAGTGTTTTGATTATTATGTGGTGAGGGGACTTTCTTTTCTAGTCTAGTATATTTGGTGTTCTGTATGCTTCTTGTACCGTTATAGACATCTCCTTCTTTAGGTTAGGAAAATTTTCTTCTATGACTGAAAATACTTTCTGGGTCTTTAAACTGGGGGTTCTTTTCCTTTTTTTTATTCCTATTATTCTTAGGGGTTTTTTTTTTTTTCATAGTGTTTCAGATTTCCTGGATGTTTTATGTCAGGAAATTTTTTAGATTTAACATTTTCCTTAAGCAATGTATCCATTTCTTCTACCGTATCTTCAAAGCCCAAGGTTCTCTCCTCCATCCCTTCTGTTCTGTTGGTGAAGCTTGCCTCTGTAGTTCCTGTTCAAAGTCCCAAATTTTTCATTTCCAGAATTCCCTCAGTTTGTGATTTCTTTATTGCTTCTATTTCCATTTTCAGCTCTTGAACTGTCTTATTTGTTTCCTTCAACTGTTTGTATTTTCTTGAGTTTCCTTGAGGGATTTATTCATTTCCTCCAGTTGTTTGTGTTTTCCTGGCTTTCTTTAAGGGATTTATTAATTTCCTCTTTAAGGACTTCTATCATCTTCATGCAGGTGGTTTTAAGGGTTTTTTGTTTTGCTTTGTTTTTGTTTGTGTGTTTTGTGCTTCAACTAGGCTGGAATGTCCAGGGCCTGCTGTGGTAGAGTAGCTGGACTCCAGTGGAGACGTATTGTCTTGGTTGTCATTGTGTTTATACACTGGGGTTTAGGCACCTGTGTTTTGGCTGATTATAGGTCTAAGAGCTGACCTAGACCTAGGACTCTGGGAGTTCAGGAGAGGATGTTCTGTGGGGAAAAAAATAAATGTGTTTAGCCCCAATGTAGATATGTTAGAACTAAAAATTTTCCTATATTATCATCTATAATAGCTCATGCATTTTACAATTCATGTAAAATTACAATTACAAATTAATGCAATGCCTTTCAGTCTTAGGATATCTCAAATTATGATTTTTTTCATTTAGGCTAGTTTTAAATATCAGGTTTTTTTAAAAATATACATTGATCAAAGTAGTATGTATGCTGTTGATAATTTGGGCTTTAAAAAAATTTTTTTTGAGACAAATTCTTACCATGTAGCCATGGCTGGTCTGGAACTCATTAAGTAGAGAAGGCTGTCCTAGAACTCACAGAGGTCCATGCGCCTCTGCTTCCTGAGTGTTGGGATTAAAGGCATGGGCTATCACACCTAGCTAATAATTTGGATTTTTAAGACTTTTTTTGTGGCTTACCTAGCACAGACCAATATCCTCATAAATTTACACACATTGATCCATAATACATTTTTTTATTAAGCTGAATCCAATAGTATGTAAAAAAAATATTAATATGAGTGACCAGAAATCAGAAAATGGATGAAAACCATGAAGAGGCTTTTATGTGCCCTATGATAGTAGGGCACATAAACCTATGCCAAGATGTTTGATGGGTGATGGTCTTTCGAGAAATCCAAATTAGGATTATGATGAGGTTACTGAATACCTATCAAATGACAAACAAACAAGTGACAATCGGGATGCTGGGGATGACACAGAGGAACTGTTGTTATGTCTTTATTGGAAGTAAAATTATATAGCTACCCGAAAATACTCAAGTAACTTCTTAAAAGACATCTATCTATCTATCTATCTACATTTATATATATGATGTTAGAAGAAAAAATAAAGGCCTATAAATAATATAAACAATAATCTAGAATAGCATGTTAATTCGTTCAGTTAACCTATGACCTAAAAATTAACACTGAATTAATCTATGACCTAACAATTGTGCTTTTTTTTTTTTGTTTTTTTGTTTTTTTTTTGGTTTTTTGAGACAGGGTTTCTCGGTGTAGCTTTGCGCCTTTCCTGGGACTCACTTGGTAGCCAAGGCTGGCCTTGAACTCACAGAGATCTGCCTGGCTCTGCCTCCCGAGTGCTGGGATTAAAGGTGTGTGCCACCACCGCCCGGCTCAATTGTGCTCTTGATCACATAAAACGATCCTACACATGAACATCCACAGAGCATAACTGTAACAGTTAAACAAAAATCCCAAAAGCTCATGACTTTTAATAGATCGATGATTATACAAGAATTAAAATGAGCCAATAATTGTTGAAAGCAATAACTTGGTTGAATCTTCAGGGCATTATGCTGAGTGTGAAAGCCAATCTAAAAAGGTCACACACTGTATGGTTCTGTTTCTGCATCATTTTCTACATGGCAAAATTTTAGAGACTAGATTGATTGTTGCCAGGGGTTAATAATGGTGGAGGAGAGGGAGAGGTGAGTGCTTTATAAAAAGAAAACAAAAAGGGTGGGGAGGAATCCCTGTGGAAGTGGAGTGTCCTGTGTGTGATCTGATACACACACACACACACACACACACACACACACACATACACCACACATATACACACACACACATACACATATACACACACACACACATACACACATACACATACACACACACATACATACACACACACACATACACACACACATACATACACACACACACATACACACACATACACACACACACACATGCAGCAAAACTGTGCAGAATGAGGCACACAAACATTAATACATGTTGAACCAGGGAAATATGTATAAGGCATGTGTGTTGATCCAATGCCAGCTACTGGCTTACAGTAGTATACTATTTTGCAAAATAGGGAAACTGGTAGAACGTATCATACATATTATTCTTATGGCTGTATGGGAATCTGCAATTATATCAATAAAAGTTTGAAGTAACACACTGTTTTAAGTAATTGATAGGGCTTTATATTTTCTTCTAACATTCTATTATCTATATCTATCTATCTATCTATCTATCTATCTATCTATCTATCTATCTATTTCTCAACACAATGACAAGATAAATTTGTTTGGGGACTTCTGAAAAAGGAAAAACATTAGAAAAAGGGTAAATGGACTCCCAATGAGCACACACTTCTGGTTCCAGTCACCCAAGTCAGCCATTTGAGTGTCATCTTCTTCAATTACAGGAACTGAGTTGGGAAGAAAACACTTGCCTTACATGTGGTCGGGTGGTAATTTTACAATAATGAAGTGGGTACGGCCTTTGTTCTTAGAGCTCATAGTTTGCATGGCATCCCAGAACTCAGTGCAGATTTCCTTTCAAGTCTATCTGTTCATCTTTGCACTGCTGCACTCATAATAAATGATGATTACTATTATTAATACTAATAGCTCCAGCAACATTATACGGTATAATGCTGGGGCGATTAGCCTGAGAAGTTTAATAGGTGTTATTTTCTTTGGCTTATCCTATGTTATCTTGCTATTTCTACTTATTTGTCCCTTGAAATACCCTACCTGTTATTGCCTCTGAATTATCTGGTAACCTTCTTCACTTTGGTTTCCTTTGGCTGGAGCATTTTTTGTGGTCACTCCACAAATGCTGTTCCACTTTTGATGATGTTATCTTCAGGTGGATCCAGGGGCCCTCACAGGGTAGACTGTCATTGCATCAGCCAGGGCTCACTTGGTGAATTACCTCAAATTTTAAGCACCTTGACTGTGAACGAGTAATGTGGACAAACCTCATTTATTCGTTTCTTCAAGACTTTGAAATCCAAACTTAAACGGTGTTGTTGGATTTTTTTGGGGGGTGGGGTGAGGTTGTTGATTCCATTGTTTGTAGTAATATTCAACCTAAATATATTTAACCACTATAAACGTTGACATTTGCAAATCCACATTTATAGTTCTATTTTCAGGCATATTTTTATTCTGTGTCACAGATCTAGAACCAGATTAATGTCCAAATCTATGAATTTACTAACACTTAAAGCAAGGAATGATGTGTGTGTGTGTGTGTGTGTGTGTGTGTGTGTGTGTGTGTGTGTTAATTAAGCAGCAATTGGACCACTGCTACTCTGAGGTCTTTGACTTCAAGAGACAGAGTTAAGAAGCCTGCAGGAAATACATCTAAACCGCCAGACACTGACCACAGCGCCCAGCATGGAAGCGTTCGTGGAAATGGCCTCAGACCTCTGGTACACAATTGTGCTGCTGTAAGCAAAGCCAGGATGACAGTGGTGTTAGAAAGCAGAACCACTGCAAGCCGTTTGGGTTGATGGGCATCTTCTTGCTCAGTGTCATCCGCATAGAAAAGGCAGTGCGTGCAAAACGGGAGAGATCTAGCGTGTTATCTGCAGGAAACAGTGTGCTTCGAGGAGGAAACCTCAGACCCCTCACACTAGAGATGCGATAATAGGAGGTAGGAACAGAAGTACTTATTCATAAATGTGGCTTCCTGTTCAGGTGGCCTGAGAGATTCCAGGTGTGGCTTCTGTTTCGCTATTAGTTATAAAATAAATAACTAAATAAGGATCGGTCTGGGAAACTTCTAAAGTGTCTGCCTATTTTAACAATCCTTAGGTTCCAGGTCTACAGACAGATAAGCAAGAGTATTTATTTCTTTAACTAGTCTATTAAGTGTCCATTTATCAATCCTATTCTTCAGATCGTGTGTGTGTGTGTGTGTGTGTGTGTGTGTGTGTGTGTGTGTGTGTGTATGGAGGTGGCCAGAGGACATTGGTATTGGCCTACTTTTTATTTGAGACAGAATCTGTTGCTACCCTGGAACTCACTAGGTAGAATGGGCTGCTTGGCCAATGAGCCCCAGGAACATGCCCTCCACCTCCAGAACTATGAACTCCAAGCCAGATTTTTTTTTTTTTTTTTTTTTTTTTTTTTTTTTTTTTTTTGGTTTTTCAAGACAGGGTTTCTCTGTGTAGCTTTGCGCCTTTCCTGGAACTCACTCTGTAGACCAGGTTGGCCTCGAACTCACAGAGATCCGCCTGCCTCTGCCTCCCGAGTGCTGGGATTAAAGGCGTGCGCCACCAACGCCCGGCCTCTTTCTTTCTTTCTTTCTTTCTTTCTTTCTTTCTTTCTTTCTTTCTTTCTTTCTTTCTTTCTTTCTTTCTTTCTTTGATTTTTCTTATTCATTTTACATATGAACCACAGATCCCCCTCTCATCCCTCTTCCCGCTCCCCCACCCCCAAGCTCCCCCTTCCAACTTCCCCCATCCTCTCCTCCAAAAGAGTAAGGCCTCCCATGGGGCATCAGCAAAAGCCTGGTTCAGTTGAGGCAGGACCAAGCCCCTCCCCGCAGCATCAAGGCATCAAACCATAGGTAATAGGCTCTGAGAGGATGTGGAGCAAGGGGATCCCCTTTTCTTTAAATGTGGGTTCTGGGGCCTAAGCCAGCTTTCCCTTTTGTACTTTAACTGACTGGGCTATCTCTTCAGCATTCAGAGTGCTTTGTATCTAAACGTGAATTGGCTTAATTGCTTCAAGGTAATTATCACATTTAAATACAAGTGTTTAAACTGGCAGGGACTATGGCCAAAGGAACCTTAACATTAGGCCAAGTAAACTTTCTTTAATTAAAACAAAACAAAACAAGAAACCTTCTTGTATTCGTTTCGTTAGTCATCCTAGCTTGCCTTGCTACACTTTTAATAAGCTGTGTGACTCACCAGGAAACTGAGCAGTTAATGCTGTTTGCTTTCAGGTCTCTCGTAGCAAAGGTGCGGAAGGGGAGCTTTGATGCACAGCTGCCAGGCCCGTGCAGAGCTTGGAAATGAAGTCACAGCTGCAAAGGCAGAAAGACACTTACCCTCCAGTATTTCTCTCAGAAATAAAGACCGATGAATGAATGTTTTCCCTTCCCTTGGGTCACCGGCAATAACAACTCATGAAAAAAAAAAAAAATTCCTGCTATCACAGCGAAGAGTAACAAGGAGACCACAGGAAATGAAGGAGGGTGCATATTCCAATTTGAAAAGATCATCTTTCCTTGTCTTGGTTCACGTCCTCCTTGGGTTCCTGACCTGCTCTGTTAGGACAATGACAGGAGACACTTGGAGAGGCTTTGGAAACACTGACTCGGCAGCTTGCCCTTATCGGTGACTTGACCCCAGCCCCGATTTGGGTGAAAGAAAATGAAAACAAACTGTGCCGTGCAAGCTCAGCTTCAAAGCATGCACTGGGAGAGAAAAAGAGAACCGAAGAAGGTCCCACTGGAGGAAGCAGCGAAGCAGCAGAGCAGCTGAAAGCAACAAGGCCGTCACTACTCAAATTGTTACAACTTCACAGTGTTTTCTACGTTCTCCACATAACTGACTGATACTTGCATTATGACCACATGTACAATGCAATTGTAAGATGTGTTAGGTGTGGCAGTGTACCCCGTAATCCCAGCATGTGGGAGGCTAAGGCAGGAGGATTGTCAGCCAAATATTAGCCTGGCCTAATTAGTGAGATACCAGAGAGACAGAGAGAAGGAAGGGGTGGGGCAAATTCAGACTATTGTAATCCACGACAGTCACCCAGTTTACTATGCAATGCTATTTGAGTATATAGTGCAGCTCAACCCGGGATGAGCATGTCCCAGGAGACTTTTGCTTGTTGCAACTTTGATGTGTTAGTCGGCTTTTCATGACTATAACAAAAGACATAATTAATATAAAAAAAGAAAAGCTCAATGGGCATAGTGGCTCATGCTTTTAATCCCAGCACTTGGAGGCAGAGGCAGATGGATCTCTGTGAACTCTAGGCCAGCCTGGTCTACAGAGTGAATTCCAGGATAGTCAGAGCTACACAGTGAGACCCTGTCTCAAAAAACCAAAACCAAAACACCAGACAAACACACAAACAAGAGGAAAGGTCCTTTTGGCTCACAGTTGGGGAGTTTCGGTTAGCTGGCTCGTTGCTTTGTCCCCATGGAAAGGTAAAGAATACCAGAGTGGGAGAATGCCACAGAAGAAGCCTGTTCATCTCATAGGCAAAAACAAAAGAGAAAGAGAACAGCCGCTTCAAGGGCATGCACAGTGACCTAAAACCTCCCATTAGGTTCCACCTCCTGAAGATTCCACCACCTCCCATCAGCACCAAGATGAGAGGCCCAAGGGGGACATTTAAGATCTAAACTATAACACCCAGCAAAGGGAGATGAAGAACATTGCTAAACATTTGACAAATCACAGGACACCTCTCCCAGTGACGAGTTATACTGCTGCGAATACCAGCAGTGGTAAGGTTGAGAAACTACGTTAGTCAGTGTAAGGATAACTGGGTATGTTGTCATGGCTTCTGTAGCGCGCCTGTTTGGGGATGCAATGACTGTGTTACTAGAGAGTTAGAAGGTTGACCAGATGGCTATGCTCTCCCAGTCTCCATCCAGGCTTTGTGTCAACGAACTCCAGGGCGCTCACATCTGGCTTATTTAAGATAGCTGGTTTAATGTGTGTGGCGGAGCCAAACTAGGCTTGAAGAGGAGAACCTTTATTTTTTAAGATTATAATTTAATTATAACAATTCTCCCTTCCCTTTCCTCTCTCCAAACCCTCTCATACACTGTTCCTCACTCTCCCTCAAGTTCATGGCCTCTTTTTGAAAAAATAATTGTTATCGCATACATTTATGTATATGAATATTCATATATATTCCTACATATAACCTGTTTAGTTCGTACAATGCTATCTGTATGTATGTTTTCAGGCTGACCATTTGGCACTGGACAACCAATTAGTGTGCTCTTCCATAGGGAAGACCACTTCTCCCTGAACAGGGGAATCTGTATGATTTTAGCTAGCTTGGGTAGATTGTAAGAAACACCGTGCCACTGGTTCATCTGGAAAGAAGACTCCAAGCCCTTTTCCATATCCACCCACAGTAGCAGTTCTCAATCTGTGGGTCTTGACCTCCACAGGGGTTGCCTATCAGATATTTACATTACGATTCATAACAGTAGCCAAAATTACACTTATGAAGGAGCAATGAAATAATTTTATGGTTGGGGGAATCCCCCATAACAGGAGGAACCATATTAAAGGGCCACAGCATTAGAAAGGTTCAGAGCCACTGGCCTAAAGGAAATCATGGCACCCCTCAAGTTAGCCAAGACATGGATCAGAAGACAAATAGTAGTCCTGTAATAAATGGTCTGTGCACATGTAACTTCATTTAGCCAGAGCAGAGGGCAAAGTGTGAGAGTTAATGAAGACGTGTGTGTGTGTGTGTGTGTGTGTGTGTGTGTGTGTGTGTGTGTGTGTATACTTGTGCCCAGATCAAGCTTGTTAGTGAGGAAAATCACCTTGCAGGCCAGCGGTCTGCTGTGGATTTTGCTGAGTGTCTTCATTGGTTGCAAATGGCTGCACAACTTCATCCAAGGAAGAGCAGCACTCCCTTAGCCAAGCTGGCTTAATTTCCCCATGGCATTGCACCACATAACAAAGCCACAGCGTTTCCTCCTTTTTTTTTTTTTTTGTTCCTTTGAGCTTGGAGGAGGACCCAAAATGAAATGCAAGTAGAAGCTTTGTCTTCTGCGTGCTAGCTTTGTTTGTGGTTCCGAACAGAGCCAGCAGCTAACACTGAGGAGGGTGTAGCCATTTTTGCCCAAGCCAGGATGAATCCTATTGCCTAGTTTTGTTCGACAAATCTATCTGCAAAACCGACCTAGGTCCTGAAACCCCGGGGGAATTGTGTTGCAGGTGAAGCAGACTACAGGTGAGGAGAGGGCTAGATTCAAGTCTAGAGTTAGGGCTACTTTTGCCATTTTCGTGCCCCTGGTACCGTCTAAGCCCAGCTTCTTTTCTGCAGAGCCAGAACAGGACTCATTGCCCTGCTTACCTCAGAAGGGCGTTGGAGGCTCAAATTAAATGCAGCCGTGTCAAAGTGGTTTTGTGAACGGCCCTGCCAATGCCAGGTGTTATTAGAAGTTGAAAGTAAGTGCTGAGACAGCTAATTTCAGCCACTTCAGAAGTCTCTGCCGAGCTGCATGCGGCAGCGCGGGTGTTGGTACCGCCCTGAGATGAAGGCGTGGGGGGGGAGGGGCACAAGTGTGCATAAGTGGTACTTCCTCTTCGCCCTCAGGCAAAACAGGGCTTCCGGGCTGAAGGAGTCCCAGAGTGGCTTGAAGAATATAACTGTTGTGAACAGAAGAAAGAAAAATGTCAGGAGAGGCCAAACAGATTCCAGAAATAATGCGAACTGAGCAACGGACGTGGCTCGGCAGTGGAGAAAAACCATCGAGGCAGTTGGTGGGGCAGGGGTAGCTGTTGACTGCACGATGGACGTGTGTGGAGAAAAAAAAAAAAAGCAGAAAGATGCTTTCAGGATTAGAGGCTAAAGGACGTGGCGTGGGTCATACAGAGTAGGCAACGCTGCAGGCCAACCCTGGAGACTTAGCTGGTTCAAGGCTTGTCCCCGGTGGTCTTCAGATGCTAAGAGGCTGCTGTGTTCCTGTATAGAAGAAGGGCTCTCTGTGTACCAGGCACTAGAGAGGTACCAACTCCCAAAGTGTGAAACAGGAAACGCTGAAGCAGCTGTGTGGAAGCAAAGGTTGGAGACCCAAGGCCAATCAGCTTCCCTCTGTCTTCCTCAGAGAGATCCACAGCATCCCTGCCGGGAGGAGGGGTCTGCCCACAGACGCAGGCTCACAGTCCTTGGTGGATCTCCAGCGCCTTGTTCACGGCGGAGGTTCACTATTCATTGAAGGAATGCGTACATTCCCTGCTGCTGAGACCCCTGACAGCAGCAACTTCAGGAAGTAAGGGTTTACTACTACGGCTCCCAGTATGAGGGGTCAGTCCATCAGGACCGGTGGTGGGAGGGGCGTGAGACAGCTGCTCACATCGCTTATGAAGTTAGGAAGAAAAAAAGGAGTGAATGCTGGTGCTCAGACCCCTTGATTCTTTTATTCAACCTCCTAGCCTACCAAATGGTACTGACCATTGTAAGGGTGGGTTTTCCCTGTTCACCTAAACCTTTCTGGAAAGACCTTCATAGACATGTCTGGAGGTAGGTGGTTTTAAATCCAGCTGACTTAACATGGGATTAATCCTCACAAAGTGAACGAACGAATGAACATATGATAGATGTTCCTATGAGACCATCCATAGGAGAGAATTCACCACTCCCCTTATTCCTTCCTTTCTTTCTTTCTTTCTTCCTTCCTTTCTTTCTTTCTTTCTTTCTTTCTTTCTTTCTTTCTTTCTTTCTTTCTTTCTTTCTTTCTTTCTTCCTTCTTCCTTCCTTCCTTCCTTCCTTCCTTCCTTCCTTCCTTCCTTTCTCTCTCTCTCTCTCTCTCTCTCTCTCTCTCTCTCTCTCTCTCTCTCTCTCTCTCTTTCTTGACAGTTTCTCTGTAGCTTTGGAGCCTGTCCTGGATCTCACTCTGTAGACCAGGCTGACCTTAAACTCACAGAGATTGGCCTGCCTCTGCCTCCCAAGTGCTGAGATTAAAAGCGTGCATCACCACCACCTAGCCCTTATTCCATTTCTTAATCTGTTTATCTCCTAGAACACAGGACTTTGCTCTATTCCACTTCCTGGTGCTACTTTTTTCCTCAAATATTTCTCCTTGCTCAGTTTGCTCCTTTTCATTATATATCTTCATTAGAGTTAACACTAATAACCAAACAACAGAGTCTGTACTAGGCTGTTTCGAGATTTCCTCTGTCAAGGGAATGAATCCAAAACTCTTCACTTTAGCCTCAGGCAGACTCTTTAGACAAGGGTAAAAAGAAGTCACATTATTCACCAAAATATCACAAGACCAGTCTCTAGGGCGCATACTAGAATTCTTCTCTTCTGAAACCTCTTAAGCCAGCTCCCCACAGCTCAAATCACACTCGGCACCACTGTCTTAAATGTTCCTACTAGGATGGCCCATTAAGCAGCATTTAGTGTTCAACTGCTTTTCTAATTCATAGTGCCAAGGTCCATATTCCTTCAAACAAAAGCATGGTCAGGTCTATCACAGCACTACCCTGGTCCCTGGTACCGACTTCTGTCTTAGTTAGGGTTTTTATTGCTGTGAAGAGACACCATGACCATGGCAACTCTTATAAAGGAAAACATTTAATTGTGGTGGCTCCCTTATAGTTTCAGAGGTTCAGTCCATTATCATCATGATGGGATATGGCAGCATGTGGGCAGACATGGTGCTGGAGAGGTAGCTGAGAGTTCTACATCTTGCAGGCAACAGGAAGTGACTTGTCTCACTGGGCAGGGCTTGAGCATATATGAGATCTCAAAATCCATCTCCACAGTGACACACTTCCACCAACAGGACCACACCTACTCCAACAAGGCCACACACCCCCCATTAGTGCCACTCCTTTTGGGGGCCATTTTCTTTCAAATCTCCACACCCAGTGCTCTCCTTTCAGAGAGCACAGCAGGCTGTCTTTGGAACCATAGGCCCCAAGAGGTAAAATGATACCCCATTGTGCTGCTAAATGCTTGTAATCCCAGCGCCTGGAGGCTGAGGCAGGAGGATTGTTGAGTGACTGAAGCCATCTGAGCTGCATAGTGAATACCAGGTCATCCAGGGCTATGCAGCAAGATGCTTTTCTCAAAAGTAACGACAAATAATAAATAAATGACATTTCTTAGTGCTATTTACCAGATGAAGTAACAACCTCATTATGATATAGCAGGCAGAGCACTGGTCCCATAAAGTCACCAACGTCCCACCCACTGGAGCCCATGAGTGTGATGTGTGTGATGTCTGTTATGTGAATGAATGGTGTTAATTGGTTGATGGTAAGAGGGGATGCTATGGTTGAATATGATCTTTCCCCTACAGTTCAAATGGTAGTCGGGCCTTACAGTGTGATTTAGGGTCAGGAAGATTCACGCTGGAGTTCTTCCTGTCCGTGCCTGTGAGAGTGGCTGTTCAAAATCAAGTCCCCTCTCGTGTCTGTCCCTTCTACATACAACCCCTTGCTTTTCCCCTATTCATCCATGTGACGATGTAGCACTGGCCCCTCCAGATGTGACTGCCTGGTCTTGGATTTGCAGCCTCCAGAACTGCGAGCCAAAGTAAACCTCCATTCTTTACAAACCAAAGTCTTGGTGTTCATCACAAAAGAGAACAGCTTAGAAGAGGCAAGTTACCCTGGACTACTCAGGTGCACCAGTGCAATCACAAGCATCCTTAGGAGTGAGAGCCGGGGGCAGGAGAAGCAATCAGAGAAGGAGCTAGGACAGCAGAAGCAGCAGAGGTTGGGGTGACATGAAGTGGGGGCGTGACTGACCTTTGCTGACTTTGAGATAGGGGTGGCCTTTGAAATCAAGGCAGGCGAGAAACAAACTGTCCTCCAGGGCTTCCAGGCCCTGCAGACACCTTGATTTTAGCCGACAAAACCCAATACTTTCTCATTTCACGAAAGAGGACAACAAAGCCCCGGCAATAGTCCTGGCTCTGCCCTAATTCTCATACAAGTTGGTGATCTACCTCAAACACAGGACAGGGTAGACCAGGGTTTCATAAACACACAGTCTTTTAAGAATGTGGGTTCTGATTTGGCAAGTCTGGGTTGGAATCTGTGGTAGTGATTCATGTGTCTGTCTGTGATCTTACAATTCAGAAGAACCAGGGGCATCTGGCAGGATTCCCCCAGGAAGGACAGATGCAGGTGTCCCATGTACAGAGCTCTTTGGAGACTGGATTGAGGGTCTCATAGGGAAAGATAAGATAAAAGCAGAGCTCACTATGCTGCCTTTGAGGAAGACAGCATTGAAATATGATGGATTTATTTGTAGCTCAGACTGTACTGTAACCTGCTTTGTAGCCCAAGTGGCCTCAAACTTATATTCCTTCTCTTTCAGCCTCCAAGTGATGGGGGGGGGGACAGGCCTGCGCCATCATGGCCAGCTACATGATTAATATTTGTAATTGGAAAGACAGCCCAAACTTGCAGACGTGAGTCTGTCATCACACACAGCACACAGATAGAAAACATGATTCTTCCATTATAACTTTTTATTGGGAGAGGAGAGAGAGAGAGAGAGAGAGAGAGAGAGAGAGAGAGAGAGGAGAGGGAGAGAGAGAGAGAGAGAGAATGTGTATGTGTACCTTGCTGCATGTGTGGTGATCAGAGGATAATTCAGAGGAGTCAGTCAGCTTCTAGGGATTGAACTCAGGTTTCTAGGCTTGCCAGCAAGCGCTGAGCCGCATCTCACTGGCTGAAGTTAGAGATGGTCTTTCTGCCACAGATCTATATGTGATTGTGAAAGAAAACACTAGTCTTTAATCTTTTAGAAAAAGAATTAATGTGCTTATTTTTGAAAAATGTCTCTTGACAGAATTTAGGGGCTCCTGGGTGACCGCCCCCTCTCCTCAAGCCCCAAACCGCCTCCTTGGGGCCTGCACACTCAGGACCAGGATGCTGCTTTCCCACTGATTGCAATTGTGGTGTTCTGAGTCTTTGCTTTGAAAAAAATATGGTGTCCCCCATCACACCAATGATGCCTTGACCTACTTCGGCTGTCATTGCAGAACTTCCAGCTGTTTGTGGCTGTGAGAGCCACCTGCAGGCTAAGAATATTCTGGTTTCATTTTGAGGCAACTTCCTGGCACAAAAGCAGGAAATATCAACTCTCAGACATGTGAACATAGAAAAGAAATAAACCTTGGATTGTTTCCTATGCCTCTGCCTTTCAAAAGCTCCTCTCTCTTCTCATGCCTCCTGTTCTCTCCACTTCTTCTCTCTCTATTCTTCCTCCCTTATTCCCCTCTTTTTCCTCTTCTCTCTCAGTTTATTTTGACTTTAGACAAGGCTCCCTTTGTAGTCCCAATTGGCCCTAAGCTTTCTATTTTCCTGCCTCAGCCTTCTGAGATTATAGCATGTGTTCCCACACCCAGCCATGCCTCTATTATAGTGGCTCAGATGTGGTTCCCCCCTCAACAGTATTTACCTAGAAGAAATATTAGAGTAGTTTTTTTATGTGTATTCATAGACGTGTGTGTGTGTGTGTGTGTGTGTGTGTGTGTGTGTGCACGTTGCAGGTACAGGTGTTATTCTTCAGTAGTTCCCAGGGAACTGCTCACTTTCGTTTTTTGTTTTGTTTTGTTTGAGACAGGGTTTCTCTGTGTAGCCTTGGCTGTCCTGAAACTCACTCTGTAGATCAGACTGGCTTGGAGCTAAGAGATCTGCCTGCCTCTGCTTCCCTAGTGCTGGGACTAACGGTATACACCACAAACTTTGTTTTTTGAGATAAGATCTCTCACTGGCCTGGAACTCAACAAGTAGTCTAGGCTGGCTGGTCAGCAAGCCCCAGGAATCTGCCCATTTCTTCCTTCCTGGGGCTGGGATTAAAACCACACCGTCAGGCACTACATTTTCACATGGATCCTGGGGGTTGAATTCAAATTCTCATGCTTACAAGGCAAGCACCTTTATCGATGGAACTACCTCCAAAGCCCCAAGTATTTCTAAGACACATTTTTCTGAAAACTCACTCAGCTCTGGGTTTGCCTGTAAAGGCTGATATGATTCTGTTGGAAGATAACTTGTGGGTGAGCTATCTCGATCACTTACACCGGGGAGCCTTAAAAAGTACAAGGAAGGCTGGGCGGCGGCGGCGGCGGCGGCGGCGGCGGCGGCTCATACCTTTAATTCCAGCACTTGGGAGGCAGAGGCAGGCGGATCTCTGTGAGTTCAAGGTGATCTACAGAGAGAGATTCAGGACAGGCACCAAAACTACACAGAGAAACCCTGTCTCGACACCCCCCCCCCCCGCAAAAAAAAAAGTACAAGGGAGGCGCAGTACTAGGTGCTGCAGAAAAATCTCCCATTGCTTCTAGGCAAGGTTCAGTGACCAGGTCTGGATGCTGAACAGTTTGGCTTGAGGCCTGTGGATGGGAGAAATTCAACATTGTGGGTAGTTTTCAGTTATCACCCTGTGAGAGTGACAAACCACAGTTTGGGTGTGAGATAGTCCTTGTTGATTGTGAAGTCATGTTCAGGCCCCTGCATGCCTAAGCTTCTGCACCATGTTGTTGTGTCTCTAGTTGAAAAATCTGAATTAAAATCCCCACTCTCAGGATTCCTGTGAGGACTAAAAGAATAATGTAACATGAAGGAAGCCCCTAAACAGTTCCTTCCTCCAAGAACCAGAGCAAACCGGATTTTCAAGGAGAGCCTCTGCGTGGCTATAAAATGTACTATGTATTGGTCTACTTATTGTCCTATATTTTGCTTAGCTTCCAATAACGTTGACTTTTATTTCTTTGGCATATATTCCCACTGACGAGAGGGAGAGATATGAAATGCAAACTGTGGCAATCCAGTCCTGCTGTAAATTGCAGGATTTGTGCACAGGCACAGATAGAAGAGAGGCCCCCATGCTTAGAAGAACGTGGTCATTGGGCTGGAGAGATGGCCCAGGGGGTGTCCTAGTTAGGGTTTCTATTGCCGTGATGAAACACCATGACCAGAAGCAATGTGGGGAGGAAAGGGTTTATTTGCCTTCCACGCCCACATTGCAGTCCATCTTTGAAGGAAGTCAGGACAGGAACTCAAACAGGGCAGGAACCTGGAGGCAGGAGCTGATGCAGAGGCCATGGAGGGGTCCTGATCACTGGTTTGTTCCCCATGACTTGCTCAGCCTGCTTTCCTCCTGAACCCAGGACCACCAGCCCAGGGATGGCACCACCCACAATGCACTGCGCTCCCCGGCGATGAATCACTAATTAAGAAAATGCCTTACAGTCAGATATTGTGGAGACCTTTTTTTCAGTTGAGGTTCCCTCCTTTCAGTTAACTCTAGCTTGTGTCAAGTTGACATAAACTAGTCAGCACAGTGGGTAAAGCCCTTTCCACAGAACACGAGAGCCTGAGTTCTCCTTAGAACCCACATCCAGATGCAGGAGAATGTGTCGGTAGTCCCAAGTGCTTCTATGGCAAGATGGAAGCAGACACAGGAGGTATGCCTGCCTAGTCCTAATTTCTTCATGACTTCTATGATGAAACCATGTTGAAGTTTGTCAGCTACGTTTTCTACATCTATTGAGACAACCATGCAATTTCTGCCCTTAACGTCTATTTATACAACATGTTATACTTACTGATTTGTGTGCATTGAGTCAACTTTGCATCCTTGGTAGGAGACCAATTGGTTGTGGTTTGCGACCCTCTTAATGTATTCTTTAACTATGCTGGCAAGTACTATGTCGAAAAATTTTACACCTATGTTCATCAGGAAGGTGGTTGGTCTGTGGTTTTCTTTTTGTGTGTGTCTTGTTTTAGTATCAGAGTAATGCTGGATTCATGGCATGAGTGTTTAGAAAGTGAGTGTGTGTGTGTGTGTGTGTGTGTGAGAGAGAGAGAGAGAGAGAGAGAGAGAGAGAGAGAGAGAGAGAGAGAGAAAGGGAGAGAGAAGAGAGAGAGAGGGGGAAGAGGGAGGGGGAGAGAAGAGAGAGAGGAGAGAGAAAGAAAGAAAGAGAGGAAAGAGAGAGGGAGGGAGAGAGAGAGGATATACTGTGCATGTGTGGTGTGTGCACACTCCATGCATGCCTGTGCACATGTGCAGATGTCTGAGGAAGATGTCTTTTATCACGTTATACTTTATTCCTTTGAGACAGAGTCTCTTGCTAACCCTGGAGCTCAAGTTTTTTCAGTTAGGCTGGCAGCCAGGAAGCCCTACCGTCTCAGGGCTGGTGTTACAGGACCACATCCAGTGTTCACATAGGTGCCGGGATCTGAACTCTGGTCCTGGGTCCTCATGTTTGTGCACAAGCCCTGTTAACCACTATAGCTCATGCCTTTTAAAGTGGTGGTTCTATTTTACACTCTTACTGTCCACGAGCGAAGGCTTCACGGGGATTTTGGATTTTAGCTTTTCCGAAGAGGAGTGTGGAACCACCTGGTGGTTTTAATTTGCAGTTCCCTAATGGTGTGCAGTTAAGCATCTTCTCACATGCTCTTTGCTATCTCCGGATCTTGTTTGGCAAGGTGTCAATTCCTACCTTCTGGCATTTCATTGGATTACCTGTCGAGGTTCAAGAGATCCTTGCATGGTTTGGAGTGGGGTCTTCATCAGACGTGTGCTTTGTAAATCGTTTCTCCCAACCATTCTTTATCTTTTCATCCTCTTAACAGTGTCTGTCTCAGGAAAGGTTTTAAATTTACTAAAGTTTAAGTCAGTGATTTGGATTATTTGCCTTTGCTGTTAGATTTTTTAAAAGTCATTGCTGCTTCCTCTATGCAGTTACCAAAATTTATAGCTCACCTGCCCTGGGGAGTTTCTTTTAAGCACTAATAAAATGTCCTTGGGCTTAAAAAAAAAGTTATACCAAACTTCTAATAATTAAGATTTTTTTTACATTATCTTCTAGGAATATTATAGTATTTCTTTTACATGTAGGTCTGAGATCTACTTGAGTTAATTTTTGTGATAAACTGTGCCTAAATTTTCTTTTATTTACTTGCGTGCAAGTGTCTAGATGGCCTAAAGCAGTGGCTCTCAACCTCCCTAATGCTGCGACCCTTTAATACAGTTCCTCATATTATGGTGACCCCCAAACCATAAAATTATTTTCATTGTTACTTCATAACTGTAATTTTGCTATTGTTACAGATCATAATGTAAATATCTGTGTTTTCTGATGATCTTAGGCAACCCCTATAAAAGGGTCATTTGACCCCAGAGGTTTGACCCAAAGGTGGAGAACTGCTGTTCAAAGTCATATGTCAAACCTTTTATTCTACCTCTTGAGAGAGTTCCCAGGACTCGGTGCCCTAGTTCATACTGCTATGACAAAACACTGACCAAAACCAACTTGGTGAGAAAAAGAGCCTGTTTGGTTCACACTTCCACATCTCAGACCATCACGGAGGGAAGTCGGGAAGTCAAGCAGGAACTTGGAGGCAGCCACTGAAGCAGAGACCGTAGAGGGTGCCGTTTGCTGTCTTGTTCTCCAGGGCTTGCTCAACTTGCTGTCCTGTAGCTCCCAGGACCATCTGCCCAGAGGGAACTGGGCGGGTTAAGCTCTTTGTCTCTCTCTTTTGTTCTCTGTAGAGGCAATAGTAGTAGAATTTGCTTCCTTGTGTGGTTTGAGGATTATAACTCTTTTTATACAACAGGAATAGAACAAGGCCCAGCACACAGGAGGAAGTACAAATTATTCCTGCCAGGTAGGTATGTGGGTCCCTGCAAGCTCAAATCACAATTTTAACGTCCTTATACAACTTGTCACTAAACACTGAGGCGTCACAGTAGCCTGGTCAGTTTTATTCTTCTGTCTTTCAGCAGCTTTCACATTTGAATACGCATCTAGAGCAAAGATGAATCATCAGCGACAAGGTTTAGCAAGCCGTTCATTTTGGTGGATTCCCAAGGAAACCAAGATGTGGGCTAAACTAGGCTGAGCGATTAGGAGAGTGCAGCAAACCACCGCCTCACCAATTCATTTCAGCGTGTGGGGCTAGAACGCTACACCAGTGTTGTTATGCCCAGATCGCGGGGACCCCCAAAAGACCAGCATGGAGACCGAATCCCATATGTAAAAGCAAAGAGTCTTTATTTTCAAGCTCTGAGCTTGGCCCCTCTGTCTGTGGACATAGCAGTGAGAACAGAGAGCCCTGAGCTCGGGTGGGGTGGGGTTTTTAATCACAGCAGCGGCCAAGCTCTTTTGGGGCCCCTCTACAGGTAGGTGTACCAGCTGCTGTCATTTAGATCGTACCAATGCTGTTGTTGACATTTGATCCCCCTCATGAAGATGAAGGACCAGGTGGGATCTTTAAGAAATTATTAGGTCCTGATGGTTAGGCCTTTATGATGGATTGATCTATTAAAATAGTTCAAAGAATAACAACTCCCAGGAATGGAAAGGTCCATCTAGAACAGTGGCTCTCAACCTTCCTAATGCTGCGACCTTTTAATATAATTCCTCATGTTGTAATGACCCCTCCCCCAGCATAAAATTATTTCATTGCTACTTCATAACTGTAATTTTGCTCTGTTATGATTAATAATATAAATATCAGATATGCAAGACATTTGATATGTGACCTCCCGTGAAAGGGTTGGGACTCACAGGCTAAGAATGCTGATACAGGATATTACACTAAAAGGAAGTACTGTTCCTCTGCATAATTTCACACAAGAAGGAGAAAAAAAAGGTGCAATAATTTTATCATTTAGTGAGAAATTCTGGGGATGAGGTTTTTTTTTGTTGTTGTTTTGTTTCGTTTTTGGGAGTCCTGAGACCTTCTGAAAGTGTCTCAAAGCTCCTTTTGCCTCCTCCCAATCCATTTTTTTTTTTTAAAATCATTTTCTGTTGGAGCTTGTCCTAAGTGTTGAGACTCAGTTGTTGGGAGAAAGGAAGCAGCAAAGTTAGGGTGTGTGAAACTGGGGTTCAGGAACTTGACTCCCGAGAGTGAGATCCCAAAAGCGAGGAAAGGTATAGAAGAGGAGACTAAAGGGTTTAGAAAGAGGAAGGCTTTCAGAAGCTTTGTGTGGAAATTCATAACTTTTATGAAGTTCATAACTCCCGGACTGACTCGTGGCTATGGTGGTGACGATGGTGGTGGTGGCGATGGTGACGGTGACGATGTTGATGGATGATGTGATAATAATATGACGTGGGTGATGAGATGATGTTGGTGATGCGTGTTGCTTGCAATGAACGCCTTTCATCTTTAAACTCAGAGAGCAACACAACCATTAATTAGTTCTGAAGGAGAGGCAGGGAAATATCATTATCTTCCGTTCACAGATGAGGAATCCCAGAAAGGGGAAATTAAGCCCTTGACCCCAGGCCACCTCGGAGCGCTTGCCAGCAGGAGGGTCACAGGTCTTATCTCCTCACTTTCTATCGGGTGCTTTCCTTTAGAAGCATTCTTCAAATCGCTCTTTGTGGTCGACCAGTGCGGAAGACGACAACAGGAAGGAGCCCAGAGTTGAGCACGAAAATGGAGTGTACAGACACAAAGACAGGAACAAGGGATGAGGGGCCAGCATTGGGTCTGAGAAGATTTCGAGCCAAGCTGCTGTAGAGATCAAAGCTGTCCTGAGAGACCACAAAACTTCTCACTGGGTCTTCCAGGAATGCAAGGTCCCAACTGCTTTCTACCTGGGCCCTTCCTTGCGGGGGGTAGTGGTGGTGGTGGTGGTGGTGGTGGTGGTGGTGGTGGTGGTAGTGTTTGCTGTGAGTGACCTCAAAGGACTAGGCAAAGGATGACTTTCAAACCGGGTCTAGTGGCACACACCTTTAATTCCAGTACTCAGAAGGCAGAGGCAGGTGGATATCGATGAGTTTGAGGCCAGCCTGCTTTACAGAGTGAGTTCCAGGACAGCCAGAGCTACATAGTGAGACCCTGTCTTAAAAGTCTCCCCTTTTCTACCATCCCCGTCCCCCCCCCCAGGCAAAAAAAAAAGAAAAAAAAAAAAGAAAAAAAAAAAAGAAAAAAAAAAAGAAAAAAAAGAAAAGGATGATTTTCCAGAGACTTCCTTCCTACCTGGTATGAAATAGGTAGATTCCACAAGTGGAGGCCTCCTTGGTGATCATGCTACCCTGGGCCTGACAGCATTGACCGGGCCCAGTGGAGCTTGGAAGAAGGGGAGATAACTCAAGCATGATGCTTATGTTGCTTAGAAGGTATAAGTACTAAAGTCCCTTGTCCCTGGTCCAGGACCAGGACTCTCATATTCTCTGATAACATCCACGACACATGACAGACTAAGGTCTTCACTTATAAGCAAGTAGGGTCAAATTGGATCCTAAATCTTTTGGGACAGCTTGAGCAACACCAAGGGCACCTGCCCTGTGGCTTCTGAACCCCCTTGTCTCAATGTTGAGCATCCTTCATAATTGTGCATTTCCATTTCCATGTTTTCCAGCAGGCTAAAAGTTCTGGGGAGGCATGTATTTCCTAGGCCTTGAAAAGCATCTGGAATACTCTTTGTTTCCCTCCAATACTCGTCAGAAGATTGAATAAGTGAATATAGCCAGTTAGGGGAGACAGTCTTATCCCAGACTGGTCTGGAACTCTCCATGTAGTCTAGGCTGGCCTTGAACTAATCATCTTCTTGTCTCAGACTCCTGAGTGCTGGGATTCCAGGAGTACAGCACTGTGCTTGACTAAGGGACTATTTCAACCCTGGGCTAGTCCAGGGAGTAGGGAGGAAGAGTTGATTAAGAACAGGGCTTTTGTTCAACAGATTTAGATTTGGCCCCTTGAAAGCCTATGAGCAATGAGGATTCAGGCCACCGCAGGAAGGCCAGACACTCCTTGCACATCTGGCTCAGCTCAGCAACAGCCACAGAGTTGCCCTCTGGAAGGGCCTGACACACCTGCTCACCCTGAGATTCCTTTAAGGGAGGCACCCGCATGTATTCCAGAGCAAATTAGACACAGGCTTAAACGCCCTGGTCCGGGCAATCAACACCCACAGGTTCAAACTTGCCTGAAGAACTTTGGGGCTTGGGGAGCTGAAGGTGCTTCTCTGGGAGGCAGCACTCTCTTGGAAAAGAGGAGCTGGAGAGAGAAAACTCCCGACTCCACACTTTTCCTTTAAATCCGGACCTCTGCTCTGTCTTGCCTTTGATAGCAGCCTTAGGTTCCTGCCACTGCCCTACTCAGTGTGAGCCAGGGATTATCCATTTGCACGGATCACCTGCTCTTTAAATACATAGGTTGGGCCACTAATTCGGAGCCTGGCAATTCATTAACCATGAGCAAACCACATGATTTTCTTTAATGGCGTGGCACCAGATAATCTCTGAACCCTGTAAGCCCTGTAAAAAGCTGTAATCAGATGTGGGCGTCTGTGTTATGCCAGCATTTTGTGCCAGCTAGTGCCAAAGTCCTGTTCAGTTCTCGATGGTGCCGGGCGGACCCTTCTGGGGATAGCTGAACCCAGTGTGCCATCTGAACCAGCCAGGCAGCAGGGATTCAGGGAGGTGGGCCAGATGTGTCTTTGGAGTCTTGCAGACATGTAATTTTCTTGTGTATTTAACTAGAAATGGCCCAGAGCTCAAAATAGCATAGCCTTTTATCCATCAGACAGTTTCTGAACACCCCATTGGTGCCGAATCTTGTTTTAGAAGGTGGAAATAAAAAAGTTTGCTTAAAAACAAAACAAGATGGGGCAGTTGTGGGGGAATAGTAGGTTTTTTTTTTTGTTTTGTTTTTGTTTTTGCCCTGAACAAACATGTGCTGCACAGACAGTTTCTGTTCTCTTGCAGCTCCTCCATTTTCCAGGCCACAAATGCTACCGTTCATTTTAAATCATGTTAAATTGATTTCCTGGAGATTGAAGGAGGAGAGTTAGCCTGAATGATTCCCCCGCCCCCTTTCTCTCCCTCCCTCCCCCCCACCCCGCCCCTTCGAGCCCTTTGGTTTTTTTTTTTCCCTAACTTTTGGCTCGATAACATTTTTGGCAATGCTGCCCCCTGCAGAGCAAAACTGGAATCTCAACCCCAGCGGTTCGAAGTGTGGAACCTGAAGGTTGAGTGTTCAAGCGTTGCTCACTACCAGCTAGATAGATACGCATGTCCACCCTTGCACGTCATTTGGTTAGCTTTTGGTTTGGGCTGTAGCTTTAAGTGTAAAGGCTGATTTTTCTCACATATGTTCTGTGTATTAAAGAAGTACAGTTCTTTTTCTACAAGCATCCTTTGTTTGCAGAGAAAATCACTGGGTGATTTTCCCCCAACCTCTCCTTATGTTCTGGGCTCCATCTTGATTCCAGCTTGATGTGAATTTTCATTTTCTGTTCTTCTAAAAATAACAGGGATGTCTGGTTTATCAAATCCAAGTAGAAGGCGTCCAGGTCAATTTGAATTTCAGATAAATAATGAATAATTTAAAAATACACAATACACAGGACACACTTATGCTAACGAATAGTTGTATTTCTGAAATGAAGTAGAATGGTTTATCATGTGTGTTACCAGGCAACACTATACAGGGATGCAAATGTCCTAATTTTCCTATGCTGGGATGTTTGCTCTTTGTATTTATCCCTTATCTCAGGAAATACAGCCATGCCATCCGAAACCACCTCCCTACTCTAAAAGGAACATGTTCTTTTCCACTGCAAACGTTATCAATAACATAAACTAATGCACTTTCCCTTAGCTGCTGTCCTGGTTTGTCTGGTTGTTGTAACCATTGTCTGTCTGTCTGTCTGTCTGTCTCTACCTCTTCGTGGCCACCTGCTGCCACTTGTCCCACATTCCTCGACAGGAGAAGGAAACCCTTTATTTGAACCTTGGCGCGTCAGGGAAGAACAGCTGGGCCCAAATCCTTTAGCTCTGTGGGTTACAGAATGAATGAATGCTCCGAGTTCACAATCTGACCGGCTCTGTCACTAAATTTCACTTTTGTACATGACAGATGACCCTCCGTTTTCAGACGAGGCTATGGAGTAAAGGCCACTCACTGTTGAGTTGACATGGCAATCTGTGTGGTTTGGGGGTCCTTTCCGCCCAGCAGCAAAGGCTTCACAGCCCCCACCCTCAGGGGCTTCCACTGAACTGCTCTCACCGCTGATTTCCTCCCCTGTGTTTGGGTCCACAGGAAGCCCCTTATGTGGAGGTGGGTGAACGTCCAGCCCCTAGTCTAGTGGAAGCTGCCGCTGAGCTCTGGGTCATTTAAGCCAAGCTGGCGCCTCCCTGAGGGGGGGCACCAGGGGATTAATTAGGCAGAGTAAATGGCAGGCCCGGATGGGTGGCTACCCTGGGTAGATGTGTTTCTGCTGAACTGTGAGAGCAGAGACAGGAGGAAGGTCTAGACGCAGGCAGCTGCGCTAGCAGAGGAGGAGCATATTGGGCAATGAGAGCGGTAATTTGACTTTTTAATGAAATAAAGTGCTAATTACTTGGACGCACACCAAATATAAAAACAATAAGAAGCTAGGCAGTGGCAACTTGCAGACATAGGGGCACCAGACCTAAAAGATGAGGGGGAAGGATTAGTCCTAGACACAGGCTAAGCAAGAACACCACTTTAGGAACAGAATACCAACTGTACCAACCACCCTGGATTAATCCTTTAGAAAGAGGATATCGGTTGTACAAATGACCCTAATTTAAGCCGTGGCTCAGACCTGGAAGAGGAAACCTCGGACGCTGTCCAATCTCAAAGCCCCACGGTCTAAGGTCTCCAGTTAGGATGCCCGTGTGTTCCGGGCTCCTCCCATAGACACCACCCAGATCCTGCGGAGCTTCCGTTCACACTTCAGGCTTTCTCAACCCCCGGTGGAAGGCCCCTGCTTTCCCAGCTCTGTCTGCCTGGACCCCAGCTCAAGTCTCTCTTTGCAGCTCTGGATGGCAGATGAGTAAGTATACATGCCCCTTCCCCACCCACCCCGCCACACACAGACTGGCAGCCGTAGCGTAAACCGTAAACCGCCAGAGCAGGAGCGTGTGTGTAGTGTGTTCGAGTCTTGTCGGCCTTAGTTAGTGTAGGATGCTTGGCCAGAAATACCATGGACGGGGAACTTAAGCAACAAACATGTTTCTCACAATTCCGACGCTGTCTAGGAAACAGCATATTGGAGAGTTCCGTGGCAAATTGTTTGGAGCCGTGGTACCCAAGCTTCTGTGACCACATAAAGTTAGGGGTTAGTGATAAGTAGTGAGCATTTTATTTCATCCCTGGGGGAAGGGTGGCCACAGCAGGTGAGAAAACTTTCTCCCCGTTTTCACTTTAAGAGTCTGAGGTTTAGAAAGCTGAGTGGGGAATCAAGTTCTTAACTGTCTTTTTTTGTTCTTATCTTTTTTCTTTCCCTGGAGAGTTATCACTGGAATATATCTATATCTATATATCTGTGTTTATGTTTTATAGTTCTTTTGTGTGTGTGTGTGTGCTGCTTAAGAAAATATGCCAAATTTCCACCAGAATATGAAGCAGGGAAAGCATGTGTGATCCTTTTAGAACCAGGCCCTCCCTATATGTGGTGGGGTGGGTGGTGGTGGGATCGACTGTGACCAGGCCAGGAACATACCCAGCCCCCTTGCCACCAAAGGGCTGAAGTCAGCCTGGCTATTACCATGTAATCTGGGTCATATATCACCTCATTCCCCTACCAATTGATTCTCCTGCCTCGGTTACATAGTATAGGTCAATAGTAGCTAAACCTATTTCATTTTTCTTTTTTAAATATTTATTTTTCAATTGTGTGAGGAGAGAGAGAGAGAGAGAGAGAGAAGAGAGAGAGAGAGAGAGAGGAGAGAGGAGAGAAGGTACCCAGAAAGTCCAGAAGAGGGGGGTTAGATTCCCTGGAGCTGGAGTTATAGGAGGCTGTGAGCGGCCTGATGTGGGCACAGGAAAAAGAGCTTTTAGGTCCTGTGCAAGAGCAGTGTGTGCTCTTAACTGTTGATCCATCTTTCCATCCCCTAAACTATTTTGCAAGGCAGGACGGCCTTCCCTTGGAAACCTTTAGGAGTAGACTCCTTGCTTTGTCTGGTGGGGCTGGAAGTCATTCAGCTGTCCACCGTGCCGCTTGCTAGAAGTGTATTCAACTCAGTCTCCTCTTTCCTCAACACCCCCCCCCCCCCGGCCTATGGTCTGCCAAAGCTAGTACCTTCCTCCCCTGAGGTAACTACTCTATATAGGGATAGTTGGGGGCCTACCCATACCTATATTATATATCGATTTCTTGGCTCTTTCCTCCATACATTTTTTGCAGCAAGCCTTCCTTTCCTGTCCTTGGAGCGCACTCTGCCCCAGTCAGCCAGTGGGATGCTGTCCAAACCATCTTTTAAGGACGTTTTTTGATTTTCTCCTTTACTTTAGGAAGCATCTTTTTTCTCTTGAGATTTTTTTCTTTCCTTTCAGTCATGAAGTGTTCTGCTTGTGGAACAGATATAAAGGTGGGAAGGAGGGTAGGAAGGTGGGAAGGAAAATCTTCATGTTGGGACTCAATGGACAGGGCCTTCCTGTGCAGAATGTCCCCTATCACAGAGATAATAGGTGGTGAGCTTTAGAGCGCCTGATGCCATCTGAAATCATTCTTTGAAACAAGGTGCACCAGGGTTTAGCTTGTGGGCTTTCCCAGAAGGATTTGTCAAGGTGGCTTAGTGCTTTGATTAATTAACGGAATGGGGTTCTATACAAATATCACTTTCCTTTACCTATGAAATTTCTCTCAAGCACAGCTTGAGGAAAAGGAGCTGAAATTCAAGGCTGTGGCTTCATCTGTGTTTGCATCCTGGGACACGGGATGAAGGCATGATGTTGTGAGAACGTCACACCCACATTTCAGCCTTGCCTTGGCAAAAAGGAACTTCCTGAGGTGGAGCTCCAGCCTTTGCTTGCCACCAAGGCCAGTAGCCCAGTACTCTACTAGCTACCCAGGGCTGCCAGAGAAGAATCTTTTGGGCATAAAGTTCTGATGAATCGAATGTTTGTGTGGCCCAAACTCCTACATTGCAACCCTAACTCCCATGTGATAGCGTGGAGAGAACCTCTTGGCCACTTCCTGTGACTGTGAGAAAGTACACGAAAAAGACTTATTTTGGCTCATGGTTCAGAGCTGTCCACAGTCACTTGGCCCCATCAGTTCTGGAGCAGAGTGTGGTGGCAGGAAGCCCATGGTCCAGCAAAGGTACATACCTTGGTAGATAGCCAGGCTAGATGTTGTGGTTTCTCGGGCTTGGGTGAACTTGGGTATAAAGCCTAATCCCTGGGACTGTTGGACATTAGTGGACATAAGCCTGGCCTCCCAGGAAGTCTGCAAGACCTATGGAAACAGTGAGGCTGGTGTATTTCTAAAGTACTGAAGTGCACATGGTAATAGCAACTGTGGTCCTCAATGGTTTCCTTGCTTGCAACATTTTCCTGTCAGGACCACCAGGGGGCGACAGAGTACTCCCTTTGCCTGTTCTTCTTGCTTCAGGTTCATCGGGTCAGTTTTCTTACCTTGAGCACAGTGCCCGGAGCCTGACTCATGGATCAGTCTTGATTTCTTTTAAAATCAGAACGAACCAAACAATATTAATAAATAAATACAGAACAATAAACCCAGCCTGTTTTATATTAATCTTTGTACCAACATAGTTGTCAGGTATAATTTTTTATTTTATTTTGTTATTTATTTTTTAAGTAAGAATGGGCCATGAAGGCAAAACTGCCTTATATTTATGAAAGTGACAGTTTTCCCAGATAGGTTCTGGACTGGACTTTGAAGAATGGGTTGGCAGCCTGGGTTACCACTTGACTTGGTTTGCTCAGGCAACTGATCGGGTAATGTCTGAAGTAGTGGTTGTCAATCTTCCTAATGCTGCGATCTTTTAATACAGTCCCTCATGTGGTGACCCCAATGATAAAATTATTTTCGTTGCTATTTCATTACTGTAATTTTGCTACTGTTATGAATCGTAGTGTGTAAATATCTGTGTTTTCTGATGGTTTTAGACGACCCCTGTGAAAGGGTCATTCCACCCCAAGGGGTTACGACCCACAGGTTGAGAACCCCTTGTCTAAAGGCATACCTGTGTATTGATCCCCACTCAGTTCACGTGGGATAAGGGTAGCCACATCGGACAGACAGGAAGAGCGGGGGCTGCCATCTTAAATTATGTTAGTGATCAGAAAATGACACCCGAGAGTGAAACATAGTAAGTAGACTCAGAAAACACATTCTCCCTGGCTTCTCCTGCCCTCCCAGCTCTCATCCTTCACTCTTTCCCAAAGCAAGACAAAGAAACCAGCGGGCGCCTTCCCGAAAGCCAGCCACAAAGGAGAGAATCACACTTTTAACTTGCCCAGCATGGCTGCTTAGGAGCTGGCCCCAGGGAAGCAGATTCCGAGTCCACAGGGGTCCTGCCTCAGACCCGGGAGAGGAAAAGGCTGTAACTGAGGGCCATGGAGCACCAAAGCAAACAGGCCTTGCTGCATTTCTTTATCCAGTGTAGTTCCCTGTATCTACGCTAAAGGCGCCACACCACAGGCACCGGGTTCCAGAAGCCTGCCCATAGACTAGGGACAGATCCCGATCCCCCTGCCTGGGTGCCCCCCAAACAGTTCGAGCCAAACAACCGTCTTCCATGTCCAGAGGGCCGGGTCCAGTCCCATGGGGGCTCCACAGCCACCAGTCCACAGTTCATGGGCTTCCACTAGTGTGGCTGGTCATCTCTGCACGTCCTCCCATCATGATCTTGACGACCGGCAGTATCTCTCCTCTCTCTCATCAACTGGATTCCCGGAACTCAGCCCGGTGCCTGGCCATGGATCTCTGTATCTGCTTCCATCAGTCACTGGACAAAGGCTCTATGATGACAGCTAGATTATTCACTAGGCTGGTAAACAGAATAGACTGGTCCAGGCACCCTCTGGACCACTGCCTAGCTGTGTCCTTCTAAAGGGCCAATAGTGGGTGTCAGAACACAGTCCAAGACTGGAGTTGTGTTAAGAATTCTGAGTGCTTGTGAGAAAATTCCAAGAAAAGAAGACAAGAGTCTTGTGACCTCAGTTTCTTCGAAACACAGAATTGTTCTTGGAACGTGCTTTCATGCCCCTCCCAGGGGTAGTGGAGGACAGGAGTGAGCTGACTTCAGATGATTCATCACAACTGGCTATTGTTATTGGTTTACATGGCTCGAAGGAAAAAACAAGTTTTTGCCACAGACGGCTTGTCACTGTGATTGTACACTTTACTCACGTGATTCTTCTTAACCCTCAGAGTATAAATTGTCCGAGGCTCTGAATAAAGTTGGCTATTGGGTGAAACTCTAGTCGGCCGCGTTTTTAGGCTCCATTCTCCCGGGTTCAACCACCGGTAGAGCAGGGAACAACTGGGCAGGCCAGAGTTGGTGAAGGAAATCCGTTTTATTCAGTGTAGCATCCCGCGAAGGTGCTGGCGAAGCTTTCCACACAATGGTCTTTTACAATGCATCAGGTGACATTGGGCAGGGAGGCTGCGTGACTGGTGGGGTCATGGACATCAGGGTGTGTGTCTTTTTTCTCTTCCTGGCTAGGCTATTACAATAGACGTTTTCCTCTTGGGCCACGTAGGACTTTCTGTAGGTTAAGCAACACAGCAATTTCCATGTGTTTTATTAGCTGATGAGGCTCAGATTGAAAAAGTAAAAGAGACTGAACCATTCTGATGTTATCCGTAGGTCACCAGATAGCCTGGGCTCTGACACCTCCAAACTGTTAGTTAGCAGTTCATGTTTCCATCATCTCTGTATTACAGTTTTTCTTTAGATGTTACAAACTGCCCAGGCCAGTTCCCAAAGGAGCAAATGTTGTTACACTCAGAAAAATCAGAGTAAAAATTACCTTTTCCCCAAATGAATAACAATGGTTCCTTGAATTTGACATGTCAATATTTCAATCCCATTTCTGCTCTTTGAGGCAAACACTTAGGCAACTTTCCAAACTGCCAGTACCTCAGAGGTGTATGTGTCTGTGCGAAAACAGAGCTCTCACCACAGAGGGAATAAGATATTTTATTCTGGACCCATGTATGGGTGGCCATGCCTGGGAACATGGATTCAAGTTCCCTCTATTATCATGGTCCAATGTGGCAGCAGTGCCATGAAGTTCTATAGTAAGAGAACAAAAGAATGGCTTAAATCAAGGTCCTTTTCAAAGATACTGCTGGAAACATCGGGTAGGCAGTTACAGCCAAGTGTGGACATCTTCACTTTTGGCTACATGCTCTCTCATGCCTTTCTTAACCACTGAGCTAGTGGGGGCTAGGGGTCTTGTTAATACATTTGGCAAGGATTTACCTAATAGTCACAAAGGTGGTCGGTTAGATACCATTGTGAACAATGAATGAATGGATGAATGGGACTAACAATAGCCTAGGATAACAGTTCTCCACAATCGCAGAAGTTCTGATTAGCTAATCAGACTTGTAGAATATTTAATGTAGGCTTGGCTTTTTTTTTTCTTCCTGGAAAATTCTAGTTCACAGGTGTTATCTATAATAAAGCTGTGTGGAGTACATGGCTTGTCTACATCACCTCTAAAGTTGGTGAGGAAAGCAAGTCATTAGAAGCAGTAGAAACTCCAGGGCTTGTCCAATTTCCCCCTCGTTCCAGAAACGCTAGTGCTGAGCCACATACCAACAATCACATTCCCTTTTTATATACTATTTCAGCCGCCCCAAAGTTAGTATTTATCTCCCTCTGAAAATTCACTTGTTTTTCTTTTTGCGCCATCCCCCTTTCCCCTCCTAAACACCTTGTGTAATCTAGAAAACATGATGAAATTTTCTTAGCATTCTCATCCTTTCTGCTGGATGCTCTGGGTGCCCCCCTCCACAGGTGCATACCACTGCCAGCCACCGTGGGCCCCTCCTTGCCAATCTCCTGGGACTAGCTTTTTATATTTATTGTACTGCTGTTTCTTCCTGGATTTTTCTTTTTCTTCTTGACTTTATAATTTTGACTAATTGCATCCCATGGTTGCTTCCTGAGAAAACATAAACAGGAAACAATCTTTTTTCAGTTATCATTCTTCTGAAAAATGTCTTAATTCCATGTGTTTAAATGGCAGATTTGGCTTCTGTCCAGGGAAAAGGTCCTATTTTGAAGCACTTCTCCACTGTGTCCTAGTTTACAGCTGAGAAGTCCAAAGTCATGGTCAATTTTAATTTCTTATATGTGATTGTGTTTTTCTAGTGGAAGCTTGTAGGATAATCACAGGAATTCTGGGGTTTCATTTATTGGGTGCTGTGGATGGGTTCTTATTCTTCATTATGTTGGCAATTGTTTGGGTTCCTCCAAAATGTTCTTTTGTTCTTTCTTTTAAATGTCCTTTGGACACAAGTCCCCATCTTTAATCCAGAAGCCATATGTTGTGGGATAGTCTTTTAGCACACTGTGAAGATGCTCTCATTGGTTTAATAAAAAGCCAATAGTGGCCAATAGTTCGGCAAGATTTCCAGGCACAGATAATGCTGAGAAGAAGAACGGAGTTTCAAGGAGATGTAGAGGAAGCAGGACATGTAGGAGATGAGGTAACAAGTCATGAGCCACATGGCAGCAGGTAAATTAATAGAAATGGTTAATTTAAGTTATAAAAACTAGTTAGAAACAAGCCTAAGCTATCAGCTGAGCTTTCATAATTAATAACAAGTCTCCATGTCATGATTTGGAAGCTGGCAGGTGGGACAGAGAAAGACTAGCCACAGCTATCTCCAATTGATAACCTCTTGTAAAGGAAAAAAACCAGCTTTCTCCAATGGAGTCTTTACTGAGTATATAAACCATATTCAGTGGCAGGCCTCATGCCCAGCAGCAGATGGCCAACACAAAATGAACTCAATGGTAATTTCTCATAATTTAAAAAAAAAATTATTTCTTGGTGTTTTGCTTGTATATTATGGTTTCTGATTTTGTGATTTTATGGTTTTTGTTTCTGTGTGTCTGTGTTTCCTGTACTTTTTATTTTATTTATTTTATTTTTTGCCTGTTTGTTTTCTAAAGAGAGAGAAAAATAGTCATGCAGTTGGATGGGTGGGAAGTAGGCAGGATGGGAGGAGATGAGGGAGGGGAAGCTGTGATTAGAATATATTGTACGAAAAACATTTCAATAAAAAAAGTTCTTTCCTGCATGTTCCCCCATTTTGCCACCTGGTTTGACCTTTCCCCTAATTGTGCACTTGTCTGTCACCTGGTTTTGTGTTTTGAGTCACAGATGACCTTTACCTTCTCAGTTCTCTTGAACAAAAAAGCCCCTGACTGACAATGTTATCATCCTCTCAAACTAGGTCAACTTTGTTGGTCCAGCATTGCTTTCTCTTGCATTTCTCTGTTTTTCTTTCTTTTTGATTCCTTTTCTTGGTTTATTGAAACAGGATCTCACTGTGTGGTCAAGACTGGCCTGGAACTTATCTATCTGCCTCAGCCTCCATGTGCTGGTAGTGAGCATCACCCAGCTTTTGTATTCCTTTCTTTTTGTTTTTGTTTTTGTTTTTTTGAGACAGCGTTTCTCTGTATAACAGCCCTGGCCATCCTGCAATTCTCTTTGTAGACCAGGCTGGCCTCGAACTCACAGAGATCCACCTGCCTCTGCCTCCCGAGTGCTGGGATCAAAGGCCTGTGCTGCCACACCAGGCTTGTATTTCTTTATACATGTGGATCTGTGCCTTTTTAGTTGCTTGGGGGTCAACTTGATGAGCGTGGGCAGAAATAGGACGACTTCTGTATTACGCCTGCTCCTCCTAGGGAACAAGGACCATTACAGGGGAGGGGCAGAAAGGCCATGACCCAGAGGTCAGAAAGGACTGCACTCAAGTGGGACTGCCACACTCCTGAGCCTACAATAGCAATGGTTGCCTGCACAAGGTCAGGCCAGTGAAATTCAGTCACAGGGGAGTGCCTCGTGAGTCTTCCATCCTTAGCTGAGGCGCTATGGACAGATGAGAGCTACAGGGAGAAGAAGAATCAGTATTCTGTGGCTCCTGGTAGGTTGACCACACTCCCGTGGATGGCCTACACCCTGAGTATATGGATAGCATAAATTGGACTTGGCTTGTGTGCTGGCTAGTTTCATGTCAACTTGACACAAGCTAGAGTTGTATGAAAGGAGGGAGCCTCAGTTGAGAAAATTCCTCCATAAGGTCCAGCTGTAAGGCATTTTCTTAATTAGTGATTGATAATGGAGTGCCCAGACCATTGTGGGTGGTGCCATCCCTGGGCTGGTGGTCTTGTGATCTCTAAGAAAGTAGGCTTAGCAAGCCAGGGGAAGCAAGCCAGTAAGCAGCACTCCTCCATGGCTTCCGCATCAGCTTCTGCCTCCAGGGTCTTGCCCTAACTTCCTTCAATGATGGATGTGGAAGTATAAGCCAAATCAACCCTTCCCTCCCCAAGTTGCTTTGGTCATGGTGTTTCATCACAGCAGTAGAAAAGCCTAATTATGACACCTCTATTTAATTAGTAAGGCTGGCTCAGTGCTATCATGTCCTCCTATGCAGAATGACTTTATTATGTCCTGCTCAACCTATAACAGGTGGTTATGATGAACACTGGAATCAGAGATAGAAACTCTAAGGTGTCACATCTGTGTTGGAAGTAACCATGAAAGAGTAGAGCTGGAGGAGTAACAGAGAGACCTAAGAAAAGCCTCATCAACATTTTCAGTGAAACTCACTAATGTTTGTGTTGTTTTTTTTTTGTGGTGAGTTTGGTGGTCGGTCGGGGCGGGCGTGGTGCTTTGGGGGGGGGGCAGTGGGACAGGTGCGTGGTCACAGAGAAGGGAGGGGGCTGGGAGTCCGGCAGCTGGCTGCTCTGATTGCAATTCTTCTTATGAGTGTAGATGGCTGTCTATCAAGTTCTCATGTTTCATCCCAGGAAGACAGTAAGAAAATTCTTTGGTCTAAGATTATGTTGATTAAAAAAAATGCTTCATGAGATGGGGAGAAGGCTCAGGAGGAAAAGTACTTGCCTTGTAATCATGAGAGTCTGAGTTCAATCCCCTGAACCCACTGGGTATGGTGGCATGTGATGCAATCCCAGTATTGAGGAAGTGGAGACAGGCAGGACCTGGGGACTCATTGGCCAGTCAACCATTTCTGCGCAGTGATCTCCATGTCAGGGAAGGATCCTGCCTCACAAAACAAGGCACAAACAAACAAAAAAACAGTGGTGTGGACAATGTCTGAGCAATGGTACACAAAGCTATTGTCTGGCCTCCACACATGTGGACACAGACTTGGGTGGATTGAACACATTCCTTGCCCAATGTTTTGTGAAGACATTCATTCACAAAACTTCTTCACTTGTCAAGGATACAGCAGTAAGCAAGACAAACAAAGATGCTTGCCTTCATGGAGCCTGTCTTTCGAGTGATGATCCACTATTGTAGAGACTGATGTGACAGCCATAAGTGTTAGACAGGCTCTCTAGAGATAGACAACTAATCTGGGTGGCATTCCAATTAGATTATTCCAGAGGGGAAACTGGTTAATAAGCAAAGTCAAATCCCAGTCCCATTGGCACACTTAATTAACTGTTCTCTGGTCCCCCATGAGTTTGGGTAGTTGGAGGTTGTTCCAACACTCAGCTGAGTGCACTATGAAGACTTGGTCTCCAGATTCAAACCACTTGACTAGATCCTGCAAAGCACTGCAATTAATTTTCCTTAGCTCTGTCAGGCTCAAACATCTTCCTTCTACTTCACTAAGCATTTCTCTTTTCCCCACCTCAATGGAGATGTTTGTTTGTCTTCCACAATCGTATTCTTATGCAGCATGTGCATAATAGCAAGTCATTCATATAGTCCTTCCTCAATTTATTTTTAGATAGGGTCTTCTTATGTGTGCTCAGTCTGGCTTTCAACTTGTGATTCTTCTGCGTTAGCTTCCTAAGTGCTGGAATTATTGGAATGCATTACTATGCTAGGTTGGATTTTGTTTTGTAATCCTATCAACTAGTCTGTTTCTCCTTATTGGCAAGTTGAGGCTATTTACATTTTAGGTTATTATTAATCAGTATTTATTAATTGCTGTGTGGTGGAACCTTCCCATTTCTCCATGGGAGACCCACTCCCACTTTTTTCCCAGGGTACTCTTGAGGAGAAAGAAGTGAGAGATATTTAGAGAGAAGGATAGAGGAGAGAGAGACAGATAGAAACACAGGATAGCCTTGGGAGGGACTGGATCAATATCCACTGGTCCCGTCTATCTCTTCTAAAGGGCTTTTTATAGGAATGCCAAGGAGTGGAGCAAAAGACCTCCCCCCACCCCAGCACAGCCAAGTGCAGACTCTTTCCAATCACCTGGTAACCACACATGTGGTCAAGCAATCCTCTAATGCAGCCCTGCTGGGTAAAGCAAGCTCATATCTCACTAGGAAACCTTTGTGGGCCTCCACATTCCTGTAGCTTCATTGGTTGGTTTTCTGGTTGATTATATTCTTGTTAATTCTTTACTTTCTCCCTGTTAGGATCAGAGGCTGTTTATTTTACTGTGTTGGATCCAATGGATTCCTTCCTAGTTTTTGAGGTAGTTTGAATAAGAATGACTCTGATAGGCTCATGTGTTCAAATACTAGGTTCCCAGTTGATAGAACTGTTTGAGAAGGATTAGAAAGTGTGGCCATGTTGGAAGTGGTGTGTCACTGGCCTGGAGGTTTCAAAAGCCCACACTAACTCTGGTTAGTTCTCTTTGCCTTACACTTGTGGATCAAGATGTGAGCTCTCAGCTGCTGCTCAAGCACCATGCCTGCTTGCCTGCTGCCATGGCTCCCTGCTATGATGGTCATGGACGCTAACCCTCTGAAACTGTAATCCTCCAATAAGCTCATTCTTCTATAAGGTGCCTCGTCCTGGTGTCTTCACAGCAATATGGAAGTAAGTAGGATGGTCTCTCTTATTTATTGTTCTCATGAAATGAGAAATCTAATGCAGAGTGTGCCACAGGTTTAAAACCATTAGGGTTAAAGGTGGGAATGACAAATGAGATAAAGAAGGAGGAGACAGAGAAAGGAAAAGATAGAGGAGTAACAGAGTCCAGAGAAACATGAAGAAGAGACTTTTAGGGAGGAGAACTGAAAACAGCAAGAAACTGGAAAAATTAGAAAATTAGATTAAAGAATGAAAAAAGAAAAAAAGAAAAACAGCATCCAAACATTCCCAACAGTGAGAAAATTAAAGATAAGATTAGGCAACATGCAAGATGGGGAATACAATTTAAAACATGAGAGCTTATTAGAAAAAGGGAAAAAAAGAATAGGAAAAAAATGAATAATTATAAAAACTGCATAAGCAAAATTATATGAATGCATTATTGGGAATAAAAAGTAAAATAATTAAAAAACCATGACAAACTAGAAATGCCCCTGAAAGTTTAGTAAGATAAGAAAAGGAACAGCATTTGGAAACCATCAAGCTCAGAGGAAAGAGGAAGTAAAAGAGATGAAGTGTTGGGTTGCCATTTCTCTGGGTCTTCAGAAATTGGAGACAGCCAGTTCTATGCACAAGCAGTGTCAAGGGGATGGGTGAGATGGACGTGTGGAGCCTTCTCTTCCTCTGGGGTTGAGCCTGTGTGGGACAGTGTTCAATGTCCACCAGGGTTCTTTCTACATTGATCTCTCCTATTCTTCGCATCTCAGGGGCTTCTGCTGGCCATGGTCAGCACTGGAGTCTATGTGCTGGGCTGGCTCTTCCATCTTCCTGAGACTCACTCTCCCCATCATATCCCTGTGTGTTGCTAATGCTCTAGTAGGGAGGTGTCTCCCAAGTGCATTGGGTGTGGAGAAGCAGCCATGCCAGAGCAGATAGTCTGGATTGATGCTTCTCAACCCCCCTAAGTATTGATTATCTTATGAAGGGATGCTGCTGTGGGTGTCAAGTATCCTGATGTCAGGTTAGCACCCTAAGAAGCTACAGCAATGGATGGCAGAGAAGGCTTCCACTTGTCCAGCTCAGGCTCAGGGTTATCAAACTGTCATGAGGTCTATGCCACTGTCTCCCTGACACAGAGGGTGGAACCCGCTTTCCCTGTGCACTTTACCGTCTGGCCGATCCTCCTGCTGCCTACCCTTTTTCCTTGTCAGCTTCTGAGCTCTCAACTCCCTACAAGCGCCTCTCAGGGGAGTCTTCCACCCTGAGTCTGTGGTAGGTTAAATTCAGGCCCCATGGCTTAGAGTTTTCTCCTTCCCCATAACTCGGTCTCTCTCAGATGTGGATAGCCACTGCCCTCTAAATCACGGAGGAGGGGGGATTGATAAAGATGTCCTATTTAAGGATGAGCACTCCACCATCACTTCCTTGCATCTTGACAAGGGATGAGTTTCTGTGTCAACTGCTACCCACTACAAAGAGATGCTTCTCTGACCAAGGTTGAGAGAAGCATAAGTCTGTAGGTGTAAACATCCGTGTCTAGAAGGGATGGACAACATGGTCCTTTAGTGAAACAGCATGGATAGATTCTCTCCTAGGTTCTGTGAGCTCCCCAGCCCTGGGGCTCTCGACCAGGTTTACAGTACTAGACGTCAAGTGGCGGCTCCTGGGAAGAAGGCCTCAGATCTCATCAGAAAGTAGTTGGTTAACCCCCATGATGGTGGTTATGGTTCGTTAGAGTGAAGAAATGCAGATTAACGTCAGCCATAGAAAAAGGGAAGGAAGGTCACTACCATTCAGTTTTTTCATCAGTGAAGAAATGTGGACAAGACTTATTCTCCCAGCAACAGTGTGTAATGACATGGAAGGGAAGCCATGGTTTCCAGATTTTCTTTAAAAAGAGGTTTTATTTTATTTTTAATTATGTACCTAGGTGTGAGTATGTGCACACAAGTATAATACCCTTGGAAGTCATAAGAAAGCATCAGAGCCCATGGAGCTGGAGTTCTGTCTAGGTGGTTGTGAGCTGCCTGATGTGGGTGCTGGGAACTGAACTCGGGTCCTCTGTATGAGCAGTGAGTGCTCTTAGCCACTGAACCGTTTAAGTGGGAGTGTTCAGGCACAGCAGACGGTTGATGTGATTGTCCTTACTCTAGCCCCTCCAGACATCACAGTGAACCTCATGTCATGGTCCAAGGCTCCAAGCATCAGTCACATTGTTAGCATCAAGTATCTTGGGGGCTCTAGGTTCCCAGACACTCCAAGACACTCTTCCTTGCACACTATACCAAAGTTTTATTGTTATCTCAGGAGCAGAAAAGGGCCGTACTTTTCTCTGAGATGTGCAAGGCTTGACCACCCAGACTTGCTGAGTTAGTCCTTAATGAATAGCGCTCCACAACATTCTCACAGCTAAAAAGGATTCAGACATTATGGGTGGGTGTACCACACAACTTCTAAACACTATTCTTATAAATGTAGTGTGTTCCTGGCAGCTCTTATGCGGGGCGTGACAATCCTCAGGACAGCTTTAACTTATCATAGGAAGAGTGACATTACATTAGGACGGCCACCTACACACTTCCCGAGGAAGTTTACAACGGGCTTCTTATGAGAGAGGCTTTCACATTCCATTTGAATCTAGGTAAATTACGAGAAACATCTTTTCCTTCAGGAGAAGATGACAAGGGAAGAAGCATTTGTCCCCATGCCAGGGACACCTCCAGAGTGGCTTTTCCTAATCCCGTGAGAGCACCAGGGAAGGCTGCATGCATTTAGAAAGCTACACTCAGAGCTGGGTCTGAGCTCTGGCTTTTCTACCTTCTTAGTGACTGCAGTGGGTTGTAGGGACCCAGACATGTCAGAATCCTTCTTTACCCTGAGCACGGTGACCTTATTAGGAAATCGGGTCTTTGGGGATATAGGTAATCCAGGGAATTAGAGGCATTTTCCTTGTTTGTTTTCTATTGCTGTGATAAAACATGGACTCAAACCAGCTCCAGGGTGGAAAGGGTTTATTTCATCTTAAAAATTCCAGGTCTCACTCCATCACTGAGGGAAGCCAGGGCAGGAACTCAAGGCAGGAACCTGGAGGCAGGAACTGAAGCAGAGACCATGCAGGAGTGCTGCTTACTGGCTTACTCTACAGAGCTTACTCATCCTACTTCCTCATAGAACCCAGGACTATCTTCCAGGGTGCCACCACCCATATCATTAATTAAGAAAATGACTCATGGACATGCCAGTCTGATGGAGACATTTTCTCAGTTGAGGGTCTTCTTCCCAGATGACACTAGCTTATGCTAAATTGACAAAAACCCAACCTATGATGTGATTAGCCTAGAGTTACAGTTAAGCTATAATTTCAATGAGTAGTGTCTTTAGACCATGGAGAGGAGGATGTGATGTACAGAAACACATAAAAAAGACTGGGGTGGTAAATTGATGAGCCACAGGACACTGGGGGTTGCTGGCGAGTGACTAGGAGAGATGCAAGGAAGAACTCTTTCAGGAGCCCCCAGAAGCTCCCAGTCCCCATAATGCATGGAAGACATTCAATACATACTTGTGAAATGCATGAATGAAATGAGTGAATGCTTCTGTTGAGGCAAACCTTTGATGCCAGGACATAGACCTGTCTTATGATTTTAGACTTCTGGTTTCAAGAAGGGTGAGAGGATGCATTTCTGTCTCTTTAAGCCAAGCTTGTGGGAATTTGCCACGGCAGACCCAGTGATCTAGTTTCACTTTCTGAATGTATGTTGCCCATAGTTTTCTCATCTAGAACACTGTGATCTCCACCTATTGAAGGGGTAAAATGAGATCGTGTTTTCGGAAGAGTAAGAGGCCTTCTCATTTGCAAGTTCTGTTTCCTTATGTATGCATGGCCGTGTGTGTACATGCATGCGTGAGTGCCTGTGTGTGTGTGTGTACACATGCATGTGTGTGTGTGCACGTGCATGCGTGCATGCAGCTGTGCTTGCCTGAACAGGTAGGTGTTCATAGAGGCCAGAGTTTGATGTTTGGTTGCCTACCTCAATTGCTTCTCCACCTGACCAAGAGATAGGTGTGCTCACTGAACCTGGAGCTCCCTGTTTTGGCTAGACTGGCTAGCCAGAGTGCCTGGGACCTGCCTGTCTTTGCTCCTCAGTGCTGGGGTGCCCTGCTGCCGTCAGCTCTTACATGGATACTGGTAAATCTGAACTCAGATTCTCAGGCTTGCTCTGCAAACAGTATACCCATTGAGCCCTCTCCAGCCCGCTCTCTAGATAATCACAAATGTGTCCTTACTGCTTTTAGAGACTTCAGGGTGTGGTTCGTATTTTAATGACAGTCCAGCCATGAACTTACTGGCAGGGGCCCTGCGGAGAAACATATCATGATTTCAGTGCAAATAGTAAGAAAAGGGAAGCTGGGTGGGAGAAAATGTCAGCACCCAGGTTCTGTTTAAGAAATACATATGTCTTTGCACGAAGGATAGACCCCGCCAAGTGATTCCATTGGCATCTAGAAAGGTAAGCCCCTACAATAAGATTGAACCAACCTGTGACTATATGGTGGTGCCAGTCTGTGATGGTGAGCAGTCTAGCTTCCTTTCCTCTGGACCTTCTGCTGTTTATGTGCATTGGCATGGGTTTCTAGAGGAGGCCGAGAGCAAGCGCAATGACATCAATAGTTAGAAGTATTGCTCAAACCAGGGAAGGACTGTTGGCTGCAGAAGGCAGGAAGTTATCACTCACTGCTGTAGCACTGCCACTCCATAAGGTCACCACGGTGCTATGTCATTTCTTAGCCACGAGTCTGGAAGAGCAGCTTCTGGTATAGGTGCCCCAGACCATTTGTCTCTGTCACTCGATGCATACATGTGCATACAACTCATATGAGAGGAATCTGCAACGCGCTCCTTCAGGATATTCAAATCCTCTACGTACTGCAAAGGAGAGGAGGGCTAATTTATCAGGCACCTGTGCTGTGCCAGGAGCAGTGTCAGCTGAATCTACATACATTTTCTGATTTAAGCCTCATCTCATTGACTTGCTAAGATCCCAGCTTAAATTGGATTTGGGGAATGTGGCCTGAAAATAAATTGACCATGGAACTCAGACTTCACAGGTCATTGGGAGGGGAATTATTTTCCCCTGAAAGATGCCCATTGTTAAAAAATGAGCTTTCCACTCATTCTCATCCATTCAACCAACAGGTACTCACTGAGTGCCTTTAGTTGGTTCTCTTTAAGAGTCAAGAAGAAAATTTCGAAGAATTTTGGTAGTAAAGAGACTGGTTGATTGTGATTTTTAGGAAGGTAGTCAAGGCATACCTCACCTGGAAGGTGACAGTAAGCAAAGCCTGAAGCAGCTGAAGGAAGAGTCACGTGAGTAGCGGAGGTGGGGCCTTCCAGGTAGAGACAAAGATACTGTGAGAGACTGCTTAACTTGCTCAAGGGACAGTGAGGAGACCGGTGACTATTATGGAATAGGTGAGGGAAAACAGAAGGTCATCAGTTTATTTGCAGGACTTTGGTAGGGGTGAACTTGGTGGTTTTTAGATACATTTAGCTCTTGTTAGGCTGGCCTGTGTTTTGTTGTTAGTGGGCTTGCCTAGCATGTACAAAGCCCTGGATTCGATTCTCAGCATGATATAAACTGGGCCTGGTCATGTATTCCTGTAATGGCAGCATTTGAGAGGTGGAAAGAAGATCAAGAGTTCAAGGCCACCCTCAGCTACATAGAGTTTGAGGTAGCCTGAACTGCACAAGACTGTCTACAAAAGAAAAAAAGTAAAGATTACTCTTGGTTTGATGACATAGATTATAGAAGGATAAAGTAATTGTCTATGGCTATTGTAGCAAATGATCACAAACAAGGAGCTTAAAGCTTTAGAAATGTTCTCTATTGCGGGAGTTACAATTTTTAAAATTCATGTGTTGGTAGACTCCCTTGGAAGGCTCTAGGGGAGACTCCACTTTTGGAGACACCAGCTTCTGGATGTTGTTGATGGTACTAGGTATTCCCTGGTTTGTGGATAGATAAGTCCTGTCTCTGTTTCCATACACATATAATCTTCCCCATACCCCTGTGTCTCTGCTCTCTCCCTCTATATAAAATCACCATCATTGGCTAGTGGGCTTTGAGTTTTAGTACACCATCTCATCTTGATTGTACCATTGTACCTGCAGATATTCTATTTTCAAATGAGATCTCAGCCACAGATACTAGGTGCTATGTATTTTGGGGGAACACATTCCAGCCCATAATGAGGGGCAACTATAGAAGCCAAGAGTTCAGATGAGAGAGATAGAGCTAGGCAGCTTAGACCTGAATTGGAGCTGAAGAGTGATGAGATGTGGTTTAGCTCTGTGTATGTGTTCAGATCTGCATCAGTGACAGCTCCTATCAGATTGTGTGCATGACAGAAAAGGAAGCATTGTGGACATCCCAACACTGTTCACCTGGGCATCAGAAGGGTATAGATGCCATGGACTGGAGTGAGGAAGCCTTCAGGAAGAGCATGCTTGGGAGTTATTTAGGGGTTTGATTTTGAACGTGTTTCAGACATTTTTATTTTTTTTAGATATTAACATGGTGGTGATAAGTGAGAAACAATCTATAAATCTGTGACATTTTAAGGGAGAGATCTGAGCTATAGATGACACATCACTGGATCCAGGTGAGGGAGGCATCTTCATCACTGGATCCAGGTGGGGGAGGTGTCTTCATCACTGGATCCAGGTGGGAGAGGTGTCTTCATCACTGGATCCAGGTGGGGAGGTGTCTTCATCACTGGATCCAGGTGGGGGAGGTGTCTTCATCACTGGATCCAGGTGGGGGAGGTGTCTTCATCACTGGATCCAGGTGGGGGAAGGTGTCTTCATCACTGGATCCAGGTGGGGGAGGTGTCTTCATCACTGGATCCAGGTGGGGGAGGTGTCTTCATCATTGGATCCAGGTGGGGGAGGTGTCTTCATCATTGGATCCGGGTGGGGGAGGTGTCTTCATCACTGGATCCAGGTGGGGGAGGCATCTTCATCACTGGATCCAGGTGGGGGAGGCGTCTTCACCCTCTAGAAAAAAGGAACTTCCAAGAAATGAGTGGGGAGGAAGGAAGGGCTTTATTCAGAGGTCAAACAATGGAATAGAGGGGAACTTTGCTCATCAATCAGCCTCCTCACCTCCAAGGGGGCAGATTGAGAGCTTACAGCTATAGGGTAGAAGTAAGGAAGGAAAGAGTAGGGATGAACAAGGGGAGAGATATTCCTGTGTCTTTGGAGAGCTATAAGCTCATCTCCTCTACCTTTTATGGTCAATGATGGTTTCAACCATTTATGGCATTTCTAGTCATGGTAGTTGGTAGGTGTCTTTAACCTTGACATGGGGAGAGAGGTTGAGCAAGTTTGGGTCAAGTTAACCCCCTTACTATGTCCAACATGTCTACCTGCACAGCTGAATAGAATCCACCTCAAAGGTTGAGGCTCAAAGGGGGCAGACTCACTTGAAGGTAGAGGTGTGAAGTCTTATCTTCTTATTCCAGTCACCCATGGGACACCTGCAGGCCCAGGAGGAAGAGTTGGTGTTTTTAGCAAAAGCAGCCTTCAGGGCCCTGAAAAGTAACCTTAACAACTGCCATTCCAACCCATGTGAATGATGTAGAGCTGCTGGGAAAATAATAATGTACTGCCCAATGTGTGACCTCCAAATTTGTGATCTTTAAGTCAACTGAGAAAAAGTCAATTTAGTTTGTTCAGGAATTTATCTATGCAGGCAGGGAGAGAGGGAAGGGGGATAGAAAAAGATAGACAGAGAGACAGACAGAGAGACAGAGAGACAGACAGACAGAGAGTTTAGTTCTACCCTGACCTGCTCTGATGTCTGAGTCACTTAAGGTAAGGTTCTTTGATCACACAACTAAGAGTCCTGGATATATAAATGGTGAACGTTCTGTCTGTTTGTGTATAGATATAATCACAAAAATATTCATTCGAATATCTGGACATCTGGAAATGATTCTGACATTGGAAAAGACTGTAAAAGAATAAATCTGTCAGTTTTCTTAGCATAAGTCCCAAAGCACCTTCCTTTTCGCTGGAAATGGACATGATAAGAAAAACTTGGTCCCCTGGGACAACAGCTAACAGCTAGCTGTCTGCTAGACTCATTTAACACATTCTCTCACTTACTGCTTTCAAAGCCCTCTGAGATTGGCCTGACATTACAAAGAACAAAACCCAGTTTTGGAGCAGTCAGATAATTCACCTAGAAACATCCAGCTTCTCCAGCGGAGATTTCATCCTGTGTTTCTCTGGCGGCAGGATTGGAGATGTTGACCAGCATGTGATTTAACCTCACAAATATCCATATTAGTTTGGTCTATCCATCCAAGAAAAAATATTTCTCATTTGGGAGACGGTATTGCCAAGTCACCCCTGGATTCCTCTAGCCTTGTGTTTGTACCAACCATCATGGATCTCCTTGTTATTCTTAACCTGTGGTTCCCCTCAAGGCCTCATTTCTGCTAACATAACTACATTTCCCATGGGAGACTTGAAACCATTTTCTGTCGAGGAAGGAATGTTTGCTAAGATGTTGAATGAATGTCTATGTGCTTGCTTTGGGGTCTGGTATCTATTCTTCTCCTCTCAACAGCATACTCTTGATTTTGTTCATAGTAGACTCCAACCCCCTACCTCATCCTCTTAGAGTAAGGTATTATGGCCATGCTATCCTTTACTTCTAAATATTTCAGCATGTGCTTTCTAAAAACAAAGACTTTTCTTACACAATGATCCCAACCAGAAATTAACATTGGTAGCACATTATTTTCTAACCTACAAACCTTTTCTGTGTGTGTATCGGCAGTGGACACAGCAGTAGATTTTGTAGCATAAGAAAATGAAGACCTCTGTTGTTGTCTCTTTGGCCACTAACCCAGAGTCTCTGTGGAGTTTGCTTTTGTATTTAGTGATACAGACCTATTTGTGGGCTCATTTGTTTTAGGGGTACGGACCAGTGAGGTTGTAGACTGTCCCTCAGTCTGAGGGTGCCTGGTCATGCCTTGTGATTGGATTCTGCTTATGTGTGTGAGTCAGTGTGAAACTGCCCTTCCCATCAGGAGGCACCTGCTGGTTAGCCCCATCAACAGCAGACAGGGTTCCTCAACTGTTATCACTAGCCATCACTAGCCACACCTTCCCCTTGCCTCTGCTGCTTTGTGACCACTTAGACTCTCCCCTAATTCCTGTTCGCACTAATAGCTCTCCACTTTCTCCCTCTCCTGTCTCCTTGTACAGGAAGCTGCTAATGGCATCGGGTGGAATGGGAAAGTCTATTTCTATTTGCTTGTTTTTCAAGAATATTTCTGATCAATCTGGCCATCCTCCTGCACACCATTCTGGTACCCCACAGCCCCGGTCACACTTCAGAAGATGACGAAAGATTAATTTGCTCACAAAGCCAGAGGCTTCTGCTGCTTGTTCCAAATAACATCCAAAAATGAGAATTTAGGATTCACCATTCCTTTGCAAGGAGTGAAAACTGAAGTTAATGCTTTTTTTTTCCATTTCAAAATGGAATAGGCTATCCTTCTAACCACAAATATCAGGGACTCTATGACCCTATCCTGTGGTAGGCTTCAGTATTCCCCTGCCAACTCTGGCACTTGGGACTTCTCCTAACCATGCTTCTGTGACCTTCCTGTGTGAGGAGGGGGCTCCATGGCTTCTACTGAACTCACATAGGGTGTGTGAGATAGAAGCCAGGCAGCCAGTCCTTCACTTCTTTTTTTCTTAAATTCTTATTTAAAGAGTAGACACCTTTCTCCTGTCATTTCAGGGTTCATCATCCTAAGTGGGCCAAGTCATTATGGCAGCTCAGACTCTAAATAGACTCCAGCCTGGCCACACTGCCTGGGCTCCAGCGTTTCATAGCCCCACAGCAGGTCTCAGAGCTCAGGGTTGATAACGGAATCTTTTGGCCTGGGGAAATGAAATACAGTCACAAGTTGGTATGACGCTTCCCATGTGAGTGTGGTGCATAGTCTCACAAACCTTCCCAAGATATTTCTGTTTCCTCTTCAAGTGTAGAGGGGTGTCCGTGGAGAGAGGCATGTCAATGGCTTCTCTTGTGAGTCCCCAAGATGTCCAGGAATGTGGCTTTTACTCAGTTACCTTTGAGAGACGCCAGGAGCATTCTCAGAGACGGAAGTGAAATTATTAGCTAGTGCGCATGTCTGTGAAGGCGGAGCTGAGAGGGGCTTTTGTGGTTAAGGACCGCCTTTAGTGCTCCCCCAGGAAACCGACACGAGGGAGGCTTACACTTTTGTAGCAGCCGTGTGTGCTCGTATATTTGCTACCAGCCATGCTTCCCTGCGTAGACACTTTCACAAAGAAGTAGAGGGATGGGCAGATGGTTTGGGACCGAGACTTCTTCTTGGTCGAGGTCTGTGACACCTGGAAAGGACAAGTTCCGTAAAATCATAAAAAACGTCAGAGGTTCCAGTCTCAAGAGTAGTGTGGTACCTGAGAATGTGTTCACACACCAAAAAAATACCAGAAACCCGTGATATCCACCACACTCCACATAGGCGGTGGAGTCTCTTCAAGGGGGTGGTAAGGCTTCTCCATGTAGCTTGAGACTGCATCCTGCACCATCCCTAGTCTATAAGTTCCCTGCCGGCTTTCGCCCTCATTTAATTTATTATTAAATTAGTTGAAAGACAATTTTCAGGGAACTCTGGAAGAGGAATCAGAAGATTGTAAGAACCCATGGAGTGGAAGACACAAGAAAACAAGGGCTTCTGGATACAACTGGACTGACTGACACACACATGACCATGTCAACATGCACAGGGTCTGCACAGGTCTAAGCTGGTTGGGGTTCCAGGACTGAGAGGGGAAGTGGACACAAGCCCACAGCCAGAAGCTATCTCCAGTTGATAACCACTTGCAAAGGCAAATAAGTGTTCTCCAATGGAATCTCACGGGACACAAACCACTCTTAAGGGCAGGCCCCATGCCCAGCAGTAGATGGCTGACACAAAATGATCTCAATGGTATTTTTGGAGGGTTTTTAATCTCATAACCCTTTGTCTGGGCACTTTTTTTTTTAACCTTGGAGATGTTTTGCTCATATATCATGTCTCCTGACTTGGTGTCTTTATGGGGTTTCTGTGTCTGTGTCTGTATCTCTTGTGTCTGTGTGCATTTCTTGTGTTTTTGCCTTGTTCTTTTTTTCCTGTTTATTTCTTTTGTCCTGTTCTGGTTGTTATTATTATTATTATTATTATTATTATTATTATTATTATTATTTTAGTGCCTGTCTGCTTTTCTAATGAGAGAGACAGAAAAGGTATGGATTAGGGTGGGTAGGGAGGTGGCCAGATCTGGGAGGAATTGGGAGAGAATAAACTGTGATAAGAACACATTGTATGAAAAAAAATTTCAATAAAAAAGAGAAATACAATTGTGTACTATTTATATCACAATTTATAAATATACAGTCCCATGGCTTTACCATGTTCACAGTTATGTAATCATTATTAGTATATAATTCCAGAACATTTTCTTCATTCCTTCCAACTGACCCTAAGCAATCAGCAGCCCCTCACCTCTTGGTAACCACCAGTCCACTTTCTAGTTATATGGATTTACATTTTATGTAAGTGGAATCATGTAGCCTGTGGCCTGTGAGTTTGGTTTCTTTCACTAGGCACAATACTTTCAAGGGTGATTCACACTATACACAAATCAGTATTTTTCCCTTTGTTTATTGGGTAGCATGCTATGGTACAGAAATGTTACATTCTATTTGTTTGTTCATCGGTTGATGGCCTTTTAGACTGTAGTCAGCTTTTGGCCACTAACAATGGTGCTGTTGCGAACATTCAATTACGGTTTTGAGTGCATATTTAGGGGTAGACTTGCTGGATTATATAGGTTAACTCTACAATGAACTTTCTGAGGAACTATGAAATTGTTTTTCATTGTAACTATAGCATTTTAGGTTCCCACCTGCAATGCGTGGGATTCCAATTTCTCCACATCCTTGTCAGCATCTGTTCCTTTGGTGCATGACTTTGTCTTTCTGTGTGTGTAAGTGCCAGTGTATGTTCCTGTATGTGATTCCTTCCCTTTCAGTGGATGTAAGTGGTGTCTCATCATAGCTGTGAAGAAACACATTTTTATTACATTTATTTGTTGTATGTGTGTATGTGTGTGGGGTGCATGCCTGGCACAGTATACATCTGGAGATCAGAGTACACCTTGACGCAGGTTCCCTTGTTCTACTGCATGAGTCCTGACAGGCTGTCAGGCTTGGCAACAAGCTTGCTTACCTACACTAAGACACTCTCACTGGCTGGGCTGTGAATGTTTAACTGTGTTCTTATGTGTGTCAGAACACTAGTTGATACATAGGAATCCCCCAGTTCATGGTCTCGTGGGGGAACTTTAGCCATTCTACCACTCAACCAACATCCATCAGGTTTTCTAGGTGTCCAGCACTTCTAGGATGGGCTAATATGTTAGCTGGCTTCCCCTTACTATTACAAACAAGTGTAGTCAGCTTATTGAAGGAAAAGTTTAGCTCTGGGCGGTGGTGGCACATGTCTTTAATCCCAGCACTCAGGAGGCAAAGGCAGGCCGATCTGTGAGTTTGAGGCCAGCCTGGGCTACAGAGTGAGTTCCAGGACAACCAGGAAAACCCTGTCTTGAAAAACCAAAAAGAGGGCCTGGAGAGATGGCTTAGTTGTTAAGAGCACTGACTGCGCTTCCAGAGGTCCTGAGTTCAATTCCCAGCACCTACATGGTGGCTCACAACCACCTGTAATGAAATCTGGTGCCCTCTTCTGGTTTGCAAGGACACATGCAGCAGAATACTGTGTTACAAGGACACATGCAAGCAGAATACTGTGTACAAAATAAATAAATCTTAAAAAAAAAAAAACAAAAGAGAAAAGAAAAAAAGAAAGAATGAAAGAAAGGTTGGCTCAGCATAGAGATGATGCATTCCAAGTTCTTGGGAGGCTAAGGCAGAAGGATTGTGAGTCACACAGTGAGACCATGTCTCCCACAATAAAAAGGATGAAAGACATTTAGGTTCACAGTTGGCCCTGTAGCCTCTATGCCTCTGATGAGACAGCATATCACAGTGTACTGTGTGGGTAGCGCACAGTACACAGAAAAGCTGCTTATGCTAAAGAGAGACAGTGGAAGAGATCAGGACCTCTCCTCAACGCCTTTGAGGACATACCACAGAAGGCCTAAAGATATCCCGCCAGACCCCACTCTGAACTTTCCATCATCTCCCGCTAGTGTCAAGGCTGAGACCAAGCTTTTAACATTTCGGATGGAAACGATACCAGCAGGGACCCCAGTGGAAAGAACGCGCAGACTCCTGGCCTTCCAGAAGTTCCACTGGAGCAGAGGAACCATGAATAAAATGCTGTGTGTTGGAATGGTGAGTCTTTGAAGGACGAGAACAAGGGCCAAGGTAGAGAATGATGCTAATGTGTGTTTCCAGAAAAACAGGCTCAGTGGCCTGTAAATACAGATATGAATTAGTTCATCGATTACGGAGGCTCTAGAGACCCTCAGCCTCCCGAGGAAGGCTGGAGGCTGAGAGCTGGGCAAGAGGCACAGCTGGCAAAGGCATTCTGCTGTGAAAAAAGAAAAGGCTGTGTCTCAGATACGGTTTAAAGAGCATCTTCTGGGGGAACTCTGCCTTGCTCAGGGGAGGCCTGGCATTTATTTAGTGTTTATGCTTGACTGGATGAGGCTCAGCCACACTAAGCAAGGCAGTCTGCATTGCTTAACGTCTACTGGTTTAAGTGTACACCTTTCCCACAAATATTCTCACAGGAACATCCAGTATAACAGTTGGCCAAACATTGGGGCTCTGGTAGGGGACAGCACAGAATTACTCATCACAGGAGTGTCTACAGAAGACGGGAAAGGGTGCTCCATGCAGGCAACGCTTAGACTGGCATATAAAAAGTGAAAAGAAATCCAGCCTGCAAGGTCTCACAGGCTTTCGTGCGACTTACCTTGATCCTTCTCCCTCTTCTTGCCTGCCATCGAGGTCAGTAAAGAACAGAAGGGAAAAACGGCGGCTCTTTTGATGGACTCAGTGTTGTGGCCTCAACTGATGGACCCAGTCCCTTTTCCTTTTCCAAATGGGGACTTTTGTCCCCATCTGGACACTAGGGCAGGATTCCAAGGAAAGCAATGAGAAGCAAAACAAACAAGCAAAGACCAAACAAGAGACACGGCTTGAAAGTTCCAGAGAAACGATGATTGAGACCTTGAGAATCTGCCTCGTCACTTCCTTGGTAATCTAAAATTACAGATTGTCCTGGATAAATAGGACACAAGCTATATCTAGAGAGGCAGATCTTCTCCTCACAGGGTCGAGTCCACAATCCAGACTCATCCCAATGCACAGAGGCCACATCTTCCTGACCTTGGCTTTGTAACCATCTTCGGCAGTCTCCTCTGGCTCAGACATGTATGGCTCTAGATACTTTATGCCATTCATTCAGAGCACAAGTAGAAGAGAGCAAAACAATCAAAGTCCTATCAATCACAAGTCCCTCTTCCATGTGGCACTGAATTGAAATAGACGCCATTATCTCTTCCTCAAGTAGTAACTAGGGTGACAAGACACACTGACACCTGAGTCACCAGTTTTGAAATTTTTTTTTTTAGAGATTTATTTATTTATTATGTATGCAGAAGAGGGCACCAGATCTCATTACAGATGGTTGTGAGCCACCATGTGGTTGCTGGGAATTGAACTCAGGACCTCTGGAAGAGCAGTCGGTGCTCTTAACCTCTAAGCCATCTCTCCAGCCCTGAAATCTTTGAATATATAACACTGATTGTTAATTAAAAACATTTAAAATTGGTCAAGGCATTGCTATGAATCTTTGATAACAGAGCAAACAACACTCTCATCCCCAATGGCTCGAGAGTTAGCAGGGCCCTAAGTCTTATCTCTCACTGCAGGTCAGAAAAGGTCAAGTTCAGAGGCCTGGCAGGACAGGTCCACTAAAAGTTTGATCCCTCAGGTGCTTGACAAGCCCCTTTACATTGGACTGTGCTAAGGACCTGGCAAAGGAGACCTGCTACCATCATGAGGATCACCTTGTGCGTCTGTCCTGGGACTTCATCTTCCATGGCCTAACTGATGTGGGGCCAAGGGCAGAAGAAGAGGTGACAGGTGGAAAGGAAGTGAACTCCAAGTATCACTAGAAAGAATGATTTTATCGTGGAATCTAAGGTACTGTGGACACAAACAGCATTTTGGGGTGCCATTCGGATAGAATACATAATTACATGTATTCTCCAGGTCCCTGCCAAAGCTCACTACACTGCTCAGCACCCCCAAAGCCTCTAGCATTTAGTGGTTAGTCCTAAGAGAACTAGAAATATTGAAGAACTTTTATGATCCTAGCATTTAATACTGAGTAGTTTCAAGTAGCAGAAAATCCAAAGTGGCTTGGACACTATAGAATTTAGTAACTCGTATTGTTGGAAAAGTCTGGAGGTTGATAGGGACCATGCAGGATTCACCCAGGTTCCTCCATTTTGATGAGATTTACTTGGTTTTGTTCTCTTTTCTGTGTCTGTTTCATATGAAGACAGGTGTCAAGATGAGTATAAGACCATGCCCCATGAACTTGCCTGGTACAGTATTTTATTTTTCTCTATGGAAGTCTATGAAGAGTGAGGAAACATTTCCAGAATTCCTTAACATATTTCTGCTTATACCTCATGGACTTGAGGTTTTAAACCTGCCAGATATAGGCATTGTATTAGTCAGCGTTCTCTAGAATAATAGAACTTATAGAATGAATCTCTCTTCTCTTCTTTTTTTTTTTCTTTTTCTTTCATATCTCATCTATCTATCTATCTATCTATCTATCTATCTATCTATCTATCTATCTATCTATCTATGATTTATGAGAATGACTTCCAGGCTGTGGTCCAGCTAATCCAACAATGGCTGGATGCCTGGCTATGAACAGAAATGCTCAGTCCATGAGGCTAGATGTCTCATCTCTGGTCTATAGTATATGCTGAAATCCCAAAGAAGTAGGCTGTAATGCCAGTGAAAGAATGGACTTGCTAGCAAGGCAAGAACAAGTAGGCAAAGAGCAAAAGCTTCCTTTCCCCATGTCTTTATATAGGTTTCCAGCAGAAGGCATGGCACAGATTAGTTCAAATGATCTGTATTAAAGGTGTGTCTTTCCACCTCAAAGCTCTGAATTAGAAGTAGATTTTACTACTTCAAATTAAGCAAAAAAAAATCTCTTACAGGTATGCCCTTCATTTTTGGATTTTAGTTCATTCCAGATGTAGCCAAGTTGATAGCCAAGAATAGCTATCACAGGCACCATCACCTGTGATTAGTTGAACACTGTGTGCAGATTGCCTTGGTTTCAAGTTTCTGAACTTATTTCTATCAAGTAACATGGACTTACTCTCAGACCCATCAAAACTAGTTGTATAAAATTGAGTTCAATAATTTAAAAGGTTTGTTGTAAGTACAAAGATAATGTGAATGGGTATGTGGAGACAGGGGTTTTGATCTCAGTTCTGCCTTTTCATGTGTCACTAATCCTTTTGCTTACACCTAAGTGGCCAGATCTACACCAATAATCCACATTTAGCTGCAAGAGAGTCTGATAAATAAAACCTTTAATTTTGAGAGAACACATGTCCAGTAAAAATTGAGTTACTGTGGAGAAAGTAGAGAATGAGCAGTGAAGAAAATAGCAGTCATCATATGAGTATTAGAAGTGAAATCAAGACATCTTGTATATCAGAGTTTTTCATAAGCAAGACTTATAGTAAAGTCTGCTGTTTTCTAGCGTTAGTAAGACTGGAAACAGGTTTTGAGATAAGATAGATGGAAAGGAACAAGAAATCTTGTTTTGCCACATTAAAATTTAAATTATCATTAGAAATTCAAGCCTAACCTTTGATTATAGCAAACAGGAACTCAGAAGACTCATCAATATACTGATTGCACTTAAAGGTCCATGATTGGATGCAGTCATGTGTGGAAAGAGTACAAAAGAGAAAAGAACTTTGGGCACAGTCTGAAATTCTAACATTTAGGAGGGTCAGGTCTAAGCAGCAAAGAAAGCAACAATTGGTATTTGATGATAGTAAGAAATGTTATTGAGGTGTGATGGTTGGTAACAATGGTATGTTATGTTTCCTATGTAAGCGTTCTTATTTAAAAAATATGTCTAGGACTTGAAAAGAATGGGGCAGGGCAGGGAAGTGGATAGAGGAAACAAAATTGGTCATGAGTTGAATTGATAAGATGGAAGTTCATCCTACCACTCTGCAGACTTTCCTATATAGCCAAACTTTTTATAATCAAAGAGAAAAATAAATGAGTAGTCACACACATGTAGAATGACTACTGGGATCTGTGGTGTCATGAAACCTAGGGAGAGAGGGAGGGGAAAATGTCCAGTGTGCTAAAGGAAAGGGAGACATTGACAGAGAGTGTATCAGGGCCCCAGACCTTAGTAGGCCCCCATACCTTAGCACATCTGGCTCCATGGTAGAAGTACCATTCAGGCTGTAAAACTCAACATGGAGACAGCACCACCTGCCAAAACTAAATAAAGGCCTAATCTATCAAAGTCCATAGTTCTGGGAAAGTCTCTAAATGTACTAACTTTGCTTTTTGGCTTCTGTAGTCCTGCTCTGGCTAACTGTTCTTGTTAACTGAAGTGTGTCAACCCAGAACATTGTTTTTGTGGCTAAAAGCTCATTCTGAAGAAAGCTAAGAGCTACGCTGGGATCCCAAACACACAGTGTAGTTGCTGCCAGATAATAAAGTCTTTCTATTGTCTTAAACCTGTCTGAGCAATGTTCTCTGGTGAATACCCCACAACAGGAGTTGACCTTTGGGTTTGACAAAATTGGTCATTAGTGATATTATTGTTTTCTTATTGAAAATATATTTTTTCATACAATATATTCTGATTATGGTTTCCTCTCCCCCAACTGTTCCCATATCTTCCCCACTTCCTCCCCAACCCAAATACATACCTTTATCTCTTTTATTAGAATATGAACAGGTATCTAAAATAATAGTAATAATAATAATAATAATAATAATAATAATAATAACAACAATAAAAGATAAAATAAAAACAAATAACCAGAATAGAACAAACCAAACAAACAGGAAAAAAAGAGAAAACAAACAAATAAATAAACAAAAAACCAAAAAAGCCCCCCAAAACATCAATACAGATGCTGAGACATAGAAATCCCATAAAAACAAAATCTGAGACCATAATATATAAGCAAAGCATCTGTAAGGTCAAACAAAGACCAGACAAAGCATTGTGAGACAAAAATCAACAAAGGGACAAACAAAACACCTCCCCAAATACCACTGAGTTCATTTTGTGTGGCTGTCTACTGCTGGGTGTGGGGCCTGCCCCTAAGTGTGGTCTGAATGCCTAGTGGAACTCTGTTGGGGAAAACTTACTTTGACTTTGGAGTAGTTATCCCTTGGAGGTAGCTTCTTGGTTAGGTGTAGGGTCTTGTGTTAACTTCCCCTCTCAGTGCTGGGACCCCATGCGGCTTAGACCTGGTCAGACTGCCACAGACTCTATGAGTACATGTGTGTGTCACTTCTGTTGTGTTTAGAAGGCCTTGTTTCTTGATGTCTTCTGTCCCCACTGACTCTTACAGTCTTTTGCCTCCTTTTCTGCAGAGTTCCTTGGGACCTGGGGGGAGGGATTTGGTGGATATATCCCATTTAGAACTTGGGTGTCCCAAGGTTTCTCATTCTCTGCACATTGTCCAGTTGTGAGTCTCTGTATTTGTTCCCATCTAATGCAAGAGGAAGCTTCTCTGTTGAGGGCTGAGAAAGATACCGATATATGAGTGCCTCAGTCACAATTTTATTGATGTGAAGAGACACCATGACCAAAGCAACTCTTACAAAAGAAATCACTTAATTGGAGGCTTGTGTACAGTTCAGAGGTTAATCCATTATCATCATGGCAATGAGCATGGTGGCATCACGGTGCTGGAGAAATAACTGAAAGCCTTATATCTTGGTCTGCAGGGGGAGGGAGGGAGGAAGGGAGGGAGGGAGGGAGGGAGAGAGGGAAAGGGAGAGGGAGAGGGAGAGGGAGAGAGAGAGAGACTTTGAAACCTCAAAGCCCAGTGACATACTTTCACCAACAAGGCCACACCTACTCCATCAAGGCAACTTCCTATTCCTTCTCCAATAGTGCCACTCCCTGGTGACTAATTATTCAAATATATGAGCATGTGGGGGGCCATTCTTTTTCAAACCACAACATTCTACTCCCTGCCCCCCCATAGACTTACAATTATATAACAAGCAAAGTGTGTTTAGTTCAACTTCAAAAGTCCCCATAATTTTTCCACAGTGTCAAGACTGTTTAAAAGTTAAAAATTTGTAAATATTTATTGGGCAATTTTACATGTATATTTATAAAGGAAATTGGTCTACAATTGTTTTTCTGTTGGGTTTTTATGTGTTAACATATCAGGGTAATCGTAGCCTATAAAACAAAGGGCGATTTTTCTTCTGTTTCTATTTTGTGGAATAATTTGACAGGTACTATTGTTAATTCTTCTTTGAAAGTCTGGTAGAATTTTGCAACAAAACCATCCGACTTTGAGTTTTTAATGGTTGAGAGACTTCTGATGGCTGCTTCTATTTCACTAGGGGGTATAGGTCTGTTTAAATTGCTTATCTGATCTTGGTTGTGGATCTTAACTTTGGAAAATTATCCATTTCTTTCATGTCTTCCAATTTTGTGGAGTGGATTTTTAAAGTATTTCCTTACGATCCTCTGGATTTCCTTCATGTCTGTTGTGACTTCCTCTGTTTTGTCTAATTCTGCTAATGTGTATCTTCTTTCTTCATCTTTTAGTGAATTGGGATAGAAGATTATTACTCAAAGAACAAACCCTTCATTTCATTTCTTTGTATTGTTTTTTGTTGTTCTTGTTTGTTTCTGTTTTATTGGTTTCAGTCCTGAGTTTGATTTTTTTTTATTTTTTAAAAACTTGATAATTTCTTTCCATCTACTCCTTTTTGGTGTTATTTCTTCTTTTTCTTCTAGGGCTTCCGGCTGTGCCATTAAGATCTCACTAATGTGCGATCTCTCCAGCTTTATTATATGTAGGCACTTAGTGCTGTGAACTTTCCTCTTAGATCTGCCTTTACTGTGTTTCCATTTTTATTTGATTCTAGAAAGTTTTTAATTTCTTTCTAGGGTCATTTTTCATTCGGTAGTAAGTTGTTTATTTTCCGAGAGTTTGTAAGCTTTCTGTTGTTGTTGATATCCAGCTTCAATCCATGAGGGTCAGACAGGATGCTGGATGTTCTTTCAATTTTCTTGTATCTGTTGAAACTTGCTTTGTGCCTGAAGTATGTGGTCAATTTTGGAGAAAGTTCCATAAGGCACTGAGAAGAATATATATTCTTTTGTGTTTGGGTGAAATGTTTTGTAAATATCTGCCAGGTCCATTTGATGTATAATATTGTTTAGCTCGAGCATTTCTGTTTAGATTTTGTCTGGATGACCTGTCTATTGGAGGGAGTGGGGTACTGAAGCCATCTACATTGTTGTGTGAGGGTCAGTATGTGATTTAAACTGTAGCAGTGTTTCTTTTATGAACTTGGGTGCCCTTGTGTTTGGTGCATAAGCATTTAGAATTGCAATGTCCTCTTGATGAATTTCTCCTTTGAGTATGTAGTGTCCTTCCCTATCTCTACTGATTAGTTTTGATTTGAAGTCTATTTTGTCACATGTTAAAATGGCTATACTGGTTTGCTTCTTGGGTCCATTTGCTTGATATATCTTTTTCCATCATTTTACACCGATAATATCTATCCTTGATGTTAAGGTATGTTTCTTGGATGCAGCAAATGATGGATCCTGTTTTTGAATTCAGTTTGTTGACTGCATCTTTTTATTGAGAGTATTGAGACCATTGATATTGAAGATTATCAATGAGCAGTGTTTATTGATTCCTGTTATTTTATGGGTATAGTTTGGGTTTTACTTCCCATATTTGCTAGTCTAGGATTATTCCTTGTCTTTCCTTAGGTGTGGTTAACCCCTTTAGGTTGAAAGTTTCCTTCTAGTGCCTTTTGTAGGGCTGGATTTGTAGATAGATACTGCTAAATTTTTTCTTTTTTAATCATGAAATGATTTTCTTTCCACATCTGTTGTGATTGAAAGTTTTGCTGTATATAGTAGTCTGGGCTGGCATCTGTGGCCTCTTAGAGTTTGTAGAATATATGTCTAAGTCCTTCTGGATTATAGAGCCTCCATTGAAAAGTCAGGTGTTTTTTAAAGGGTCTGCTCTTATACGTCACTTAGTCTTTTTACCTTTCAGTTTTTCATATTTTTTTTTTGTTCTGTACATTTAGTGTTTTGGTTATTATGTGCTGAAAGGAATTTATTTATTTTCTGATGTGTCTGCAAAGATCTCATTGTGATTTGTACCCCTGTTTGTATAACTTCTTGTGTCTTATTCTGCATTTCAGCATTTTTTTTTTTTTTTTTTTTATTCTTGGTATTCGATAGACATTTCTTTTTTTTAGGTCAAGGAAATTTTCTTCTATGATTTTGTTGAAAATATTTTCTGTGCCTTTGACCTGGGTTTCTTCTCCTTTCTCTATTCCTATTATTATTCAAAGTTTTGGTCTTTTCATAGTGTCCCAGATTTCCTGGATATTTTGTGCCTGGATGTTTTTAGATTTAATATTTTCTTTGACTGAGGTATTCATTTCTTCTATCTTTTCTTCAAGAGATCTCTCTTCCATCTTTTGTATTCTGTTGGTGAGGGTTGCCTCTGAAGTTCCTGTTTGAGTTCCTAAATTTTTCATGTCCAATTTTTCCTCAATTAGGAATTTCTTTATTGATTCTATTTCTACTTCCAAATTCTAATCCATTTTCTTCACTTCATTCCAATGTTTGTTTTTGTTTTCATAGATTTTTTTCAGGGATACATTCATGTCCTCTTTAAGGACCTCTTGTGATACCTCAGTAAAATCCCCCACTCTATCCCCTACAGACAAAGAGAAGCTTAAACCAGGATTCCTAAGTGTAGATAAGAACTTAGACCCCTTCCCAGTGCTGTATCTGCTACAGGACTTTGGAAAACATCAGGATATTGACCAAAAGACTAAAAAGGAGGCGGGTTAAAATAAATTATATGGTCTGTGCCTTTAAGAACTAGCCTCACAAAGAAAGGGAGAGCTCCTCCAACCTCCTGCTGTGAGTGAGAGATTTAGAAGAGCTCCTGGAGACTTGTAAACTTAGAAAACACTTACTTTTGCATTCTGTACTAAAGTCTCCAGTAGTGGCTTTGGGGACGTGATCTAGGCACAAGACCCTCACTCTATTGTCTCAAAAAGGGGGCCTTAGACAAAGATATCTCAATATGGATATAAACCCAGGCAGTTTCAAGTCCCAGAAATATGGCGCCCGCCTCAGAACAAAAAACAGAGTCAGATGTCTGATGTAACCAATTAACACAAGATGCGCTCTCCGGAGATAACATGACAGATCCGGAGAGAGTGTAAAACTCTGACAGCAAACAGATAACTAGAATAAATAAAGTCCAGCGGAAAAACTGGACCATCAAGGATGACCCGTACTAACCCCTCCTTTCTAAGAAATTTTATGGGTTTTGCCTATAAAAACTAATTTCCCCAAGAAAGAGGACTCCTCCCTGCCTCACTGTATTGTGTAGAATGAGTCTGTCTAGACTTGTTTGCAGAATAAACCTTTGTTGCATTCTGACATCAAGGTTTCGTGGTCTCTTTGGGGGTCACAATTGGCATAACACTCTCTCATATTTATAAAGGCTGTTTTAAGGTCTTTGTCCTGTTCTTCAGCTATGATTCAATTCTCAGGGCCTACTGTGGTAGAGTTGCTGGACTCTAGTGGAGACATATTGTTCTGGCTGTTATCAATTGTGTTTTCATGATGGAATCTAGGCATCTGGGTTGGGGATGGTTGTAATTCTAGGTGTTGATATCTGGTCTCGTCTTTGTTGGGTGGGTTTTTCATTTTTTGTTTTCAATTGCTTTTCTGGCTATTAGGAGGGCGTGGTGGGTGTGGGTTTCCTGATAGGAAGTGCTTCTGAGTCCCTGCAAGGTGTGGCCACTAGGGTTTCCAGGTAGAATGTGTTTCTTGGTATTAGGGGCTGACAGAGAGGAACATGGATGGTCTAGAAAGCAAGGGCTGTGAGGGTCCACAGGAAGGTGGAAAGCTGGATCTGCCATGAGGACCTGAGGATTCCTCAGAAAGTGGAGTTAGAGAAGGAGAGAGGCCTCTGCAAATGGTCTTCTACAGGACTGGGGGTAAGACTGGGAAGTTTGCAATGAAGGAAAGGAATGCAATGGAGGACTCCCGGGCTGGCTGGCTACCAGGCTTTCTGGTAGAGAATGCTTCCAGGACTGATAACTGACATAGGGTTGGGGAGGAAGGCTGGGTCCTGTTGGTGTCTGTGGAGTCCCCAGGGAATGGAGGCTGAGAAGGAAGGCAGGTGCTTGCAGGAGGTCTGCTACAGGGCAGGGAATGAGCCATTGCTGATGTTAGTAAGATCACTTGATTGGTTGACAAGGGAGAGGTGTTGTGAAGAGAATGAAAGGGGATAGGAAAAGAGAGTCAAGCTCTTGTCTCTGAAGGGACAGAGAAATGGACAAACTGGCCAGAAAGGGTCATGGGGACAAGGAATATACTTAACTGTGCAGGCATATGAATATGGTGATTGATGGCCCAGCAAGGAAGACATTATACTGTGGGGACAAGAGCTTGATTTGGGGAATATGGTTGGTTGGAGAGAGGTTGGCTTTGGCAAGTAACGAGGTCCTTTATTCCTACACCCCATTCAGGCACGGGTATTGGTGGTGGTGGTCATGAGATAGTGCACATCTACCTAGAAGTATTTTTTCCTATAAATTATGACATGAGGTCATGAAAACAAGGGAAGAAAGCTGTTGGAGACTTGAGGAAGGAGAAGAAGAGGCCTAACAGTCTCCCTAGAACAATGGTTCTCAACCTGTGGGTCAAAGACCCCTTGGGGGTTGAACAACCTTTTCACAGGGGCCACCTAAGACCCTTGGAAAACACAGAAATTTACATTATGATTCATAACAGTAGCCAAATTACAGTTATGAAGGAGCAATGGAAATTTTATATTTGGGAGTCACCACAATACGAGGCACTGTATTAAAGGCTCACAACACTAGGAAGGTTGAGAAACCTTGCTTCAGGGAGAGGGATTGGGTTTCTCAGGCAACTGTAGTGCTGGTTTAGGGAATGTCATGAATTTACAATAACCAATGGGAGAAACATCTGATTTTTGTCTTGTTTCAGTGATCAGAGAATGAACAGGGAGGTGGTATATGTGTCTTCAGGAGGGCTGGCATTTTCCCAGGTGAATTTGACAACAGCGGAGAAGTGACAGGAGACTGTGGGTGTTGGAGAGGATTGGCGCATAGGACCGTGGGCTCTGGGTGAGGAGGCGGTAGCTGAGAACAAGTGGCTGACGGGAATAGAAACTTCAGAGGTGATATGGGTGTTGGTGAAGACAGACGTGAGGGCAGATAACTGAGGCGGGTGGTCACTGTAGCTAGAGACCATGGAACCAAGAGCTTGGAGTTCTCTTCCTTCCTTCTCCCTCCAGCATTGAGCACAGGGCTCTCCAGACAGTGGCTCCTTTCTAGTTGTTGGCAAATGTCAATCCAGGCCAGCTGCAGAGGGAACAAGGAGCAGAAGGAGACTTAATGGAAGGACAGGAAGGAAGAAGCCGAAAGGGTGGAAGCAGTCTCCCCACCACCTCTGTCCCTGGGGTCGGCCCAGGACACTCCTTTGTGGGGCTTAACATCTTCTAATGGAGCGATGTCGAACATATTCAGCTCATGTCAATTTAAGTACTGAGCACTTACTGCATCTCAAGTGGGTGGGGGGGCTAGGTGCTGAGAGCGGTACGGGAAAGCACATGATGGGGCTGGGGAGAAAGTGGAAAGCACACATAACAACCCCAGGCAGCTTCAAAGTGCCACGCAGGAAATAAAATTGGCTGCCTCCTGCTTGGGGTGGGCATTCCTTGGACGTTGTGTTTGGAATTATAGCTCAGGAAGGCATACCTCAATATCACATGGCACTGAGGCAGAGGGGGCGCATATCAGAAGCTTCTGAAGTTGGATCATTTGGTAATTATCCTCAGCGTCTCCATCCCCAGTCTTCCAGATAGATTTCTTTAATTTTATGCAATGTGGAAGTTGGCCAGTTAAACAAACAAACAAACAAACAGGATATGCTGGTAAGTTGAACATTCTGGGGAAAGCGGATGCTGTTGTCTTGCGTTCAGATCCCACAGGCACTAGACTGGAAACTTCATCTTCAGGCTACAGTCTTGAGAACAACTACTTTGTAAAAACCTCAGGCCTTGTTCTCAAGACCTTCAACCAATTGGATGAGGCTCACGCACATTATCGAGGGTTCTCTGCTGTTCCCAAAACCTCTGGTTTAAATGTTTGACCTGTTCTCTCAATAAGATGGCTATTTCTGTTGGGCCAAGAAACTGAGGCCCATGACACAGCAAGCATCACACTTGCTTGTAAGACTGCCAACATGAAAAACCCTGTGGAACTTGGACCGTGTCTGCAGGGACAGTTATGTACGCGTCATACTGAATTGTAGACATTAAGCTCCTTGCCACTAGGCTGTGTTTCCTTTTTATTAGAACACATTTATTAAGAGGCTCTTTGCCTTTATATCTGTCAGAGTTAGACCTGGACCCTAAGATGCCAGAGGTGGGAAGAGGGTAAGGATGGCATGGCACAGGCTCCAGAACAGATTCTGAAACAGAGCAGATTCCTTTTAGTTATTTGTTTATATTTTGAAGAGAAGCACAGTTTTTACTAAACAGGAATATTGATTTATAATTTTGTTAAAACAAAACAAAACAAAAACCCAGAGCTGTTATTCTTCAATCTAATTGTTCCATTTCAAACAAACATACACATTTTATATGTGGCTGCTGGTTAACCATGAGGACCTGAGTTCAGATCCCAGCAACTACCTAACAGGTTGGGCATGGTGTCACCCATGTGAGCAGCTACTGCACATCCCCAGTACTAGAGAGAAAGGGAGGGAGGAAGGTTTGGGAGAGATGTGGGTACTGCCTCAGTACAAGTCTCTTAGTTAGAAGCCAGTCATTTGAGGGGATACTAGAAATGGTGAATTGAGATTCTCTCCTAAGAAAGCAAGGCATTGGGAAGAAACAGCCATGAAGTGTGCACATTGTGTTTACAAGTGAAGGATGTTCAGATGCAAAGACCAGAGACAGCAAGGAAAAGGAAATTCGAATAGCACCGAGTTCAGGTATGTGAGAGGCTCACCGTGGCCAGAGGACCTGAGCAGAAGTGGAAAGGGTTTAAGGGCCTGGCCAACACAGTGCCATGGGCTCTGAGCATCGTGTAGGATTCAGACATGGAAAGGAGCATTGAGAGGATTTCTAGACAAGCTACTGTGGTTTGACACATAAGATGAGATCACCCTGGCGTCACCGTCTAGGAAAACCCCAACATGATGGGGAGGAATAACAAAAAAGAGGGTCAACAGAAGAGGGAAAAACAGGCGTCAGGAAACACCTCCCAAAGCATTATATTCAAGTTGACTCCACAGCCCTAGAGCCCAGCAGCCACAGCCAGGCTGGTGACTTGTATCTCGTCTAACTCGAGAGGTAGCCTTGGGATTGAAGCATCTTCTATTACCCAGGAGTCAGTCAGATTACCCAGGAGTCAGGCATTTTTCTTACTGCTACCTTCTGCCATTGTTTCCCTGATGTGATAATGAGCTGCCCAGGACACCCTCAAGGCAATTCTCAAGCTGGTATGGATAATCGTTATCCAATTACATATATGTCTTATTTTTCTCTACTCCTGAGAAATGGCAATGCTTGGCTTGTTACTTGGAGACAATGCCACATGACCTTAGTAGTGTCAGACGGGATCAAGATCTTGGAACACTTTTTAGCATTCCACGGGGCGGGGAGGGAGGCTGCTTTTGGCTTTTTCACTGACCAGATCTCACTCTTTCCCATGACACCAGCCTCACAGACTCTTGCAACTACTAGTGTAGATCTGAGACCTGCCAGTGTTCAGATTCTACCAGGCTATTCAGAATACCCTCATTCCCTCCAGCTTTTGTCGCTTATTCTTCCCCCAGGTATTCCTGACTTCCTTACCAAGCCTGACCCCTGCCGTGGCCCTCCCCTCAAAATAACTTTAAACAGTTATTTAGCGATTATCCACATATAAAATGGGAACAACAACACTTTTTATAGAAGGATTATAGATTTGTTGGGAAACTTTGCCTTGAAGTCCCCTCTGTCTTCTGCTTCCAAACTTGGAACTGTTTGTAGTGTATTACGAGGCGGTTGCTAAGTGCTTTACATGCCAACTGACTTGACCTTCAGATCAACCCCATTGCCCTGTAATGATGCTTGCTCACATGGTAATGATGTAATGATGCTCAACATTTCACAGGGAGCAAAGGGCTCAGAGAGAGTCATATTCTGTCTTGGCTCTTACAACAAAATACCAGACTGGTAGGAGAAAAGTAACAGGCTTAGCCTCCCAGTTCTGGGCTGTTGATTTGGTGTGGGCTGTGAGGCTTGCTTACCGGTGTGCAGGTGTGTGGTCTCATTGTGTCCTCGCATGGGAGGGACATGGGAGCTCTCTGGGGCGGTTTATATAAGGCACCAATTGTGTGCGTGAAGGCTTGACCCTCATGAGCTAACCATCCTCCATAAGCATCATCTTCTAATGCCACCATCTTGGAGGTGAAGGTGTCAACACATGAATTCTGAGGTATCAGGGGAGGGAACAGCAAGCGCTACCTATAGGAGAGAGGGTGAGGCACACTGGCCATGGTGATAAGGGACTGGAACTTTTCCCCAGTGATTCCCCGTGATCACAGAAGGCCTTCCCTCCACCTGGGAAACTTCCTTCTCTCCTAGAGTCGGTTGGCTACTGCCCCTCTGCCTTTAAGATGCCTTTTCAGATGCTTTTCAGATGCACCCTCCCTCAGGAAGAGGTAACCAGGGTTATCTGTCAGTTATGCCCTTGACCAAGGCAGGAGAAGGCTGGAATAATCTGCCTTAGTTTCCTGGCAACTGGTGAGGCCTGCTAAGGAGGAGGGCCTCTCGGCTGTAATTCTAATGCCTCGAAAGGATTTTTCCCACAAGGCCACTGAAAGTTGTCTGGGCCCTGAGAATGACCACCCTTCCTCCAGGCTCCACTATAACAGGTGTTCAGGAAGGGCTGCCTTCTGCCTCTCTCTACCAGGGGTGACCTTCTAAGGGTCCTCAGCATTAATGTCTGAACTCATCTAGCGTGGTATTGACACACCTCTGCTTTAGGTCTGTTAAGCAAATGTATACAAGGAAGAATGAAGGAAGATGGGGCCCTCTGTGTATCTCTTGAGGTTGAAAAAATGATTTCATTCTTTTCCAGAATTCCTTTTTTTTTTCTCCTTAATTTTTGTTTGTTTTTATGTGCGTTGGTATCAATGTGAGGGTACCAGATTCCCTGGGACTAGAGTTACAGATGGTTGTGAGCTGCCATGTGGGTGCTGGGAATTGAACCTGGGTCCTCTTAATCCCTGAACCATCTCTCCAGCCCCTCAATTTCATTCCTTTTTTTATTCACAACAAATATTTACTGAGCATGTACTATGCACAAATCACAGTGTAGATAATGGATACATAAAACACGTAAGATGTTCTGGTTCTGACCCTTAAAAAAAAAACTTCATTTTTTTTTGTCACTTTATACAGAAAGGGAAGACTATATAGTTCAAAAACTATGTAAAACTACACTGAGCTGGCTTCTTGAAACACCTTCTAGCTCTCTGGGGTTCCATCCTTCTAAGTTCCTAATGAGTCAGCATGTTCAAAGCCAGGCATGGGGTGTGTTTGGTGTGTACCAGGGGAAGGAAGTGATAAGCACCATCCCCCGCTGCAGTGTGGGAAACCAAGATGTCGGAACGCCTTAGCTGCAGCAGGGTGCTCACTGACTTGAAGTTTTGTAGCTCTTGCTGTACCCCACCTGATCAGAGCCCCCAGACTGGCCCACCAGGCAGAGTCCTCTTCGCACACAACACCTGGCCCCCTCCTCTCCAGAGCAGACGGAAGCACTACATGCACCCTGTTCTGTCACCAGTGGGCGTCTCACGGCTCATGTGTGAAGAGCACAGTAAATTGCTCTGTCCGCATTGCTCCTGAGTGGCTTGGTGCTAGGACCTCCCTAGTGACTTGGGAGAAATAATGCAATTTCCTTAGCTCTATGGAACGGTGAGGCCTCCAGCTATTAAGGTCACTCTGAAAATATGTTTAAACCTCAAATGCATGATACATTTTCTGATATTGTTTTCTTGAACTATTGGGGGGGCATTGTATTGCACACTCCCAGTTTAAGAGGGACTCACAGTTCCTGTTTCAGGGATTTACTTAACTATGGCATAAATGTAAGTGTCAGATTAGTACAAGCATTATTTACATGCTAAACAATGTTAGGGGGAGTCACAATTTTGTTTTTTTCTTTTCCAGTAAGGAGACATTTCCTAATATGGTGAGATGAGTCTTAATGTCAGTGGGATCTATGGTTCATATCATTAGTATTTTCTAATGACAGAAGCCATTTTACATATTGTCAAATGAGACACTATGGAATGCACATGGCATGGCAACACATGTAATGAGGTATGCAGCTTGAGGCTGGCACAGAAAGGCACCCTGTAGCTCTTGGACTGTGGTGAACAAGGGCTTCTCCCATGACTGGGAGATCATCAGAGCAGCCTGCTCCTCGGTTCCCACAGTGGGGCCATGGCTGGCCAGCTGGGCAGTATTCAGAGCCACAGAGGACACACAGACGTCCCCAGAAATGCTGTCATCGGAGCCAGTGGGGAAAGTACTCCGTGTTTTGCTCATTTTCTTCTACTTCTCTCCTCCCATCTATGCCCAGTACAGCTAGAAGCTGAGTCAACACGAGAGTCTGAGTTTTAGGGGTGCCCTCACCTTACCCGCCCCCCCACAAACATACACACACACACAGAGAGACAGAGACACAAAGATGGACACACACACACACACACACACACACACACACACACACAGGAATAAGGACAGGTGAAGAAGTGAACTGATAGCAAACAGACCCAGGCTCTGGACCACTCCCCTCTCCATGGGGGAAGTACCAAATGAAGTCCTTTTTGGGTAGAAAGTCTTCATTTAGGTGGTAATTTGTTTCTAGTCTATCACTTACTTCCTCATTTGCCCATGCCCCTAAATTTTCCCACACCTCCCCATGTCTCCAAATCCCCAGATATTTTGCTCACTCTGTCTACAGATGGCAGGGGATGACAGACAGCAAATGTACCTCAGCTGCCGTCCATGATGCCATTCTGATTGCTGCCTCCATGCGTGGGCAGGTTGAAACCCAGAGAGAAGTCTGTTGGCAATGTGGTCCACACATTTTCTGCCTGTAGCTAGGAGGAAATCCCTGGAAGGGATTCACCCAGGGTGCTCTGGGGCCAAGACTGGCTACCGGGTGTGTTATTGGAAAGGGTCCACTTCCTGTCACCTGTACTCATGCTTAAAATTCTGGTTCCAAATTCAGCTCCAATCCAGAGCAAACAGAGAATGGAGAATACGGCATAGTTAATCTTCACCGTTGGCTGGACTGGATCTAGAACCACCTAGATTGAAGCACATCTCTGGGTGTGTGGATGGGTTAACAAGAGGAAGGACCCACCCTGAATGTGGGTGGGGGATCTCATGGGCTGTGATTTGGACACTGTAGAAGTGGGGAAAGAGAAATCCAGAGGAATCGCCGTCATTCCTCTTTTCTCTCTGTCCCAACTTGCCACACTGAGTGGTACTGTTTTGCCCTGCCCTCTCCACCATGTTTATTTGTTTTTTGGTTTTTCAAGACAGTATTTCTCTGTGAAACAGCCCTGGCTGTCCTGGAATTCACTCTGTAGACCAGGCTGGCCTCGAACTCACAGAGATCCGCCTGCCTCTGCCGCCCGAGTGCTGGGATTAAAGGCTGTGCGCCACCACCACGGGGCGTCTTCTCCACCATGAGGAACTGAGAGCTTTGAGATCATCAGTGGCTTCCTACTGTAAGTTTATGTTGGACACTCTGTTAGAGCCATGAGGAGCGACTTTTGGATTGGTGTCGTTACTCTTCTTGAGCTCTTCCTTCAGCTGCCGCATTCCACATGACTGCAAACTTGCTCTCTATTCCTAAAGGCAGCCCTAGAGTGACCCACACACTCCATTAGCCTCAAGGTGGGGTAAGCTTCATGGATGGAGGGAAGTTTAACCACGAAAGCAGTTTGTTTTTCTAACTTCGGCATGTCTCGTCGTCGTCGTCGTTCAAATATGTGATTCACTAAAATATTTATGACGACATGGGAAATGTTTGTGTTACGAAGTAGATGGGGAAAAGCTGCATGCAAATTTATGTCAACCAGAGGAAGCATTAAATGAACAAATGACAGCACATCAAAGTGTCTACAGGGACGTGTGCCCACCCACATGTTGTCTTTTGGGGGATGTTACTATGATTAGTTTACACGCAAAGAAAAGATGCTTGCCTCAGAGATCCCTTGAGTTCAGGAACTGGTCTTAATTATCTTGTGTCCATTTTTCCTCCCCATTTCCAGAGAATGGAAGGCTCCCAGTAGGCAGAAGTCTGTGGAGGGGTCTCTGTGTGTCTCCCAGAGCTTTAGCCCAGTTCTTCTTGTTCTTACCCTGCACTTAGGGTGAGGGTCACAGAAGTGGAAGCTGAAGAACTCAGCTGTTCAGACCGAAGACCGAGACTCTCAGGAGCAGACTGGATAAGGGGTTCTGGTAATAGGGCTCGTGACCTCACAGTAAAACCTGAAGAGACCAGAAGGGGCCGATGAGTGAGTGCAGGTTTGGAACTGAGGTGGTGCGTTTAGCATGTTTTTCACAGGGTGTGTTTTGCTGAGGTTGTAGCTGTGTGGTTCTTTTCTGGAAGGCTGCTGCTGTGGCTGGAGTAGGTCCCTCAAACATTCATGCGCTGCAAAGTTCATTTCCCTAATTTGCATGTTGCTGGGAGTTCAAAGGAGGGTCGGTGGGATTATGATTAGAGAGTTCGTGAGATGTGTGTCCTCCAGGCAACATGCTCCACCTAAAGTTTCTAAGTCATGCCCTGGCATGGCCTACGCCCTCCAAGGAATGCTGTTGTGGTTACATGAAATTCCTTTGGAGTTAGTGTTAGAGTGGGCACAGTGCTTGCCTAGCATGTGGGTTCTCTCCCCAGTACCACCAAAACCAAAATAAGACAAAACAAAATGAAAAGTCCCTCTTTCTTCAGTCTCTCTCTGTCTCTTTAAAGGGAACAACTGATTGCATCTGGCCAAATTGTCACAGCAGGAAAGCATTACATGTCATAGTGTGTAACCCCATGTAACGCTATGTAAGAAACTCTTCTGTCTTGGTGAAGTGTTTTTGGTTTTTTTTTTTTGCCATCTTGACACAGACTAGAGTCATCTGGGAAGAGGGAACCTTAATTGAGGGGTGGCCTCCATCAGATTGCCAGTAAGGAAGCCTGTGGGGGCATTTCCTTGATTTCGTGACTGATAATGGAGGTCCAGCCACTATGGGTGGTACCACCCCTGTGTAGGTAGTCCTTGGGGGGGGTGGTTAACAAAGCAGGCTCAGCAAGCTGCGGGGAACAAGCCAGTATGTCCCCCCGCCCCCCACCAGAGACCTCTGCTTCAGTTCCTGCCTCCCGTTTTCTGCCTTAAGTTCCTGACAGGATTTCCCTCAATGGTGGACTGTGATGGGGAAGTGTAAGGCAAATAAACCTTTTTCTCCCTAGGTTGAAGTCTGGTCCTGGTGTTTATCACAGCAACAGAGACCAAACTAGGAGAGGCACTTGTTAGTGAAGATTTTACCTTACAGTGCTTAAAGGTGCTGGGTCGTCCTAGAAGGACAGAGTCTACTTGACTGTGAAGGGCTTTCCCCGATAGTCTTGTTCTAAGTCGAAAATGCCCTTCACCTAACTTCACCTCAGTAGACCAAATGCAGCCCAGCTGCAATCAAAAACACAAGCTCATTGCTTACTGTTGCGTGAGTTTGTTTTTTTTTTTTTTTTTTAGTCTATGTTTTGTCATGTTCTGTACCTCTCCCTTGTCATGCGGCGCTGGCAGTCTCCCCTCCTCTACCCTGATTCTCTCTGCTTGTCCGCTAACTCTGCTGGCTACTGCCTCAGTGTATAACATCAGAGCACACATTGACATACAGATCCGCAAGAGGGCTCTGCAAGTCGTCTGCTGTGGAGACTGGGTTGGAGTAGGGCCAAGCAAGACCAAGTTCAAAATTCCAAGTTCAATTTCTAGTGAATACATATTCTACCTGCATCATTGGAAACCAGCATGGAAGCTGGGCATGGTGGCACATGCCTTAAATCCCAGCACTGGGGAGGCAGAGCAGGTGGATTTCTTGAGTTTGAGGCCAGCCTGGTCTACAGAGTGAGTTTCAGGGCAGTTAGGACTACATAAAAGTCAACCAGCTTGAGTCAGTTCAGAGGGAAGGCAGAAAGGGGCATTTCCACCGTATCTTTCTTATATACACTCTCAACACACATGTGCAGGAGGGAGCTGTGGGGAGAGAGAGCTAGAATTTTTTTGTTTTTTTACTTTATTCTACTCAAATGAATATCAGTCAGTTTACTGGACTTTTATTACAGGAATAAAAGCCTCTAGCCTAGTGATTATTACAGGGTTAAGTATTTCTTAAATGCATTTGCTCTTTCTCCCCACTTCCTGGTAAATGTACAGGCTATGAGTTTCCAAATGGGATAATCAACTGTTAACAAGTCCCTGGGTCCAGGGGGGACCTTGTTCTCAGAGTGGCAGCCTTGGCTCCAGCCCCTTTCCTAAGGCTGTACGAAGGTACATGGTGCTGAAAAGCTCCTGAGCTGTCCTAGCCATAACCATTACCAGAGAGCTTTGAGACATGTTTATTATATTTCCAGGAGCCTCCTCTTTTCCGTCATCACAGCACCAGCAGCCTGGAACTTCCAAAGAGGTGTCTTTTCATTCCCCCAACTTTCAAGATTTGGAATGGCTGAGGGAGCGACAGGTAGGGAGAGTAAGGAAGGCTTCTTTGCTTTGTCTCTTGGCAACAGTGGCGGGGAATGGATGGGGCTGGGTGCTGTAAGGAATGGTTTTAAGGGTTGGAGGAGAGCCTGGGTTAGGTGAAGGTGCAGCCCGAGCTGAGCTGGAGGAGAGTGGGATAGGATGGCAGCATGGTAGCTTCTGGGAAAGCCTTTTAGTCACCGCCCTGGGTTCTAGGCGTGTGGTGATGCTGCGTTCACATGAACTGGTCTGGTGGTTGGGTGTCCATTTTTCCAGATGTCCAGTGAAGAGAGGTTGGGGGTCCTTGATGTCCATGCCCTGGTCTTGTTCCCGTAAGGGGGCTACAGAAACATAATAAACGCAGTTATTTTGGTTTATTTTCTAAGTAAGTGCTTGCCAGCTCTGCCCAACACAGCTGAACTCTGATGTTTTATTTTTGTCCTCTCTCAGGCCTAAAATGCTGTTTTGTTTGTTTTGTCCCTGAAAGAAATGAATAGTTCCATTTGGCACAGAGCTACTCTTAGATGTGGACCTATTCTGGAGTTAAACATTTTCGACCCCTGTGGGGTCCTCATTTAGCTCCTTCTGTCCAAGGGGCCTAAAAGTCTGTGGAGGTACTATGGTATTTTATTTTCCTTTTAAGGAATCACTAACCTGTGCTTAGCAGTAGATATACTGTCTTATGATCTACCAGCGAGCTCAAGTTCCAATTTCTTCATATGCGTGCCAACATTTGGTATTTTGATTTGTTTTAAAGTAATAGTTGATGGATACAAAGTAGTATCTTACTGTAGTTTTGACTTGCAGCTCCCTAATAAACAGTGATAATGAAGTTATTATGGTATCTTTTTTTTTCATTTACTGAAAACAGGCTTTTTTTCCTCTCACATAATATATCCTGATTACAGTTTTGAATCCCTTTACCCTTCCCAGTTCCTCCCCACCTCCCCTCCTATCTGAATCTACCCTCTTTTTGTTTCTCATTAGAGAAAAATAGGGTTCTAAGGGATAATAATAAATATATAGTAAATATGACACGATAAAACAAAACCAAATACATTAGAATAGGACAAACCAAAGGAAAAGAGACCAGGAGAAAACAAGAAACAGAAATAGATGCAAAGGATTACTCATTTGCTTACTCAAGAAACCCATAAGAACACTAAACTGGAAGTCATGATAAGTATGTAAAGGACCTGCAGGGTTAAAAAGAGGGAAAAAATACAAATAAAACAAAACAAAAAATAGATAAAATTAAGGGGAAAAAAATCCCTGGTATGACATTATGAGACAAAAACCTCCAAAGATGCCTTTGAGTTAGTTCATTTTCTGTTGGTCACCTGCTGCTCTGGGCATGCAGCCTGTCCTTAAGAGTAGTTTGCCTCCCCAGTGAGACTCTCTTGAAGGAAACTAAATTTTCATTGGCAAGTGGTTATCAACTGCAGATTGCTTCTGAGTCAGGGATGGCAGTATGTGTCCACTTCTCCTTCCAGCTCTAGGAACCCATCTGGTGCAGACCTGTGCAGGCCCTGTGCACGCCTGCCTCAGTCTCTGTGGTTCATATGTGCATCTATCCTGTTGATTTTGAGGGACTTGTTTTACAGACCATAGTCTGTAAGCCATTCTAATAGATCACACACTAACACACACACACACACACACACACACACACACACACACACACACACAAGTATATGTATATAGATTCATTCTATAAGTACTGTTCCTCTAGAGAACAAATACATAAGTGTATATTTTAGGAAGCTTTTACTGTATTGAGTTTCTATGCTACCACTGAAATGACCCTTCATTTTAACTGTCTCTCCTCATATTCCCTCCTGCAGGTGTTTACAGCAGGCAGAAAAATAAAGAGGTGAGAATGAAAACTTGGTTCAGATTGACCTTGTCAACCTGGATCAAGACATCAGGGAGTCTGATGCCAGGTGATTTATTGCCCCCATATTTAAACCCGCATAATTTGGAAAAAAAGTTTCATGGTTAATATTATCCCTTGTGTACAAGAGAGCATAATTACATCAAAACTCAACTCAGGGCACATGTTATTTCTTCCAGGAAGATGGGCTCTGGAGATAGGCTACCTGTACTAGTTTAAGGGAAGGATCTGGTCTGGTCTCACTCATATAGATAGCATAAAGGTCATTTAGACTATTGGCCACTCTGGTTCTAGTTGTGGGAGCTTGACATGTCCTGGCCCAACAGATAATGCAGATCACTAGGCTATTAATCACCTCCAATTCTCAGCTTTCTGGATAGAAGAACAGGTTTTACATCTTTCCCATAATCCCTGTATGCTTAATATTCCCTGTCTCCCTGGTGATCTGTGGACAAAAGGATCTTCTTGCTGTGCTTCCAACCTGATAAAGATAGGAAGATCTCCCATTCTCATGAATCAGTAGGATTAATGTAATAAAAATGGCCATCCTACCAAAATCAACCTACAGATTCAATGCAATCCCCATCAAAATTCCAACATAATTCTTCACAGATCTTGATATGGCAATTTTCAGCTTCCTATGGAAACACAAAAAAACCCAGAATAGCTACAACAATCCTGAATAATAAAACAACTGCTAGAGGTATCACTATTCTCAACCTCAAACTGTACTACAGAGCTAGAGTAATAAAAACAGCATGGTATTGGCATAAAAACAGACATGTTGATTAATGGAATTAAATTGAACACCCAGGCATAAATCCACACACTTATGATAGAGAACACAGCAATTCTTTGTATTAATTTATATTGTATTAAAATCTTAGCAATATTAAGTCTTTTAATTCATGAGCATGTCTTTCTACTTACTCTGTCTTTGGTTTTTTTGGGGTGTGTGTGTGGATGTTTTGGAGCCATCAGGGTGTATGTCTTTCAGCTTCTTGTTAAGTTGGTATTTTATTCTTCTTGATGCTTTATTAGTGAAATGCTTCCTTTTTGGATTGGTCATTCACTAACGTATAGAAATGCAGCTGCTCTGTGTGTTGACGTTAGTGTCCCACAACCTTATTCTGTTGGGTTATTAGTTTGAACACGTTCTGTATTTTGTGTCTATCTACAAGATGATGTAAGTTACAAACATAATTTTACTTCCTCCCAATTTTGAAAGGTGTATTAACAATCCTTTATTTGCCAATGTAGCTGCACTTTCTTTCCCTTCTTTTGCTTTTCTATTTCTTCTTTCTACTTTGTGGAATCACACCCAGGGCCTTGCACATGCCAAGCAAACACTTCGCAACTGGGCTATAGTCGTAGCCCATTTCTATAGCTGGCCATTCACAAAACGAGAAGGGTTTGAACAGGGTTGGGATACTGGAAATATTTCGCAGGTAGGACAATGGAATGCACTGAGTGTAGGGAGTGGGAGACAGAAGAGCACTGAGTGACTTCTGACTTTTTGGTTGGATTAACTGGGGGCTTACTGTGGTGCCATTGACATGGATGGGGAAGATGGGGGGTTAGTAAGACTTGGGGAGACAAATAAAGACCCTGGGCCATATTAAATTTTGTCTTGTCTGAGGATAAGTTATACATAGGCAAGAGAAGAGCAAACAAAGAGATCACAAGACAAATCTTTAGGAAAAGCTCAAACCTGGCAAATTAGTAGGAACGGAAGAATCTGAAAAGGAGGCGTATTAGTTACTATTCTGTTTCTATAATATAATACCATTTACCAAAGGCAACTTCAGGAAGAAGGAGTTTGCTGGGGTTTATGACTCTAGAGAGTGCAAGTGCATCTGACTTGGGAGGTGCCGCAGCAGGCAGCCAGAGCAGGAAGCTGAGCGATCACATCTTTAAAAGCAAGCCTGAGGTAGAGAGAGCAAATTGGAATTGTAGTGAGGCTATATACTCTCAGACTCCACCACGGGAGGGGGAGCATGATTCCTCTGCAAGGCTACACCACCTCCCCAAACAGCACCACCGACTGGGGACCAGAGTTCAAATACCTGAGCCTTTGGGGGGCATTTCTCATTCAAGCACAGGGAGGCAGAGGGGAATCAGGCTGAAAGTTGGGGAAAGAGCCAGGTGGACTGAGAACCTGTGGAGAGAGTTTGCACAGTTAACAGTTCAAGCAAGAGGGAAAGGAAAAGGGGAACACATGATGTGAGCAATGGGACCATCCATGACCTTTAGAGAGACTTTTTAGCAGCATGAGTAAGGCTTTTGCCCGAGTGCATGAGGAAGCCAGGGAGAGGGTGATGAAAGTGTTTTTATCGAAAGTATTTTACAGTGTGGAATGTAAAAAGCGGTGTTGATGGGCTTGTCATGGAAACAGAAACCCTTTCAGAGAAATAAGAGCCACTTAACTGCCCTCCCCCCCCCAGCTCTCTGCCCATCACATATGATTTAAAAAAAAAAAAAAAAGAAGAAGAAAAAGAAAACCCCCAACAAAAAACAGTCATTAGAGGAGGGCAATTCCTGGGTGACTTGGTAAGACAGCTACTAACTGGAAATTCTCTGCCTTTGGGAGAAGGAAGCCAGCACCCATTCCCACGGTCCCGCCACAAAGCTGAGGACCTGCTGACCCAAGTTCCTTCTTTTTCTGCTATTGGCTGACACTGTTCATAAAACATAGTTTGCTGTTTCACTTTTGCTTTAAATGAACAAGCAAGTTGCCTTCTATGGGGAGAAAGCCAGGAGGGAGGGCAGAGACAGACAGACCGCAGGGCAGCTGAAGGCAGACACACAGGTAGGTTGTCTGGTTGGTCGATTTGTTACTGAGAATTGTGCTTTGATGGTTCCTAGAGGAATGGCATATGGAAAGTAAGCTTAATTTGCTCAACTATTAGTGTTTGTTCTAGCATATATGTTTTAGACTTAAAAAAAGTACAAAAATTGTAGAAGGAAGAAGAAAACCACAAGATAGACTTGATTGGTAGTTGGGGAGTATTTTCTTCTTCTTCTTCTTCTTCTTCTTCTTCTTCTTCTTCTTCTTCTTCTTCTTCTTCTTCTTCTTCTTCTTCTTTTTTTTTTGTTGTTTGCACATATGATTTTAGCTTCCTTTCATAGTTGTATCTATAAAATATGAACAAATTTATATTCCTTCCTTTTATTAAAGCTTGTGCTTTATCCACACTGCCATGAATTCTGTGCAATCATAATTGCAAATTGCCATATAAGGCATTAAAAATTTCCCTCTTTGGGACCATATAGAATTTTTCCATTTTGCGTATATTTTATTCCATAAGATTTTTTTCTACTCCAAGTCTTGCTTTTGGTAGAGGGATTATATTTGAGAAGGTCTATTTCAGTGCTTTTGTTCAGAGGCAGAGCAAAAGTGAATATGAATGCAGGGCTGTGCACTTGGAATCATTTCGCTTCGGAGCACCCATAGTCTTTTTCAGCTTGCATCTCATGATGCAAGCCCTCAAATAGCCAAAAACTGATTGTCTGGTATTAAGCAGTCTTTAATGTGTTTGGATTGCTATTACTTCCCAGGTGATATTAATGAGTGGTCAGTTTAAAAAAAAATAAGTTGTTTGAAATACTTTGTCTCTAACACATCCCTGAGTGTGATATCAATGGCGAAACAAGATACAATTGAAGGCAAGTCTCTCTTTAACTCTGTAAGTAATCTAAGTTATAGAGCTGATTTTGTGGGACATACAAGAATTTTAGAAATCTCTGTTGTCTACCTCAACACTTCCACTCCGGAGATTAGAACCTACTTGAAAGCTCCAGTCCACTAATGCTTGAAGGAGGTAGGAGCTAGAGAAGTAGAGGCTCTAGAAGGTTCTAAATATGTTAACCTTAAGCTCACTGTGTACTAGTACCTGCCAAGGCAGCCAGACCTCCTTTCTTTTATAACCTTTCAAGGTCATTAAAGAGACGGACATTTAATATCTGGGCGTTCACAAATATACCACAGGTAGAGCAGGTGGATGATGGCTTACCCTGCTTTCCAAAAGAAATTATTTTCACTGGATCCCATGTCCCTCTAAGGAAAAAACGGACTGATTTCATATCAGAACCATGTTCTGGTTTCTCCCTGCAGGAAGAGTAGACAGAAAAAAGACAACTAAACAGGCTGAAGCCATCCTGGCTGTGCTCTGGGCTCCCCACAGGGTATACTTGACCTTAATTTGATCAACAGGGTGTCAAACAAATTTCCTCTTGTCTTCGTTCCATGGAGGAGAGTGTCTGTTCAGCACCTTTGATGAGAATAAGCATTTATGTAGTTCTTTTCTATACAGAAACACATTTTCATGTATCTGTTCATTTGACCTATGCAACAGTCTTTATAAAGAGTGTATTTCTCATTGAGAGATGGCAAAAATGAAGCCCTGTGATTGTAGGATATTTCCCAAGGTAGAACCAAATTGGCGAGCCCAGAGTACATGGCTACATCCTTACATCCCCAATAATAACTATTTTATGAATATATATATATATATATATATATATATATATATATATATATGAATTTTCTTTGCATCCGTATATTATTAGATAGTTAAATGATGGCATTGATATTATATCACTTAGAAAAAAAGAGGTGACCATGTCTCAGTGGCAAGAAAAAGCAGGATACAAAATAGCATTATGATTTGCGCTCTCTTTTTTTAAAGATAGTTATCTGTATTTGGAGAAAGAGGAAAAGAAGTATATGTACAGAACTTTAGACTTGTCTGATTGGCAAAACCTGTCACTTACACATGATTCAGCTTATTATCTTTTCTCCACTTTAAATTAACGTAACACTTGCAACAAAAACAAGAAGTAAATTAAACAGAACTGAATAGAATTGACTGTGCCTGTCCAGTTCATTCTCCAGATAAAGTGGGCCCAACTCTTTTTTCCATTTGGCTAGAAAGAAGCCTTGTCTTCAGTTCTGAGTTTTGCCTGTGCCTGTCACGCGTTGTGTCGTGGCTGTGGCTTGCACGGAGTAAGCACTTAGTGTGTCAGACGCCATGCTGACGGGGCCGCTCTCATCCTCTCCATTTGCTCTCGCTCCGTCAGCAGATGAGGCTTTTAAGAGGGGTGAAATAATGTGGCAGAAAAAGCAGAGCTGAGACTTGTAAAATTGGGATTCTTCAGACTCTGTCTACCTGGGGCCTAAGAGGAATTCCCTCCCTCCACAATTGTGGGGAAAGGATCATGGGGACCCTTTCCTATGCTGCAGAAGCGCTTCAGGAATTGTTATTACTTAATACCTCCTGTGCACACCAGACTTCAGGCCCCTTCTGTTTTTCTTGTTTGTCCTGAACAGCAGGCATCAGATACATGCTGGTCCCTCAGAAAGCAAGCTTATAGGAGAAAAGACTCATAAGGGATTATGCAGCCGCTCAGAGCTTAGCTTAATGCAACAGCAAGCTGGGTAACACAAAGGAAGATAATTTTTGCTGAGAGCCTTTTGAAATGCACTGTACTGTATGCATGCATTGTTCATGCATGGACTACCTCCCTCCTTGTACAGGAATGATTTATGTGTGTCTTTGTCCATTGCACTGCATGAAGAGTCTGAAGACAGAGTCTTGGCATTATATGGACTCCATTGAGAAAAAAATGGGAAGGTATAAAAAAAGTAACTCACCAATGGCTGTGGACTACATTATACTCATTACTGATGACTTTTATGTACTAACTTCTATTAACTGATCCATGGAGAAAATGTACTATTTGACACTATCTAAAGGAAAACTCCCATCGGGTTGAAACTGTTTCTTCACCGTAAACTCACTTCTTGCCTTGACAGGAACTGTGATGCTCGGCAGATTCTAAGGTTTGGAAATGGCTTACGTTGAACCGGCACAGATCTCTGTCAGGGATCTTACTGGCACAGAATCAGAAAGATAATTCACTGTCCTGGGTGTGTAGCAGCATCATTTCCTAGATGTTGACATCAGAACCTTTGCAATGGGCCCTGCCCCATTGTCCTTAACCTTAGAATTTTTCTTCCCTTTGATAGTGTTGGGAATTGAACTCATGACCTCATACATGCTAGGCTAGTATGCTACCAATGAGCCAGATTCCAGCCCTCCTGTCTTGCATCCTATTCACAGATCTTTGATCTGAATTTTAGAGAAAAATTTTTTATATAAGGAAAAGCACTAACAGCATTTCATTGCAAAACAATCAAACAAACAAAATAACAACAATCCCCCTCCCCCCAAAAAACTTGACATCCCCCCTTCTCCCCAGATATTTATTGAGAGACATGAGGAAGTAATGACTCAGCGGTCATTTATCTGAGCACATTTGTGTGTCACACGTGCTAGGCCTCCAGAGGGACTGCAGTAGGCATCCTGGTGATAGGATAGAATCGAGGCTGCTGCGACTCTTTGGGAGAACTGCAAAGACCTGAAATCTCTCAGGTACAGGCAGTCAAGACCTGGGGCTTTAGAGAATTCTCCCTCTGTCTCCGTCTCTGTCTCTGTGTGTATGTTGTGCAGAAGGAATGATATGTAGACAGGAATTGAAGATTGGGTAAATGATAACTAGGTTGTGAGGTGGGACTCCAAGTACATACTCAGAAGAGAGTTTCCTCTCCTTTTCTCCCCTCTTTTCCCTTCTCTTCCCTTCCCTTCCTTTCCTTTCCCTTCCCTTCCCTTCCCTTTTTCCCTTCCCTTCCCTTCCCTTCCCTTCCCTTCCCTTCCCTTCCCTTCCCTTCCCTTCCCTTCCCTTCATCCCTTCCCTTCCCTTCCCCTGCTCTCCCTCCTCCTCCTCCTCCTCCTCCTCCTCCATTTCCTCCTCTTCTCCGACTCTCTTTCCACTCCAGTTAAGCAGTTAACTAGTCTGTATACCATAGCATTCCCTCGAGAGTGTTTGCCAATCTTCTGCCTTTAGATGAGCAGGAAGGGAGACTCAATGCAGACTTATTGAGGCAAGTGAGCAGCCTTACTTAGATGCCAGATAGTAATGGTTAACTACAGTCTCCCTTAATGCACCGATGAAGTGGATTAGAAAACAAGAAAGTTGGGGTTTCAACAATGTAGTATTATTGTGTGTGTGTGTGTGTGTGTGTGTGTGTGTGTGTGTGTGTGTGTATGTGATATGTGTCTTGGCAGGGGCATGCACATGTCATGGTGAATGTCTGAGGGCCAGAAGACAACTTTGTGGGGTCTGCTCTTCTTTTAATGCTACATGAGTTCTGGGGATCAAACCTGGTCATCAGGTTGGCGTGGCAAGTGCCTTTATCTCTGAGCCATCTTACCAGCCCCAAAGTTGAGTTTTTTTTTTAATATAATTAAATCTATTGATTTAATAGATATCGTGGACTCATGATATTAACCAAAGTTAATGAAAGCTATGAGAATTTACAGAAGGCAACACTTAGTTAAAAAAAAAAAAAAAAGCTTTACAAAATTAAGTCTTAGTTTAAGGAGGCCAGAACTTTCTACATGTGTTTTCTGTGCACTGATGTATCTATTTACTGTGGTGCTTGAATGTTAGTGGTTAGGATGCGCATGGCAGAAAAAGTTAGCTTTGCAAGTAGCAGAGAAAGGAACAAGGGGATTTAGTGGAGAGAGAGAGGTGAGCTGAAGGAGACAATACTGTCATCATTCTTGGAGTCAGGGTGTCCCTCGCATTTATGGATATGGACCTTCTGTAAGGCTTTAATACCTGCTATCTTCCTGCAGATCAGTAATAATTTGGGAGCATTCATCCCTGAGAATAACACACAAATGACTGAAATTGTAACAAAACCTTAGTTTTAAGGGAGTAGTTATCTGAAAATGTGTCTGCAATTGATAGGTGCTTCTGTGTTCAGGAAGACTTTTGAGAAATCACTTAAAATGTACAAACTGGCCAAACATGATGTCAACAAGGGTGTGTGTGTATGCGGGTGGGGTAGGGGGTATTCTGCAAAAGAAACAAAAAGAGCAGCTATTTTTCCCTTTTATTGAATATGGATTATTTTCTCCCACAATACATCCTGATTATGGTTTCCCCTCCTTCTTCTCACCCCCCCCATTCCTCCCTATCTCCACTCCCCTCTGAATCTACTCCCTTTCTGTCAGAGCAGCTATTGCTAAAGTATCATCAATACAAGGTGCAAGGGTGATTATGGGATATCATCTTTGGGGGTACGTATATTCTCACTGTATTTTTCCACCCATGCAGGTTTTTTAAAATTTAGATTTTTTTTTTTACATTTATTTTGTTTATGTGTATGTGTGTGTCTGTGTGTGCCACAGAATGTGCACAAAAGTCAAAGGCCAACAGGTGGGAGTTGGTTTTCTTCTCCCACGTGGTAGGTCCAGCAGAAGTCCTCAGGCTTGGCTGCAAGTGCCTTTACCTGCTGAGCGTCTCAAAGGCCCTACTTTTGGATCTTTACCTAAATGTGGCTCTGGCAATATGCATCTCTTTGGGGGTGTCTCTTCTGCTGTCTGTATCTGCATTATATGTAGGGCATCTCTTCTGTCTGTATGTGCATTTTATGCAGTAGAGGATGTCCTGTGCATGTGACTATGTTCTCCTTTAGTGGAAGATGGACACACTGGGGTGTACGTGTCTATGTCCTGCACACAACCTGTGCCTAACAGTTGTTTCAAGAAGGCCATGGCTTAGGCAAGGAAGGATCTGGTGACATCTATACATTCTCATGGGTCAGAGAAAGACAGAGAGAGGTAGACAGAAGCTGAGAGGCACGTCTAGGTCAGTAGCTGGAAGAAGTCACTGACGTTAACTACCCAACTGCCATGACTTTTAGAAACTCTTTGAAGTAGGGAACTTAATGGCATACAATTTGACGTGCCTGGTCATTAGAACTAATATATGAAAGATGGTGAAACTCGGAAGTTATTTTGGGGTTTTCTGAATTTTCTTAGAGCATTATCATTTTGGAATTTGATGAGAAAAAGAAGGTCAGATGACCTAATATTTCCCACCAATCCTGGTGGATTCCTGAGGAACCCTTTCTTGAGAAAGGTGGATGGAAATTTTACTTACAGAGCAAACAGTTAGATGAGGCAATTTTAAGAAAGAAATTTCTTGGTGCATTTGGAGCCACACAGGGACTTTGGCCTGTTGGAGCAATTACGTATTAAAGCTACTCTGCCTCCTGGCCCTCAAGGATTCTCTATTCCCTCAGAGCAGTCCCTGATGGAAACCAGAATGGATTTGGAGACTGCTCCTCAGGAGCATCAAGTCACACAAGGAACCTGTGATACCTCTTGAATAACACCCCAAATCTCTCTGTCGAGTGCCAGGGTGAGTCAGTAGACCCTTGGCTTGGCATCTAAGAGGAGAGGACATGATGATCCTGAGGCTTCCAATGAGGAATGAACTGGTGGCTGTCCCCAGAAGAAGACAAAAATGAGCCACAAACCACGCAGGCTCTTGAGGGGGAACTTCAGGCCTGGACATCACATGAGAAGGTCCTCCAAAGCCACTGATGAGCTCTGAAGTAGAGAATGTGACATAGAGAACTAACTACCTCCTCTCGGCTGCCAGGGCCATGCATGCTTGTTTAATGAGTTCTGGCTTCCAATGGAGCTGCCAGCAAACCTTTTCCCAATGGACCCAGATATTGAGTACACATAAATGGCAGTTGGCAAGCAAAGAGTCATTAGTCTGGTGGCCCATGGAGTGGCTTCTGCTTTGGGAGTCTTTGAGGCACTCTGGGAATCACAGATGGAAGAACGAGGACATCAAAATCCTCCAGGGTGCTGAGTACAGTGGAAATGGAGCCAGGGTGTTCGTTCCTTCTAACAGACTCTGGGAGCCCAGTTCCTCATTTAGAAGCTGTCACAATCACAGTTATTTTTATCTGTGTGTGTGTGTGTGTGTGTGTGTGTGTGTGTGTGTGTGTGTGTGTGCTTTGTCTCCAATAACTTAGTTTGCTTCAACCCTTTGGGAAAAAAAAATCTGAAAAATCTATGAAGCTTTGCATTTCCAAGATTGTAGCACCTGTGCTCCTACCCATTCATCATGTCTGAGCGAGGGGCTGAGGCTTAAAACAGAGACAAGACAGCGGGTCATTCGTCTCAGTAGAATGCCATTTATTGAAGGAGGGAGGAGGCCTTAAATACAGGCTTACAGCACAGTGGGAGAACCCCGGAAGGCAGAAGTTCGCTGCAGATGTTTTACATTGCTGCATCCTAGCTGTTTACACCAATATGCAAGATACACAAACAAGGAACCTCCGGTAAATTGTTCAGGAGGAAGGAAACTGGCAGGGAATTAGCAGAGGAAAGACAAGGTCAGCAAGCAAGGCAACAGCTACTCAAGGAATGGGGGTCAGAGCCCAACACAAGATGAGTTCGGTTTCTTCTGCAGCTCAGCTCTACCTTTGCAGCTTAGACTTAGGAAGAGTCTCAATGCCACATCCTTGTTTTGAGGGCATATTAGTTATTAGTTCCACACTCTGCTGTCTAGAATTTGGAGAAACGAATATGCTTGTGGAATCTTCTACCCTGGAGGAAGGCCTCATTCTCTCTGCATAACAGGGAACTACTTTGGGGAGCCTGAACAACGACAGCAGACACATTCTTTCTGGTGTTTTCTAAGACACAGGCTCTGGCCTAAGTGTCATTCATATGTATCCTTCCAGCAAATCCATGAAGTATGCATTATTACCATGACTCCCATTTCATTGGTAAGAAACTGAGGTAAGAGATACAATGACCTGCCTTGGGTCGTAGAGCTAGTAAGTGAAAGGACAGAATTCAGATCCTGAGTTTGTGCTTTCCTCTCTGTCTCTCTTGTGCTGCGGAGGGAAACAGGGACCACAGCTTCCACAGTTTCAAAATCATTACATCATCTGTCTGTCTTTGCTTTCATAGTTGTCCCGATGTCTGAGAAAAAGGTGCCTCCTTAACGTTAGACTTGGGGAAGGGGGTGGGAGAGAGTTTTGAGCTAGCCCGCTTAATTCAGTAATGCTGAAGGAAGGAGGATGGTGGGATTCTGATGTCCATAGCTTCAGTGCTGCCCAGCAAAGCAAGGTGTCCACTCTTACAAGCTTCAGAGGAGAGAGGAGGTCTTGTATTTCAAGGAAGCAGGTTTAGTGAATGTTACCCTAATAATTATGGGAGTGGAGCGTACATGACTTAGGCCTTGTGACATTGGTCACATTTTTCTCTGGCTAGGGGGACTGAGGCTTGGTTAATGTGTAGCCATGCAATTTGACCCTGACCCCCAGATAGTGGTGGTTGTGGGGGATGTTCTTGCTTTGCTTGCAGCCCTCTCTGGTTCACACCTGTTTGAGTCCCTGAACACTTTTCCTAAGTCACACATTTGAAATTGAATAATAGTAGTGAATATCGCAGATACAGACACTGAGGCCCAAAGAAGAAAAACTACTTGTTCAAGGTGCCTCAGCTGGTACGATGCAGCTTTGGCTCTGTGACCTTCCAGAACCTTCTCCTGTGAACATTCCAGTTGTAGGTTCAATATAAAAACGTCCTCCGTGGGCTCATGTGCTTACACTTGGTTTCTGCTAGTGGTGCTGCTCAGGAGGGTCATAGACACGCTCATAGCTGGAGTCTTGCTAAAGGAATTGGGTCACTGGGGACAGACATTGACGTTTCATTTGGGCTTTACTTCTGGTCTGCTCTCTGCTTCCTGACTGGATTGAATGTCACCTGCCACCTTGTACTCCCGTTGCCATGCCTTCCTGGCTATGATGGACTGTATACCTTTAAATGGTGGCTCCAAATAAACCCTCCCATCCTTAGGTTGCTATGGTGAGAAAGCCATGGAGTCTGCTTAAAGGGCAAGGAATTTATTAGGGGATGAAACTCACTGCAGCACGAGAGATTTATCATAGGGTCTTGGAAAGCTGAGCTATGGTCCATGCTGTTCTTTGGCCTGGACCGACCCAGCATCCAAAAGCAGGAGGAGAGAGAGGGATGCCTACAAGCATCCCAGGTCTTGAGGGTCCTGGAGGCCACGCCCCAGGGACATGTACTTCAAGGTCATAGGCAGGTAGAGTAGTTCTACCTGCTGCATCTCTAGGGGCAGTGCTTCAAGGTCATAGAACAGCTACCCACTCTAGGTTGCTCTTTGCCAGGCATTTGTTTGCAGCAAGGAAAAAAGTGTTTGTAAGAACTGTGAATCGGGAGGCTCCTCAGTGTGCAGTAGCTGTGGGAGGTAAGATCCAGTTAGGTTCTGAAGTTTGGGGATAAATTTAAAAAAGAAAATTATGAGGAGAGTTAGGAACTGCAGGGCGTTATCAAAACAAAAGCCTCTTACCACGGAGGAATCAACCCCACAGCTAATAGACCCCATGTAAGGAAGGAGGAGAGACCTAAGAGGATGACAGATTCACCTGGACCATCAAATCCCACTGCTGTGCGGTACACACACACTCTAAGGATGTGGTATGGTGACATCCATTGGTTGATGATGGCATTAAACAAGATCTCTCCAACAGGAGCCTGGCAGAATTGCCTAGGCAGTGCATGGGAGGCCGTTCCTTCCACAGGCAGTGTGGTGTGTGGAAGGGCCTGGAGTCAGACTTGTCCTACTGAATTTCAGGGAAAATGTGTGGAAGGCTTTCCTTATCCACCATTTAAGTTATTTGTGGTCAACGGTGGCTCACAAATAGGAAATGGACAATTTCCAGAAATTATTTCTCAGTTTCAAATACTAAAATGTTTTGAGCAATTTGATAAAAATCTCATGAATCTTGCCTCTGCTGAACATGTGTGTATCAGCTACCTTCCTGTTAGTCATTTGGTGCCTTGAGATTATGTCTAGGTGTCTTGAGAAAGAGGATCTGGTCTGCCTTCCATGATTCAGCCTCTGTCAGCAGAAAATCCTTCACAGCATTTGCAGAACCAAGGATGAGCTGTTCCGCTTACTGTAGTCACATTTTCAATGACTTGTGAGAGACTTCCTTAACAAAAGCAGTGGAAAAAAATCTTTTAAAATATGAAGTTAAAATTTAGGTAAAGTAGGTGGTCTGGGTAAGCAATTAGTTACAGCAAAAACATGATTAATAAAAATGTACACACCTTTAATTCCAGCACTTGAGAGGAAGAGGCAGGTGGATCTCTGTGAGTTTGAGGCCAGCCTGGTCTACAGAGTGAGTTCCTGAACAGCCAGGGCTACACAGAGAAACCCTATCTTGAAAAAACAGAAACAGAAAAAAAAAAAAAGTATTATCCTTATTTATAGCTTCATTAAGACCAAGGTTAGCATTGTTCCTATCACTTAGGAATATACCAAGAAAAGTTCCAGATATCTTAAATGACTTAAAAATATCTAAATATAAAAGGATTCAAAACATAAAAAGTAAGAGCTTGTGAACCTGTGTTAAAGGGGTCGTACATTCCATTAACTGGAGTGTTGCACTGTTGATGTAGTTGAGATCAGTAGTATCATCTAGTTTTTCTGGGGTCTATGTACTGTGTTCATTGACATCACTAAGTGGGAGATGAGAAGTATCAATGCAAGCGTTTGTCTTCTGAAGTTCTTTAAAGCAGGGAGTGGTTAGAATCACCTCCTAAGGCCTTTCCCTTCATGCTGAACTGAGTCTTTAATTGGTCCCTTTTCCAGTTGGTGAAACCATCTGCATTTGGTTGTCATTCCTCTAGTTCTTTGTCCCCTGGGAGCTCACCATGTGAAGACTCTGTAATGGGTGTGACCAAAGCTGTAAACATCATGTTTAAAAGTCTCTCATGAGCGTGTGTGTACTGTCACTCTTTAGCCGAGAAGGCTTAGGCAGTCCATTGTCTTTTTTGGGTGTGTGTGTGTAGAAATTTCTCATTTTATGTATATGAGTGTTTTGCCTACATGTTCATATGTCCGTGCACTGGTGTGTACCCAGAAGAGGGCTTTGGATCCCCTGGAACTGGAGTTACAGATGGTTGTGAGTCACCTTGTAGGTGTCGCCTGCAAGAGTAGTAACTGCTGAGACAGCTCCCCAAGCCTTCCTCTGTCCATTTTAATAAGACATCCATATTTATTTTATAAGGAGATAATCGAGGCTTCCCCAAAGTGCAAGCCATAGATTTAGAAGAACTGATGGTCCGTGTCTCAGGTCGAGGAAACTTAAGCCTCAGTCAATTTTGATGGTTCATGACATTTGTTTGCTTCACCGCCAGCCCGTAGAGCTGATGGCCATGACACAGTGAACAGTTTCTCCAACAGGATACATTTTACAAACGGATGTTACTATCTGTACTAAATTACTTTTATAATTATTATTTAACTTAGCAAGAATGCCACGGGTAGTAATCATTTTTTTTAATAGGATTTCTCCACTGCAAGTACAGCCAGTGAAGAAAGAGAAGAAACGTGAAGCCTTTACTGGAGCAAGTCTGGCTTTTAATTCAATCTCATCATCAGGTTTTAACTGTTCATTTGGTAAAAAGATAAAACATAAAATCCATGTTCTCTAAGCCAGTTTTCCTCTGCATATCACTAAGAGAGGATCAATATCTAAGAAAACTTTCTTATTGTAAATGGAGAATTAGCCCAGCTCTACCTTTTAACAAATTTAAGTTAACCATATGTTAAAAATGTGAATCTTATTGTAACAGGTACCTAGAAATTGCTTTTCCTAAAGAGGATTTTAAAAAATTAAGTCTATAAGGCAACTAAAAGCAGAATGAAAGTCACACATTTCTGTCTCTGCCCTTTAAAAATTCCTCCTTACTTTTGAGTGTCCTGTTTGCCTTAGAAGTAAGCATGAAGATCATTAATTAGTACACCCCAAATTATTTTTCCCCTCTTTAAAGCTGAAGGAGCTGAAGGGGCAGAGATAAATCATTGTCCAAAATTCATTGTAAAAGAGAAACGATCTAACGCTTATTGGGCTTGTCTGTAAACTGTATGTTGTTTTTTTTTTTTTGTAAGCCTTTAAGAAGACTGAGCAGATTTTAAAACAACAATTTCCCCTTTTTAGAGGCAAGTAAGTTTTAGAGTTGTGTCTATTTTGGATTGGTCAAGAAAAGACTTGGCCTTTTTCTTTTTCAAGAGTCTGTAACCAGTCCAAAAAAAATATCTTAAAAATGTTTGTACTATATAGATGTGTGTGCGCGCGCGCGCGCGCGCGCGCACACACACACACACACACACACACACACACACACACACACACTGACTCTGAGGAAACACTTTCTGCTGTCCCAGTGCAATGCAGGAGACTTCTCTGACCATCCTGATTTCCCTGTCAGTTTCCGCCCTGTCTTCAGCACCAGTCTGAATGCTCTACCATCTTGAAATCTCCTCTGCAAAATAAATAATCAGTCCATCACCTTTAACTCAACACTTCTTAGCCAAAGTATCACAAGGTGCCTGGTCCAGGTCCTGATACAGCCCTTGCTCCCCTCTGAACTCTCATGAGCTGGGCTTCTGCTGTCTATATGTCTCCAGACACCGCTGTCTTCTAAACTTCCACCTGAATGGACCGCTAAGCTCTGCTTCTAGCACCCCATGGCCTTTCTAAGCCGAAGCTCCAAACTTTTCCATATTCCAGTCACAATGCATCAAAATAAAATTTTCTTAAATTGCTGACAAAATCCACAGATCTCACCTTAGAGGAACAATGTGTTTTTTGAGGTAAATTTGGATGACAACATGGGTTCATGTTCCCCAAATAACATATTCCAACAAGGAAATTGTTTCATGAAATTTGTGTAGACAGAGAAGAGAAGTCATAATTCAAGGGATACCCCAAATCTGTAGTTACATACAACGACGTGGGGAAATCTCTGCTGTAGGCTTCAGAAGCTGTCTGATGGCATTCTTAGAGTCTGGGGGTGGGGTGGTGGAAAGTAGCGGGCTGCTAAGTTAATGCATTCCAGAAAGTTTTTCCTGATCCTCAAAAAGATATTAGGTCAGACCCAGAGGTGAGCGATTAATGGATATTAAGGGAGTAAAGACAGCCCCAGATAATCTTGACTCTCGATCTGTGATGTTCCAATTCCTCACAAACGCTGGAGCCCATTATCTGAGTAGACTCTTTAACAGCCCTGTGGTTTTTTTGTTTTGTTTTGTTTTGTTTTCTGGACGTTTCAGTTCACAATACTTAATGCTTAGAATCTGATTTTCTAAGAACTCCCATGAGCCTCTGAGCAGTTGCAGCTTTCTAGGACTATGAGCACATTCTCCACAACTCTGTAAGTTACTCACCCCCTCAATGTTTAACTGACCACCCACCATGCCTGGTTGTTTTCCTGACCCATATATGGCGTCTCCATCTGCTGCTGCCCTGTCCAGTTTCTCTTTGTTGTTTTATTGCCAGCCGGGCTGTGGGAGCCAGCTTCATTCCGTCTTAGTTCTGAGCTCTTCTCTCAGTAGCGTAAGCTGGGCCTGCTCTCCCTCCTCTACCTCACGAGAGTCAGTGGAAATTATGTTGCCAAATGATTACCCAATTTCTCTTCCATTTATCTCTTCATATGTTTCTCAGCTTCCTGTCATTTTACTGGACTGGCTGCTGCAGATGATGATGATGATGTGCAGATGATGATGATGATGGCAACGATTATTTTATAGTCACATCTGTCAGGCAGATCCTCCCATACCCATTTTTCTCCTCTTTATTTTTATTACCAGCGTAGTGAAAGGCTATTGCAATGTGGTGTTCTAAACCCACCCAATTCGGGCAGATGAATCAAAGCAGTCGTGGCACTCAGTGGTACCCGTGGTGTTGATTTGATTCTGTCTTGTTCCCTGGTTCTGTGTGGGGGTCCCTGCAGACACCACAATGGCAGAGCAACAATCCACATGAGGCAAGAAGGAAATCTGGTTGAACATGGTTTAGTAACCAGTGCCAGTTCACACTTCCAGACTCTGACACCAGACAGCCAACGTTTAAGAAAGGTTTTCTGGTAACAGTGATCTCAATCCCATGTGCACGATAAAGCTTAAGGCACGACTGTGCTGAAACTCTTTGGCAAAGTACGTGTGACCTCTTCCATAAACATGGGTTCTGTAACTGAAGGCCTAGGGGAGGATCTGGTGTGCTCTCGGTCGTACAGATAGTGCAGAGGGCACCAAGCTATAAAGCACATGTGACATCTCCCCCAAGAATGGGTTCTATTGACTGAGAAACAATACTCTAGATGAAGGACTAGGGAGGAAGAGTCTGGGATAAACGTAACAGTCTGGGGAGATTCAGATGTGGCTTGGCCCTACAGATAGCATCCATCGCCTGGCTATTAACTACATCAGCCTTTTGGGTGGAAAACAGACATACATCTCCTCTGGTGAGCTTAAATATTTAGTATTCCTGGTTCCCCTAGTGCTGATCTGTGAGTACAAGGACACTGTGCCCTCCATGGTTCTAAAAGCAACCTTCTTTCTTCTTCTTGAGATCTGTTCCCTAATTCACCAGTGGCTATGGTCCTCCATGTTCACCGCGGGCCAGAGTCTCTGTGTCTAAGGCTTGGTCTGCATGCATACTCTTCAGTACTCATGGCATGTCTGTACTGACCAAACTTCTTCCTTGCTCCAGAGTCCTCTGTTTCCATTGTGGTCTGGTGCTAGGTCTGCTTTGTGGTCTCTGCATTTTCTAAATGTTTAAGGAGTCCCTGTGGCTAGTGTCAAGGTGAATCTATCTGTTCCTCTCTGTTCCTTGGTGGACCCATCTTTTATGATGATCTTTTGGATATGGTCATATTTGCTGGCTCCCATGTTATGCTGAGGATAAGTACTTTCCTGAAGCACCTGTAATTGATTGTGTCCTTGAAGCCCAGGCACATTTCTATGAGGAAAGAGGCCAGGGCTGTTAGGCCTAACCTAACTCCTCATACTCACTAGCTCCATGGCACATTAGATGGAATGAGGTCTTTGTTGTAAAGAAGTTTAAGGACTTGATTGCATACAAATCTGTCTCTACCTTCTTAGACCTTTCTCTGGTCTCTTAGGTATTAGCTTTCCTTTTGACTTTAACAGAGTCCCAGCTCCAATATCAGCATAGGAGGGTTAGAAGGAATAGACTTGAGAGTGTTTTTGAGCATTTCCCCTGTAAACTTATTAGAATAACCTGAGAGTAATCAGTGTTTCCATGGAGTACACCTTTCTAAAAGACACCAAGGAGAATCTGCTCTCAACACCTCAAGCTAACGTGAAAGTGGAGCAATTCATCCCTGCAACCACTGAGATGACAGGGATTGAAGCTAGTTCATTTCTACATTCGTTTATGGGGGTGGAGCAGCAAGGGAGCCCTTCACCAAGGGCCAAGAGTCATCTGCAGCACATTCTTTCTGTCTCTTATGTATTCCTTACACTCATTTCATGAGGTAGACAGTATAGATCCCTGTTGTGGGGTGAATTAGGCTCTGCATAGCAGCACACATACATATCTAACTCCGCTTATCTGTAAATGCAACCTTATTTGGAGATAGAACCGTAGGCAATGTAAGTTAGGACAAGGTAATCTAATACTAGGTGAAGTGAGCCCAATATGACCAAGGCCGCTCAAAGAAGAGAAGAGCCAGAGACACAGACACCAATAGAGGGATGATCTGAAGAATCAGAAAAACATCAAAAACAAACAACTCCCTCCGGTCACACAGATTGGAATGACATATCTGTGAAGCAAAGATTGCCAAAGACTGCTGGTATCTACCAGAGGCTAGACAGCAAAAAATAAATAAATAAAATAAAATAAAAAGGATTCCTCCTTCCAGTATTTGAAGAAAGCACAGCCATGTTGGCAACTTGAGTACAGACATGTAGCCCAGGACTAAAAGAGAATAAGAATAAAGTTCTAGTGTTTTGAGACACCAAGCTTATGGTACATTGCTAAGATAACCCTAGGAAGCCAGCGCAGTCTCAAGGCTTAGAAATGCTAATTTACCTGACAGTGAGTGCTTAGAAACACTTAGACCCTGTTCCCTACTTTTCTTATTGGTTGGTCTCACCACTGGGTGGTATGCCCTTCCTCTTCTATCAAAGTCACGATGTAGATAAGTTGCACAATCATGCAAGCAGTTATGTGGGACAGCAGAATGTGTCAATGTTCCAAAAAATATTTCATGGGAAAAACAAAACGAAACGGAAGGAGAGAAACTCTGCTTAAACCAGGCTTCTGCTTTTACAGGGCCCTGTGGAGCATCATGAATTCCCAAAAGAAAGGGTGACTAGAGATTGCTATATTTCTCAGGCTGATTTGACCATGGCCTTTCCTTTAACAAAGGATCTCATGGGATTCATGTTCTGTCAAAAGTGCTTTGGGAAGTTCAGAAACAAACAAACAAAAACAATTTGTTTTACATTATATTTATGGTAGTTTGAAGTAATTGGCTCCCATAAGTTGATAGGGAGTGGCACTATTAGGAGGTGTGGAAGTGTGTCACGGTGTAGGTGGACTCTGAGATCTCCTATGCTCAAACTGCTAGTGTCACTTCTTGTTGCCTGAAAGATGCAGGACTCTCAGCTCCTTCTGCAGCACCATGTCTGCCTGCATGCTGCCATGTTCTGCCATGATGATAATGGACTGAACCTCCGAACTGTAATCAAGCCACCCCAATTAAATATTTTCCTTTATAAGAGTTGCCATGGTCATGGTGTCTCTTCACAGCAATAGTAACCCTAACTAACACAATATATTCATACCAGATAGTTTTCTTAGGACTTAAATTATTTTATTTGTGTTTCTTCATTGCATATAGTGATGAGTTTCATAAAGATAATTTATTCCAAGTATATCACGTGCCTTTAAAAATAATAAACAACTATTTCTGTGAGTCATATTTTTACGTGAGTGTCTGAAGGAAAATTGGAGAGCATTCCTGCTGCATCTGAAATTAGTTTCTATATCTCTGAGTAGCTTAAACTAGTGCTTTCCTGTCTGTTTCTTATGCTTTGGATTATTATGTGGACTCTCAGGGCCAATGCCATCCAGTCAAAAGTCATTATGAAAATGCCTATAATTGAACAAAGCTGGGTCAGTGGATTTGTACTGAGAGAGAGTGCACATTATTGGTGTGCTGGATTCTTATAATTTTATGTTGCCTAAGCATATATTTTAAATTCAATTGGAAGGGCTAGAGAGATGGTTGAGAAGACGTACTGTTTTTGTAGAGAATCAGTTAGGTTCCCAGCATCCATGTTAGGTAACTCCTGACTGCTAGTAACTCCAGCTTCAGGTGATCTGATACCTCTGGGCTCTTTGGGCACTCATGTGCACACACCTATTATCCCCCCCCAATAATTAAACTAATAAAAATAAATGCACATATTTAATTTTTTCATACCAGAATCAGGACTCAGTCACTCTTGCAGGCTTCTGGTTCTAGCCCCTCACCCAGAGGTCCTCAGGGTGATTGATCCAGATGGCTGCAGTCCACATGGTGGCCATATCCTCCCACCGCCTAGTGATAGCTTCCTGTTGAATAGCTAATCCATCCTCCTTGGCTGTCCTCACTGGCCACTGCGCTCCACATGCACTGTGAAGATATATAGTACTACTTCTGGATCTTGTGTCTGCTTCCCATAGCTCCCCAGTGGGAAGCCTGGCCCCAATAAAGTCATTCCTCTGTGAGTTCCTGTCTCTCTCCCTACCTGGACCTTCTGACTTGGGTGTGTGTAGCTTCCAGGCAAGCTCTGTACCTGCCAGGACCTGTACGTAAGGAAATCTTTTTATTTCTACTTTGTGAATCTCTTAATTGTGGGAGGGGTGCTTCCATCTTCAAGATCTGACATTTAAACAACTGGAAAATGAGTGTCTCGGGAAGAAAGCCTTAGAAGGGAATTGTTACAGGCTTTGTGCTGCTGTGAGGTCATTTGGGAATGGAGTTAAAAGGAGACAAGAGTTGGCAGAAGTAAACACGGTCATTGGTTCTGTAATAGATTCTGGAAACAGGAAAACTAGTACCCAGACAATGAGTATACAGTCCTCAAGTCCGTGTGTGTGTGTGTGTGTGTGTGTGTGTGTGTGTGTGTGTGTGTGTGTGTGTCCAGTGGAACTTTTCACACCCAGGGATTGCTCTGTGGTATTTATGCAGGTGCAGCCAGAAATTTTTACTCTAGTTAAGAAATCGCTAAGGTTAATGTGATTACTTGTGACAGCCCTGCTTCATGAATTCAAATTGAAAAGAGGAACAAAAGCCTTTTTCTGGGGTCAGACCCAAGCTTTAGATGATCATCCCAATTCTGTCACACTGGCTGTGCTCACTGCTACTCATATCATAATAATGTAGAGGGCCCGGGTCTTCCGCCAGCCGTTTGTTCAAGTATCCTGTGTTTGCTTTTTTTTTTTTTTTTTTTTTTTTTTGAGGTTTCTTTCAATCCTTTGGGGATAGAGGTTCACAGAAGGGGTAGTACTTAGAACATCTGAACTTCTCTAACTCACAGGACAAGGTCTTGTGTGTCAATTGACTGTCCCAGTGGGGAAGACTGTATTATTAGGGGCATTTAACAGTTACTGATTATGACAGGAATGAGCTTTGTGGGGGTAATTGTTGAAATGAAATGACTATTTTTTTACCTGGTAGAGGATGGATTTTTTTGTTTGTTTTCATTTCTAAAGATTAGGTTCTTCTGATATGGTGTAAAGACTTTGGCAGATGTGCGTTGGTGATGTGAAGTCAATGTATGATGTTTATAAGATGGTGTCTGTGGCTGGTAATATGGCTCAGTTGGTAAAAGCGCTTGAAGCCAAGTCTGAGGACCTGAGTTCAATCCCCAGGACCCACACTGTAGAAGGACAGAACAAAGTCCCTCAAAATGTCCTCTGATTTGTACACACAGTATGACATCCCTGTGTGAGTGTGTGTGTATGTGTAAGTACTTGCACATGTCCTCATTTGTGACTGCACACTTGCACACACATACAATAAATAAATGTAATTTTAAAAACTAAAAGACTGATGTCTGTAATTAATTATGCAATGGAAACTTAAGCATCAGTGGGATATGGAAATAAAATTTATTTTTGGAATGCTCTTTCTCCTGAGAGTTATTTAGCTTTGTGAGCAATCAGTTAAATTCAGAACAGTATTTATGGTCTATGTTTAAAAAAAAAATTACAAAGAAATTAGCTGAGCAGCAAAAGACCAAAATTGGCTCAGAATGAGAGAGGGAGAGAAGTGATATTGAATCTGGTAATAGAGGTGGCCACAAGTCAATAATGGACAGGTCGGTCATGGAGTGACTGACGGAGATCAGAACACGTGTTTTGTTAATGTCGTGTGTGTGAAGCTATCTATTTCTACAATCAATGGCTGTCCCACAGCTTACAGCAGAGGCTGCCTACTTCTGAAACCCAGCAACCAGGGAACTCCCACAAACATTCAGGGTAGGGATTCTTTAAATAACACATACTTAGTATTTGGCTACAAGTGCCATTTTTGTTGAGTAATATGATGCAAGGTTAAACTATTGGAGTCTTTCAGCTGGGTTTGTTTCTCATGGTTCCCCTGAAGTCTTTTCCCTGGAGGTTCATGAGTGTTTCTCTGATGTCATTTTCAGAAGACCAGATGTCTATCAAGCAAATTATACAGAAGCTGCCCTGGGGAGTCTTTTGAGGGCACCAGTTTCCCGTAGTCCTTCATTGGGGAATAAAAGAATAGAACCCAGGATTGGAAGCAACCCCCAAGTAAGTCCCTCTTAGGAACTCAGAGGGAGATGATTAGTTACTTCTCCAGGAGAAGGTTCCTGGCAGGTGTCTTAGTCAGTTGTCTGTTGCTGTGAAGAGACACCATGACCATGACAACTCTTATAAAGGAAGACATTTAACTGGGGCTGGCTTACAGTTCAGAGGTTTAGTCCACTGTCATCATGGTGGAAAGCATGGCAGTGTGTAGGCCAACATGCTGCTGGAGAGGGGCTGAAAAGTCTATATCTGGCAGCAGGAAGAGAGAATGAGCCACTGGACCTGGCTTCTGAGCCTTCAAAGCCCACCCCACCACCAGTGACACACCTCCAACACAGCCACACCTACTCCAACAAAGCCAAACCTCCTAATACACTATGGGCCTGTGGGGGCCATTTTCATTAAAACCACTTCATCAGGAGACAGCTGCAGGTTGAGAGTTTTAGTTTCTCTCTCTCTCTCTTTTTTCCTTTTACCATACTGGGGAATCAAACCCAAGACATCCTGCATGCTAGGCAGGCACTCTACCATTGAGCCACAAGTCCAATCCTCTTTTTGTTTTGTTTGTTTTTTGAAACAAGATTTCTCTGTGTAGCCCTGGCTGTCCTGTAACTAGCTCAGTACTCACAGAGATCCATCTGCCTCAGAAGATCTCAAGGCTCTGGCTGTCCATGGTCTGCTCTCATAACTGTCCACAGAGGGAGGTGTTGCTGTAGTCAGGGCATGCATGGGGGTATTTTTGGCAAGTCTTTAAACTACCCCATCAATCCTGGCCTAACATCACTGCTAACTGTTGTAGTGGGAGTATCCAGAATCAGTTTTGCCAAATGTAACTTTTATTATAGTTCCTTCAATAATAGCAAATTACCTCATGGCTCTTCAATTCATTTACTGTTTTACAGAGGTTCTTAGAGTGTCCAGAGAGCTTCCTTCCCCCCCTGGTCCCCCCCCCCCTTTTCTAGTATCTTACTATGTGGCCCACGTTGACCTCAAACTTGAAATTATCCCGGTTTAGCCTTCTAAATCTGGGATTAGATACATGGCCCATTTTAACCTAAAGGATCTCATTTCGAAACATTTTGAAATTATGGATTCATCAAAATTCGTACGCTTTATATCAGCATAAATATCTTTTATCTTTTCTCAGCTGGCAGGTCTAGCTGAGGCCAATTTATTCAGCCATCCAAACATTTTGTTTCTAGAAGAAATTTAGATTCCAAGAGTAAATTCAAGTCAGTGACAATATAATCTTAGCAATTTCTAGTTTCTCTTTTCACTTATGAACCAGTTACACACAAAAATTAAGGCAGGAGTATCTGAGAAGATATTAGAAGGTCTATAGAGTGTATGGTGATTTCCTAACAGAGGTACCCGATCATGGACATGTTTTTCTAAGCATGAGGGTGCATGATCGTAGAGTGTTACAGCAATGCATGGAGGGAAGTCAAGAAAGCTGCAAAGGAGGGGTGACTGAGTTCCCCTCCCCTATCAATAAAAGCAGCAGGGAAATTACTAAGTTTAGTTGTGGGTCCTAGAGCTAACTCAGTTGGGTTGGCTTAAAGCTTCTAAATGCCCTGCTGCAGCGGATATGACTCTTAGCCAAGACAGGCACACAGGGGCCACTAGACCTAAGGAAAGACCAAAATACATAACAGATCTCTAATATTTCTCTTGTAGTTTAGTTGACGCCTTGTTGGCTTGTTCAGACTTTACATGGCTGAAAAGAAAAGTGATGTTGTGAGCCTAGACTCTTAAAAGAAAAAAATCTCTTGGTACATAACTGTTACAATAAGTTTGTTGTTTAGGCATAAACGTGCTTCTACTAATTTTTTAGTATTTAATTTTAATTATCTATTCTTTGAGGATTTGGTAAACATATACAATGTATGTTGATCATATTCACTCCATATTCCTCCCCAGCTCCTCCCAGAAGGCCTTCACCTCCCTCCCAACTTCATACCTTTGGTTTCCTTTATAGTCCACTGAGTCAGCACATACATGTACAGTCAGCACATACATGTAAGGCCATTTGTTGGAGTTTGGGCAACTTAGGGGGAGCCTAGGAAGAAAACTTAGCCCCCTTCCTTTCGTCCGTCAAGTGCTAATAACTGTTAGCTAGGGATTGGGGCCATGTGAACTCTTTCTCCACCCAATAAGCATGCTTTTCAAAACCTAAAACAACAGTATGACCCTTGAAATATATTTTTATTAACATATTTTACTTATATACAGTTAATTATGAGAAAAAGTCAACTTTCATTTTCATTTATCAGCTTTTTATGACTAAGTTCAATAGGCAAAAGAGAGCTCATATTAGTATTAAATTACTTGAAATTCAAAGACTATTTAGAAACCTGACTATCCATGTTGTCTTTCTTGTCACAGGATGAAGGCGACCATCTATTAGAGGCCCCTTGGAACAACCTGAAGACAGTTGGAGCTCGAAAAGACATATGATGGCCTTCTTATTCTGGTTTGGGGGCCTGAATTTGGGAAAGTAAGAGTCAAGAATAGTTGTTCAAGAGACAAGATGTAAGTCCTACCTATCTAGAGTCAAGAAACAATTATTGGCAACATTGTAAAATCACAATTCACAATAGTTGCTAGGAGCTTAACTTTGACTTTTTGGGAAAGCAGGGGGTCTTTCCAAAAATGACTTAAAAGCACACTAAAGAAGACAAAAATAACAATATTTTATTGACAAACATTACTTATGGGCATAAAATAAGAATTATTTTACATAGAGACCCAAATTCTAATTCTACTTGTTTTGCATATTATTTGTATAACAATGTACAACAGATCTTTTATTAATATGCCTTTATGTTTGTATATCTAGATGTACACATACATTCAAATAACTGGCGTTTTAAAAATGTTTGGCACATTTCTGCTACTCTACCAGCAACCTGAGCTAGACAGAGAGATGCTAATCTCATCCTTACTCAGAGAAGCTTCTCTCTGCAGTAAAAACAGGGATCCATGGCTATCCAAGGTGCTGAGAACAGGTGACAGCTGAGTACTCAGCCCCAAATAGGATACTGGAGCATCCCCAGAAGCTCGGAGGGGAGCTAGAAGAGGAGGGAAGGCAGGGGATGGGGCAATGTAAAAGCAGGAAGAAAAGGGGAAGGGCTACAAAGTACTGTCTTCTGGTCACGGCAAAGCCACTGGAAAGCCCAGCTCACAGCAGCTGTGATTGGCTGCATGGGGCCTATATGAGACTGGCTTTGTCAACAGCCAGCCATAGATTCTACAGGGGCTCATAGCCCTACCTCTCTCTGCTGAATAATGGTCTACCGATGGATTTTAGAGGTGAGGTAGACTGCGGTCTTCAGCTGTGCAGCCGTCAGGTTTCCATGGATTATTTCAAACTAGTGGTCACACAAAGATCCTGGTTAAAATCAGTGGGTCACAAAACAAAGATGTGACTGTAGGTAGGGCAATTGTGGGGATGATGCATACGTTCTGTGGGTCCTTGAGAAGAGAGTATATTCTGCTCCTGTTGAATGAACTGTTCTGTAGACTCCAGTTCCATCTGTTGGCTTAGATGCTTTTAGTTTCTCAGTTTTCTTTGCCTACCTGCTTTCTATCAGGGTTTGGGGGGTTGGGGGGAGGGTCTTAAGGTCACTAATGTAACTGTGGGTCCCCCCCCCAATTCTGTTGGTTTTGCTTCACATATTTATAGCTCTGTGGCTTGGTGCATCCCATTAGAACTTGTGTGTCTTCACAGTGGAGAAGTTATTTTTCCAGTACAGAATATTCCTTTATTTTCTATTTTCTGGTAATTTTTTTCCCTCTTAAATCTGGAGCCATTTCTGATTTGGTTTGATTTGAATAACTTATTTTTGTTTTCTTTATCTTTCTACCTGTCAATATTACTATCTGAGGTGAGTTTCTTGAAGGCAGTATCTAGACAGGTCTTTTGTTTTCACATTTCAATCTTCCAATCCATCTTTTTACTTGTATATTTAGACCATTGATATAGTGTACTTATCAATATGCTGGGGTTATGAATCCCCTTTTTTTTCTGTTTATATTACTTGTTTTTCCTGCCTTCACAATGTTTACCTGAACCCTTTAAAGTTTCATTTTAATTCATCTTTAGAGTCTTAGTATATATTTCTGTATAGTTTTTTTTAGTTTATGTTATTACATCATGTAAATATTCTTATCACAATCTCTTAGCAAATTGTTGCCAGTTCAAATGGGCAGAGAATCCCAACCCCCTTCATATATCTTTATTTCCCTTCCTGTAGAATACACTGATCAAAAACTCTTCTACATCCATTTAAAACCATATCAGACAGTGTTATGGTTTTTGTTTCAAGCATCAAATGTAGCTTAAACTTGAAAAAGCAAAGGAAGCTGCTGTCTGTGCATTCTTTGCTCATCATGGCCTTCCTTTTTCCTGATATTCTAAGGTTACTTTTTCACTTATCACTTCCTTCTTGGAGAACTTTACTTAGCCATTCTTTTAAAAAAGACTTATATATTTTTATTTTATGGTATGGCTGTTTTGCCTGCATGTCTGTAGGTCTACTGTGAGTATGCCTGATGCCTGCAGAGATCAGAAGAGGGCGTCAGAGGAATCTGTTTCTCTCCAAGAGACAATGAATGCTGCAAATGTTTGACCAATGATCAGGAAGAAAAATGGAGTTGAACAAAGTAATTTTTGTGTTTATTTCTTTTTAACCCACTATAGAGAGAAAACGCATGTCCTTTCCTCTGTCCAACTCCATATCAGAAATGGAATCAACTAAGGCCCTCAGCAATGATAGTGACAGGAACTGCACCATAGAAAACTTCAAGAAGGAATTTTACCCCATCATATACCTGGTAATATTTGTCTGGGGAGCCTTGGGAAATGGCTTTTCCATATATGTCTTCCTGCAGACTTACAAGAAGTCCACATCTGTGAATGTTTTCATGCTCAACCTGGCCATTTCAGATTTCCTGTTCATAAGCACCCTGCCCTTTAGGGCTGACTATTATATCAGAGGGTCCAACTGGATATTTGGGGATGTGGCCTGCAGAATTATGTCTTATTCCTTATATGTCAACATGTACACTAGCATTTATTTCCTAACTGTGCTGAGTGTTGTGCGTTTCCTGGCCACTGTCCACCCCTTCCAATTGCTCCATGTCACCAGTGTCAGGAGTGCCTGGGTCCTCTGTGGGATCATATGGGTTTTTATCATGGCTTCCTCAGCGATGCTTCTGAATAATGGCTATGAGAAGAAGAACGACATTATATCGTGCCTGGAGCTGAATTCCCAAAAGTTTAATAAGCTACTGATCATGAACCACATTGCATTAGTGGCCGGCTTCCTGTTTCCGTTTATCATACTCACCATCTGCTACCTACTGATCATCCGGGTCTTGTTAAAGGTGGAGATTCCAGAATCGGGTCTTCGGGCTTCTCACAGGAAGGCGTTGATCACCATCATCATTGCCATGATCATCTTCCTCCTCTGTTTCCTGCCTTACCATGCACTGCGGACCCTCCACTTGGTCACATGGAATGCAGATTCATGTGGAGACAAGTTACACAAGGCCATGGTCATCACACTGGCCTTGGCTGCCACCAATAGCTGCTTCAATCCCTTTCTTTACTACTTTGCTGGGGAGAATTTCAAAGACCGATTAAGGGATGCATTCAGCAAAGATCATCTACAGAAAGTAAAGGCAAAGTGCAGCCTTCCCTTGTGTGCGTAGCTGAAGAACAGAATTAGAGTTCGGGGAGCAGTTATGCATGTGTGTGCATGAATCATGGTGTCCACCTTCATTCATTCATTGTCTCCAAATTACTTTGTATTTGCATCATAACCAACAAGTCTTGGTTCCCAAAATTCAATTGACCACAACTTTTGCTAATAAAGCCTATTTCAGAAATTTCATTAGATGTATGTTTAGTAGGTGGGGCTCAATGAGAAATGTAGGAAACCTGTTTCTACTGGAATCTTGCAAGCTGAAATGTGACATTGGGAAACATTGTCAAGCACAGTAAGCCATGCTTTGCATCAGATCCTATGCTAGGTCTCTGGCCCTAACTTTAAGATATCCACACCGGGCGGTGGTGGCGCACGCCTTTAATCCCAGCACTCGGGAGGCAGAGGCAGGCAGATCTCTGTGAGTTTGAGGCCAGCCTTGTCTACAAATAGAGTTCCAGGAAAGGCGCAAAGCTACACAGAGAAACCCTGTCTCGAAAAACCAAAAAAAAAAAAAAAAGATATCCTCAAGCACCCTAGCTTCTCAGATCCTTTCCCTTTTAAAGCTCCTGAGACACAGCTAAACCTACCGAGAGCCTCCATGCAGCCTGGAGAGCATCCTAAGAACTTAGGAGCACACTTTATTGGAGAGGAAGACTGCCCTGTAACAAAGCAAGTCCAGGCAAGGTTGGTGAGAGAACAAGGAGGAGAAGGATTAAGGCAAAATAGAGTGAATGATACATAGAGGTAAAGAGTAATCTCATTTTTGTCCCAAGAAATGGGTTCTAGCAACGAAGTTGAAGAATGTGTCTTTTGTGTCTTTCTTGCCAGGGATTAGGAAGACCAAAGAGTAGGGGTGGGTTGGGATGACTTTCCTAGGGAACACAGGAATTGTGTGTGGAATAGAGAAGAGGTGGAGTCATGGACTTGCATCTCAATTTTACTTGAGACTTGGGCTGGGATTGATGTCATGGTAGTCATTGCCCCCTCCTATTAACCCACTAGGATGACAATTAAAACAAAGGAGGTGGTGCTATGGTTTGAGTTGAGCCTTTGGAAAAAGAGTTGGGCAGAACATGAGGAGTGGTATATAAAAATAGAAAAAGACCCTTTCTATTCACAGAAACTGGCTCCAGATACCACCAGTTACTCACATGACCATTGCGTTGACCCTGACCGTCAAGTGCCATCCTCATGCTGAGAAGCCTGAGCAGGTGCTATATAACTAGGTAACCCTCACAAGAAAGCACAGGGATTTCACAGGTGAAGAAATGAAAGCTCAGAGAAATTAAGAAATGCCCAAATCTACACAGCTAATCAGAACTTCAAAGGGAAATGTTGACTGGACGCTCCCCTTCTCTCCCACCCTTGTGAACCTCCAGGAATGCAGCTCTAAGGTCTGGATGAAAGCTCCCACTGTTATCAGGCACATATGTCTTCTTATTCTTACAAGAAAACCAAGCTTTGGGGCTGGAGAGATGGTTTGGGGCTTAAGAGCCTTATGGCTCTTGCAGAGGACCCCAGGATTCGTTCCTAGCACCCACATGGAGACTCACAGCCGTCTGTAATTGCAGTTCCACAGGATTTAATGCCTTCCTGTGGCCTCTGTGGGCATGCACATGGTGCACAGACAGGTGCAGACAAAACATTCATGCATGTAAAAATTCTTAAAAAACAATAACAACAAAACTAAAAAACAAAGCCAAGACTATCTCCTTGCAGTTGGTGACCCCTGGCACAGTTGAGGATGGAAAGAAGGTTGTGTTCTGAAGTTGGAGGGCACTACAGGTAGTGTTTGTATAAAACAAAGACTGTGACCTTCCTTTAGTCAGCTACCAGAGTGATGACAGACAGATGTCAGAGGAAGGCCCTGGAACATTTGCCTACAGGACAACTCCCCTATCTCAGAGAAAAGGCTGACAGATAGATACTTGGAAATCTTCCAGCATCAAATCTGGGCATCTGCTCTGTCATTTACCTGTCAGTGAAGCCTACAATCTAATATATCCCCCATGCTTCCAGAAAGCATCCAGCTACTTGGTCCAGTCCTACTCTTGACTATGAACTATGGCCACACACTTCCGATGGGAAACCCCTAAGACTCAAGGCACCAGCAAGGAAGAGCACAGAGGGAGACATCTTCAGTAGGGAAGGGCTCTTACACTTGTATCAGAAAGCACTGGTGTGCTGCTCCCAAACGAGAGGAGACAGGCAACCAAGAAAACAGGAATGGCCAAAGGGGAAGACAACTCCCAGGAGGGTTAGAAAGAAGCTCATACAGGTAGGGCAGGAATGCCATGGGACTCCAGGAGGAATGGCGCCAAGAACAAGAAACCACCGGGGGAGCATACATAGAGAGGGAGAGCTTGGGATGAACTAGTGGCAAACGATAGACAGCACAATGCCGTCATTGTTACACTAGAGAAGAAGAGTGCTAGCTAAGCGCACCAGGACTAACTTGAGCACACTGTGCAGTTGAAGGTTTACACAGGCAGGGGCACAAACACAGAAACGCTGTGATAGAATCTTTCTCGGGAAATGAGTCGGGTGGACGTGCGTGTAGGGGAAAAGTGCACGAAGCTTGGCTTTCCATCTTCCACTGGAGAGAATTCACCAGAGTTGGGGAGCAATGAACAGCCACACAGCGTGCTGTCTAGCGCGAGGGAGTAAATTCCAGAGAAGAAGCAAAACGAACCGGAGGAGGCGGTCTCCGGAGAGAAGCTGAGGGCGGGATGTTCGCTTTCAGGAACTGTCACACCGAATAATTTGTGGATGTGCACGGCTGAAATAAAATAAAAATTAAGATGAAATTAAATTGAAACCTTCAAATCAGTTTCCTGTTTTTAAAGGAGCAAGAATAAGGAAGCAGGAAAAAGCCTCTTGTTAGGGTAGAATGTCTCTGAGGCAAGAGGTGAAAAATAGAAGTCTGTTTGCCAAAGTGAAGGCCAGGAGCTCTGAGGTTTTAGTTAGATATGGCTTTTTGTTTGAGAGATTAGGCGTCCCTTCAAAGAAATATGCAAACTCTCCAAGTAGGAGAAAGGGTTTTTTGTTGTGCAAATGCTTTCTCAGTGGAGGCCAGGGCTGGATGACAGTGTCTTTTACAACTGTATACAACTGTATTGAGTACTAAAATCTCTGCTTTAGATTTGATCAGGGTTTGTTCTCAAGCAGAAAGGGTACTGAACTAGCCCGGGGGAGGGTGTGTGTGTGTGGGGGTGTGTGTGTGTGGAGGTGTGGGGGGGTGGTTGCGGACACGGAGGACTGGCAGACTTGATCATTGGGATCACTTTCTGTCCAGAATTCACCTTTCTACCTAGAAAAACATTTGGGAAAAGAGGCCTGCTCAGAGAAGAATGGGAGCCCAAGGAACATGGGGATGGGGATGAGAGATTCTCACTCTGACGTTCTGTGAGACCAAAATGAGCCATCTTAGAAATAAGACCAAAATGCTTTCACCCTAAAATTAAGGCCTAAGATTTCTCCTTTTGAGAACAGGCCAGAAGTTACTGAGACCAGTCAGTTCAGATTCCAGAAACCAGGAAGTGTAAAAATACAGAGTCACAAGGTAGTCAGGAGGTAATGGCTGCCGGACTATGGAATGTCCTCTCCCTGGCCCCCTAGACAACTGCTTGACCATAGAATGTCCCAACCCTAGTTTCCATAGTGACCGTGTAATCACCAGATGCCCCCATTTGTGGGCAGCCAATGAAAAATGGTGGTGGGCAACTACTTCCTTAGAAGGAAAACTGAATTGTGATTTCTGGAATTCCTAGTCACAAGCCAATCAGAATTGTACCTGTACTAGCACCCCTAAATGATGTAACCTTGTGACTTTTCCCTTTAAAAACTGAGCTTGCAGACAGGTGGGCGCTTCCTCCAGCCTCCACTGCGTTGGATGTATTGGACGAAGTCCCTGCCTAGGCTTGTATTGCTTTTGGATATCCAGAATTAAACCTTGCTTTTGCATTCCGGCATGCTCGTCTTTGGTGGTCTCTCTGGGGGTCACGATCTGGGCACAACAGTTCCATCCTAGATGGAGAGAAGCTAATGGAAAACACACCGAGAAAGAACTTATTATCACGCTGATATGACGTTTAACATTAAATATCAAAGTAGCATGAACATGGGTATCGACAGAGAGCTGAAAAGAAACAGCCCCAAGAAACAAGCTGCTTGCCACGAGGAGTTGGAGAGGTCTCTGGCTGAGTGATGTCTGTGAACAGACTGCCAGCTCTTACTCCGAGTACCTCTGCATTCCGGTATGGGTAGACACAACAGGACATACTGGCCATAAAGACAACCTTCAGCATGGGTCAGTGCACCAGTGTGAGCTGGTGTCTGGTGACCGGAGAGGCCTCCCTGATGAGCGGGCTCACAAAGTACCTCAGTCCTTTGCACGACCTCAGGTTAGGGAACAGCAGACTGTTCATAGGTCTCACAGTGGGACACCAAGGACCAGATGGAATTTCCCATCCACTGATGCAACAAAGGCTTAGAGTCTGCTGTAAGTTAGTGTTCTTAAAATCGGCTGTGATGCTATGGAGCATTTTGGCCAGAAGCTTCCATCCATTCTTTATTAACAACGGATTTCACACAAAGACATAAGCTAATGGAGAATCAAATGGCGGTCTCTGTTCTTACTCCTTTCTGGAAGAACTAAGCTTTATTAGTACTGCCACGGTCCTTCACACATCTCTGACCACAGACATCATTAATCTCCATTTCACGTTACTCTTAGAAGCAGCATTGCCCACCACACAGGTACCAATGATCAAACTTCCTTGTCTTACACTATGTTTCTTACTTATCTTACAAAGCAATGGATTCCCGTAAAGCTTCTTCATACATCCTTATGTTTGACCAATCCATCGCTACCCTTTGCTCTCTCCTGTCTCCCTGCTCCCGTCCCCACTTAACCCTTTAACCCACAGTGTTCCCCCAGCTGTCCTTTCATGCCACCTGTGCTCTGCTGCGCCCTCTAATTACATCTTTGACTTGGGCTGCAAGATCATAGGTTTCCACAAGGCCTTTTCATTCACCATTCATTTTTAAGCCTTCCTCTACCCTCTTATTTCACACACCCCCCAAGCCCTCCATGTATGAACCTTTCTGTTTCCAGTCTGTGCCCTCTACTTTCTTTCCCCCTGTGTTTTACTATTCTCCTCTCTCTTAATTCAGCCTACATTCCATCAACTGACATGACTCTGCTTTATATGAGAGGCCTAAGAATCTACAGGCTTGGGTATTGGGTAGTAGAGTCCTGGAGCTAATTCCCCAAGGATAAGGAGGTGATTGTATTTTACTTCTTGTTTTTAGAAATTCATTGTCAAGGGGCTTGGCAGTCACATGTTTTCTTGCTATTGTTAGTTTCTTCACACTTCATTGTGTTGAAATGCATGTATTTTTTTCTGTTGAATGTTTATTTTAATCAGTAATTGAGTGGCTTATTAAAGCTGACAGTTAAAGGGGACAGAGAGATGGCCCAGTGGTTAAGAGCACTTGCTTTTTCAGAGGACGAGGGTGGAAGACCCAGGGGAACAGTCTAATGACTAGAGAGCTGTGTGAAGAACAGTATCCATCAATGAATATATAAACTGGAATTTTAATATTAATTTAGGGTCAAATCCTAAAGTGAAACAGCATTTACTCTTTCTAAAAAAATTATTTTTCAAATGTCGTGTGTATGTGTGTATTTTGTCTGCATGTCTGTGTGCCTGGTGCCTACAGAGGCCGGAAGAGAGTGTCAGATCCTCTGGAACTGGAGTTACAGATGGTTGTGAGCTGCCATGTGAGTGCTGGAAATTGAGCCAGGATTGTCTGGAAGAGCAGCCAGTATTCTTGACCACGGAGCCATCACTCCAGCCTCCAGAATTTACTCTTGATTATCTTCTATTTCGTGTGGCTTGTTTGTCTTCCCTCTGCTAGAGAGAAGAAACAGGTTAATTATGCTGGATTTGCCTGTGAGGAATTGGCTGGACACTGAGCACAGGCCCATTCAGTTTCACAAGCTGTGGCTTGTCTTCACCAGTCCTGAGAGCATGTCAGGTCATTTTGGTCTCCTTTGTGCCATCCAGTTTGAGCTGAGAACAACGAAACCCGCACCTGGAAATTCTTGATGAGCAGAGCTGCCCCACTCATCAGTTTTCGAAGTGTGGTAACAGATTTTTATCTGGTTAAACGTTAGTTCTGGGTGGATTTGTGAGCATTTCTGGAAGAGGTGAACATTGGCACTATGGCTCCCTCTAAAGAGGTTGAGCACCGTGCAATTGTTTGTAGGCTTAAAGAGAACATGAAGGCAGAGAAAGGGGGTCGTCTCTCTTCAGTTACTTGGGCTGAGACATTGGCCTTCTGTCTCTAGAATGGGACTCACCTTTAAGGACTTGGCTCTCAGGCCTTCAGACTTGCATTAAAAATGTACTGTTGTAACCATGGATCTAGCTCCAGAGAGCACTCACTGAGATTTCCAGGGTCTTGAAACCTGGAACAAAGAATTGGACCAGTGATGCATGGATAACCATAGAAACAGAGGCAGATTATTAAGAAAGAGAATGGCATTATGGAGAATGTAAGTTGACTAGAGAGCTAGAACAGGCCCCAAAGATCATGACCAACTTTTCATAATTTGAAGAGCACAGAGTCTTTCTTGAGTATGCTCTGTTTTGTTACAAGTGACCTTGGTGGGGAGTGGTTTCAGGTCTTTTTTCTGCCAAACAACTGATAGTTAATCTTGATACTGCCCCCTAGGGCTTGCGTTCCTACCTAGTATCGCTGCCTTCTCTGGGTCTTCTCCTTGTGACAGACATCATGAGACTTCTCAGCTTCCATAATCTCATGACCCAATTCCTTGTTATGACATTGCTTTGTATATGTGGATGTAGACATAGACATGGACATGGCTATACACACGTCTAGTTGATTGTATTTCTTAGGAGAATCACAGTGAACACACAAAACTCCATTAGTGACTTGGCAGGAAGTTACAGATCTTGGGGCTACAGACATGGCTCAGCGGTTAAGAGCACAAACTTCTTGAGGAGGACCTGAGTTAGGCTCCCAATACCCATGTCAGTCGATTCACAACTGCCTGTTACTCCAGCTGCAAGGGGATCTGTAATCTACTTCTGGCCTCAGTGGGCACCTGTACTCATGTGTACATACCTGATCCATACTCACATAATATTTAAAAAAAAAAAAAAAGAAAGAAAGAAACATAGATCTCCAGATACTTTAGGAATCAAATTACTTTCTACACAGTTATATATTTCAAATTTGAATATACCCTGAAATGGTTCTAGTATCTGAGTTCTAGAAGAGAGACATGGTAGTGCAAGCCTGTAACCCAGCGCTCAGTAGGCCGAGGCAGGAATATTCAAAGTTCAAGGCCAGCCTAGGCTGCAGAGCACAACTCCATCTCAGACAGACACACACAGACACACGGACACACGGACACACACAGACACACCAATCTCTGGGTTCCGTCTCAAGGGAGAGCACAAATCTGAACAAGTCATGTTTTTATAAGGAAAGTGTCCTTTGATGTCCTTTGTCAAGGACACTTGACAATTGACAGCCAGGCTCACTCCTCTGTTACTTTGCAGCTATGTGACCTCAGCAAGGACAATTTTCCCTTTTGCCCTGGTTGTCTGTCACAGAAGGATGTTAGATCATGGGCTTGGAACCTGAAGATGCTAATCACTCTAAGAGATCGGATCTGCAGCCTGGAAAAATCAGGGCACAGCTGATTTTTCGAAAGAAAGTTCTCGAAAGAAAGGACTGGCAATCCTTGCTGTTGACACACAGAGTCCATCCCCTTCAAGATATAATAGGATATTGTTTTCTGATAGCCTGTTCCTCCACCATGCTATCCGTGATGGCTTTCTCTCCTCCTCTTTTGCCTTAAGGGATCTCTCCTAATGTTCTCATGATGTCCTTTCTGCTTGCTTATCTCTCAGCTAAGTCATGCTGTTTCCGGTGTGATGGACTGTGTTTTCTTATGCTCCTTCACTTTAGGGTCCAGTCATGAACCTCATGGTCGCAGGACTGTCGTTCTTAAGGAGAAACATTTCTGAAGAGTAATTTCTTGTCTGGTCCTTTCCCAAACCCATGGCTCTAATTTCTAGCGGAACAACAGTGCATGCCCTCTCTTGAGTAGTTACGAAGACAAAGCGTACTGTGACATGTGTTGGTAACATTCTAAAGAATGCAAGCTAGCACACACTGCCTGATACTCTGTGAAAGAAAACAACAGGGTTTCATTATTCACATTGCATTTTAGATTGCTTTGGGGAGCTTGCTACACAAATGAAGTCATCAGTGAAATTTCACCTAAATCAAACAGTCATTTTGTGTTTAGAGTCCTTCCCTTATTTGCTTGTTCTCTGAATTTTGCTGTTTTCAGTGTTCCAAAAATAGCACATGCTGTGCTCTCACTTAAGAGGCCACAGTGAGTTCTCTGACCATAATGCCATTGGTCGGAAGGGAGCTCAGAGGTCTGCATCCACTTGGGGATGAGGGAGAAGCAGGACTGCTGGAACAGCTACAAGTGACCCTTGGGACTCCTGGAGCAAATGACTTCCACCACCTTCCGGAGAAGAAGTGACGTCATGGAGTAAAGGTCTCGATGACTCAAAGCCCTCTGGGTTTTCTTAGCTTGTCCTTAAGTGCAGAAGGCTATAAACAGCTTCTTACCTCAGCACATTTACGTACCTTCCAGAATAGGAGAGGAAAGCCACAATGGCTACTGCAGTTTGGGGCTGTGGCAGCCCCCCAGCAGGTTAGGTACCACCACCTGTTCTCATTAGTCCAATTTATGACACGTGCAATAGTGGAAAGTAGAGCAAAAAGATTAATTCAGTTTGGCCACACTGGGAAAATGGACAAATGACGAGGTCTAGTGACCCAGCCCCCAGTCTATCCTTGGGATCCTAACATGAGGTTTGGTTTTAAACCAAAGGGAATGCATGACGAAGCAGACCTGGTCAGTGGACCTGCTTAGAACGGACATGTCACTGCCCAGGCCCCGTGCTTAGGTCTGTTCTGCATGAAATCTCTTTCTTAGGGACAAACGCCCCTTCTGTCACCAGGACCCTGGCCCTTTCTTCGTGGCATGAGACTCCTAGGGGGATCTTGGTTCCTCGGGTCTATTGAAGTGTCTCTCTTTAGAATAGCTTCACTCCTGTGGGACAGACATCTAATCTGAGAAAAGGCAGGCTATTCATGAAGTTGTGTGCTGAAGCCTGCAGGAACGGAAGCTTAGTGGAACTTATTTCCATCCTCTGTCTTTTTAGGACTTTGGGATCTATCACCCTAAAATAAAGATCTGTACTTATGATTTGTGTTGTTTGTTCTCATTTTTCCTACAAAGCATCCAAGAAGGGGAATCCACAGAATGTAATGAGGCCTAAGTGATGGATCATGTGAAATACACCAGGAAAAGGTTTTCAGGAAGCAGGTAGATGTGGTGGGAGACCAGGAGCCCATCCTTTGCAGACCTGCCTCTAATCTCAGCTCTGGAGATCTCAGGCAGGGCAAGTACCCTGTCTGGCGTCCATCAAGAGACTAAAGCCTGCCTCACAGTGTCCCAGAGATTAGCACTCATGGCAACATATATAAGAGCAACCAGCAAAACCCTGGGTCCACAGCGGACCCTCGAAATCTTGCTTATTTTAGTAAGAGGAAATGGGGTCAGAAAAATTGTTACAAGAGTGCAACATGACAACTGAATAGAACAAAACTGAAATGAAAACATTCCCCAGCTCTGTTCAGTGTGTGTGTGTGTGTGTGTGTGTGTGTGTGTGTGTGTGTGTGTTTCTGTCCATCTGTCTGTCTGTCTGTCTGTCTATGGGGTCGGTTGTAGGTCAAAAGGAAACATTTATAAACTCACAATGAGAATTCCCAGAAGGGCTCTATCACCCCAGATCCAGTCCTCCAGTCTCACCCCCACCTCTGCACCGGAGTAACCTGTGTCCTGGCTCCCATTTCCCGTGGATCTTCCTAATCTCTCTCCCCAAACTCATGTCCCAGCCCCCAACTCCAGCAGGGAACCCCTGCTAACCCAAGGGCCACTCCTCCCAGGGTAACAAATAGGCTAAGGGCAGATCTCTCCTACTGCCCCCGAGATCCACTCCCCGACCCCACAACCCCAGTCTCATCCCTAGCTCTGTAGCAGGAAACCTGCTGTGGTCTCCCTTTCTTTTTTGACCCCATCCCTAATGGATCGGAAAGACCTTCTCCTCCAGCCTTCCTTCCCCTAACTCATGCCAGTATCCCAGCCTCCAACACCAGCAGGCATTCCTTGTGAACACACTAGCTGAGCAGGCTAGGAAAACAAGTAACACACAACCATCACACTCTCTGAAAATCCAAGAGAACAAGGAACAAAACACCTACCCAATAAAGACAAATCCAGAAATCAGCACTTGGACCTATACTTATCCCAACCTAGGTGCCTAGATGTCAGTGTTAAGACACAATCAATAACAGCCGGGTCCATATTTCTCCACCAGAGCCCAGCTATCTTACAACAGCCAGGCGCTGAATATTCCAACATAGCTGAAGCACAAGAAAAAGACCTTAAAACCAATGACATGAAGACAATAGAGGTTCTTAAAGAAGAAATGAATAGATTCCTTAAGGAAATGCCTTGTAAATTAGGCACTCTGTCAACCGGCCTTTCAGCTACTTAGCGCCAGCAGCTTACATCATCACCTGCCCTGGCCAGGTGAGGTGCATTTCCACTGTTGATGTGAGTTGTGCTCACCCTTTAAAAGGTCCCTTTGGTGGACACCATGTCTCTGTCTCTCTCTGTCTCTCTGTCTCTCTGTCTCTCTCTCTCTCATTCTTGATCTCTTTTGTTTTGTCCCTCCATCTTATGTCCCTATTCAGTGATGCTGCACCCATAAACCTCTTGCATTAGATCTGTTGCATGGTGTGATCTGTTGCAGCATCTTTTGACCCCAACCCACCAAGGTACCTTTCCCCACTTACCCTAACAAAATCCAGGAAAACACAAACAATTGGAGGAAATGAACAAAATCCCTTAAAGAAATCCAAGAGAACACAAACAGTGGAAGGAAAAGAATAAAATTGTTCAAGGCCTGAAAATGGAAGTAGAATCAATAAAGAAAATACAAACTGAGGGAATTCTGGAAATGAAAAAGGAATTTGTACAGGAACTACAGAGTCAAGCTAAGAGAGAATCCCAGGCTTTGAAGATATGAGATGAATACATTAGTCAGAGAAAATACTAAATTTAAGAAACTCCATACACAACACAATCAGGAAATCTGGGATACCATGAAAAGACCAAACATAAAAATAATAGTAGAAGAAGCAGAAGAATCCCAGCTCCAAAGCCCAGAAAATAATCTCAACAAAATCATAGAAGAAAAATTTCCTAACCTAAAGAAGGAGATGTCTAGCAAGATACATGAAACACACAGAACATGAAATAATAATCCCTCACCACATAATAATCAAAACACTAAACATACAGAACAACAACAAAACAACAAAAGAATATTCAAATCTGCAAGGAAAAAAGACCAAGTAACATAAACCTGTTAGAATTACACCTGACTTCTTAATGGAGACTCTAAAAGTCAGAATGGCCTGGGCAGATGTCCTGCAGACTCTACGAGATCACGGATGCCAGCCAAGACTGCTATACCCTGCAAGACTTTCAATCACCGTAAATGGAGAAAATAAGATATCCCATGATAAAGTCAAATTTAAACAACATCTATCTACAAACACAGTCCAACAGAAGGTGCTAGAAGGAAAACGCCAACGAAAAGAGGTTAACTACAGTCATGGAAACACAGGGAATAAATAATCTCAGACCAGCAAAATCAAAAGAAGAGAAACATACACACACACACACACACACACACACACACACACCACCACCACCACCACCACCACTACCACCAAGAACAAAATAACATGAATCAACAATCAGTGGTCATGGATATCTCTCAGTATCAATTGGTCTCAATTCCCCAATGGAAAGACACACACTAACAGAATGGATATGAAAACAGGATCCATCCTTCTGATGCATTCAAGAAACACACCTCAGCATCAAGGACAGACATTATCTCGGGGTAAAAGGTTGGAAAAAGATACTCCAAGCAAATGGACCTAAGAAGCATACTGTATGAGAAAAGAACCTATTTTCAATAAAAGGGGAAAATTAAAAAGAAATTCCTGAGAAGGGAAGCCTTTGGATCTATTGGGATGATATAAGATAAATTATTCATTTTAATAACTTCATGGATTTCCTTGCACATTTATTTCTACAAAGACAGGCAGTTTTGTGGTCCAGTCATAATATGGCATCTCATTAAAAAAAACATAGCTCGGGAGCCAAAGAGTGATTACTAGCAATTAGCATATCTTATTACAACCTTTCACATAAAAGGCCCAAGAGAACAATTCTCTCTCTCTCTCTTTTTTTTTTTTTTTTTTTTTTTTTTTTTTCTCTGCGTACTTTCGTTTTTTTTTTTTTTTTTGTTTTTTTTTTTTTTTTTTTTTTTTTTTTTTTCTTTTTTATTTCTTTTTTTTTTTTTTTTTTTGGATTTTTTCTGAGTCACCTTACTAGAGTATTCTCTACTAGCGTTAGACTCTTGGAGACGCGCTTTACCTTTGTTCCTGAGAGCGTCACTTAGCATGGTAGCACCAGGCTGGCCGTCGAACTACATCAGAGAGTCATGCCTGGCTCTGCCTTCCGAGTGACACACCTCCTCCATCAAGGCCACATTCTAATCTTTCCCAAATAGTTCACCAACTTCGAACCAAACATTCAAATATATGAATGGCCGGTGGGTGCCATTCTCAATCAAATCATCACACATGATAAATCACTAAAGAAAATAGCTCAGTATTTAATATTTTTGTCTCAGATTCACTATTTCTGAATGCCCCACTGCATTCACAAATGTATTGTTGTATTATGAAAGTTTAATGTGTTAAAAGAAATTATAAATGGCCTGGAGATGTAGTTCAGCTGGCAGACTGCTTCGCTAACATTCAGGAAGCTCATGGGTAGGTCGCCAACACTTGATATAACTGGGTGTAGTAGCATGTACCTATGATCCCAGTGCTTTATAGGTGAATGCAGGGGGATCAAGTGTCCAAAGTCATCTTCAGCTACATAGATAGTTTAAAGCCAGCCTGGCTCAAAAACCAAACTCCCTTGCTGGGTGGTGGTGTCACACACCTTTAATCTGAGCACTGAGTAAGCAGAGGCAGGTGGATCCCTGAGTTTGAGGCCAGCCTGAACTACACAGAGAAACCCTGTCTCAAAGAAACCCAAACCCAAAATACCCAACAAAACAAAACACACCTCTCAAGTTTACACCCATCACTACTGCACAATTCCAGACAAAAAAGGCATACTACTTAGAATATTATAACTATAAAAGTAGTGCATTTTCACCAATCAGGTAACACTGGTTACCAATATTATGAAAACATAGCTTTCCCACAAGGAATATGTACATATTTACCTTTTGGTCCCTTTCCCCCATGTCACATGTATATGATGTCAGCAATTATTTATTCAGTTGAATTTTTTATATAGAAATTTAGCTCAATGCTGGTGTCATCTTTCCCATGTTTAGTACAAACAATCAGGAAACAGTATTAAAGGCTCCTTGGATTCCCAATGATCCCACTCAACTGCTCTGCAAGTCAGAGGGAACCCTCCTTCCCTTCCAGTCTAATGGGGGCACAGGCCATGCTCAGGCTTGCTAGAGACCCAGTGGTGCCGTAAGAAACAGGACACAGAAGGTCCTCACTGGAGTGTGGATTAGTTTTCTTGGATTGGCACACACATACCACCACCACCACCAGCACCACCTCCACCAGCACCACCAGCACCACCACCATCACCACCACCATCACCAGTACCACCACCACCACCAGGACCAGCACCACCATCACCCACCATCACCAGTACCACCACCACCACCACCACCACCAGGATCAGCACCACCATCACCACCACCATCACCACCACCATCACCACCATCACCAGTACCACCATCACCACCACCAGGACCAGTACCACCAGCACCACCAGCAGCACCAGCAGCACCACCAGCACCAGTACCAGCACCACCACCACTGACTGCAGTTTTAACAATAGATGCTTATTATAATTTTGATGACTAGAACTCCCAGATCGAAGCACTGTCAGGGGTAATTCTGGAGAGGCCTCAGCCAGGCATGTGGTTGGCTGCCCTCTCACTGTGTTCTTAGCTTTTTGCAGACAATGGAGGACAGGATGGCCGTGGGTGAGATGCCAGAAAGGCAGCCTCTTCCACACTGCATGGCTTTCTCCGGTGGTGACAAGGACGGAAGAACGGAGTGGCTCATGGCCCACTCACGCTTTAATGGCTCGGGACACAATGAAGAATGGCAGAGAGGTGACCTTCAGGAGGAGAGGTTGGGAGGGGGGCATAAGGCACCACACAAAGGAAACTTTGTCTAGCCAGTATCTGCTCAAGATAAACGTGTTTCTGGGATACAGAGAAGACAGCAGATGGAGCAAAGGCTCCTGAACAAGGCCATTGTCAGTGCGGACAGGAAGGGACTGAGAGCTGCGTGAGGTAAGGCTGGGTCACCATCTCTTCCTAGTGCCGTGGTAGTGTAGCCCCTGGCGTATTACAGGTACGCAGGCAGCCAGAAGGCACATTTCAGACACAGCGGGGTCAGGGGGTGAGGTGAAACCGACCAAAGAGAAGCCCGCGGAGAGCACAGTGTCAAGTGTAGAAGCTATGTAAAAGAGAGATTGTCAACGGGGTGGGCAGTCAGACAGCTGTGGGTTCCAAGGGACCGGCTTGGGGATCCCAGGGCAAGTGTGCATTCCTCTGTGTCTTACTTTCTCATCTGAGAAAAGTGCATGGAACGCTAATGACTTTCAGATTACATTTCAGTCATATGTAAGCTAGCTCAGCATGGCCCTGGGCTATGACATATATATTGCGCAGAGGAGAGAGGAGGGATGGGGGAGAGGGCTTAAATGGAGAGGTATAAAGGATAATCTTCATGGTCTACTTTGTAGATTTTCCTTTCCCATGGATTTTGTCAGAGTAAGCTGCAGAAACCAAGTAAAAGAGACTTATTTGCTTACTGTTGTTTTTTTTTTTTTTTTTTTTTTTTTTTTTTTTTTTTTCTGCTGTCTCGGGCTGAGTTTTTTTTTTTTTTTTTTTTTTTTGTTATTTTTTTTTTTTTTTTTTGACATCAGAGCACTTGACATACAGACATCCGCACAGCAAGTCAGACCATCCAGACACCTCACCAGCCCATGGCCTCATCCCTATGCGGCCTGGGTAAGCACAAAGAAAAGAACAAAATAAGAAAAGCATCTACTGATGAGACCTATGCTGGGCCTTGAGAAAGGCGCAGGCGCTGGGGCTGAAGGGCTGGCTCTGTGGGCTGGCTCTATCTCTCTGCAGAAGGGGGCCCGAGGATGCTTTTATACTTCCTGCTACCCACAGCTGTGCCGGGCAGGCTCAGAATAGCTCAGCTCCATGGAAGATGCTCAGTAGAAGATGCAACCATTTATCCACATAGGATTCACCAGGCTTGGGTACGGATACCTGCTGGGTAGGAGACAGAAACAGAGGCAAGACTTCCCACCATCCGAGGCAGGAAAGAAATGAAAAGAGCTGGTGAGTCACTGAAAGGCAGATTTTACGTTAATTCAAAGTAAAGTGTTTGATTAAACAGCTGTTCTCCGAGCTGATTTCGGATGTTGTGGGGATGGATAGGCCTTGGCGTAGAGCATTGTATCTGCGCCTCACTCCAACTGTGCCGTGTCTGATTCACCCTGCTGATGACTTGAATGCCAACTAGAGTCGTCCGTACTCTCACGGTAGATGCTTTCTCTGAGCATGAAGCTGCCTCCTCAGTAGGTCATTGTGTTACAGGATGGAATTGCTGCCTAGAAAATCAAGATGAGACGCGCCTGCCGCCTGACCCCAACTTCTCTCACAAACCCGCAGGAAGCTGTGTAATCGCTGCTGCTCACTGAATATCTGGGTCAGAGCTATTTTCATAATGTAGCAAAAATGCTAACTACGTCTTTTACTCCAATTCCTTCTTGAGTGTATGCTAGTTTTCGGGGGTTACGTGATACGGAGTGTGATCACAGGCCCAGAGCCAAAGCAGATGCACAGATCCGGCTGTTCTCTGTGCAGCCAAACACTAATTACATTTGTATTTACTTGTTGGTTTGCATGTGTGTGAGTAAGTGCCATGGTGTGAATGTGTGTGTGTGTGTGTGTGTGTGTGTGTGTGTAGTGTCAAACAACAACTTAGAGGCCTCAGTTCTCTCCTGCCACCAGGTGGGTACTGGGAATCAAACTTGGAGGCAGGTGCCTTTACCTGCCGAGACCTCTCACTAACCCAAACAGGCAAACATTAATGTGCAAAGATGAAACATGCTGCCACTCTTGTGTGTTTTTGTTTTGGCAACAATTATTTTTTCTTTAAATGTGTTTTTCAGATATCCTTTCTATACATATACAGTTTAAGTGAAAATTTCCCACCAGGGATGGCAATGCTCCCTAAGACTATCTAACAAAACCCCCCAATACCATGTATTAGAAGCCCCTTATGAGTTGTTGGCTGGGGGGTTGAAGAGACTCCTCAAAAGTTATAGGCTATGGCTGTTGCCCTTAGCTGTCTTCCAGAGGCTGAAGATGAATTCCTATTGGTACCATGTACTTAAGACACAGGCCCCGGAGGATTCCAGCGGGATCTGACCTGAAATTTTCCTCCCTGAGGACTAGCTTTCATGGTTCCTGAAGGCTGTGCATACTTCCAAGGGGTGGGAGATGCAGTCTATAGTCCTACTTAGCTGTGATGCCTTATGAACTACAATGGTTACCGTGGCACGGTCATCCCATGGGTGCGGTAGTGGCACACGTACCTTGGTGGTAACCAACGGCTCTCTATTGGCGTGAAGGTTTTCTCACAAGAAGGAAATCATGCCTGGCACTGGAAACGTAGCTAATTACCTGGGGCTAGTGAGGTCAGGGATCTTGGAGGAGAACCTATCACATCCACTTTACCAAACCAGTGTAGTTCCTCACTGCACTCTAAGCATTTATCCTTATGCCCACAGATAAGTGTAGCTCTCATCCCTCACCAAAGAAGTCTCTCTTTGCAACAGACAGAGACTAAAACAAAACAAATGAACAAACAAACAAACAAACCCCAGAAACCTCACAGCTGGTCAAAATGCCGAGATCAAGTGATCATGTGAATCCTAGCCCCAATAGAGCAATCTACAACACAACTCCTGCACCCAAGGCTCAGAGAGCATTCTAGAAGAGGGAGTGCAAAGACTGGAAGAGCGAGAGGCCCATGATGTCAACAGAGATTATGTCTCCTAGAAATGACAGGGACGCTAGACCCATGAATTCTCAACAGCATGGCTGCCTACATAAAACCTGAACAACAGACATGCTAATACTGAAGGAGGAAATCTCCTGGGGCCTCCATCCTAACAAATAACTAACTACAGGCAGTAAAAAGAATGCTGAGAACAGGAGACAATTGGTTATCCAATACCAAGTGCTCAGCCCTAAAATCATATGCTTCAAGTAATATTATATGGACTAAGCAGATTGTATTAACAAATTTAGGAATATATATTTAACTGTATATATGTGTTGTTTGAATTTTAGATGGCCTTTTAATAAAAAAAAAAAACTCAGAGCCAGATATCAGGGTGAAAGGTGAAAAATCAGAGAAGCAGAACAGCCAGTCACTAGTTCTTACCTCTACAAAACCCTCAGCCTAAAGAGAGTGAGTTCCTGTTTCCTCACACCTTACATACCTTTCTCTGCCCTGCCATATTACTTCCTGGGATTAAAGGTGTGTGTGCTTCCCAAGCAAAGGCATGAGATCTCAAGTGCTGGGATTAAAGGTGTGTGCCACCACTGCCTGGTTCTGTGTCTAATCTAGTGGCTGGCTCTGTCATCGGATCCTGAGGCAAGTTTATTAGGGCACACAATTTATCACCACATATATATTTATAGATAAAATGTATATACAATTACATATATATACAGTTAGAGAGAGAGAGAGAGGGGGAACAGGGTAGTGTGTGTTCATGGGACAGATCAGACTGGGGAGAAAGGAAAGAGGAAAATGATGTAATTATATTTTAAATTTCAAAAAGTAAAAAAAAAGTTTTTTTTAATGAAATAGCTATTTTAATTGGAAATCTGGTGAAATAAAATTTAGTTTGTCACTCAAATAACTCCTCAACTATTTAAAAAAGTGTGATGAGGTCTATTTTGTGTTTTGAGACAGAGTGTCTTGTGAAGCTGAGGATGGATGGCCTTAAACTTATGATGCTCCAGCCCCAGGGCCAAGGGTGTTGGAATTACAGATGTTAAGACTGCAGGATTGCAAAGACAGAGACTTTTCTTCACACTCTCTTTGTTCTTCAGAACAGATCCGTGACACAGAGCCTGTGATAGAAAAACTCACGCCTCTGTTGATCGATTGTTGGCTCTGATTCGCCCACTTTCCATGCTGAACCCACTGGTCTGCACACCCCATTGTGGCAAAGGGAAGCCTTGAGAGAAAGCAAAGGGCGTTGAGATTTTGCAAGAGGCAAATTTCATTCTCCGCTGCTAAGTCATATTCTCCAGGTGACGTGGTCTCTTGGGAAGGAAAGTGACTCAGTTCAAAGAGTCTTCTGGGTCTCTCTAGTTACGTGAGCATCCGCAAGTGGGTGGGGATGGGGAAGACCCGGCCAGCCACATCTGCACAGCGCCCTCTGCTGCTCGGTTCTGCCCTGCCTGGCCGCTGCTTGGTCTAGCCTGACTGTCTCGGATAGGCTCTCCTTTGGACACTCCACCTTACCTTACTTTAGGTTTTGGGATTCTTCTGACAGTAAACAGGCTTTTTTTTGGGGGGGGGGGGAGCGGCGTCCAGACAAGGGTTCTCTGTGTAACCCTTGGTGTCCTGGAACTCGCTCTGTAGCCCAGGCTGGCCTCCAACTCAGAAATCCGCCTGCGCCCAACCTCCCACCTCCACCCTCCCGCTGGGATTGGAAAATAGGCTTTTAAATGACTATGTGAGGTTGCCTCCAGCAGCTAGCCCTCCCCCGGGGCTTCACCTGGTCTGCAGCGTCATTCCGCCCCCCGCCCAACCCCACCCCTGAGTCATTTTCCACTTCCAGAGCTTGGGACTCACATTAAGACCCACCCTTCCTTGTTCCTGTCGTTAGGGGAGGAAAAACCCAGATACAAACCCAGGCCCTTTGACAGTTTGCTTAACCTCCAGGGCTGCATTCTTCTGCGTTTTAAACGGAAATATTAAACTTTTAAATGGAAATATTAATATTTGCCTCCAGGGTTATCAGGAGTAAAATGAGATGTTACAGAAGCTCCTGGAACAGGGCTGAAGGGTGGTGCTGCTGGGTTCTGGTTTTCTGCTCTGTTCTGCGGCGCAGCCTCTGCCCGTGGGCCTCACAGGCTTCAAGAAGCCATTGCTACTGCCTGCGATCTGGGGCTGCAAGGGTCCTTACCACAGCCCTGGTTTTTCCCTCAGCTCCCTCAGTGGGGGTGCGGTTCCCCAAACTCCCAACACTTTTAAGAGAATTGCCCACATCATTGTTTCGTTAAAGACCATTTCCACGGGGAGATGGCGGATAAAGGGGCTTGCTGCTAAATCTGGAAACCTGAGTTCATTTCCTGAAAGAGAACAGACCACAGGAAGGCAGGGTAGGTGTGCCGCCCCCTCCCAAAAAAAAAATAAATGGAAAAATAATAAAGACCTTTAAAAATATTACTCCTTAGAGCACTTTCAGGTTCCCAGTAAACTAAGTTCAGAGAGTCATCTAACTCCTGTCCCTGGTCCTGGCTTTCTCCATGATCAAGCTCCTGTACCACAGCGCGCATCGCTGTTACCATGGATGAATGTGCCCTGTTAGATCATCTCCCATTTTCCAGAGTTCACACTAGTTAGGGCTTTTCAATGTATTCACTTGTTTATTCCATGTGTGTGCTCGGTCCTGTCAAGGCCAGAGGACGTCACGTGTCATTCTCAGGAGCTCCATCCATCTCCTCGGAGACAGGGTCTCTGGTTGACCAGTAGCTCACCAGTTAGGCTGGACTAGCTGGCCAGTGAGCCATGGAGATCCTTCTGTCTCCACCTCTCCAGCACTACAACTCGAAGTGGGAACCACCACGCCTGACTTTTTATGTGGGTTCTGGGTGTCAGACTCAGGTTGTCAAATGAAGCAAGTTCTGTACCAATGGAATTGTCTTCCCTGACCCTGGAGATAGGCTCTCATGCCGCAGCCTAGGCTGGACTTGAACCTCTGACTCCCCTGCCTGTCACCCAAGTGTTGAGATTAAAGGCCTGTGCCGCCATATCTGGCTCATAAAAGACTTCGGAAGTGCTAAACTGGATTTGTGTCCTTGGAGTAGGCATAGAGTTGGCATAGATAAATGCCCAGGGTGGGGGGAGGGGAGCGTGGTTTGCATACTCTCTTCAGCTTGATGGGATCATCCAGCCTCACCCCAGGGGCCCCATGGCAGAAGCTCTGAGAAAGCAGACCTGGAATAGGAGTTGAGAAGCAGGAACCCTGCTGGGCACCTTCTGGGCAGCAGAAAATATGTCAGCTGAGGTGTGTCAAGGTTATTGAAGGACTAATCACCATTACTTAGGCTGTGGGATGATGCATGACACATTTGGCCACGTTAATGAGCTTGATGGCCATACTGGAGGAAACATAGTGCAAACTTTAACTGAGCAATGGTAGGATAGAGTACAGGAGCAAGAAAACCAAAAGGAGTAGAGGGACTTTGGAGTCCTCAGGAAGGGACAGAGAGCGTCAGGGACAGTCTCAGGAGGAGATAGGGTTTCACTGGCTGCTATCACAGGCATGAAGGAGGCAGAAACAGTGGTCAAGGTTACCCAGCATGTGCTGCATGCTGGGAGGTGTGCTGGCTAGGACCTGGCTGTGCCTATTGAATCTTCACAGCTCCGAGAGGCAGACTCGTGTCTGACTCCAGCTTTCCTGGAGAAGAAACAGATATTGAAGCTTCCCAAGGTTAATTTTGTCCCCAGACACAACAAACTAGCAAATAAGATATCACATTCATTCGTTTGGATCAGAGTCGTGTGTATCTTAAGCTGGCCTCAAATCCAGAGTGTGGCTGGGGATGGCTTTCAACTCCTGATCTTCCTGCTTCCGGTATGTGCCACCATGCCTGGTTTATGCCATGCCATGGTAGACAAGTACTCTAAGGAGAGACATTCGCAGCTCCAGATGAACAAGCCTGTGTGTTTATCATCATCTTTTGTTTTAAGACAACTGTCATGGAATAAAGACTCTCAGCGGTGAGAGGTGGCGGCGTGTAGTCTTTGTTGGTGCTGAAAGAGAAACCATCAGGAGCTCGCCCTGTTTACAGGCTAAGGCTGGGCTCAGGTGATTTACCAGTATCCACCACCAGAGGGAGCTGTGCTACATTCAGGCTCCTCGCCTCTGTTTTCCCACCCAGCAGCTTCCGGCAGAGGCTCCTGAGACAAAACTCCACAGATCTTGGCTTCCATCCCTTGCGGGATTGTGTTGGAGCCAGAGATTGGGTTGTTGCTGTCATTAATGCTGTTTGCGCCGTAAACTTGTTTTTGTTGTTGTTTGTACTCCAGCAGTCCTCCAAATGAGGCACCCAAGGCATAGGGAGGGTTGTTTTCCTTACACAGGATCATTTATCACATTTTTCTTATTTGAAGTGATGAATCTCATCACCAAATTGCATTTAATTGATTTTCATATTTCATGAGCTCAATAGCTACTAACCATATCCACTTTGCCGGCAGCTTCTGAAAAATATCGGTGTCTTTCCTCGGACATCAGAAAAGGCTGTACATACCCCTCTGGAGTAAATTGATCTGTATTCCAGGACACACAGAAGAATCCCTGGTCGAAGAGGGATCTCAGTAAAAACACAGCCCGAGGATTTCAGGACAACAGATGAGTGCTGAGAACTGATTGAGGAAGACGGAAGGTATTCCAGTCAGGAGATGCCTTTCCCCTTCCTGTATGATCTGGAAAGTGGTCTGGGCTAGACCTCAGGGCAGAAGTAGATACCACTCAAATAGTTCCATCAAGTGAGAAGGCCCTTTGCATAGAGCTTAGCCAGCGTCTTGCCTATGAATCTGCGGAACCTTGCAAATAGATTTTCCACGTTCGTTTTCCAGTGTGTTAGAGAAAACGTGTGTCGGAGGGTGTTTTTATGCCAATTCTGGCCACTTCAGATCTCCTGTCCAGCTCACACTGTCTTCTGGGCTGGCTGGAACCTCAGGCTGTGCCTGGACTTTGGGCCCTGGCCTAAGGGTTTCTAGTTTATTGTTCATACATCAGTACGTCAACAAGTAGCGTTTCTTCCTGCATTGGCACAAGAGTGGTGCTATAAAGTGTTCAAGACTGAAAGACAAAGGTAACTCACTGTAGAGAGCTTGCACATGCCCAGTGTGCAAGATTCTGGCTTCAGCTCTCAGCAACACACACACACACACACACACACACACACACACACACGCAGAAACATGATATACACATACACAACCCTATACATACATAGACACACACTTCAGAATTTACACACGCACAGGCAGGGCATCAAGTTGCAATATCTTTGTATTTTCAGGGAGATTGTACAATTAACACCCCACAACCTATAATTAGTACTCTGATCAATGATATTATTATTCTAAATACATAGTGCTATTTTGCTCCCTGATAGCTACCACACTGAGTGTTGATATAAAGTCCCCAGTTCACAATGCATTCTCGCATATTAACCCTTGTCTTACTCCTTACAGTGGCCTGGTTTCAGACAGAGGAGTCTCAGGCTCAGACCATCTGTAAAGGTTAATCATCATTGTCAAGTGTACTGGATTTAGAGTCACCATGGAAACACCTCTGAGGAGGTTTCCAGAAAGGTTTTACTGAGGAAGAAAGAGCCCCTTTGAATGTGGGTGGTGCCATCTCCACTGGCTGGGATCTTGGACTGCCAAAAAAAAAAAAAAAAAAAAAAAAAGAGCCAAGGAGCGTCATTCACCTCCTGCCTACTTGGGGACTGGATGCAGCATGACCAGTGGCCAGCAGGAGCCGATCTCATTCTCTCCACCACGCCTTCCTGCCATGATGTAGATAATCCTCAGACCATGAGGCCAAATAAGTCCTCCCTCCATCCCTCCCTCCATCCTTCTCTCTGTCCCTCCCTCTGTCCTTCTCTCTGACCCTCCCTCCATCCTTCTCTCTGTCCCTTCTCCTATCCTTCCCTCCATCCCTCCCTCTCCCTCCCTCCCTCCCCTCCCCACATTTTTGTCAGATATTTTGTTAGAGAAGCAGGAAAAGCAGCCAATACTGCCCAAGATTATGGAGCTCGTGAGTCGATGGCGCTGCAGCTGACCAGGTCTTCCCAAGGAGCATTGCTGTGTCTTCTGCGCACTGTACTGCAGGACTGCAAACGCTGAGGAGCTGTGGTGATTGGAAAAGGAATGCCTGTCATTTAAAGATGTATGCCTTGTGCCAGGCATTGAACCAGGCACTTCTCACGCAATTCTTACGTGCCGCAACCCCGCCCTCCCCAGCCGCCAATGGTAAATAGCCTAATTCTTATTTTGTTGCTGGGGGAATCTGTGCTCATTGTGGTGATGTGGCAAACTGAGAACCACACAGCCTCACATCGGCTTAAGCGAGGCTTTAACTCAGCTCTCGCCCACTCCTCAGCTCACTGAGGTGACCTATTCATCAGTTTCCCTTTAGTCCAAATTTAAGACAACTGTTGCCCTCTTTTGTAGGGGTATTTGCATTTTATTGTGTCTTTACGTACAGAATGAAAGGACGTGTTCCAGTGCTAAAGCAAGTTCCAGTCATTGGGGACCGGATGGGATAGAATCTCCAGAGGGGTGGGCAGCCTTCTGGGTATCTGAAAGATAGATCTCGGGACTGATTGGCCCGGTGGCTGCTGGGAGCACAATTTCAGTTCTCCAGGGAGGAGGAGCTCATCTGGGGAGAGCTGGGTCAGCTGCACAGTTGAGAAATCAGTAGTTTCAGTGATCCTGTGGCACAGGATGTGTGTGCCATGACAACTCCCTCAGTGTCTGAGGGTCTCTATGTCTGTCTTACTTAGGGTTACTATTGCTGTGAGGAGACGCCATGACCATGGCAACTCTTAAAAGGAAAACATTTAATTTGGGGGTCTCGCTTACAGTTTCAGGGGTTCAGGCAATTATCATCATGGTGGGAGGGAGCATGGAGGCACGTAGGCAGACGATGTGCTGGAGAGTCCTACATCTTGCAGGCAACAGGAAGTCAACTGATTGTCACACTGAGGGAAGCTTAAGCAAAAGAGACCACAAAATCCACCCCCACCATGACACACTTCCTCCAACAAGGCCACACCTTTTAACAGTGCCACTTCCTTCGAGGGCCATTTTCTTTCAAATCGCCACAGCTTCCTTCCTTGAAAAAACAGGCAGTAAATTGGATAAGTGTGTGTGAACTGTCGGGAAGAAGCAGGAAGGCATTGTTCTTGTTTTCTAGAGAATTCTTTAGACTCTGCTGCTGCACAATTGTCACAAACGTGGAGAGGTGACTGCTAGGGAAGAGCGCTACCTTCAGAGGGTTTTGCTGGGAGATACACCTGACGTAGGTGTCTACAGTCCTCTTCACTGCAGAGCCTCTTTGTAGGGGAGTGCTGGAGCAGGTGTGAAGGAACAGGCCCCGGGCAGCTGAACAGTCAGCAGTGACCTGTTACAGGTCCCCAGGAACTAAGCACAGGATTGGCAGACAGCAGCATACGAGTCCAGATTCATAATTTCCCAGCTCTCCTGTCAGCCGAGGTGGCTCTTCCTGTTAGTCTCACTGTCCTTATCAGTATGAGGAGGCGGCCCAGTTTGCAGAGCTCCTGTGAGGACGGCAGACGATGCCCATGAAATGCCTTGTAGAGATCACGCGTTTGGAGCCCGACTGTCTTCTCCTCTGTCTCTTTCAGGCTCACATTTAGTGTCTTGTGTGTGTCACAGGCAGAAGTGAATCCCATCATCAGAAGGCTCTGAATAGAGAGAGGCCATGCCTGCTCCCCAGGCCTCTCCGAGTCCCTCATTAGATCCTCTGTCCAGGCAGCTTCTCCCACCTGGGCATTTACAAAAATGACAAAGGCATAAGATGTAGAAAATAATGGCCAAAGCCACATGCACGAGGTATTCAGACACTTCTGTGAGGTAACCTCTGCAGGATTCTGCCAGCAAACTCCTGTTTCTTCCCACAGCGGCCTAGAGGATTGTCCCCACATAAGGCCCCTGCAGAATGTGCGTCTGCCACGTTCTGTGGACCTCCACCCTGGCAGGTTCCCTCTTACTGCCTCCACTTGCTTCCAAACAGGGTGTACTGTCTTCTCAATCTTGCCTTCTGCAGACCGCACGGCCCTGTTAACGCCGGGATTGTTATCAGAGTGTCTTCAGTGAAAAGTTTTGCATCCCCTGGTAGTGTGCACCCCTTGGAAGTGTGAGCTCCGACTTGGCTGCGGCTGGTATGGAAAAGCGCCCCCACTCAGCCAAGCCCTGGAACTTCCTTTTACACGATTCCAGGAAACATCAGCTGGTCAGCAGGAATGTTAATCACTTCCTATCCAGTTTTCTGTAGGTTCAATATAGGCTTCATGACTTTGGAGCCAATGCTACGGAAAGAATGAAAGGAGATATAACTGTTTTCCACTAGCTGATATGCAGGCAAGTGTGTGTGTGTGTGTGTGTGTGTGTGTGTGAGAGAGAGAGAGAGAGAGAGAGAGAGAGAGAGAGAGAGAGAGAGAGAGAGAGAGAGAGAGAGAGAGAGTTGTACCCTCGGGTCTGGCTGCATGAAGGACAACACCAAGTAAGGTAGAATACGCATATGTGTGGCTGTAACCCCATCCCCATACTCAAGGAACTTACTGTATTTATAGTACTGCAACACACACACACACACACACACACACACACACACACGAAGGCAGAAAGAAAATTTGGACAGCCTTTCCAACAAGGGGGCAAATCGGTGGATCTGCAGCTTCAGGGAGGTTACTCTCAGCTGAATTGAGGACATCGGAGGATATACAGGACAGGAGGAAACAGAAACGTCGACAGGAAGAATCTCAGGCAGAAGCGATAACTCACCCAGAGGTGGGAATTGGCTCAGTGTGGTTAAGGCATGGAGCACCAAGCAGCCTGTTTGGCTGCTGTATTTATTCTGTATTTGGAGTCTGAACGGTAGGCAAGGGTGGACAGGTATAAAGAGAGAGTGTGGGCTTCATCTTTTAGACAGTGATGTCCTTGGGAAGCTTTTGAACAAACAAAGGGTGCACAGAAGGGGGTGTTGCTGGGAAATGATGGTGGCCCCGGTATTTGCAGGGAACTCAGCAAGAAGTAATAGAAGGGCCAGAGAAGAGGTCCCCGGAGGACTGTTGCCATGACGCCACACAAAATCCTAAGAACCTGCACCAGGCTATTGGTAGAGTGGAAGAGACCAGGGGTAAGTGGAGATCGAGCAGACGGCGGACAGCCAGCACTGGCTGGTGGAAGAACACTGGAGATTGTATGCAAGACAAAAAGCAAAAAACAACAAAACAAAAACAATAAACAAAACCGGGAAGAACATTGGAGACAGAGAAACAGGTTAAACATGAGGTCTAGCATGGGGACAGTGAGTGACAGCTGAGGACCTGCAGGACAGCCAGAGATGTGGCTGAATTAGACCACAGAGATGCCCTGGGTGTCCTTTGCACAGGGCAGACAGCTGAGGTAGCTTTTCTTCAGATCCTATCTGTGTGAGAGCCAAGGCAGAGGGAGAGACTTCGAGATCAATGGGAAATCCCAAGCAGATCAGGGAGTATTGAAGGAGCAGGGTTGAAAAGCTAGGCGAGGCCTTGGGACAGAAGGAGGGCTTTGCAGAGAATCACAGACAGCCTGTGGTGTCAGGGTGGAATTGGGGTACAGAGGTGGTATGTCCGGAAAAGGTGGCTGAGCAGCCTCTTGGCTGTGAGGCTCACCTTCTAAGAAGAAGACTCGACGTTGTCAACACTGGTTTGGAACGACATTGATTTGGGCACTCAAGCAGGCCAGTAAGATCAGGACATGTAGTCAGAAGACTGTAATTTCTCCAAGTGTGGCACATTACTAGTGACACACGATGGTAATCTCAGCACTCAAGGAGGCCGAGTCAGGAGGATTGTGAATTTGAGCCAGCCTGGGACAGGTCTCTGCCTCAGTTTTTAAAATAAATTATAAAGCAAAAATGTTGGCTGGATTCCATGACGGTGACTTCACAGAATCCACTGAAACAGGACCCAGGATCTCAGAGAGGATTGGGAGACATGGAAAAGCTCAGAGCTGGGCCAAGAGAAGGGCTGGGACGTCAGCCAGGCAGTACACGGCAAATAAATGGCAATGACTTCTCTTTTGTTTCCTAAGACCTCATAGTTCACAGAGGAGACCTCCAGGACCACCGAAGAAGTGCCCCCCTTCCATCCAGCCTGGCAAGCTCTGCTTTCACTCTTGGATCTCTACGGGTGGACTGGACTTGAAAATTTCATGACAAAAATGAAATTTGAAAGTCAATGCTGGAAGACTTGGGCCACTGTGAATAAGACAGGATTGTGATTGGCAGTGGGAAAAAGCCAAACGACCTACAGGTCCATCAACAAGGGCAGAGTTGAACAGATTGTGGCCTAGCCAGTGTGGGAACTATGTTAGACATGATCAGTGAGAACTCCATCCAGAAATCAACCAGCACAGGGGTGTGCCCATCTTGTTAAGGACCTGGAGCAAGGTTCAGGGTAATGCATGTGATATTGCTCTTATAACACAAACAAAGTGAAGCCTGTGCTATTTTTGTGTTTGTTGATATGAAAGATAAAATAAGAAAGAAAAAAAAGATAAGAGGACTGTGCACACCAGACCAGATTGATTTTTTGGGGACCTGCAATTTAAAAGAGGTAATTACCACATTTCTTAGTGTGGGGGTAGGGATACTTCTGCATTGGGTAAGTGATTCTAAGACAGTATCTTTCTTTTTATGTTTTTGTTTTTTTAATTTGAAAATAGCTAGATTCATCAAGAGTTGCAAAGTAGCACAGAGATGCTTATTTCTTCCAGTGGCAGCTCTTCCATAATGACGGAGTGGGAATGGGCACCAGTGAGAGAGCTCACTAGCTTCATATGCATGTGCACATAATGTATCATATATATATGTATATATACATATATACATATATATACGTGGAGCTTTATGTAGCTGTTACCATTACCGTGTTAAGGAGACACACTGGCTTCACCACCACAAGAATCCCTCACTTCAAATCCCTGCCCCATCTGCTCTGTTTCTCGCAACCAGTAACTCCTTTTCCATCTCTATCAACCTGTCATTTCAGAAATGAAGCATGAATGGAATCATAGTATGTAATGTCTTTTAAACAGCCTTTGATTTCATTCAGCATGGTTTATTTGCAAACCATTCAAGTTGTTGCATGCATCAATAAGTCATTTCTTTCTGTAGCTAGGCATGTATCATTGTTTGTTTAAGCATTTGCCCTGTGAGGGACACATACGTTATTTCCATTTGGGGAAGTTTGGTTATTACAAGTAATGCTGCTTGGAGTACTTGTGTGCACGTTTTTAATGTGCGCATAATTTTTCATTTCTCTGGTACAGATGCTCAAGAATGAGACTGCTGGGTTATAAGATAATTGCGTGCTTTGTTATTTTTAATAATGTTTTTAGCTCTTACTTGACAATTTCATGCATGTATGTAATATATTCTGGTCACACTCATTCCCTTACAATCCCTGCCAACTCTCTGCCCTACTTCTGTGTCCCCATCCTGATTTCATGTCTTTTCGTTTTGTTTATGTTTTATCCTTGTGATTCACTGATTTGACTAGAGCTGCTTTTGTGGGCACGGGTGTGAACCTATCCCCTGGAGCATGAATAACTCCCGAGTGGCTTCTTCTCACCTGAAGTCCTCGACTGCCATTAGCTCTCCTGGGAGGGGGAAGCCCCAAGAGCCCATCCCTGTCTATGACTAAATGTTTACAGTTCAGCCTTGTGTAGCCCCTCTGCAGGCAACTGCCAAGGCTGTGCCTTCATGGGTGCCATGCCAACAAGACAGCATTTCAAGGCCTTGCTTCCTGTTCACCGCGCTCCTTCAGTTCTAACATTCTTTCCACCCTCTTTCTTCTGTGATGTTCCTTTGGAGGAGGTGATATTGATGTTTGGTTTAATGCTGAGACCCAACTGTCAATTGTTCTTAGTGCCTTAAACAGCCACTAAGTACCGTTTGCTGAAAAGGGAAGCTTGATCTAGGCTGAGGACAGCACTGGTCTACCATAAGCCTAAGTATTTAGGAGAAAGTTTGACAACATGTCCTACAAAAGTAGTAGGTCACCTCTAGTGCCTATGGATTCCCCAGCCAATTTTGCCTTTGACCAGATCCACAGTAGCAGACCTAGCTCCCTCCAATATCACCACAAACTTGCCTCTTAGAACAGCCTTCATTGTGTCCCTTAAGTTTGGATATGATGTGTTTTCATTTTCATTCAATTTAAAAAAGGTTTTAATTGCTTTCCTAATTTCTATCTTGACCTACTCTTAACTTGTTTGGTTTCATGAGTTTGCAATCTTTCTGTTGTTGTTAATTTCTAGCTTTAATCTTTGGTGGTCAGATAGGATGTTATTTCAATTTTCTTGGATCTGATGAGACTTGCTTTGTGTCTGAGTATGTGGCCAATTTTGGAGAAAGTTCCATGAGGTGCTGAGAAGAAGGTACATTCTTTTGTGTTCAGGAGAAATGGTCTGTAAATATTTGTTATGTCCATTTGGTTTATGATGTCAGTTAGCTCCATCATTACTACTACTGCTTCTTTCTTCCTCCTCCCCCACTTCTTCTTTCCCAGCACTTTAGTTTTTTTTTTTTTTTTGGTTTTTCGAGACAGGGTTTCTTTGTGTAGCTTTGCGCCTGTCCTGGATCTTGCTCTGTAGCCAGCTGGCCTCGAACTCACAGAGATCCGCCTGCTCTGCCTCCCGAGTGCTGGGATTAAAGGCGTGCGCCACCACTGCCCGGCCATGCACTTTAGTTTTTGTCTAGATGACCTGTCTATTGGTGAGAGTGGGGTATTGAATTCTCCCATTATCAGTGTGTGAGGGATGGTAAGTAATTTAAGCTGTAGCAATGTTTCCTTTATGAATGTGGATGCCCTTGAGTTTGGTGCATAGATGTTAAGAACTGTAATGTCCTCTTGGTGGATTTTTCTCTTGTTGACTATGTAGTATTCTTCCCTATCTCTTCTGATTAGTTTTTGGTTTGAAGTCTATTTTGTCAGATATTAAAATGGCTATACTAGCTTGCTTGGGATATAATTTTCCATTCTTTTACCCTGAGGTGATGTCTATTATTGATGTTAAACTGTGTGTCTTAGATGTAACAGTAGGGTGGATCCTGGTTTTGAAATCATTGTATTATTCCACATCTTATTGGTTAATTGAGACAATTGTGTTTGAGAGTTATTAATGAGGAGCATTTGTTTATTCCTATTTTTGTTGTTATTGCTGTGATGCAGTTTTTCTCCCTTTGTTTGATTTACTTCTAAGATATTATTTATTCCTTCAGTTTTCTTGGGTGTGGTTAGCCTCTTCTGGCTCAAGTTTTTTTTTTTTTTTTAGAGCCTTCTGTAAGACTGGATTTGTAGATACATACATACTAATTAAATTTGGTTTTATTGTGGAATGTTTTTCTTTCTCCACCTCTTGTGATTGAGTTTTTCTGGGTATAGTAGTCTGAGCTGGCATCTGTGTTCTCTCTGAGTTTGTAGTATATCCGTGCAGGCCCTTCTGGCTTTTAGAGTCTGCATTGAAAAGTCAAGTGTTAGTCTAATAGGTCTGTCTTTACATGTTACTTGATTGTGCTGGCTGCTTTTGTATGTCAACTTGACAGAGCTAGAGTCATAAGAGAGGAAGGAGCCTCAGTTGAGGAAATACTGAGATCCAGGTGTAAAGCATCTGTCAATTAGTGATTGATGGGGGAGGGCCCAGCCCATTATGAGTGGTGCCATCCCTGGGCTGGTAGTCCTGGGGTCTAAAAGAAAGCAGGCTGAGCAAACCAGGGGAAGCAAGCCAGTAAGCAGCACCTCTCCATGGCCTCTGCATCAGCTGCTGCCTCCAGGTTCCTGCCCTGCTTGAGTTCCTGTCCTGCCTTCCTTCAGTGATGAACAGCAGTGAGGAAGTGTAAGACAAATAAAGCCTTTCCTCCCTAACTTGCTTTTTGGTCGTGGTGTTTTATCATAGCAATAGAAACCTTGACTAAGACATTGGTCTTTTTCCCTTGCAGATTTTAATATTCTTTCTTTGTTCTGTACATTTAGTATTTTGGTATTATGTGTTGTGGGGAATTTCTTTTCTGCTCCAGTGTATTTGGTGTTCCATATGCTTCTTGTACCTTGATAAGCATCTCCTTCTTTAGGTTTGAGAAATAGTCTTCTATGATTTTGTTGAAAATATTTTCTGTGCCTCTGACTTGGGTTGCTTGATTTCATCTTTTCATCATGCACCATATTTCCTGGATGTTTTGTGCCTTGATTTTTTTTTTTTAAAGATTTAACATTTTCTTTGACTAAGGTGTCCATTTCTTCTACCTTGTCTTGTCTTTAATCCCCAAGATTCTCTTTTCTATCTCTTGTATTCTGTCAATAAGGTTTGCCTCTGAGTTTCCTGTTCGAGTTCCAAATTTTTTCATTTCCAGTTTTCCCTCAGTTTGGATTTTCTTTACCGAGTCTCTTTCCATGTACAAGGGCTAAACTATTTCTTCATTTCATCCAGTGTTTGCATCTTCATAGATTTCTTTGACTAATTTATTCAGTCCCTCCTTAAGGACCTCTAATACATTCGTAAAGGCTGTTTTGAAGTCCTTGTCTTGTGCTTCATCTATGTCACATTTCACACGGCTGTGGTAGGGTTGTGGGGCTTTAGTGCAGACATATTGTCCTGGCTCTGACTGACTGTGTTTTTATGCAGGTAGTCTGCTACAGAGCTGGGGATGAGACTGGGGGACTGGATTTGGAGTAGGGGAGGGAGAATCAAATCTATTTTGTTTTAATTAACTTTTTTCTAGGCAAGGTCTCTCTATGTAGCTCTAGCTTGCCTGGAGCTCACCACGTAGACCAGGCAATCTGATCCACCTGACTCTGCTTTTAGAGTTTTTTTTTTTTTTTTTTTTTTTTTTTTAAGTGAGACCAGGTTCCCACACCAAATGTTCATCCTGGACCAAGTGGTCTATAACATTTTAAATTTAAAAGGCCCTGAATGAGAGAAACCATTTTCTATTTGGCTATGGAAAGGTAATGGATTTGAAGTTGAAGTTTGTCATCTACTAGAGAGATTTGGTTTTAGAAAGTACACTCATGCTCAGAATTCATATCCAAAGAAGCATGGAGTGAACAAAGATGTAGAAGAGAATCCAATGACTATTCTCCAACTTCCATGTGGGTATGAAACGTCTTCCAGGTGAGTCTGTGTGGTCTTTCACTAAGTAGGTAGAGCCATGGGTGCCAACATCAGCCAAAGTCACTATCTCTTACAGTTTTTTTCATATATAAAAGTAGAGCTGAACTGAAATATTTCATATTGGGTTCTCATCTTCCTCATGATAAAACTGTATCAGTCAGAACTGTATCAGAAAAATGAAGATGGAAGTGTAATATCCATGAAGAATAAAACCAATAGAGTCACATTTTATTTGAAAGAGATAACTTTCGTTTTTAAGGCAAACAAGCTCTTTCTCCAGCAGGATACATTATTGACTCTTCTGTCACAAGCAATCGACTGAAGCGACAGAATTGTATTGCTTTGCAAAGCTGTTTCTAACGAGAAGAGAATGATGAGCCTGTAATTGCTGTGTGAGGTGTTTGTTCAGGTCTGTGGCATGTACCGAAAGACACTAAGGCACACAGGTACCCAAACCCCCTTTGAAACCCGCAAGCAGACTCCAAGACCAGAAAGCCCAGACTAGCACACAGCAGAACATTGCTTTCCATGAGCACGAATTATATATTGCTAAAGGGAGCTACCTCATATAATCAGTTACACCTGGAGATTAGTGGAGAAGATTCCTGACTCATATGGGAGGGAACGGCATTAGAGCTAGAGTCGTCCTCATATGGGTGACTGGAATAAGGCCCCTGAGAGACTCAGCATGATGTGTGGGCAGGGGTGGGTGGGAGCAGGTATACTCCAGTTCTTTCCGGCATGCGTATTCTCAACCCTTTCAAAAGTTACTGTGTAGGGATGCCACTTCCCAAACTAGTACCGTGAACTTCTTTACAAACCGTTTCTATAGGCAAATGTCATCCAAACACAACACAGGGGATATAAATGGCGACTTGGCCATGGTTGGAGAGACCTTTAAAAGTAGCTAAGAAGAAGGAGAGTTGCTGTCTAGAGAAAGCAAACACTTGATAGTGTGTCGACGGCCAGGTCTCGTTCTCGGTGTCACGTGGTTCCTGTCTTGCTCATACCAAAGACAATCCAGTGAGGCCATTATGTGATGATGGCATTTTATAGGCAAAGATGAGGAACAAGGAGGCCAAGGAAATTATCCAGTATTATTTAAATGCCCAGTGCAGAATTAAGTCCATGTCTTCAGGGTCCTAGTCACCACACTACGGAAGAAGCTTACGAGAGTGAGACAGACATATCAGGAGAAGACAGGGAAGCTGTGCCACATCCCTCCAGATCCACACAATGTATGCAGTAACTTGCCCTTTGTGTGGCCCCCACCACCAAGACTGGATGACCCCCACTGTAGTAACCTGTGAGAAATGCTCAAGGAAGGAATGCAGTAACCACCGAGGAAGAATTCCTCTTTGAGGAGAGATGGGGATTTGATCAAAAGACATAAAATGAACTGCTGAAGCTTTACCAGAAAATTCTAGATCAACCTGAGCCAAAAGGAAAACATTAGGAAGGCTAATGAGAAAGTCGAAAGTGTCCCCGGGTCCCGGGGGTGGTACAGTTAGGCTGGGGCTGAGTAGCAGAGGTGAAAACGATCAAGCAGACACCCATCAGTTGTGATGCATGTGCTGCATGCATGCCTGTCTTTCATGGCTCTCATAATTTGGCAAAATGGCTTTTTCAACTAGTGATGCTGTGCCTTTGGGAGGTACCAGGGAGATAAGAATATAGAAGTGGCATTCCAAAGGCCCATACTTCAGAGAAGAGCCCTTGATTCCTCGGCCCTGTGTTGAGAAGAAACCACCAACGCTCAAAAGGAAGCCACAGCAGACTCTGCCCTTAATCTATGCCTTTGTTTCTGCCACTGTCTTTAATAGACACAAGATTCATCCTCTATCGTTTCAGTTTTCAGATTTACCAAGTTATGCATGTGATACTGTGAGGTTCTGAGGGATGGCCGAGCCTAGACCTATAGCTTATGACCAACCAGACTTCCCTCCAGAGCCCAGGACAGCATTTTTTACATATTCTAGGTCTCCAGGGGAAGAAAAGCTTCTCTCTTCTCACCTCTTCTCTAGGAGTCTCCCTTGCGAAGCAGTGTTCGTCAGAACAGGGTGTTAGCCAGAGCCCACGAAGGCACAGAGGCAAAATCAGTGCCCAAACAAACCATCATGATGGTCTCTGCTTGCATATTGCCCCAGGACTCAGGACCCCTCTGGATCTGTGGTGCCTTGTGTCTGCTGCTTATCCGACCTGCCTAATTTCCATTCATCTCATAGGAATAATTGGTCCCCTCTCCAGGGGATCAACCCTGCTTGCTCCTGTATGACTCTTTCCTCCGCAAGCTCATCCCAGTGCAGCATTGATGGACACACAATTTCTTGCTTGTCTTTTCTTTGTCCTCTCCTGGGGTATTTAAGTAACTCACAAGGGAAGGCAGTCTGCATAGATCCTGGCTGACCAATGGGCTCAGTCCTCAGCCTTCACTGAGGATGTTTGAAAGATGGACGGATTCTGGAATCACAAAGGAACATGCAAGTAAAGAGTATCCTTCAGGAAGGAGTGGTCAAGACCATGGCTGATGTTAGAATGCCTGTCCTGTCACTTGGCAGCTAAATGACATTTGCTAGTCTAAACTTTAATTATTCCACTTGCAAAATAACAACCCTGGCCATGATAACAATCTAGAAAGATAGTTAATTTGATATTATTATAGATACGTCAGGACTGAAATGGAGAGTAAGTGAGATAGCATAATTATTTAAACTAGAGTTTGGCACGTTCTCAAGGCTGAGCTAATATTAACAATACTCTCACCCCCTTGGTGCCAGCCTCATTTTTTCTCTGCTGGGGTACATTTTGACGAAGAAAATCATCACAACATTTAGAAAATCCTACAATTCTCATTTGGTAACTATAAAATGGAATTTTTTTTTTCCAAAAAACAGCCTCCAACATCCCTGGAGCTTGAAGAGTCATTTACAAAGATTACTAAGTATTTATCACGCTGCCATTGGCAAGACTCCCAGAGCCAGAGGGTCTCATTACCAGAAATGCTTACGAATGGCTTCTCCGGAGCCATGTTTCACCGTCATAGAACTCACCACTAGGTGGCAGCTGAGCCAGGGTTCCCGGAAGTGAAGACAAACACGCCCTTTTGGCAGCTGCACCAAAGGCTTTGCTGTTCATACCCAAACATCTGACTCACCCACCGAGTGTCAGCCTGGAAAATGACAAATACAGATTTCAGCAGCAAGTGAAATATAACATCCCTGGGGCCAGAGTCGTAAAACGAATCTGGAAGCCTGAGAGCAGTTTCTACGGAAATGGGAGGAATTAGGGCTGCTGACAAATGAAGACGCACAAGCTCATAAACAACTTAAGTCTTTACGATAAATCAGGTCCCGAGGTAAAGAAGCCTCATAGAGTCACGCTTCTCCCTTGCGCAAAAGCCTGCAATGACCACCCCGCATTTCTCAATTAGTATGGGGGTGGGCAGGGAGGAGGGAGGGGAGGACCACATGGTGTCAGAATCTCCAGGGAGAACTAGAAAAGGACATTTGGTAAACCTCCTCTGTTCATAACACCAACCGAGGGAAGCGGCTCTCGGTGGAATCTATCAGTGATACACAGAGGACAGAGGGCAACGGTGTTGAAGGAGATTTTTAAACTGGTAACAGAAACACGGCGGTTACAGTAATGACCATGGTAGAGTCACATTTATTAAGCACTGACTGCATAGCATTGTCTGCTTTACATGCTAGCTCACTCACCCTCCCAAGCCCACAGTGAAGCGGTAGCGATTCCTATCCCCATTTAACAACTAGGGAATTCAAGGCTCGGAGAGATTAACTTGTCTCAAGATGCAGCTGGATGATTCCATAGCCGAGATCCAAATCTCAGCCATCTGGCTTCAGAGCTATGGTAACAGGAAGAAATCCAAGGTGGTCAGCAGGGTTTGTGTGCCGCATTTGGGACCCTTCTTTGCTTCATCGCCTCCTAGACCTCTCGATATTCTAAGTAGGCTGCACGATGGGTTGGCCTGGAGGCTACAGGTGCTGAGGTGCCCCCCGAGGTTGCACTGAAGACGAGGGCACTAAGGATAAACAACAGCTCCATTCTATTGTCTTGAGGGTGTCTCCTGGGGTCACCACGGTTTCATGCACCCCAAAGATTTGTGTGTATCCCCTTGGCCACTAGTCATCACAGCACATTTGTTCTTTGAACTTAGCCTCGACATTGGCTCTTTTGCAGAACCATTCTGGCCACCACCAGAGGTCCATGTGTTCTCTTCACATACAGTGGAGCTGTAAAAATCACCAAGTACTTCTCTTCTGGTGCATCACCTGTTCGTAGGTCTGACATTCCTAAAGGATCTAAGCTGACCCTTCTTTGTCTCTGGTTCCTCAGTCCTGCCCAGTGCACCCCCCCCCCGCCCCGCAAAAGGGTACTCATGAGCTTTTTATTGAGTGAAAGGATTCTTAGATACCCTGTTTGCTCTCAGAGTAAATGGAGGAACACCCCAAGTACTTACGCAATTTGTACTTAAAGCAGGCTCTTGAAATGCTGGCTTCAGGTCACAGCCCTTGGGAGCTGAATCATGAGCTGCTAGCTCCCTCTGAGACAGGACAAAAGTCTAGTAAACACTTACTTTGTTGTGCCTGCTAGAAGGGAAGTATGGGGATATTACCCTCTCAGCCTCCTTGGGAGCCTGTGGATGCTCACTTGGAGGTCCCTGATTATACCAAGGTGACATGAAGACAGACCGCCCCCCCCCAGCTCAGCTGCCACTGTGGTACTTCCTCCAGGGCTAAGCAATAGCTAGAATTCTTCCTAAGAGGGTGGCAGTCCACACAGGTTTGTATTGGTCACAGGAAGTTCTCAGGCCATTTGTTTTCCTGTAGTGCCATAGCTCAAGCATGTCCCTGCTCTTCTAAACAGGTGTGGATACACACATTACCAAACCTATATGAATGCAGTATTATGGCATCAACATGATGCTTGGTGTATCAATTTAGAGTTGTCTATAGGCACAAACCACTGCAGCAAGCTCATGGAACTGCAATCAGCTTCTGCCCTCTGCCAAGAGCTCCTCCCCTCTGAGCCAGAGCTAGTTACTAACATGCTTCCTATAAAGGCAAAGCAGAACACACAATCAGTCCTGGATCTCCAGAGGTCTCAAATGAATATGGTTAATAGACTTTGTGCTTCTAGGAAACTGGAGAGAATAGCACAATGAATGCCTGTTCCCTATCACCCAGCTTTCTCACATGTTAGCTTCTCATTCTCTTGTCCACATTATTTTCCGAACATGTAAATTAGAGATACAGTTGAGGATTCCTATGAGGAGAGAGAGCTACACTCACTTCCCCTCGATCATTCTCTCTCCTTCTATTGTAATTGACTGTCAGAAGCCTCTGTCTACTGTATAAATGTTGATTTCTGTCACCCCCAATGTTTTAAAACATTGGCTACCTAGATATGAAATCATAAATAGAAGTAATATTCCATTAAACTATTCTAATATAGAAATAAATCCTCCTACACTCACAATTCTGTAAATTTGGCTCATTTAATACTATTATATTTAAGGACTGAAAATATTGATGTGGGTGTCCAGGAGATGCCTCAGTGTGTAATGTGCCTGTCATGAAGCCTGGGGACTTGAGTTCAGGCCCCCAGAACCCCCACACAAAGCCAGCTGCTGTGTGCACATCTGTAATGCTGGGATTGGTGAGGCAGAGGCAGGACTTGTTCATTCACAAAATGGGAACAAATGACTCCTTAGCTTCTCTGTGGTTAGTGACATTTGATTATCTTTCATTGTGTTCTCTGTCGTTTCTTTCTAAAATTATTTATTTTTATCTTATGGGCATTGATGTTTTGCCTACCCCTATGTCTGTGTGAGGGTGCCAGATCTCCTGGAACTGGAGGTATAGGTAGTTGGGAGTGGCCATGTGGGTGCTGGGAATTGAACCCAGATCTTTTGGAAGACCTCTGAGTCATCTCTCCAGCCTCTTTCTCTGTAATTTCTTCAGTGCTTTTATCATTAAGGGATGTCAGACTTCATCCAAGATGGCTTTTCTGCATCTGTTGAGATGATCATATGATTACTGCCCTTGCATCTGTTTAGATACTGTGTAACTTTTATTGTTTTCCAAGTATGGAAACATATTTTCATACCTGGAATGAAGCCTTCTCTTTTTGGGGGCAAATGATCTCAATGTGTTGTTGAATTTGATTTGCAAGTATTTTATTGAGAATTTTAGTATCCACACTCCTTAAAACCACCTACTTAGTGGTTTTAATGAGTTTGCCCCATCCCATAGGCCAGACATTTGAACATTTTGTTCCCAGTTGGTGGCATGGTTTGGGGAGGTTTAGGAGGTTTGGCTTTGTGGGAGGGAGCGTGTCACAGGAGGTAGACTTTGAGATGAAAAGCTTTGTGCCGCTTGCAATCCCCTCTCTGTCTGATTTGTGTTTGAATTAGAAAATGTGAGCTCTCAGCTTTCTGCTCCTGCTGCCTAGCCTCCCCACCACGATGGGCTCTCATCTCTTTGGGACCATAAGCCCACATGAACTCTTTTTTTTTTTTTTTTTCTGTAAGTTGTCTTGGTCATGGTGTTTTTATCATAGCAACAGAAAAGTCACTAATACAGCTTATTCTTTTCTGTTGCCATGTCCTTGTCCAGTTTTGTTTCCATGGTAATAGTGGCAATGCCAACTGAATTTGCTAGCATTTACTCACTCTTCAGTGTTACGGAACAGCTTGAGGAGAATTGGCATTAGTTCTTTCTCTGAGTGGTCTTCCTGTCCCCAAGGACTCAGTAGGCGAGCTTTCCACTGGTATCTTAAAGTTCATGATGCTGCCTGTCCCTCAAATGAGTGTAACTCCAGTCTGTGTCTCAGACTGGATTATAACACACAGAGCACTGCATTTCTGATCCAAAGACCCCACCTCTACTAGAGAGAGAGCAATTCCGCAATCCAGTCCTTAGAGTCCCGCCTTTCCACCACCACAACACACAATATGGTGGTTTGAAGAAGAATAGCTCCTATAGGCTCATATATTAGAATGCTTGGTCCCCAGTTAGTGGAATTGTTTGGGAAGGATTAGGAGTTGTTTCCTTGTTGGAGGAGGTGTGGCCTTGTTAGAGGAGGTGTTTCACTGAGGGTAGGCTTTGAAGTTTCAAAAAGCCCATGCCAGGTCAGTGTCTCTCTCTGCCTGCTGCTGGTAGATCAGGATGTAGCTCTCAGTTACTGTTCCAGCATCATATATGCCTGCATGTTGCCATGTTGATCATGGACCAACCCTCTAAAACTGTAAACAAGCCCCCAGTTAGATGTTTTGTTTTCTAAGAGTTGTCGATGGTCATGGTGTCTCTTCACAGCAAGTACGGTGACTAAGACACACACTCCCCCCCCCAGGGCTCCCAGGGGCCTTATAAAGAGGGACCTTTGCCTCTGACTTAGTAGTGCCACCTAGTCAGTGACTCGGCACAGGCCTTTAAAAAATGGCTTCTCATCCCTGCTGCAGCTGAATGATGGGGAGAGAGGATTGTCTTAGCACCTGTGTGTTTGGAAGACCCTGAGAATCCTGTCTGTCAGACTGTGATTCTGCTTAGTGGTGGGTCCAGTGTTAATTGTATTTTTTACTCTATGAGTGCTCCCCATTTTCTTCCCCATCTCTCTGCTGTATGATTCCCCTCCCTCTCCCTCTCTGCCTCTCCCCCTCCTCTGTCCTTCTCCCTCCTCTCTCCTCTCTTTTCTCTCTGTTGTCTAGATATGTCTAGATACTGGAAGGACACTGTGTGTTTCCCGAAGTTCTCTCTGTTGGAAGCCATGGTTCTCACCCTCTGCAGCTGCACTCACTACACTTGGAGTCAGGCTCTCTGGAACAGACTCTGCACTCTCATTCTGTTCAGTCGTCTCAAGTTTCCTTTCTTTCTTGGCTAATAAAAACTCATTGCCTCTCTGCTGTCACTCATCTCAGAGGATGCTTCTCTTCAACTATGCTGGGTTCATTCCCTGGGGATTTCAGCATTGGTGCACGGTTTTTGTCTGCATCTTGACTGGCTCTTGACCTCACAAGACTTTAAGAACCCCATGGAGGGATGCTGCTCACTGGCTTGTTCACCACGACTTGCTCAACCTGCTTTCTTGCCAACTTGGCAGCATCAGACTTTCAATTGTTGCCAGACTGGTCATGGTGAACTAGCACCTCATTATGGTTTAATTTGTTTCTCCTTGATCATCAGTGAAGTTGATAACTTATCATTTTATGTTTTGTGTTTGTGTGTGCATGCCCAGGCCACACTATGCACACAGAAGTCAAAAGATCAATACACTTGGTTCTCTCCTTCCACTCCGTGGGTCCCAGGGATCGAACTCAGGCAGTCAGGGTTGGTGGCAGCTGCCTTTACCCATTGACCCATCTTGCTGGGCTTGAGGAAATTTTTACGCACATATGATAATTAAAGTGTCTTCATTTTTTTTGATTTGCTTCTCAATATCATCTCCCTGTTTCACCTGAACTTTATTGGCTTCTAAGAGTTCTTCTAGATATGTTCTGGATAGACACTGTTGCCAGCTGAAGGTAGTTTGATCTGTGATGTTTGACTTTGCTGTTGAGCAGCGCCTTGGATTTTAATATGCAAATATTTCATGACTTATAGTCTTTGTAAGAAATCCATTTCCAAGGTCATAAGAGATTATCATAAAGATAATGTTAGACTCAGTCTCCCTAAAATTGAATTGATCTACCTGCAATCTGTATTTCATGCTAGTACCTGGTCACACTCTACTGCCATTATCCCTAGTGCCATTTGCTGAAGACTATTATTCCTTCAGTGACTCATAATGACATCCTTCTCTTCTATGGAGTGGACATTTATAGTATCCGCTCATTCCAAAATCAAGTAGAATGGGTGAGTCATAGGGCACAGACTTGAAATTTTACTAAATATTACCAAATTGCTCTCTGAAGTCTTTGTATTTATTTTGTCACTACCAATGACAGAACATCTATCTCTTCATGCCCGTCGAACTTTTCTAAATTCCATTGGTCGACTGCCCTATCCCAGAGCTAATATCTTTTCCTTAGATCAGACACACCATTGCACTAAGTGTTAGCTGGAGGGAGATCCCTCCCTAGTCCCCAAAGGAAGGCACTAGACAAGTGGGAGAGCCAGGCCTCCTCAGCTGTGCCCCCATGAACCCCCACCTCCTTCAACCCCTCCCAGCGTTGGCTAAATAAAGGGGTGTTCTTAAGTGCTTTTGGGATTTTTTGTGGCTGTTTACCATGTAGCATGATCATCAGGTCACCGCAAAACAAATAAACAAATCCTTGTGAAGCGCTAAGAATTTGATGAATGCAGGCTGTTATCACAGTTTCAGCTAATGGCAGTTAATGGGCTGAGTCACTCCAGTCAGAAACCCGGGGCTCATCATGGATTCCTTTAGAGTCCCAGCACATGCCTCACCCAGGTATGCTTGCTCTTTTTGACCCAGTCATAACCGCCCGCCTCTGCCGCTTTGAGCTTAGCTCCCCGCTCTCTTTAATCCTACTGAGCTATGCACTGTTACAATGAACCATGCTACTCCCCTCTCACTCCTCTGCACGCACCTTGTACACTCACACGCACGCACGCACGCACGCACGCACGCACACGCACACACACTTCCACAGAAACATGGCTGGATTAAGCTGGATAAGACAGTCCACGCCTATTATCGAAGCACTTGGGAGGCTGGGTTCAAGGATAGCTTAGGTTACATAATCGGACTGCATATTAAATCAGAACAAACCAAAACATCGGACATTAAATCCCATATTCCCACTTACTAGGTGTGCTGGCTGGCTTTATGTCAACTTGACACAAGCTAGAGTCATCAGAGAGGAGGGAGCCTTAATTATGAAACTGTCTCCATAAGATTTGGTTGTAGGCAAGCCTGTAAGGCATTTTCTTAATTAGTGATTGATGGGAGAGAGCCCAGCCTATTGAGGGTGGAGTCACCCCTAAGCTGGTAGTACCGAGTGTTATAAGAAGCAGGTTGAGCAAGTAGTGATGAGCAAGCCAGTAAGCAGCATCCCTCCATGGTCTCTGAATCAGCTCCTGCCTCCAGACTTCTATCCTGTTTGAGTTCTTGTCCTGACTTCTTTCGGTGATGAACAGTGATGGAATCATAAGTCAAATAAACCCTTTCCTTCCCAAGTTGCTTTTGGTTATGATGTTTTACCATAGCAATCGTAACCCTAACTAAGACACTAGATATGTCTTCATAGAAGCTATGTGCCATCTCTTACCTGTTTTCTGCTCTGCAAACTGGAACTAATGATAATATCTCTCGGAGTGGTTGCAAACATATTTAGTGTACCGTGCATAGCACACACGAACATGGCTTTTAGCTGGGTCTCATCTTCATTCTTTATGGTATCTGCAGTCGTTCTGCTATGCGGGCTGCATGTCAGTATTCTCGCCACATTTCCTCTTAGCAGTATCTTTTGAGTATCAGGCATGTGATCTAGATTGGACGGGTCCCATCTCATCGACAAGGATGAGTCTCAATTCATGTAAGACTGTTGTCCTATCCTGTTCCCTTAGCCTGTTTGGACACAGAGACTGCCCTTTCCTTCAGCCTGAGAGCAACAATGTTGCAGGCTGCCATTGTGGGACTACGCAGGAAACAGCATTAAACAGGAAAACAACTTAGTGTAGGGCTTCCTGAATCTTGACTTCTCATGTGCCCATTTGCTGGATTGCTGAGGTCAACTTTAGATGGGTTTCTGCTGTTTACCACAGAGTCTCACGCAGTACCTGTAAGGACTGGCGTGTATTTCCTCTCCTTTGGGCCTTGCTGCTCCAAATGAAGCTCATTCTGAGTACTTGGCTGCTATAGTGAGTTCAACAGTGGCTCCACAAAAGACTGGTCTCCCAAGATTCCACGGCTGTGAACCTACTTGGGAAAAGACACGTGCGAGGATGGGGGTAGGCCTGGGAGTTAGGCAGATGCAAGCCAAGGAATGTCTTGAGCTGTCAGAAGCTGCAGGAGGGAAGGAAGCGCTCTCTCCTTGACCCTAGGTGACCCCAGAGATGCTTTGATTGTCAACGTCTAGAGTCTGTAGTATTTTACTCATCACGTCCTAGGAAACTAAGCCACCCATGTTAGGTAAGTAATTTGTCTTTCTGCCGGCATGAAGGGACACTCTTCTTTAAGGACCTCCAGCCTATCCCCAAGACACCTGAGCACACCTCTGTGTAACCCTTTCTTCGCTAAGATTCTACCTGTAATAGATAATAGTTACCTTCCATATGATCAGCTGTCCTGGTGAGGTGTGTGTGTGGGGGGTTGTTTGTTTAGCTTGTTTTTGGGTTGTTTATTTTGTCAACTTGAAACAAGCTAGAGTTATCTGAGAAGAGGAACCTCAGTCGAGAAAGTGCCTCCATCAGATTGCCCACAGGGATTTTTTTTTTAGGGCATTTCCTTCATTAATGATGGATGTGGGATTGGCGCGCTTACTCTGTGGTCCTGGAATGTTTAAGAAAGCAGGCTGAGCAAGCTCTGAGGAGCGAGCCAATAAGCCACATTCCTCCAGGGTCTCTGCTTCAGCTCTTGCTTCCAGGTTCCTGCCCTGCTTGAGTTTCTGCACTCACTTCTCTTTATAGTGGACTAAGCTGTGAGACAAAACAAAACCACTTCCTCTTCAAGTTGCTTTTGGTCATGGTGTTTATCATAGCAATAAAAACAAACCAGGGTATCAGGTTTTGAAATTTTATCTCGGCCCCTTTCTCTTCTCTTTTTTTAAAAATGTCAGTCTAAACCAGGCGGCCCTATGTACCACTTGGTCTGCACTGTTCCTGTGTATACATAACCCCTGTCTCAGTGTCATTATGGCTGTACCCCTCTTGTTCTCAGAAGGGTTCTGATTTTAGACAGTTAATCCTTTGCTCACTCTTGCTAACCGTATTTGCTGGCTTCCGCCAAGCACAGTGTTTGAGGTGCCAGCTATTGTCTTCTGAATCACACTTCCTATGAGACACAACATATTCAGAGCTCTGCATCCTCAATGGCCAGAGCCACATGTTCCCTTTATCATGGTGACCTGGGCTGGCCACTTGATGTATTCACAGACTGGTCAGTAGCAAGTGCTTTCTTTCATGTGTTTCAAGAAGAGCGTGATCTGTTAATGTTCTTCTCTAGAAGGTCTGTAGACTCGGATGCTTTTGAGATACACAACCATAATGAAAGAGCATGAGGCAACATTCAGGTCTTGAATAACAATTCATGAAGGGAATGGAGAGAGTGGCAGATTCCTTCACAGGCTTGCACACCTTGATTTACAGTCTCACAGACCACCTTCTGAATGGAGCTCCGGAGTTGTCCTGTGTGGCAGCTCTAATTATCTTGCCTCCTCACATCTTTCTTTTCCAATTCTAGTACCTACAGGTGTCCATCAGTGTTTATCAAAGTTTGCAAAACATTAGAATTTACAAGGCAAGGATGTTTTTAAAAATCTGATTCTGGGGTGTTGTGGAATACTTGTTTAACTAGGCAAAGATGTGTTACATTTGTTTATGTTGTTGAGTATTGATTTAACTATGTGAAGGTGTGTTACAATTGGTTCTGCTGCCTTTGTTAAGGATGTAAAGTTGTTTTACATTTATTTATGATGTATTTGTTTAATTGTGTAAAGACGTGTTGCTGTTTCACCTTGCTTGCCTAAGGCACCTGATTGGTCTAATAAAAAGCTGAACTGCCAATAGCTAGGCAGGAGAGGGCTAGGTGGGACTGGTGGGCAGAGAGAATAAGCAGGAGAGAATGAGAAGAGAGAAAGAGAGGGACACAGGAGGGGCCAGAAGACAGGCAGCTAACAGCCAGCCATAAAACAGCAGGAAAGCAAGATACACAGAAAGAAAGGAAGGCTAAGAAGTCCCAAAGCAAAATGTAGATGAAGAGAAACAGATTAAAATAAGAGCCAAGATAAGGCTTAGCATTCACAACTAGTAAACAAGTCTCTGTTTGGTTGATGGCCGAAAAGAAAGCCTGCTCTGCCAGGAGCTAGAGAGATGGCTCAGTGGTTAAAAGCGCATGCTGTTCTCGCAGAGGATCTAAGTTCAATTCCCAGCACCTGCCTAGGGCAGCTAACAACTATCTGTAGCTCCATTTTGTGAATGACTGTTGATCCCTTCACTGCTCTTTTCAAAGCCATTCCAGTGATGCGGTCAGTACATCCTTAAATATTACGCATCTTTATGTGAGTCTGAGCCTCACTCTGTACTTGAAAGTTTTCCTGTGTCCTGCCTGGCCCTGAAGTCCCACAGCCATTTATAAAATAATCATTCAATGGCTTATATTAATTACCAACTTTATGGCCTATGGCAGGCTTTTTGCTAACTAGCTCTTTCCTCTTAAATTAACCCATTTCTATTAATCTATGTATTGCCACGTGTTCCGTGGCTTTATCTGTGTCCCATAACATGTTGCTCCTTGGATGGCAGTTTGGCATCTCCTCTTACTCTCTGATAGGATGAATAGGTAGATTATTAAATCTACTTTTAAAAGAACAACAACTTATTTTAAATGTTTTACATTGCTATGGATTTTAGTTTATTGATAAAAATGTAAAGTTAATTTTGCTATATTGTATGTATATTTTTACTCTTGTTTAAGGTATTATGTTTATGCAACTCGTTTAAAATTGTAATGTATCATTAAGAAATGCAGATTAATAGTCATCTATGATAATCAAACTTACAGTCATGTTAGTTAAGTTTTCTAGGTATACATAGATATATTTCAGTTAGCTAGGTAATCTTCAAATACTTCAAAGACCTACAGACTATGGCAATTAAAATGTTTTAAGAACTTAGACTTTTCTGTACAGTGAGACATTTCTGCTCCTGGCAACACCAATTACTTCAAAAAGGATGGTGGGCATCGAAGAAACTCATGGAGTTTGCCTTCTTTGTGGCAAAAGTTAGCTACTGGGCAAAAAAATGTCCTTGCCTGGACTGCTTGACAGGTTGTTGTGTAAACTGGACATGCAGGACCCATAGGAAAATGACCACTGAATTCTGCCAAAACAAGGAAAGATGGTCCTTCAGGTTCCTGCTTCACAGAAGAGACTGTCAGACATTCTACATGACACAGGAAGAAGCGACTGAGAAACTCGAGTTCTATAGGCTAAAGATGGATGCCCCAATGTTTCAGAGGAACTTTGGATGACTGTCCAGGCAGTCAGAGGTCTCTGTTATTCTAGATTTTTGGAAGTTGCTTACAATGTAATTCCTGTTTACTTAGGTAATATTATATCCTTTTGGGGTCTTTGATGGAGTTGAAGACTACATAGTTATAATTACAGTTTTCCTTAGTCATGATAAAAGATAAATTAGATATAAAACTTTAGACGCACAAAATAGGATAGATGGTAAAATATTTTCTAATTTTGCCAAGTATAAATAGACTAGATAGTGTAACTGTAATTCTTGCTTGATAACTGCTTTGATATATACAATCTATTGTGTTAAAGTTAAAACCTTCCTTTTTGATTAGACAGAAAAGGAAAGTGCTGTGGGTTGTCTTCTTGTATGCTGTGAATATGTGTTATTCCCATTGGCTAATTAATAAAGCTGCATTGGCCTATGGCAGGACAGGATGGAGCCAGGCAGGAAAATTCAAGAGAGATAGTGAGAGGAGAAAGGAGATTGAGGGGGAGATGCCAAAATGCCATCCAAGGAGCAGCATGTAATGGGATGCAGGTAAAGCCATAGAACACGTGGTGATACATAGATTAATAGAAATGGGCTAATTTAAGATGAAAGAGCTAGCTAGTAAAAAGCCTGCGATAGGCCCACAGTTGGTAATTAATATAAGCCACTGAATGATTATTTTACAAATGGCTGTGGGACCTCAGGGCTGGGCAGGATACAAGAAAACTTCCAGCTACAGCACTCCTGGTGCTTTGGATGGTAGGATATGGTCTATGACATCCTCTTAATTCCCCAGCTGTCATAGTGCTTATCTAGAAAAGCTTCATGCACTTTGCCTGACATCTGAACACTGTGGTACTTCTATCATTGCCTAATTTCACCAGCTTTTGAATAGCTCTTTGCATGAAAATGAAAATTATGTAAAACAGTCTTATATTTGTTCATCCCTTCGGTCTCATTCCTCCCGTTTTCATATACAGCTTGAGTCATGCTAAGCACCAACTGGACTGGAGTGCTTTTAAAATGTGTAGCTGGAGTTGATTGTTATTGTGCCTTTTTTTTTGTCTTCTGGTATTCTTTTTATTGGTTCAACTGGCTCATTTTTCCCTTGGTTTTGTCCCTCTGCCTGTATATAAACATGCCAGTTTCAGCAGCAGCAGCAGCAGCTGTAGATGCCTGTGATTTACAAAGGAATACAAAGGACATAAGAACTATATTTGGGAACAGCAACTTCTTATGACAAAATGCCTCATGCCTTGGAATTTTCTTTTTTTTTTTTCAGTGCTGGGACTGAACTAGCGCCTTGCACATGTGATGCTGTGTTGCCACTGAGCTGTATTCCTAGCCCTTACTTCTCTTTATTTTGAGATATAGAGTGTCACTGAGTTGCCCAACATGGCCTTGAACTCACTCTGAAATCTAGGCAGGTTTTAAAATTTGAAATCTCTCTGCTCTGGTTTCCTAAGTAGTTAGTATTACTAGCCACCAGAACCAGTTGGAATCTTCTCTAGTTAAATGGAAAATGAAAGGTGGACCTTTCTGTTTACAAGGTCATTTACTCTATTGGATAGAAGAATTATTATTTATTATAGTTAATAACAACCACCAATCAAGCACCTGAACACCACTTTTAGAAATGATGTCAAAGGATATGACTCTAGAGAGGAAAATCTCCTATGAGCAAGAGTGACAAGTGGAATTCATTGTCTACCAGACACCATCATTGTAATTTGCATAGCCCCACCCCCAAATGTAACATAGGAAAAAAAAAGTAGGAACTAAACATTCTTGGTAGATAGACTTGTATAACTGGTTCATTTATGGTACTCTGATTTCCAATGCACAGTAGGCACAGGTCATTCTTGGCTTCTTTGATGGGCCCAGTACTCTAAACATTGAATACAGATGCCAGCCAAACAAGATGCTGTGAAATTGCTCTGCCTGGCATCTGAAAGGGAAAGAGATGTACTTGTGTGTAGCTGGAGTTTTCCTGTGTCCACCCGGCTCCTTCAGCTGCTCAGACCCAAGTAAACACACAGAGACTTATATTACTTATAACCTATATGGCTATAACAGGCTTCTTGCGATCTAGTTTTTATATCACTTTTTTTTTTTCTGAGACAGGGTTTCTCTGTGTAGCTTTGCGCCTTTCCTGGAACTCACTTGGTAGCCCAGGCTGGCCTTGAACTCACAGAGATCTGCCTGGCTCTGCCTCCCGAGTGCTGGGATTAAAAGTGTGTGCCACCACCGCCCGGCCTAGTTCTTATATCTTAAATTAACCCATTTCTATGAATCTATAAGTGGCCATGTGGCTTGTGGCTTACTGGTACTTTTACATCTTGCTTCCTCTGTGTCTGGCTGGCGACTCCTGACTCAGTCTTCCTGTCCCTAGAATTCTCCTCTCTGATTGTCCTGACTGTACTATACTTCCTGCCTGGCTACTGGGCAATCAGTGTTTTATTTATCAACCAAATCAGAGTAACTCATTCACAGCATACAGAGTGATGTCCACAGCACTTATGAGCACTGAAACACAGCACACCCTTCTGTCTTGCTCGCCCTCTCTTTTCCCCTGTCTGGTAAACTCAGTCTCATCATTTTGAAACCCAGTGACACCTCTATGACATTCCCAGGTTGAGAGAGGGTTAGGCCCTGGGTGTGACATTACTATTGTCTACATAGTGCTTTTGAGCCTGATCTAGTCTTTGTTTTTTGTTTTAATTAGCATACAAAGTACTGGTTTCATCATGGCATCCTCATACCTATATGTAATTATAATTTGTTCTCCTTTGTGCCCTTCTTCATGCATCTCTCCTTTCCCACTCTAGCCATTTCCCTTTCTTACTCCACTCTCTCCTCCTTTCGGCTTTCCTGTTACATGACCCCCATTATCCTGTTTCCACCTTCCTTGAGATCTGTTCCCCTCAACTTGTGATCACTTTTCTAGTTTTGTGACCTACACACACACACACACACACACACACACACACACACACACACACTCACACAGTTCTCAAAGAAAGAAATATGAATGACGAATATACACTTGATAAACTGTTCAATGTCTTTAGTCATCAGGTAAATGCAAATTAAAACTGCTTCAAGATTTCATCTCATCCCATTCAGAATGGCTGTCATCAAGAAATCAAATGACAACAAAGGCTGCTGAGAACATGTGGATCAAGGAACCCTTTTTCACTGCTTGTGGGAATATTTATTAGCTCTAAGGTTTTTGGTAGTGTCTTTTGAGTCACTTATGTATAGAATCATATCAGTAAATAGGGATACTTTGACACCTTCATTTCCTATTTGTATCCTTTTATTTTCTTTTATTATTGCTCTAATTAAGACTTCAAGCACTAAATTGAACAGAAGTAGAGAGAGTGGAAACCCATATCTTGTTCCTGATCTTAAAGGTGACATTTCACATCTTCCCCTATTTAGTGTGATGTTGACTGCAGGTTTGTTTTGTTTTGTTTTTTTAATATGGTGTATGCTCCCTCTCTCCTCAACCTCTCCATGACTTTTACGGTGAAGGAATGTTACATTTTTATTAAAGGTATTTTTGCACTAATTAAAATGATCACATGACTTCTGTCCTTGAGTCTAAGTGCTAAATTACACTTATTGATTTGTGAATGTTGAACCACCATCACATCCATGAAATGTACCCCTCTTGGTCATAGGGTATGTGTTTTTGACTTTGATTTACAAGAATTTTATGAGCATCACTACTTCTAAGTTCATCAGGGAAATTGGTATATAGCTTTTTATTTTTTCTTTGTTGCATTGTTATTTGATTTTGGCACCAGGGTAATACTGGCATTGTACAGTGACTTTGGTAGTATGTCATTTATTTTATTTAATGGAGCAATTTCAGAATCATTGGTGTTACTTTTTCTTCAAAGGTTTGGTTGAATTTGGCAGTAAATCCATCTGCACATGGACTTTTCTTTGCTTCTTATTACTGCTTTAATCTCATAATTGTTATAACTCTTGTTGAAGTTGTTTATATCTTCTGGGTTTAATTTCAGTAGGACATATGCATCTAAGAAATTCATTCATTTCCTCTGGATGTTCTGGTTTGGGGCAATCTAAGTTTTCAAAGTCTTCCCTAATGACTGTCTGAATTTTTTCCAGACCTGTAATAACCTCCCTTTTTATCTCTGTTTTTATTGATTTGGATATTCTTTCTCTTTCTTTTGGGTAGTTGGCCTAAAGGCTTGTCATTCATATTTATTTTTGAAATAAAGGCAAGGAACCGACTCCTTGCCTATACATTATTCTTTCTGTCTCCATGTCATTAATTTTTGCCCTCGTATTAGTTGTTGTCATTACTGCTTCTCAATGTGGATTGCTCTCGTTTCCCTAGGACCTTGATGTACTCTTCTGGGCTCTTGATTTTAGATCTTTCTAATTTTTTTTATAACTATTCATAACTATAAACTTTCTTTTTAGAACTCTTGTAGATATAGCCCCAAAGTATTGGTAACTTGTACTTTAATTTTCATGTGAATCTAGGACTATCTGAATTTCCTTTTTGATTTCTTCAATGAGACACTGATCATTTAAGAGAATATCATTCAGTCTTCTTGTATTTGTGTGGTCTCTATAGCTATTTTGAGCTATTGATGTCTATTTTATTGTAGAATGACTTGATGCTACCAGAGACTGTGGTGGTATTGTGTTCCCTAAAATATTGTGCACTCTAATAAATTTATCTGGGGTCAGAGACAGAACAGCCACAATATTAAACATAGAGGATAGTCAGTGATAGCACACACCTTTAATCCCAGCACTTGGGAGGCAGAGCTAGGCAGAAATCCATGTGTTCAAGGATACAGCCAAGCATGGTGACTCACACCTTTAATCTCAGAAAGCGAGCCTTTAATCCCAGTGATGGTAGAAAGCAGAAAGGTATATAAAGTGTGAGGACCAGAAACTAGAAGCATTTGGCTGATTAAGCTTTTAGGTTTTGAGCAGCATAGTTCATCTGAGAGCCATTCAGATATGAGGACACAGAGGCTTCCAGTCTGAGGAAACAAGATCAGCAGAGAAGTTGGCCAGGTGAGGTTAGCTGTGGCTTGTTCTGTCTCTCTGATCTTCCAGTGTTCACTCCAATACTTGGCTCTGGGTTGATTTTATTAATAAGACCATCTAAGATTTCTACTACAAGAGACCATTTTAATTTTTTTTGCAAGACTTCACTTGTGAAAAAAAAGATTTCATAGGTTGTTAAACAAAAATATATGTTCTCTTTCTGTTAGTTGAAGTATTCTGCAGATATCCATTACTTCAATTTTATCCATGGTGTAGTTAACTCTGACATTTTTTTTTTAAGTTCGTATAACTTACCTAGAGATGAGGCTGGAGTATTAAAATCACCTACAATTATTTTATCAGTACATATTTGATCTGTTCACCAGTATCTGTTTTATGAAAGTGGGAGCTCAAATGCCTGGCAATACACATTTACTGCTGTTGTATCTTCTTTTGTAATGTATTTTTTACATTTATTAATATGTCATGGCCTTCTTTATTGCTTAAGAATAATTTTGATTTAAAGGTTACTTTATCAAATATCAGAATATCTATGACAACTTGTTTTAAGTTTCTGTTTTATGGGTAGATTGTTTTGCATCCTTTGACGTGAGAGTCCATGGTCTTTACCAGTATACTATGCTTCTTAGAAATGATGAAAGGTTGGATCTATTTTTTTTAAAATGTCTTTAGTCTGTATGTTTTTATTGATTAGTTGGAGCCACTTACATTTAAGGTTATTACTGATAGATATTTATTCATTCTTAGAATTTTGATTGTTTTCTGGTTGGTGGATTACTGTGTTCTTTACTTTCTTCCCTATTATTATCAGGGGTCTGATGGATTACCATGCTGGTTATGATGGACTCCTTCCCAGTCCTCTTTGCTTAACCCTGCCTCTCAGGAAATCTCTCCATTCTCGTGCCCTTTGGATTTTCTCCCCCCTCCTCCAGCTACCCTGGATGTAATTCCTTAAGTACCTTCTGTACTGCTAATCTAGTGGTCATGAACTGCTTAATTTTTGCTTGTGAACTATCCTTAGCTCTCTGTCGATTCCGAAAGAGTCAGAAAGGAAATACTCCCTTTGTACTCTGTCTTTTACATATTTACTTGCCTTCTGCTTTCCTGCCAGGTTGTGATACATGATGAGGCCCCACCATGTTCAGCTACCCAATCTCCCAGACTTTGAACTCAACAAACTTCTTTCTTTTATAAGCTCCCCAGTTTCAGGTATTCTGTTTTAGCAACAGAAGAATGAACATCCTCTTTCTTACTGGACTAAAAATATTTGGAGCTGAGACTATGTCTTTTACACATCTTACCACTACATTGCCCATAAAAACACCTGTTGGCACAGAACTAGTAATAAATGGTGCATTCAGAAGGTTGTGTAAGTCACACTACAAGATTAGACAGGAGTAAACATTTCTTTGTGATCCTGTGTGACCAGGACTTGTACATACTTTAATGATATTTTCTGAAAACTTTATGAGGCAAACATAACTAAGACACCAAGCCTTCAAAGCTTTCAAGCTAATGAAATGTAGGTTCAGCAATCCAAAAGGGGTCTCTGACTGCCAATCACATTCTCTTTTCATTCTGTGACAACCAGAGCTACCTTAAAAACTCATTGTGAAGTGGAATCACATACTGCACAGACTTTCACAGATCTTTAGAAGACACTGTCAGCAGTATGACTGTCCAGTACCTGTAGTCCCAACACTTGGGAGTAGAGACAGGAAGATAGCGAATTCAGATCAGATAAGGGACATAATAAATACTAGGTTATTCTGGGCTATATAGTAAAAGACATGATTATCATCTATGAAAATTTAAAGATGCATACTCTGTAAACCACTCATTCCATTTTATATTAGCTCAAGAAAATCCACTCGAATATGTCTACAGGGGACTTACTTGCAAGATTATTATCATCACTGGAAAACCTAAGACAAATTTTAGGTTATATCTTTAAAGAGTGAAATCACATTAAAAATTATAATATATCCATATTACAAAATAATGCCACTATAGCAGTAGCAGATATACAACTTTATAGTAAAATACTATGTAAATCTCACATTTTAGAATATTAATCTCTCTCTCTCTCTCTCTCTTCTCTCTCTCTCTCTGCTGTGGATATCGCTCTATATAAATAAACACTGATTGGCCAATAGCCAGACAGGAAGTGTAGGTGGGACTAACAGAGAGGAGAATTGAAGAAGGAGGAAAGAAAGGAGAGACCTGCCAGCCACCACCATGACAAGCAAATGTAAGGTACTGGTAAGCCACGAGCCACGTGGCAAAGTAAAGATTAATAGAAATGGGCTAAATATAAGAGTAAGAGCTAGAAAATGATAGGCCTGAGCTAATGGCCAAGCAGTTTAAATAATGTAAGAGTCTGTGTGTTTATTTTATAAGTGGTTTCTGGGACTGGCAGGACTTAGAGGGAGCTGGAGAGAAATTCTCCAGCTACAAATGGCGCCCAATGTGTTGGTAAGAGTTTCCACCTAAAACCTGAGTAAAAAGATTCTAAAACGGAGCTAAAAACAGTTCCTAGTTGTCTCTTTCAAGTCAGCAGCAGCCTGTGTGTTTGAGCTACTATAGCGGGTTCCTGGCGTGAGCGCTCTACCTGCCATATGGGAATGAGTCCTCTCCAAGTGGCACATTAAGCTGCGTGGTGGATTTAGCCTTTGCTAGTACAAAACAAAAAGAGGTTCCTGGGCTACACGCTGCTTTGATAAAAGCATAGACCCACTATTTCTGAGAGTTGAGGGCTCCCAGAGCTGGCGGAAAACATACCACTGCCATGGTTGGGAAGCTGAAGTGGGTGGAGCCAGCAGCCACAGTGCTGTTTCAGTCTTAGAAGGCTTCAGTTTAAAGCAATAGGTTCACAATAAGACTGATTCAGATAAAATAGTTTACAATGTGTGTAAAATGTATGTATATATATATATATATATCCCTACATATATATGTGTGTGTGTATATATATATATATAAACAAATAGTTTTTAAAAATAAAGTCTTTAAAGAAACATTAAAGGTAATAAGCTACATAAAGATGGCTATCACACAGAGAATCTGGATTATGTTCTCTCTGATATTCGTAACTGAAGAAAAACATGTGATTGTAAAAGTTGTTGAGTTATGCCAAAATGTAAATTTTAAAGGTACCTTGACTTCAAAATTTGGATATAAGGATATGTTGCTTTGGAAAGGAGACTCTGCTTTTGTTTCCACAGAAAGCCAGAGGCTATGGATTTGTTCCAGATTAAGATATATCAGGTTTGACCAGCCAAGACCCCCTGAAAGGTCTCCGATGACACCATGGCCCAGATGATCCAACATCCAGAACCATGTCAAGGCAACTGGCTTAGACAATACACCCTCACGGACTACTCCATAATCCTAAAATTTTCTTTGTGTCCCCATAAGATACAGCACCCACTTCCAGCAGGAAGTAGTAAGAGAAGCTATGTCCAAATTCCCAAATATACCAAGCTGGCTTTAGAGATGGAATTGGTTCACTTCCCCTCTAAACCCAGACATATTCCCAAAATAAAAGGTTAAAAGATTCTTTTGTCCCATATCAGAAGAACCCTCTGGTATGGGACAGAGAAAAACCAATATTTTTATTTATAACAGGTTGATTATAAATACAATATCTTTCTAAAGAAGAAAAGGGGATATGATATAGATATATAGGATATAGATATGATAAGATAAAAGGGTAGATTAATGACCCTACTATTAAAGAACAACAACTTGTTTAAAGTATTTTACATTTGGTATAGATTTTAGTTTCTGCTTAAAATGTTTTACATTGGTATAGATTTTAGTTTATTGATACAAGTTTAAACTTGATTTTGTTATACTGTATATATATTTCTATTCTTGTTTAAGGTATTATTTTTATGTAACTCATTTAAAATTGTAATGGATAATTAAAAATAGATTAATAATTAGTCATCTATGATAATCATATTTGTAGCCATGTTAGTTAAGCCTTCTAGGCATACATAGATATATTTCAGATAGATAGGTAATCTTCAAACACTTCAAAGACCTACAGAATATGGTATTTATAATGTTTTAAAAATTTAGACTTTCTGGAAAGTGAGACATGTTTGCTCCTGGCAGTACTGATTTACTTCGGAGAGGAGGATGGGCATCAAAGACACTCCATATGGAGTTTATCTTCACCTTGGCAAAATATCCATTTGGGCAAGAAACTGTTCTTGCCTGAACTGCTTGATCAACTAGACATGCAGGACCCATAGAAAGGTGACCACTGAACTTTGCTTGACAAAATGGTCTTTCAGGTTCCTGATTTGCAGAGAAAACTGCCAGACATTCTACAGGACACACACACACACACACACACACACACACACACACACACACACACACACAAATGACTGAGAGACTCTAGGCCTGTGGGCTGAAAAAAGATGCCCCAATTTTACAAGAGAACTTTGGATGACTGTCCAGGCTGTCAGCTGTCTCTGTCTATCCTACAAGACTCCAAAAGTTGCTTGCATCCTTCTCCCATTTCTCAGGTAGTATTATATCCTTCTGAGGTCTTTGATGTGGTTAAAGACTAGATACTTACAATCTTCTTAGTTATGATAAAAGATGAGTTAGATATAAAACCTTAAACTCACAAATATAAAATAGATAGGATATATTCTTTAATATTGTAACTGTAATTCTTGCTCAATAATTGTTTTGTTATATGTAATTTTACTATTTTAAAATTAAAATCTTCCTTTTTAAAAAAGAAGAAAAGGGAAAGTGCTGTTGATATCGCTCTATATAAATAAACACTGATTGGCCAATAGCCAGACAGGAAGTATAGGCGGGACTAACAGAGAGGAGAATTAAGGAAGGAGGAAGGAAAGGAGAGACCTGCCAGCCACCGCCATGACAAGCAAGATGTAAGGTACTGGTAAGCCATGAGCCATGTGGAAGCTTATAGATTAATAGAAATGGGTTAATTTAAGATAGAAGAAGTAGATAACAAGAAGCCTGCCATGGCCATACAGTTTATAAGTAATATAAGCATCTGAGTGATTATTTTATACGTGGGTTGTAGGACTGCGGGGCTTGGTGGACCTGGAGAGAAACTCTCTCTCTCTCTCTCTCTCTCTCTCTCTCTCTCTCTCTCTCTCTCTCTCTCTCTCAGAAATGGATGGAAAGAGGATGGAAGGAGCCAGTCTAATAGCATCAATTCCTTTCAGTGTTTGGGCTGAGGATGAACCAGGATAAAGGAAGCAAGTGAAGGGAACTTCAGCCTTGTTTGTAGGACAATGAAAGCATTTTCTTTTTGCTTCCTTGTCTCCTTCTGGCTCAGTTTCATACCTAATGGGTAGCATCTATATTACATCCAGAAGCCTAACTACACATTGCTTTGGGATGTTCACTCCGGCTTCCCAGTATCTCAGTGTGATGTTATTGAAAAACGCTGGTCTACATGTTGGGCTTATTAGAGTACACAATAATATCCTGTGTAATGAGATTTAGCCAAATTGCCAAATAAAATCAGTCTGAAAAGATATAATTGTGAATCACATGGATTTTTTGCATAATTTTGTAGTCTATGGAGTCAACTATAGTCTAAACAGAGATAATATAAATGTAAACTAAGGAAGCCATGCTAAAGATTTTCATCTCTTAGGAGTCCTGACATTTCTGGTACCCTTCTCCAATTGCTACTCCTTTATCCACCTGCTGAAATACAGCTAGTAGACAAAAGCATCTTTTTGGTGTTGTTATAAATGGAATTACTGGCATAATTTACTTTTTATATTGTTTGTTGTTTATCTAAAAAATACACCTGGTTTTTATCTGTCGATTTTGTTTTCTATGTTGCTGGTATAACTGTGTCGTGTGGGAATTCTGTTTGTAGTTTCATGAAGAACCTCCATGATTATTTCATAGCAGTTGGGACCAGTTTACCTCCCTGCCAGCAGCGTGTAAGGGTTCCTTTGCTCCCGGGTCATCAGTTGCATTTATTGTTGGTTGTTTTTAATGCTGGACATTCTGGCTGGGGTAATATGGAATCCTAATGCAGCTTTGACTTGCACTTCGCTGGTGTATAGAATGTTGGACATTTTTGCATATGTTTATTGGCCATTCCCATTTCATCTTTTGATGAAACTCTCTGGTTGTTTAATTGGCCTATTTTGAGATTGTCTTCTTTATTTTATTACTTCGTGTGGGGAGTTCTTTGTATATTACAGATGTTATTCTATGGCAGGTATATATATACCTATGAATGATATTACTCTGTTCTGTAACGTGTCACTTCATTCATTTGTTTCTTTTCCTGTGCAGAAGCCTTTTAATTTCATGCAGCCTGGCTGGTCAATTCTTGGGTTTGTTTCCTGAGTCATTTGAGTCTTTTTCAGGAAGTCTCTACCTGTAGCTATACCTTAATCCATGCTTTCCTGTACTAATTTCAGATCTAACATTAAAGGGCTTTCATCCACTTTGGACTAACCTTTGTGGAGTGGAAGATAAGGATCTACTTTAATTCTTCCATACTCACACATCCAATATTCCCAACCACTTGTTGAATAGGCTATCCTTTCTCCAGTGTGTGCTTTGGCATACATATCATCTTTGGTGTACAAGCCTTTGGCTGTATGAGTTTCATTCTGGGTGCTTTATTCTCTTTATTCTCTTCATTGGTTGGTGTGTCTGTACCAGTGCATAGCAAGCTTTATTACTGGGGTTTTACAGTATCTAAAGTTTTTCTCTAAAACCTTTTCATTTACTTCTATGTGGATGGATGTTTTGCCTGTATGTCTCTGTACCACTTGTGTGCTTGATGCCTGTGGAGGCCAGGTGAGGGCATCTGATCAACTGGGACTGAGTTAGACTGTTGTGAGCTGCCATATGAGTGCTGGCAATCAAACCCAGGTCTTCTGTAAGAGCAGCAAGTACTCTTTTTAAAAAATTTATTTAATTAACATTTTTAAAATTTATTTTACACACCGACTACAGTTTCCCCTCCCTCTTGTCCTTCCTCCCATCCCCCCATTCCCATCTACCCCCTTCCCCATCCACTCCTCCTCTATCTCCATGTAGAAAGGAGAAGGCCTCCCATGGGCTTGAATAAAGCATGGCACATCAAGTTGAGGGAGGACCAAGCTCCTCCTCCTGCATCAAGGCTGGGCTAGGTAATCCAGCGTGGAGAACAGGTTCCCAAAAGCGAGCTAAGTGCCAGGGACAGGTCCTGATCTCATTGCTAGGAGCCTACAAACAGACCAAGCTGCACAACTATCACACAAATGCAGAAGGCCTAGGTAGGTCCATACAGGCTCCCTAACATTGGTCCAGAGTCCATGTGCTCTCACAAGCTCAGGTCAGCTGTTTCTGTGGGTTTCCTCATCATGACCTTTACCCCTCTGGCTTGTACAATTCCTCCTCCCTTTCTTTAGGAGGACCCTGGAGCTTGGCCCAGTGCTTAGTTGTGGATCTCTGCATCTATTTCCATCAATTACTAGATAAAGGCTCTCTGATGACTAGGGTAGTCACCAATCTGATTACAGTAGATGGCTAGTTAGGTGTGGTGATATTTTGTGCTCTAACAAATAAAGCTTGCCTGGAGATTAGAGTGTGGAGCTATCCACTAGTTAACTATAGAGACCAGGCAGTGGTGGCACACATCTTTAATCCCAGCACTTGGGAGGAGAAGCAGGAAGATCAGGAGTTCAAGGCCACATTGGACTGCAGGAGATTGATCCAGTCTAAAAGAGAAATAGAGCCAGGCAGTGGATGCTCATGCCTTTAATTCCAGCACCAGGGTGGTGGAGACAGATATATAAGGTGGGAGGAGACAGGAGCTCAGCCCCTTTTGGTCTGAGGATTTCATAGAGGTAAGAAGTCTCTCTAGTGGCTGGCTCCTTTACTTTTCTGATCTTTCTGCATTTACCCTGATATGTGACTCCAGGTTTTAAATTAAGACCAATTAGAATTTGTGCTACAGCTAGGAATATTAGCTGGGGTCATCCTTGTAGATTCCTTGGAATTTCCCTGGCACCAGATTTCTCCCTAACCTGGAAATGCCCCCCCATTTAGATATTCTCCCCTTCTATCCCATGCCCAACCTGTTCCCTCAAGTTCCTGTCTCCCATCCCTCCCACCCCTACCCCCAGTTTACCCAGGAGATCTCTTCTATTTCTCCTTCCCAGGGAAATCCATGAAATCCTTTTTGGGCCCTCTTTGTTATCTAGCTTCTCTGGGGCTGTGGACTGTAGGTTGGTTATCCTGTACTTTACTTCTAATATTCACTTATGGGTGAGTACATACCTTGTTTGTCTTCCTGTGTCTGGGTTAGCTCACCCAGAATGATTTTTTCTAGTTCCATCCATTTGTTATTGTTTTTTACAGCTGAGTAATACTCCATTGTGTGACTGTACCACATTTTCCTTATCCATTCTTCAGCTGAGGAGCATTCCAGGTTCTAGCTATTATGAATAATGCTGTGATGAACATAATTGAGCATGTGTTCTTGTGATATGATTGAGCATCCTTTGAGTATATGCCCAAGATTGGTATAGCTAGGTCTTGAGGTAGATCGATACCCATTTTTCTGAGAAACTGTCATATTGATTCCAAAGTGGCTGTACAAGTTTATATTCCTACCAACAGTGGAGGAGTATTCCCCTTGCTCCACATCCTCTCCAACATAAGATGTCTTCAGTGTTTTTGATCTTAGCCATTCTGACAGGTGTAAGATGGTATCTCAGAGTCGTTTTGATGTGCAGTTCCTTGATGACTAAGGATGTTGAACAATTCCTTAAATGTCTTTCAGCCATCTGAGATTCTTCTGTTGAGAATTCTCTGTTTATATATGCACCCCATTTTTAAATTGGATTTTTTAGTATTTTGATGTCTAGTTTCTTGAGTTCTTTATAAATTTTGGAGATCAGCCCTCTGCCAGATGTGGGGTTGGTGAAGATCTTTTCCCATTCTATAGGCTGTCATTTTGTCTTATTGACAGTGTCCTTTGCCTTACAGAAGCTTTTCAGTTTCAGGAGGTCCTATTTATTAATTGTTGTTCTCAGTGTCTGTGCTACTGGTGTTATATTTAGGAAGTGGTCTCCTGTGCCAGTGTGTTCAAGGCTACTTCCCACTTTCTTTTCTATCAGGTTCAGTGTAACTGGATTTATGTTGAGATCTTTGATTCATTTGGACTTGAACTTTGTGCATGGCATTCTTCTACATGTTGACATCCATTTGTTGAAGATGCTTTCTTTTCTCTGTTGTATGAATCCTAACTAGTCTTATAGTAAAAACCTGGAACCAGATATTGGGGTAAATGCTGAAAGATCAGAAGAAACAAGCCACAGCCACTTCTCACCTCACCAACTCCTCAGCTGAAAAGAGAAGATCCTGTCTCCACAAATTCTTAAACTGAATGCCTCAGAGTCCTCAGCTGAAAAGCTCACGTGAGTTCCTGTCTCTTCAAGCCTTATATTCCTTTCTCCACCCAGTCATTTTATTTCCTATCTCAACCCTCCTAGTACTGGGGTTAAAAGGTGTGTGTGCTTCTCAAATACTGTTAGCAAAGACACGAGATCTCAAGTGCTGGAATTAAAGGTACGTGCCACCACTACCTGGCTCTGTTTCTTTTAGACTGGATTAATCTCGTGTAGTCTAGGGTGGCCTTGAACTCACAGAGATACAGATGGATCTCTGCCTCTGCCTCCAGAGTGCTAGGATTAAAGGTGTATACCACCACTGCCTGACTTCTGTGGCTAAATCTGTGGCTAGCTCTGTCCCTCTGATCTTCAGGTATGCTTTATTAGAGTACCACAAAATATCACATTTTTCCATTGTACACTTTTGGCTTCTTTGTCAAAAATCAGTGTTCATAGGTGTGTAGATTAATGTCAGGGTCTTCAATTCAATTTGATTGATCCATGTATCTGTTTTTGTGCCAATACCAAGCTGTTTTTATTACTATAGCTCTATAGTAGAGCTCTATAGTAGAGCTTTGGAAATTCCTTTATTGCACAGGTTGTTTTGTATCCTTGGTTTTTTGTTTTTCCATATGAAGTTGAGTATTGTTCTTTTGAGGTCTGTGAAGAATTGTGTTGGGATTGTGATGGGGATTGCATTGAATCTATAGATTGCTTTTGGTAAGATTGACATTTTTACTATGTTAATCCTACCTATCCATGAACATGGGAGATCATTCCATTTTCTGATGTCTTCTTCAATTTCTTTCTTCAAAGACTTAAAGTTCTTGTCATACAGACCTTTCCCTTATTTGGTTAGAGTTACCCCCAAGATATTTTATATTATTTGTGGCTATTATAATGAGTATTATTTCTCTGATTTCTTTCTCATCTCATTTATCAATTATATATAGGAGGCCTACTGATTTTTTTTTTTTTAGTTAATCTTATTTCATGACATACTACTGAAGGTGTTTATCAGCTTTAGGAGTTCCCTGGTAGAATTTTGAGTCACTTACATATACAATCATATAATCTTCAAATAGTGAAAGTTTGGCTTCTTCCTTTCCAATTTGTATCTCCTTGATCTCCTTGTGTTGTCTAATGGCTCTATCTAGGACTTCAAGTACTATATTGAATAGATATGGAGAGAGTGGACAGCCTTGTCTTGTTCCTGATTTTAGTGGAATCATTTTGAGTTTCTCTCCATTTAATTTGATGTTGGCTGTTGGCTTTCAGCAGCTACTCTTAACCACTGAGATATCTCCCCAACCTCTCTATGAATTTTCTTTTGGGTCTTTCAAGTATAGGCTCATGCCATCTGTAAATGGGAGAATCTGACTTCTTCCATTTCTATTTGTTTTGTTTATTGTTGTTTTCACTGCTTTAGCTAAAGCCTCAAACACCATATTGAATGAGAGAAGAGAGGGTGAGCATCCTTTTCTCACTCCAGACTTTAGAGGAAATAAATGCTCTTCATTTCCCCCCTATTTGGTATAATGTTGGATATTGTTGTCATATATCCCCTATTGTGTTGAGGTACGGTCTTTGTATTTATGAATCTTTAGAAACTTTTGTCACAAAGGGAATTTGGACTTTATCACAGGCTTTTTTGTATCTGTTGAGATGATCATGTGATTTCTGACCTTGAGTCTATTTATGTTCTGTATTACACTTATTGACTTGAGAATGTTGAGTCATCTGTGCATCCCTGGAATGATGCCTTCTTAGTCATGATGAATGAGACCTTTAATGCATTGTTGATCTCAGTTTGTATTTTATTGAGAACTTTTGCTCCCATGTTCATCACAGAAGTTGGCCTACTTTTTATTTTCTCTATCCATTTCTAAAGACAGGCCAATACTAACTTGGATTTAAAGAGTTTGGTAACATTCCCTCTTTTTCTTCAGCTGTTGATTTCTAGTTTTAGTCCATTGTGATCAGGCAGAATACAAGAAAATGACTCACTTTCTTGTATGTTAAGACTTGCTGACCAGTAAACCCTAGGCCTCTGTCTATTTCTACTTCCTCAAGGATAGGATCACAAGTACATACCACCAATACCCTGCTTTTCAGTGTTAGTGCTGGGGATAGAACTCAGGTCCTCATGCTTGTATGCAAACACTTTACTGACTGAGATGTCTGCTCAGCCTTGGTCTATGTATTTTGACTGAAGAATATATAGTATTAATATTCATAACCATTATTTAAAGGCATGTATTAACTGCTGTCATTTCACTGTTATGTAATATTGATGCTTTCCTAATCCTCATTTACTTAGCTAGTATTTTAGCAGAATTAATTTTTTGCTTATGACCTAATGGATGTGTTATCTCCTCGGAATGGTAGTCTTTCTTCAAATGTTTTCAGGATTGCTGTCCTAATAGTTATAGATTCCCTTAGTATGTGTTTAATGGAAAGCTTTTCTTCTTTAACTAGGAAGGACAACAATGCTGGGTAAAATAATCATGATTGGTTGTGGCAAGAGTTCTTGCAGAGTTATATAGCTGGTTTGATTCTGGAGTGTTAGCATGTAGCTTTGATCTGTCTTTTGGGACTGCTACCTCTTGTGTCCAGTACCTTCTGCTTGAAGTATGGAAATCCTATCTGAGAGTTTCCTAAGGGTTCAAAGCCTATGCAAAACCTGGTTATAGGAGGACTCTCTTTTATTTTGTTCAACACTATACTTGTTATTTGGAATTCTTTGTTTGTGATTTATATCACTTCCCTTATTAGACTACATTACTGTTGAATTAATAACTTTTAGAGAAAACATATTCTTGGTTTCCCAACCACTTGTGTTTCTGTGTTGTGGCTTATGAATCTAGGATTAAGTCATTTGTTGGGCTTTCTTTCTTTCTTTCTTTCTTTCTTTCTTTCTTTCTTTCTTTCTTTCCCTTCTTCCTTCCTTCCTTCCCTCCTCCCTCCCTCCCTTTCTTTCTTTCTTTTTTCTTTTTTCTTCTTTCTCTTTCTTTCTTTCTTTTTTCTTTCTTTCTTTCTTTCTTTCTTTTTTTTCTTTTTTTTTTTTTTTTTTTTTTTTTTTTTTTTTTTTTTTTTTTCTTTCTTTCTTTCTTCCTTCCTTCCTTCCTTCCTCCCTCCTTCCTTCCTCCCTTCCTTCCTTCCTTTTTTTCTTTCCTTTTACCTGTATCATTTTGGTTAAATTCTTTTCAATATTCAGGTGGGGGCTTGCATTGAGGTATATGTCTTCCCTCAGTCCACATGTTTAGGGCATCAAACATCATTTCTAGCACCACTTTAAACACAGAATACTAATGGAGGAAGAAGCAAGCACAAAGATTGGGTAAGCCATTTGTGAAAATGTGGTAATAATCAGCTAGAAGTAACTGCTCTCTAGTGTGACAAAACTGTTCCTGGGAAGATGCAACACACATGTCTACTCCCCTGAGATAGGGAGGGAGCCCATGCAGGCCAAAGTACAGATACCATCAAAGTCCAATTAGTGACCCAATGAATTTTATTGGGATTACCCACAGGCATATGGGTGAAGGGTCACTCACAGGAGCAGACATGACTCAAAGACAGCTGTCAAGGCCCATCCTAGCACAGGTGACAGCTCACAAAGCTGGGAACCTGGAGCACACTGCACAGCCTGCAGGCAACTCAACAGGTTGGAGAGTGTCCCTTTCAAGTGACTCAGTTGCTCTAAATGTCTCCCAGGCAGGTTGGCTGTTTTCTGCTTCTTCAGGCAGCTGGTCTGGTCTCAGAGCCTTCTTTGCAGCTTGGCTTATCTGAGAGTGACTCTCAGCAGCTCTTATTGTTTACTCTGGTAGGGAGTGGCTAGTGAATCTGGTCAGTTTCAGGGACTTCCTGAACCTATTTTGAGTTGTTTACCTTCCTGATTTAAGGAGCTTCCCTGCAGGATAGAATGTTTCAATCCTAGAAGAAACTGTTAATACACACAGCCTTCAAATAAAATATTTGGGCTACCAGGAAAGGCACAAAGCTACACAGAGAAACCCTGTCTCAAAAAACCAAAAAAAAAAAAAAAAAATTTTTTTTTTTGACTGAGTAAAGACACTGGGCTAATACATTGTGTACTAAACTATTAGATACTAAGGATTAAAATACAGTGAAAAGAAGCAAAATAAGTCTCACAATTGCCATTAAAGGATCAGATAACATAAAGAGGATAACGTGAATAGAAGAGTAAAGATAAAGGCCAACCAGTACTCTTTGAAAGAGCCTATCTCAGATAAATAAATAAAAAGGAAAAAGGCCAACTACATGGAAATTAGATATTGAACAAGGAAAGTACAAATGAGAAACAGAACTGAGTGGGTTTGTGGACTATTTCTTTGCAGGAATGAGCCTGGCACAGGTGCAGAAGTTTCTAGTCATTCACAGTATTGCAGGTGCGGAGTCTTGCATAATCCTTTGTGTGGGTGCAGACACAGCACTTGTCCGTCCATGACCCTTGTGTGGGTGTGAGTGCAGGGCATGTTATGTGCTGTTCCTTGCCTGGGTGCAGGTGGAGGGCCTGCCTCTGTGGTCTACTTATATCTAGCAACCAGATTTCCACCCAGTGGAACATGAGGTGGTTTTGGCTTAAAGTTTCCCTCCTTTCTACCCAGAGGCATTCTACAGATCATGTTTCAGAGGATAGTTCCGTGGTGTTTGCTCTGGTCTTCCAGAGCAAGCCATTCATAGAAAGACCTTTGCTTTTAGTACCTTATGTCCATTGACTTACTTAGCCAGGGCCTTTTTAAAAATGGCTTCTTGTCACTGCTTCAATCTACTGCTGAGAAGAAAGGATTTTTTCAGGATCAGTATGATCCCAAGACCCATATCTAGTTGGATTGAAAATCTGCTCAGTGATGTATCAAGTTAATTGTACTTTTGAATCTTTGATCCTCACTTTGGTCTCGGCACCTCTGTATGCTGTTGGAGCAGCCATATGCAGGCAGTTTCTCATACATCAAATAATAATGATGAGAGTAGGCATTCTTGCCAAGCTCCTTGATCTTAGACAAAAGGCTTTCTGTCTTTCCCCATTGAGTGTAATGTTAGCTGTAAGGTTTTCATACATAGCCTTTGTTGTATTGTGGTAGTTTCTGTCTACTCTTAGTTTGTCCTGTGTGTTTGTTATTTGTCAAATGCATTTTCTACATTGATTAAAATAATCTTCTGCTTTTTGTCCTTTGTGTTTTTAATGTGGAATTATTGCATTTGTTAATTTCCATGCATTGAACCATCCTTGCTTTCAGGTGCAAATTCCACTTGGCCATCACAACGGTGCTGAGGTAACACTATCCTTATATAGTGAGTTTGGGATTCTTTCAGAGTTTGAGAATGATTGGGATTCCTTGTCCTTTAAATGTTTCTAGTCCTTTGTATTTATGTGACACCAGTTGTAATGTCTCCCTTTTCATTACTAACTTTCAAAATCAGGATTTCTCTCTTTATCTAATTGAGTTCTTGTCTCTTTTTCTCTTTTGTTCCATTTTTTAAAAAAACCAACTTGCCTGCTGCCGTGATCTACAGGCACCTTCCATGCCACACCTAAGCTCTCTATTCAGCCAGATTGTGCCTACAGAGACCATTACAGACAACCACAACCATCAAAATGCACAAAACAAGTGACTGTGCAGTGGCCAGTCCCAACTGGTATATCTACAACACAATTTTTGCACCTACTGCTCAGGGAACAGGGAGGAAGGGGGGGGGCACAAGGATTGTAAGAGCCAGAGGAATAGAAAGTCTACTGTGAGATGATTGCATCTCCTAGAAATTACATGGAAAGCTGCACACTTGAACTCCCACAACATGTCTGTTTGAACAAGGCCTGAACAAGGAAGACACCAATAGACATGCTATAATGGAAGAAGGAAGGCTCACAAGCTTAAATGTATGGCCACTCCTACTCACTCTCCATTATTTAAAAATCTTTCTATCTTCTATATTTTTAATATCTAACATGAACGTATTATATAGAGCATATATTTGACTCTTGTTATCTTTAGTCCATTACCCAAATTTATTTCTTTTAATTGGGACATTTAATGTTCATAGTTAGAGTTTTCTGGTAGGAAGGGATTTATGATTGTCATTTTGAATTGCTTTCTATTTTGTAGATTTTTGTTCTGTCTTACTGTATTTACTTATGCTTTGTTGAATGTGTTGGGGAGACACTTTATTTCTTGCTTGTTTCTGTTTGGCTATATTCTATGGATATTTTCTTTGTAGTTACTAGTGCAATTATATAAATTATATCTTCGAGTCATATTACTCCATTTGAATCTAATAATTTCAACTGAGCATTCAATGTTTAAAAATTCTACTTCCATATCCTTTTGCCCCTTCTTTTAGTTATTGTTGATGACAAAAATTACCTTTTAAAGTTGGATACCAACATGAGTCTACACATACATTTTAGTTTAAAAAAACATTCTGTACTAGATTTGTTAGTGATTCACTGACCAATACTACAGAACTGGACAACTCTTTATCTGGGAAGTTTAGATTTTGACCTGGTTTTGTATTGGTATTTCTAACTTTTGTTTCAGCTTTTAGACTCCCTCCAGCTTTCTTTAGGGCATGGGGGGGGGGCGTGGGATGAACTCCTTAGCTTCAAATGTTCAATTCTTCTGTATTTTTGAAAGAGTGCTTGACTAGACATAATTCTCTTAATCGGTAAGGACATTTTTTCTTTCAGTGCTTTGAATATATAACTTCATCCTCTTCTATGGAGGCTTCTTCTGAGAACTGGCAATTTAATAAGAGCTCCATTCTATGACAAGTCACTTTTCTCTGGCTGCTTTCAAATTTTCTCATTGTCTACAACTTCTGACAATTTGATTATGACATGCCTTGTAAGTCCCTTTAGATTTATACTCTTCAGAGTTAAGTTCTTCGGGCTTCTCAAATTTGTGTATTCAATCCCTTATCAGATTTGGGGAAACTTCTATGATTTTTTTTTAAATATGAATATGTTACCTGCTCCCTTTTTCCTTTTCTCATCCTGGAACTGCCCGTTCATATGTGCTGTTGTCCTTGATCATGTGTAGAAGTCCCTCTAGACATGGGCTCTATTATTATTCCTGCAGATTTGTTCCTCCACTTTGGCCATTTAAGACGTCCTCTTCTCTGGTTCATGATTCTTTTTCAAGTCGGCTGCTGAGATCATCAAGCGAGATTTCCCTTTCGGTATCCTCACTCTTCAGATTGGAGCTTCTGCCTTCTTCCTGTAGTAGTCGTTCTTGACTGGAATTTTTAACTTTGTTCCTGAGTTATTTTCTGGATTTCATTTATTTATGTATCTATGTTTTCTTTTTTTGAAGGTGTTTAAGATTGAAATTGTTAATTATTCATCTGGGAATTTACAGATCTCTCTCTCTCTCTCTCTCTCTCTCTCTCTCTCTCTCTCTCTCTTTTAAAGAGCATATTTCTAGAAATTTAACTTGTTCCTTAAAATATGTCATTGTTTCCTATTTCTTTGAATGCCTCAGCATTGTTGTTGTTGTTGTTGTGATTTTGGCATTTAAAGAACTACACAAGTCTACAAAGTCCCAGACTTTGTGATTCAATTTCATTATGTAAGGGGAATTTTCCCTAGTCAGCTAGACATTCTGGAAATCTCTCAGGGCTTTTCTGGGCTTGTGTCCTCTCTGAGTTGTGGGTGTAACCTTTTTGGAGAGGTTTCCCAGTTTCTACTCAGACACTCCATCTGATGTCTGTGATTCTGCAGCCCATCTGTCGCTGTGGTAAACCATGATACAGGTACCCATGTATTTCTGCCACACGGTAGAATCTGGCTGACCATCCTCATTCTCTGACATCCCAGAACTAGTGGGCTGTTTCTTCTAGTATGGTCCTCTGACACAAGACAGAAACCAGTCCTAGGTCAGAAAGTCTAACATCTAGGAGTTGGAGGTTTCTTATCTAATCCCTGGTAGTATGTTAGGTGTTCTGATAAGAAACAACAGAGAACATCACAGATTTTCTATAGGGCTTCATCATCATCTGGGCTTGAGGAATCTTTACTTGGACTCTGGATTTTTCACATATACATTTAGAATGTTTCTTGTTAAAGTCATGTTTTGGTGAGGGAAAGACGATATAGGCCCTCTCTGCTCATCATCTTGCTGATGTAATTCTTCTGACTTTTATGGACAGAAATACATTAATTTGCAGTTTTCTCCAAACAAGAGCACACAACATTCATTTTTTATGGTTCCTGTCTTCCATCACCTTTGCTGACAATGGTATTGAGCCTGATGTTTTTTTTCTTTTTTCTTTTTTGGTTTTTCAAGACAGGGTTTCTCTGTATAGCTTTGCGCCTTTCCTGGATCTCACTCTGTAGGCCAGGCTGGCCTCAAACTCACAGAGATCCGCCTGCCTCTGCCTCCCAAGTGCTGGGATTAAAGGCATGTGCCACCACTGCCCAGTTGAGCCTGATGTTTTTAAACTACCCATGTTTGAACAGGAAGCTTATACTCTGTTTCTGTCTTGTTCTCTACATTTAAAATCATTTTGTTTCAGCTAAGAGCAGATTCTCCCCTTTCCACTGGACAACTAGTCTAAACACAATGCTGTTACATCATCTGAGACAGACATTTCTAGGCAGGGAATGGCAGGGATAAGGAGTTGCTGTTAGATACCTACAGCTACAACAACCTTTAGGAGGCTCGTCTCCAGATGGAAAGAACCAGAGGAGGGGAACACCAAGAAGCAAGAGATACCAGTTTATAAACAAAATGACACAAGACACTGAGCCCTGCCAGGGGACCATTTGTAAAGCACGAACTGCTAAATGCACTCCTGGGGCCCGTAGCTCAGAGGAACAAGGCTGTTGACTGTCTGCAGCATTTCTGATCCATGACTAACTCTCAGGACTGGCTGCCAGTTAGCAATACACGTTGGTGAGACTCCAGGAACTGAGGTCACAAAAAAGCATGTCAAGGAAAGAAAGAAACAAGAGTTTTCTGGAATAGTCAGTTCTGAGGCCTAGTCGCTTTATGTGCCCTGTCAGCAAGAAAGGCTACTCTCTAACAGCTGGTGGGGTGGGCAGGAACCACTAAGCACAACATGTTAGACTTGCTAAAAAGAGGGCTGCTGCAGAGGTGGAGCCGAGTGGCAGGGCACATACTTATTCTGCGCTGGACCGTTCAATAGAATGAGCTCCTTCACAAGTTCATTAGGATCTATAGAGAAAGGTAAGCCCCTGCAGTGGAATAGAGGCGACTGTAGACTCTACACTGTGATACTAACTTCCTGGAAAGCAGGGACCTTTTTCTTTGTTGCTGTATCTATGATTCCACAGGTGCCAGAATATAATTTTGTATAGAGGCAAAACCCAGTGGAACAGCCAACTATGGCTAGAGAATCTGTAAGTGTGTGTGTGTGTGTGTGTGTGTGTGTGTGTGTGTGTGTGTGTCCTGTGTCTATTCCATGTGGTCTAGATTCTAGTCCTTTCTGATTATGCACCTTTGGGCAAAACTGCAGTTTCTCAAAACCCATTCTTCTCTCTCTCTCTCTCTGTTTTGTTTAGCTTTATTTTCATCTATCAGGTGGAAATGCTACTCGTCAAGGTCTTGAAAGGATTTAGTGAGATCGTGTACATGTTGAGGTGATTTGTAAAATGATTTACAATGCTAAGTGTTGCTGTTTTTGCGATGGCAGTGAGAACATAGCTGATGACAAGGGCAGGGAGCGGGTGCTCCGTTCTAGACTGGATGGAAATGGTCCGAAATGGCCAGGCGAGCGTCTGAGGAGCTCAGTCAAAGAGCATGAGTCAATGTGAAGATGGGATGGAAGGGACACAGAACCCAGGGCCCCAGGCTTTTTCCTCATGGGCTTGTGTAACTACCTTGCATATTAGCTTTGAACCCCACACAAGGGAAGTTCCTCTGAGGTAGAGAGTGTCTTGCTTGTGTTTGCTCCCTGTACATTTTTTATTGTGTATTGTTCACAACAAGCTGTAAGCATTTGTTGGGGTTTTAAGAAAAAAATGAAGGAATGATTTGATGAAGGGTGACATCAGTGCAGTGGCCAGAGAGAGACGAGGAGCCGAAATTGCTCCCTGAATGTAATTTGTCCAGGCAGAATCAAAACTCTCCTTGTCATTTCCTGATTTAAAAACTCTGTTGCCTCATTACTGCTCAAGAAATAAAGTCCCAGCATATTAGAAAGGAACAGAAAGGTCCTTTAAAAAACCAGATCCAACCGATGGCACTAATCTTATCTCTCATCATGCCACTTCGATGACCTCTAAATTTCTTATGCAGCCATAGTCCAAGGATTCTGAGCACGTTAGTCCCTTCCCAGGCTTTTTCCTTACCTCGGAAAACTCCTATGTTATTTGGAGATTAAACATCAGTCCTTCTTGCTCTGGAACATGCTCCCTAATGTCCCATTGCATGCACTCATTCATTTGTTCCTTCATTTATTCCTTCATACAGCAACATTTTCCTTAGTGTCTGATGTGGCTCAACACTGGTCTAAGTACTGTCCTCATGAAATACTCGTTCTGAAGGGGATATTTACAAAGGAAAGACATGTGAGTGGTGTGAGGTGGCGGTGAAAGCAACAGGGTATGGAAGAGTTGAAGAAGGCTAGGAGTCTTTTTATTTACATCAAATATGTATGATATACCAGTCAGAATTGGCTGGTTATGTTACAAGTAACAAACAATCTCTTAGATCTTAACGATTTATATCAACAACGATTTGCTTCCAGTTCATACTTTATGACCACTGAAGGGCATCTGGGATTTTGATTCCTGACTCCTCCCTCTAAAGACAGGCTCTAGGGGAAATTTCTAGTTGCCTCATTAGAGGTGAAAGGAAAGATGAGACATACCACTGGCTATTAAGGGTTTTACCTGAAAATGGTGTAAGTCAGATACACTCACATTTTGTTAGCCAAAACTGGACATGCGATCAACCTGAGTTAAATACGACACAGAACAATTCTCCCATCTCCTTAAAAAGAGAGTGAACCAGACATGTGTGAACAACTTCAGTGCTTAGTACAGGTGGCCAGTGAAAGCCTCCCTGAAAAAAGGACATTTGAGCCAAATATCATGAAATCAGGGAGTTAGTTGGTAGGTTGGGGGTAATTGTCAAGCCTTGCTTCTCAGCCTGGAGGTTTTTCTTTTTTTAACTCATTACTCTCATCCATTCATAGACCACACTCAGCGCATCTCAACAGCTACACTTCTAGAACATCCAGAACTGATCGGGGCTCGCTGACTCATCTATCTCTGACTCATCAACCTCTGGAGGATGCAGGAGCTTTCTAGCTTCTGTTTGCTTCTGTCTCTGTAGAAAGACCTCCTTACATCACCACAGGGACCCTTCTCAAATCTACATTATCCTGATGTTTCTCTACCCAAAGCCTTATGGATTTCTGTCCTTCTTTGAGCGAAAGCTGAAGTTTTTATAGGGTCTCACACAATCCATGCCCCACCTACCCTGGTATCTCTCCAGCCTTCACCATTGATTTCGTCTTGGGTCACTCTCCACTAGACACTAACCATGTTGTGTTTGTCCATTCAGTGTTTATGATACAGGGGGAAGTGTCTATGGTTATTAGAATTGTTCAACCTATTTGTCTTTCCTATGGAATCATTTTTGTTCTCATGTTATTCATCTGTGAATCTTAGAAGAGGGAACATCAATTAAGAAAATATTCCCAAGTTGTGAGTATAAGAGAGCTGTCCCCCCATTCCTCACCTGTCTCTTGGTGGCATCAATGGGTCAGGGAGAGATGCTCCCCCCACTGTGACCATCAAAGCCTGAGACAGGTGGGAGAGCTGGCCACCAGGCCATAAGAATGGAAGAGCTGGCCCTTTCCCGCATCAGCTGCAGCCCTTGAGAAAGTGGACCCTGCACTTTGCCTGGGTAGCACAGCAGAGCTGACCCTGTTAGTGAAGGTGTGAGTGAGCCACCCCCGACACTGTGAGTGTGAGAGAGCTGTCTGTGGAGAGCTGGCCCTGAAGGTGTAGGTGTGGGAGAACCAACCCTGAGGACATGAAAGTGGGAGAAATGGTCCCACCCCTTGCTCATCCCTGAAAGGGGTGAATGGAAGACAGGGGAGAGCTGGCAGGCGGACCAACCCTGCAATTAATTACCCAGGCCCAGAACCAGGGTATGTGTTGGGCCACTCCAACATCCACCCCATTTATCATTTGTGATCTCCTGAGCATGGGGGGGTGGTGGTGCTCTCAGTTCTGCGGACCCAGGGCTGAAAGATCTTCCGACACAGGGCAGCAACAACATGTCCAGGAAGACTCCCAGTGAAGGCCCAGTGTTAATGGTATAGGAGGGATCAGGGGACTCAAACCAGAACAGTGATTCTTTGGAATGAATGACTGCATGTAAAAAAAAAAAATCTATGGATAAAGGGGTTTACTGTGTGACTCACTGTGTCACACTGCAGCTTCCATGATGAGATTCTCCTTCCCTCCCTCCTTCCCTCCCTCCCTCTCTCCCTCCCTCCTCTGTCTTTTTCTTTCTTTTTTACCTTTTTTTTTCTCAAATAATTTTATTTTGTGGGGGAGGGAGATGGATGAGATCCAGAGACATGATATGGAGACATTATGTGGAAGACACAAAGAATCAATAAAAAGAAAGTGAAAAAAATGAAATATTCCCACCAGATTGGCCTGTGGACAAGCCTGAGGTGTATTTTCTTGACTGATGATTAATGTCAGAGGTTATTATGGACAGGGCTACCCCTTGGGCTGGTAATCCTAGGCATATAAGAAGGCAAACTGAGTAGGCGAGAAGGGGCAAGCCAATAAGCAGTGTTCCTACATGAGCTTTGCTTCAGTTCCTTCCTCTCGGTTCCTGCCTTGAGTTCTTGCCCTGAATTCCCTGGATGAGATGAATACTTTCCTCTCAATTGCTTTTGGTCATTGTGTTTATCGTGGTAATATAAACCCTAACTCAGACATCTGTGTTCCTGAGAATTCTGTTCCCGTGGCAGTCTGTAGTTTGCTAATATCTACTTGACAATAAGTCACCTGAGAACCAACTGAAGAGTCTCTCATTAGCAGACAGCCCATTGAACCAACTTGCCTCAGTTCCTTGTTGTTCTATGTTCTGAAAAAGACTGAAATCTCTCATATTCCACCTGGGCCTGGTGTGAACAGCACATTCTCCTTTGTTTGACTCTGTCCTGTGAACAGTACATTCTCATTTGTCTGGCTCTGCTCTGGGCAACTCTAAAGTTAAGTGGGATTGAGAACTACAGATACCCAACCTTACAACAAAAACAGCTTGGGGCACGTAATACAAGCACAAAAGATAACCAAGCAGAGGCCTAGAAAATCTGTCTCTCCCATGACTCCACAAGTGTTTCTTGAGTCAGGGGCACAGACTGAGGGTCTCCACACATGGATATCCCATCACTATGCTACTTCTGGACTATGTAAATGAGGATGCTCCTCAGTAGGCTAATCAGGGAGTCCACAGACCCAAATCTGCATTAGAACCAGTTTCAGATCTATTTTTTTACTGGCTTGTTAAATGTAGCATGTGGATATAAGTTTCTGTCCCACCTGTTCCCATAGCCATTCAGTCCCAAATAAACACATAGAGGCTTATAGTAATTACAAACTGTTTGGTCTATTGCTCAGGCTTATAACTAACTAGCTCTTACACTTAAATTAATCCATAATTTTGTCTGTGTTTAGCCACATGGCTTTGTACCTTTTCTCAGTCCAGCATTCTCCTATTACTTCCTCTGACTGGTGACTCCGTCTCCCCTTTTCTCTTCCCAGAATTCTCCTAGTCTGATCACCCTGCATATACTTACTGCCTGGCTACTGGCCAATCAGTGCTTTATTAAACTAGTAGGAGTGACATATCTTTACAGTGTACAAGAGCATTATCCCACAGCATTTCCCCTTTTAGAATGCTGGTTAAAAAGGCTAAACAAAGGAGATTAGATTCAGGTTTTTTTTTTTTTTTTTTTTTTTTTTTTTTAAGAAAGAAAAGTATGTGAGGGGCAATGCCGTGGGATAATGCTCTTGTACACTGTAAAGATTTGTCACTCCTACTGGTTTAATAAAGCACTGATTGGCCAGTAGCCAGGCAGGAAGTGGAGGCAGGATGACAGACTTAGGAGAATTCTGGAAAGAGGAAAGGAGAGATGGAGTTGCCAGCCAGACACAAAGGAAGTAAGATGAGAATGCTGGACTGGGAAAAGGTACCAAGCCATGTGGCTAAACATAGACAAGAATTATGGGTTAATTTAAGTGTAAGAGCTAGTTAGTTATAAGCCTGAGCCATAGACTAAATAGTTTATAATTTATATAAACCTCTGTGTGTTTATTTGGGACTGAAGAGTGTGGGACCAGGTGGGACAGAAACTTCCATCTACAACAGTATATCTTTGGTCCTTTTATCCCTAGATTGAAGATGAAAATTCTTGCCAGACTTGTTGTAGTGAGGTCATAAATACTTTTTAAAATATATGAATGTGATACAGCAATGTGAGGTCTGTGACAGTGGCCATGGTTTCTTTGAGTTGAGGAGAGAAGAGTTAGAGGGTCATGAGTGATCAATGTTAAGCACAATACGGAACTTCACAAGTGGCTATCACAAAGCTGCCATGTCTTATTAGTCTGTCCAGAGATGAGGGTGGCTCGGTGGCTAGTGACACAGGACATTACACTTGAATAAGGTGTTATGAATAAATAATGGAGGCCATTGTGTTTCTACAGAGAAGACAAAGCACAGGCTCATTCTAAGTTTCGCTTGGTGAACCAATGAATTGATTGTAGCCAGTTACAGGAGTGAAGGCTAGAGGTTGCTTATTGGTGCATCGTTGACCTAAGGGCAGCTGTACCACTGAAAAGTCTGTCTCAGCATAAGCGGTGGATCACAAAAGGTGCATGCCTGGGGGGGCCCTGCACAGCTTTTGAACAACTCACTGGGCCAGACTCCTCTCCACCATTTTTGTAGCTTATATAACCTTTGGTGAGAGACAGTGTGATCTTGCATCATTCTGAGAAGACGCATGAAGTTCCTGAGTGTCTGTGTTGAGTTTTTGTTTATTTTTCAATTTTACAAAAGCTAAAATCACCTGGGAAGAGTAACCTCAACTGAGAAAATGCTCCCATTAGATTGTGTGTGGACAAGTCTGTGGTGCTTTCTTTTTTGATCAATGGTAGAAGGGGGTAGACCCAGCCCAGGGAGGGTGGAATGGCATGGAGGTGCCACACCAGAGCAGGTGGTCTAAGTTATGTGAGAACAGGCTTAGGAAGCCATGTGGAGCAAGGGCCTGTAAGCAATGCTCCTCCATGATTTCTGCTTTAGTTCTTGCCTCTGGGTTCCTGTCCTGCTTGAATTCCTGTCCTGACTTCCCTCAGTGATGGACTATTAACTGGAAGTAAACAATAAGATAAATCCATGCCCTGCCCCCTAACAGTTGTCCTTGACCATGGTATTTTTTTTTTTTTTAATCACAGTAAGAGAAACTTACAGAAGCAGAAACCTGATAAAGACACAGAGCTTTGTAAGATACACAGCCTGTCTTCCTTCCAAGGAAGTTCCCCTCAGAGGAAATGGATACACAGCAGAGGCAGCCCCTGTTTACCAGTGGCAGTGCTTCTGTCTACTACCTAAGGATCCTTTTCATTTGCTATGGTGGCCAGAAGGTTGCTTCATTTTTATTGAAAAAAATTAGATTTATTTATTTTATTTTACAAGCATGCATGTCCTACACCTGGTGCCTGTAGAGATCAGTAGAGGACACTGAATCCTCTGGCTCTGGAGTTACAGCTATTATGAGCTGTCATGTGGCTGCAGGGAATTGAACCCCATTCCTCTGTAAGAACAAGGGTTAACTGCTGAACCTTCTCTCCAGGCCCAGAAGGTTGTTCTATTGAAAGGGAACTTTTAGTGTCTACAATTGAATGCATCAGTAAACCACTAGCACAGAGAATTAATTTACTAAAGTGATATTGACAACATTTGGAATAATGAATAAAGAGAGAATCAAGCTCTGGCACACAACTAAGAGCGGGACTCCGGATCATGCCTCAGGACGGGCATGATGAAGACAGTGCTTCAGCCAGTTGAGCTGTTCAGTTGCTGAGCTACCATATGGTCAGTAGGAATAATCGATGCTCGCCACAGTCCAGTCCTTTGCTGTGCAATGGTAATAGACATGTTCCCTCATAGACTAAATAATCTGCTGAGTAAAATGTACCACCTCCTGAAATCTTACACATTCTCACTGTGTCCCATCAAAAAAATAACCATCTCTTGACTCTCTAGATACATTTAGCTTCTCATCCTGATCTTTGCTTGAGGCCTTCTTCTATTCCTAGAGAAGGAATGCCAATGTTAATAGTCTATATTTTCTATAATAGTCTGTAGTTTTAATTCTAAACTATTAGTGTGAAATACTGGGAAAAGAAGGAAAACAGTTATATAAATATGATAATAAAAGAGAAAAATATATATAGATTCCATAATCTTTTAAAAAATATTTGGGGGATGGGAAGATGGTCAGTTGACAGATGCGAGTTTGAACATACATGAAGAGCTGCCATATGCAGCAGTACACACTTGCAATCCCACTACTAGTAAGAGAGAGAGCTGCTGTGGGATTCATTGGCCAGTCAGACTAGCCTAGCCAGGGAGCTTCAGGCCAATGAGAGACCCTGTCTCAATGACCAACACTAGGTAAATGCTTTATAAAGCATGTTACCTGAAGTTGTTCTTTGGCCTCTACATGCACACACATGTGCAGCTGTGTGCACACACATATTTGCTTCTGTGCACACATGCAGACATGTACCTGCACACACACACACAGAAAAAACTTTTCCAGGATAACTCACCCTAAAGTGTGACAGGTATTTATGACTTTCTTCCTACATTCTCTGTTCCACATTGACTTTACTAGAGGATTATGCAAGTCTGCACTTAGCCTCTCACTCCCCAATGCCCTTGTATACATGATCCTGTAAACTTTTCAGGTTCCACCATTGACTACAATAGCTTTTAGACATATTCATGGAGTCCTAGAGGAGCTAGTGACCCTGGTCCTTGCCCTGTGTGCAGCTGCAACTCACTTCTTCTAACTCAGAATTTACCACCATGGCTAGTATTTGTTGGAGAATATTATTTTAAGATGTGTTACATTTGTTTATACTGTGGAACATTTGTTTAATGATGCGAAGATACGTTGCATGCTTTTATGTTGCATTTGTTTAACTCTGTGAAGCTGTGTGACTGTGCCTGTCTAAAATACCTGATGGTCTAATAAAGAGCTGAACAACCAATAGGTAGGCTGGAGAAAGGATAGGCAGTGCTGGCAGGCAGAGAGAATAAATAGAAGGAGAAATCTGGGAGGAAAAGAAGAAATAACAAAAGGGACGAGAGAACAAGGAGAGGATGATGCCAGGGGCCAGCCACCCAGCCACTCAGTCAGCCACAGAATAAGAGTGAAAGTAAGATATACAGAAGTAAGGAAAGGGAAAAGCCCAGAGGCAAAAGGTAGATGGGATAATTAAAGTTAAGGAAAGCTGGCAAGAAATAAGCCAAAGTAAGGCCGGGCGTTTATAAGTAAGAATAAGCCTCTATGTGTAATTATTTGGTAGCTGGGTGGTGCCCCCCTGCCCCCAAGACCAAAGACCAAAGAGCAAAAGAGTAGAAAAAACAACAAAACAACAAGTATTCTTCCTTTTACCTTATGTTATGACACCCCGAAAATGACTCTATGTCAATTTAAGTTTTGTCATTATGTCTCAGCCCTCCTTATTTGGAGTCAGTACCTCAAAGCAGGATAGCCTGGAACTACTGGGACATGAAACAAAAGAAAATTGCTACTTGATCATTGGTCACAAAAATGTAATTTATGGACACACACATTGCCCCATATTCATTCCTGCCTAGTAGGCAAACAGGGCCACTGGTTCAGAGCATATAACTAGTAAAAAAAAGGTACCGATGCTCCCTGGTATAGGATGACTGACTTACCATTTTTGACTTATGTGGGGCAAAAGCTTTTAGTAGAAGTCAGTGTCGGAACTTTGATCTTTTCCCAGGCTAGCAACATGCAACACAAACTTCCTCAGGACACTGGGCAGTGGCAGCAAGCTGTAGGTCCATCAATCACCAGTCAGAAGACTAGTGTTGGAAGGTCGAGTGTACGAAATGCCTTTTCAACTCACAAGATACTTGACTTCGAATATGCATATCAGAGTGTAATCCTTTTGTAAGATGAGAAACAGTTACACGATAGCTTTGCAAGATGTTGTCTCCTCGATGCCATGGAACAGTTTTTTATTTATTTATTTATTTTTTGTAGCTCACTTCTCTAAATATGACCAACTCTAAGCAATATGGACAGTTCAACATCCATAAGCAGCACTCAGCTGCTTAACCTATTGCTCTAAACTGAGCTTCCTGCTCCATATCAGGTTAGTATAGGATGCCGTGGTGGAGGAAATGGTTCTACATGGATCCAGTTTGATTCATTGGCAGCCATCTCAAATCACAACTGTTGTGATTGCCCTAGTGAAATTCTATTTGGATTTTTTTGTAGTTTCTCAGAGGTCTGTAAATGGACAAAACCATTTGAATAGTAAATAGAGAATGTGCTAGGATTATGTACCGTACTGACAGGAAACATCAGGTACATTCTGAGCTATGTTGTTTGTCTCCATCAATGTGTATGTGTGTATGTACCTTCCTCCTGACCCAGATAATGAAGACACACTTGGTATTGAGTTCTCTCAACTAACTGCACTCTGTGAAATCTTGGGCATGTTGTCCTCTTTTTCTTCAGTCTCAGAACCTTGAAGCTGGTTCTTATATACCAGAACTAAGTTTAATAAACCCATGGATTGGGTGATAGTTAAACCATGGCAGACAGGAAAGCTATGTCCAGGCATATATGTCTCTGAAGTATTGAAGCCCAATGGGGGTTTTAGTTTGGTTGATGTTGCAGGCAGATTAGTAGAACCTGGAACCTGGCCATCCCTGGTGCAAGGAAGACTAATACTGATGAGCCCATACATACACTCCTCCCTGGCATAAACTATCTCCCACAGCCTAACCACCATGTTTATGAGTCCATTGAAAATATCAGTTTAGGTGTGGAAAGTGGATGATAATACCCACAAGGTAGGATAATTTTTGTTCTTGAGTTCATCGCTGGGATGATACATAATTAACCCCAAAGAGCTCAGACTCTACCAACACCTATAGTCCCATCCGTTTCTAACAGGGCCTATTATAGCAAGCCCAAAAGACACTTTTCCCTAAAGGTGATAAGCTCTTTCATTTTCTTTGAAAGTGTAGGGATTGTTTTTCTGGGTATGGTATGCAGAGGCACAGAATGGCTCAGGGTTGGACATTCTACCATGGGCCTTCCAGCAATGCATCCTTTAACAAAACTGGGCTACTTGGAGTCTATATCAAGAAGGTTGGAAAAGCACCCAAATATACATGTCTGTCCAGTGTTTTCATAAAATCTAGCTCTTAATGTGCATGTCCCCAGTCACAACAGTACAGATTAAGTTTCAACGAGGTTCTGCACCCAAGATCTCTATCTCAACAGTGTAGTTGAACACGATGTGCTTTCATAAGATGACCAGACACATAGTCAAGGTCTCTGCTAGAATGATTTGGGAGCTGAAATATCTTGGAGGCAGTACCCTGACAGTAGAGACTGCTGCTTAATACATTTTGACTTAGAACTTTCAATTTTGCAATGCAGTGGAAACAGTGAAATTCAATCAAACTGTAATTAAATTTTAAAATTTTAATCTCTTCCTGGGATAGAGACATTGAGTACCTAAAGGTACTAGGTGGTGATTGTGAGCTGTAGCTCCAGTAAGGCACTCAACTACCAGGACAAGCAACTAATGACCTATAGTGTACTATGTTGCTTAACTGTGACGTGTGGTAGGCTAGGTGTATTAAATATATTTTCGACTTAAAATATTTTCAACTTCTGATGAGTTTATCGGGTTGTAATTTCTTTATAAGTGAAGGAAAATCTATATATCATTCTATTCTATTAGGTCAAAGCAAACTATGCCTGGCATTTCATGCTTTGAAAGACAGAGATGGATAGCTGCATTTCAGATGTCATTAAGATACATGTATACTTTTAAAAGATTTATTTACTTTACTTTTACGTTTATGAGATTTTTGCTTGCATGTATGTATGTGCACTATAGGCATGGCTGGTGTCCATGAAGGCCAGAAGAAGGCATTGGATCCCTTGGAACTGAAATTGCAGATGGTTGTAAGCCACTCTATAGATTCTGGGAACAAAAGCCAGGTCCTCTGTTGGGGTAGCAAGTGCTCTTAACTGCTGAGCCATCTCCCTCCCCCCCAGATGTGTCTGCCTCACAGGACAGGCATGTTTGCTTCAGAAAAGAGATCAGATGAGCAGTTATAATTAGGATAGCTCCATGATTGGCCGTATAGTACATTTCTATCATTATCCAAAAATATATCCAGTTTTAATAATGACCAAGCTGTCAGTCAAATGAGAATGTGAAAGTATGTCTTTTCAGACCCACAATAACGGGGTCTTTATGGCTTAAATTGACCAAGTACTATGAAGTGCATTGTGCACTCCCTAAATTCGTGTGTGAAGCCTTAGCCTTGCTTCACAGTATTTATGAGAAGCAAGCATAAAATGATTGCTCTTGGAGAGAGTCTTTAGAAAGTAGTTAATATTAAAGGAGACCATAAGGCCCTTATTCTATTGCACTGTTGGTCTTTAAGCCAGACTCACTCACTCTCCCCCTCCCCCCAGACACATGTGTTCACATGTGCCATGAAGCACACACAGTGTGAAGAAACAGAAAGGCCATGTGAACACACAAGGAGATGGCAGTCAGCTGCAAGCTGAGGGAAAGGCCTCAGAATGAAATCCACCTTGTCGACAACTCCAGAGCTGCAAGGAATGCGCTTGTCTTGCTTAAGTCACCCAACCTGGGATACATTGTTAGGAGACCCAGGCAGACTAAGGCATCCAAGGTGGAACACTGCTCCTGACTTACCCCTTCGGTGGAAGAGGACAAGAATCCAGTGAGTGGACTCTGAAGACAGACCTCGGAGCAAATCTCTTCTCATGTCTGTACTCATGATCCATAGGAAGCCAGGGCAATAAAGTGGGGTAGGTTTGGGCTCTCACTGAGTTCCCTGCCAGGTAGAACTCAAGTGAAATCTGTTTGGCATAGGACTCTCATAACACACGACAGGGAATGAGAGCTAAGCTTGGTGCATGACATTAGTGCTGCTCAGCGACAGGGTCTAGTGTCCTGAATATGTTAGCTGTTTCTTTTTCTCTTAGTAAATAACCACAGAGTTCTTTAAGAAGCCACAGGATGATAGACACAGTACAAATGTGTTAATTACATGCCCTTCCGTAAGTAATAGCAACCTACCTAACTATCCTTTCAAGGACTGGTAGGCTTTAAATTGACTCCCTCTTTTTAAAAAGGTTTTTTTTTTTTAATGTTGCTTCATATTCAGCCTTTATTTATATAACACTTAATGCTTGAGGGCTTTGCCGATTAAATAGCAGTTTCTTTATAATATAGTCTTTATTTTTGTTCTTAGGTTGTTTTTTTTTTCAATGTGTCCCTGGATCCCAGTATCAATATAACCTGGGGAGTTATTTGAAATGCCAATCCTTGGTTCCCATACACATTTACTGAGTCACGAACTCCAGGGATGGGGCCCAGGCATCTATCCTGATTTTATTTATCTCTTGTGCCTTACCAAACTTTCCTGGTGTTTACAAAGTCTCAGAACTGCTGTGTTTGTTATTTATACAACTTGTTTATTCCCACGTCCAGACTGATCTTGATGCCTGTGATGATGACTATATCTGCCCTGCCTCCCATGGTTACCTGATCTGCTTGCTCTCTGCCATCCCACATTCCTAGGCACTCCATGTAAAGATGGAGACTCGATGTCAGCTGAGGCATTTCTCATTAGAATCTCTGGCCTATAGTACTTTCCAAATAATCATAACATTTTCTTTATCAATTGTCATATTTCTCAAAGCTGGTGAATGAGGGTGTGCTGAGACTTCTTGGAACATTTTTAGCCTGTGGGTAAGTACTATGAGTCCCCTCCAAGGTGCCTACTTCCCAAACCTTGAACTTCTGTGCTCAGTATTATACTAAAGAATTTCCGTCCTATAACCTTCAACAAATGAAGACCTGCTAACCTGAGGCACTAGTCAACCAATAAAGGAAATATTTAGAAACACTCCCAGGTACTTTAACTTGTAGACTGAATCCACAGCCTTTCATAAATGACGTATCTTAATCCGTTCTGTTGCTATGGAAACAGTTATTTATAAATCACTATTTATAAAGAAACACCGTATTTCTTGCAGTTCTTGTTCCTGTATTCTCACATGGCAGAAGAGATGGAAAGGCAGGGTAGCTGTCTGGAGACTCTCTCACAGGAAGTTAAGCACTTCCTGAAAGGCCAGATCTCCTGGTATTACCATGCTGGGGCTGGAATGGCCCCATCCAATCTCATGTTGAAACTAATCGCAATCATCAGCTGTTAAGAGGTAGAAACAGGTGGGAACTTGGAGAGATAATAGGTCCTAGTGCCCCCTCACTAATGGATTACTCTGTTAACAGGTTAATGGGTTAGTAGATGAATGGATCATGGGAATGACTATCTTTCAGGACTGTGGTGCCTTTGGTTGGCTTGACTGATCCCCTCCACCAAACCATGACTCAGCAGGCAGACTCTCAGCAGGGGCCCAATGGATATTGCCATGCTCTTAAACTTCCAGAGCCATACATGGAAATAACTCTTTTTTTTTTCTTTATAAATGACCCAGTATATGGCTTTCAGTTGTAGCAATGAAAAACAGACTCAAACAAGGCTTCATTTTCAGCATGGGAATTTTGCGGAGACATGTAATAGTCTAATATGTAAGAGAAATCCAGCTTGATCTAAAATTATATCCTTTGTTCCTGAGCCTCGCACTCCCACATCCACTCCTACAGGTATTCACAATATTTGCTGACAAACTGACAGATGTTTTGACGGTTCAATCACCCTTTTCCTTCTGTCTGATTGTGTGTATTGGTGTATTCCCTGGTGGTGCTGGGTGGGTTCTGACCCTGGTTTGAAGCCTAGAAGGTAACGAGGAGGAGGGAAGATGAGGTTTGAGAACTGGCAGATCCTTTTCAGGCAATTAATTCGGACAGGATCATTTTTAAAGTGTAGAAGCGAAGTAGGCATACCTTCTCACCCAGAGCAAAGAGGAGCTGGTTCAGCGGACAAAGGGCCTCGGTGAGGCGTTAGGTGGGATGTGCTGAGGCTAGGGCATGTATGACTCAGGTGTGCTTCCACACACACTTCACACACACAGTCCACACGCACTTAGAGGTTATAGTGCTTCCTAAACAATGCCACATTCTCACACGAGAAGTATAGCGCTTTACTATGACTGCTACAATAGGCATGTATCAGCCTTTACTGACCTATCTGTTCCCAAGAGTCCCAAGCCCCTCCCTCCACAGCGACAGTACCAGATAGAGTTCTCAGCTCTCATCATCCTGTTGGTTCCAGTGGACTCATACATCTGTGTGTCTCTCCGACCCGCACCTCCTCATTGTACTCCACAGCCTTCCTACTTATGTAGGAAGTTATGTACTATTCTTCCAGTGCATGTTACATATCTCCAGTCACAAATGTTCATGCACTATTACCCAGCCCCTTAAGTGTGTTACCTGCAGAGGGGGCCTCCTTTCGACATCACAGCTTCTGGATCTTGAGGGAAAAGGCTGAGGGCCCTTCTGTCTTCTACTGCATCTCTGGACACTGCAAGGAGGCCTCAGGATAGCAAAATGTTATTACATCATCATCCTTCTTCCCAGTTCTGTGTTTAGCTTTGTGACCTGGACTTTGAAGAACTCTTGGGGTTCAAACTTTCACAAAGTCTCTGTGCCATGTGTCCATGTTTCTGCTAGGAGATGTTCTTTCAGAGAGTTCAGTGTGGTCGGTCCCTGGGCTTAGAAATATCTGAAACGACTTTTCTTTTTGTGGTTCCCCTCTCTGCATCTCCCATGCTTTGACTCCTCCTTTCCCCCATGAACGATAAAGGTCATCTCCATCCCTAGCATGTTATGTTCAGATGGGTCCAGTTTCTCTATAGGTTTGCTCAGGACCACCCTGCAGCATCCCACTTAGTGAAATTACAAATAAAAGAACTGGGGAGGATTTTTAATTTAGCAATCAACAGCATCAACAATGCTTTTAAGTATGGGAGGGTGAGTGTTTCAATGTTTGTCACAGTGGCTTGTCATCGTGAGTCATACTTCACAAGCCTTCATTTAGCTCTGCATCACCAGAACATTTTAATCCAGCAAGAAGTGAATGTTAGTCATTGTCCCAAGGCAACATAAATAGATGTGTTGTCACCAGCTCAGAGATCAGCATTTTCCTGTATCAGTTCTTGGGAGCTTGTCTCAACGATGACCTACACATTCCCCATATCAAAAGTTCTGCTCAGGAACCTGGTTCCAGGAGCTGAGGTCTTGCCTGGCATAAGGGCATGTTTGACCAAGACTTAGTGCCAAGCCTGAAACCCCTTCACAGCACTGCAGTCCATTTTTCCATAGAAAACTTGGGCTTTCTTTGGAGGTCCTAATGGTTTCTTAAAGGATATCCAAGGGTGTTTCTATTAACGAAGAGATGTATTTCAGCAACAAACTTTGTATCAAGAAATGTATCAGGATTAAAACTAAAGCTAGGCATGTAGGGATGCATCCCTTCAAATCTATGGGGTTTCCAATACCCCCCTAACAACTAAATTAAATGGAAGCCTCTTGATTGTCCTGTTGACTTTTCTACCTTGAGTAGGCATGAATCAGAGAAGCAGGAGGGAGTAGAGGAAATGATAGGTTCAAATCCTTGCTCTCAGTATACTAGCCATAGAGCCCTAGGAAAACTGGTTACCTTCCCTGAGCCTAAACTTTCCATTTTCTGTGAAAAAGGTAAAGTGATGTATGAGGAATTTCCAAGGAGGATCATAAGGTGGGGATACACTAGGTCTTCAGTAACTAACTGATATTAGTTATAGATCCATATAGATAATATATGATATTATCATACATGGAACCATTTTTACTTTACACACACACACACACACACACACACACACACACACACTCGCATCCTGTTGTTCTCTTTCTACCTCATTTTTCCTTCTCTCCTTTATTCACTCAACAGTATTAATGAAGCATTTATTATATATCAGGTATTTTATTAGGTATTGGATTCAAAAGGTATAGTCTAGTAGGTACAGCAACATATAAGCTCTAACTATAAGTCAGTGTGGTGGTTTGAATAGGTATGGCCCTGATAAACTCATGTGTTTGAATGGCTGGCCCACAGGGAATGGCACTAGTAGGAGGTGTGGCCTTGTTGCAGTACATGTGGCCTCATTGGAAGAAGTGTGTCACTGTGAGGGCAGGCTTGGAGGTATCATATGCTTAAGCGATGCCTAGTGTGGTAAACAGTTTACTTCCTGTTGCCTGTGGGTCAAGATATAGAACTCTCAGCTACCCCTCCAGCACCATGTCTGCATGCATGCTACCATGCTTCTCATGATGATGATAATGGACTAATCCCTCTGAACTGTAACTCAGCCCCAATTAAATGTTTTCCTTTACAAAAGTTGCCGCGGTCATGGTGTCTTTTCATAGCAATAGAAGCCCTGACTGAGACACTCAGCGTAATAACTGCATGACTACTGTAGTGGGGGCTTGTGCATTCATGGCAACAGAAAAGATTTCACCATTTAATTCAGTCTTGGAACAAACATGTTATGATTACTGTTGTTCACAAAGTTTGAGCTATGAAGGCATTTTCACGTCGGATAAGAATGACCCTTGTGCATCACTTACAAATGCAGATCTAAGGAGTTTCAAGGGGTTGGAGGGATGGCTTTGTGATGAAGAGCACTTGCTGCTCTTGCAGAGGCCTCAGGTTCAGTTCCCAACACTCACATAAAGAGGCTCACAACCACTGTAACTCCAGCTCTAAGGTATCTGACATCCTCTTCTGGCCTCTGCAGGTGCCTGTATGCGTGTGGTGCACATAAACACATGCAGGTACGTATGTATACAGATAAAATGTTTTAAAAACTTCAGTTTAAATGGGGAAATATTTATGCAACATGAAGAGAAACTAGAGTCTATAAATCTTAGCTTAAAAAGAAGTTTCAACACAGTACCCATATCAATGTTTCTGATCTAAGGGCAGGAGGAATGAAAATCTTAGCAAACCTAGACTCCCAATCTGTAAAAGAGGTCACCCCCAGACAAGCCACACACGTGTCTATCATCCTAGTACTCAGAAAGTCCAGGCAGAAAGAGCAGAAGTCTGAAATCATCTTCAGCTGCATAGGGAGTTACAGCCAACCTGGGTTAGAGACACTGACTCTAACAACTAAAAATCCTTGATGATGTATCACAGTAACAGACTGGGAATAAGGGGATGAAGCTCAGTGGTAGAAAGGGTTGTCTAGCCCAGGGTGTGCAACAGACTGCAACCATTTTCATCCCATCTGAGGAGGTTACCTAGCAACCTACCAGACAGACTCGATGATACGAGTTTTACATGAGAGGTGGTACACAGAACATGGCCTCCCAAGGAGAAATGGTACAATTGAACATTTTTCTTGATGTACATACTGTATTCCATCTTGTCAAAATTTGTCTGTGTTGATTATTATTGTGTATGTGTGTGTGTGTGTGTGTGTGTGTGTGTGTGTGTGTGTGTGTGTGCACCCATGTGGAGGCCCAGACTTTGATTTCAGGTGCCATTCTCTATCTCTCTCCACCCTATCTATCTATCTATCTATCTATCTATCTATCTATCTATCTATCATCTATCTATCTATCTATCTATCTATCTATCTATCTATCTATCTATTATATCTATGTATCTATCTATGTATCTTATGTATCTATGTATCTGTCTATCTGTGTATGTATGTATGTATGTATGTATGTATGTATGTATGTATCTATCTATCTATCTATCTATCTATCTATCTATCTATCTTTTTATTTTTGAGATTGGATCTGTCACTGAACCAGCTTATGAACTTACTAGACTAGATGGCCAGTGAAGACCCCAGGATTCTATAGTCTCTGCTTCCTAATACTGGCGTTTCAAGAGTGTGTGGCTTTTTATTCATTTTTATTTTTAAAAGTGTATTTTTATTAACCCTATGAATTAAAATTAATACAATTTATTTTGATCATGTTCACTCCCACCTCTTCCTCAATTCCTTCCAGATTCACTCCCCCACTCCCAACTTAGTGTCTTCTCTTTTTATTTAACCCACCAAGTCCAGTTTTGCTGTGCATATATCACGGGTCTGGGATCTACCAGGGGCCACACCCTTAGAGAAAATCTGCTCTCCCTTCCCCAGATCACCAACTGCCTATGTCTGCTCAGCGAAGGGTGGAGACTCTTTGAAGTGGGTTCTTCTGCTTGTGCGGCAGGTACATTACTCATTGATTAATCCCCTCAGCCCTGTGTCTAATGAAAATACAGTAACAGCTGAGAACAAGGCAAAGTGCTGCTTCCTTTTCCTCTGTGAGATGGGATTCCACCAGATAGTCCAAGCGGGAATCTAACTTGTGATATTCAGCTTCGGTCCCCTGAGTGCTGGAACTACAGTGTGCACCACCACGCCTGTCCAAAGAGTTGCGTTTTAAGAAATAAATAACAGGCTGCTATGAAATTTTTGATTTTGAATACGGAAAAAGCACATACACAAAAACTAATAGAATATATTGCTTTCTAGACAAGTGCCATTTCAGCACTTTTACCAAAGTGTGACTTTAATAGAAGTCTCATGTTAGTAAGAATCTAGGAGTTAGATAAGAATAGATTATTCTATATAGCACCCATGGGTTAAAAAGCTCCTTAAGTTGATATTTAAAAATCTCTATTTCAGTTTTCTTTCTATAAGTTTTGCATCCCTACTTTTCATTGCAAGAATATTTGTTGCATTTGCCTCATTCTCATATTTGAGGGTTTCCTAAGATCTATCAGACAGTGATGAAAAATCCTGAACATATTTGAAGGGAAATGTGCACTCTGATGGTTCCAGGAAAAAGGTTACTGTGTTGCCTTTCTTCAGTGGCATTTTATAATTAGTCAAGATTGCCTTCTTACTATATAAAATTAACCTACCATCTGAACGTGTACAACCTCTGAAGTATTAAAACTGTCTTTCCAGCAGGATCATTAGCTAGCAGTAAAATGTCTTTGGTGATATTTGTATTCTTAGGAAACTCTTTAAAAAGAGTACTCTAAAAAGACAAGAAACTGTAGATGTGAAACCATTTATACTACACAAGTACAAATCACTGAAAAAGTCCAAGGCAGAAATGCAGTTTAGTGACTTGGCACTTTACTTGAATCGTCAATAAAATCCAATGGTATTATGCAACACATTTCTTGAAGAATAGCTTTAATTTTAGATAATGATTAAGAAATTCACGTTTGTCTCATGTAGCATATCGGTGTGGATGTTTAATGGATAAAATAACTAATATTTAAAGGGAGTTAAAAGTTGTTATGTTATCCAGACTTACAATGGCTATAACCACATCAATTGGATTTATTTTAGTTTACTATTTTAGTTCTTTTGAGGCAGAGTCTTATGTAGCCCAGGCTGGCCTCAATCTCTCTATAGCCAAGTTCTAGCTCTGAACTCCTGTTTCTTTTTCCTCCACCACCCAAGTGCCCGGATTATAGACAAACACCATAGCATGTAACTTTATTTTTTAATACTTCATTTGAAGTATCTTGTCAATCTTTAGAAAAGGCAGTGCTTTGATTTCTGTTAACTGAAATGATTACTTAAATATAAATCTAACCATGGGTGTTTATACCTCAGTTATTTACATCAAGATTTCTTGATCTTTTTTACATTTGGTATTTATTTGAGGCAGGGGAACCAAATAACTACACACACCCCCCCCACACACACACACATTGTTATTCTATATGTATGAGTAGGTGCCTGATTGTCTGTCTGGGCACCACATGCGTGCTTGTGCCACAGAGGCCAGAAGAGGACACTGGAGTGCCCTGAACTAGAGTTACAGATGCTTGTGAGTCTCATTGTAGGCACTGGAAACCAAATCCAAGTCCTCTGCAAGAGCAGCAGGTGGTCTTAACCTCTGAGCTGTCTCTCCAGGCCCATTTATCTTTATTGCTTAAGAAACAACAAATTAAATAATAACTTTATGTTTATTCTTTGGTTTTCATATTCAGATAATTATTCCTATGGGCTATTTATGTAAAGAAGGATGGTTTTATCACCCTATATTTGTGACATTAATGATGAAATGTGCCTGGACTCCTTTTCCATAGCTAGTTTCTTGTGGATTCACTGTAGCAATATAAGGGATAATTCTATGGGAATTAATGTACTACTAGGCAATAGTAGTGCTATACATAAAGAATCATAGTGGAAATACCTAAAGAAGTTGGCTGGCAAAGTCTGTGGCTCTAGCATTAATCTGGCATTATCCAGTCATTAAAATGTGCGTGACTTTCCCCAGCTGACAGAAGATGCCCTTTATGCCAGGTCTTTACACACTTTAGTACATACCCTCTTCTATGCATTAGCATTCGATAAAAGGATTCTATATGAAACCATTCAATTCCATAACTGTTTCCTATATACTGAAAATGCCAGAATTACACTTGACCAGACCAAAAGCAAAACTTAAAGAGATCAGGCTAGCAACTCATTTTATCACTGTAAGTCTTGGCTGGAGAGCCAAGCAAGCATCAAGTGTGATTGTATGGTTTTCAAATGCATGCTTAGTTTATTTTGAGTTAAGTCAACTAAAAATAACATCTGGGGCTAGAGAGATGGCTCCACAGCTAACAGCAGTCGCTGCTCTTAGCTGTGGAGGACCTGAGTTTAGCTCCAAGCACCTCTGTTGGGTGGCTCACAACCACCTGTAACTCCTGCTCTAAGGCTTCAGACCCCCTCTTTTGGCTTCCCTGTGCACCTGTTTATGTGTGGCTCACGCAGGCACAGACATAAAAATAAAAGTAAAAAATTCTTTTAAGTAAAATTTTTAAAGTTAACTTGCACATGAAAAATATATTTAAACAGATGTATAATGACTTAAACATTTTTCAGAGATTACCAAGAAACTACAGTAACCTCTATGTTTCATAGCTCAGTAAGATAATGTCTATATTTAGGTAGTAAAGTTATTGTTTTTTTTTTTTAAATTGAGCATAATAGTCTTCTCTAAGCATTTAAGGAGTTCATGAAAATTGACCGTAAGATTCTGCTTGTGTCTCTTCTAAGAAAAAAAAGCAATGTAACAAGATGGAGTTTAGAAAGTGGTGCTATGACCTTTAGAAGTCACCAGACACAGAAAACTTGAATGCAGACTTCTCTACCTGCAAAAGTATAAGAAGGTAATTATGACATTCTGGCCCTTTACATTATAAAAATAGATGCCGAATCAGTTGTACTTTGCACATGTCTTAAAGCTGTATCAAAGTTCACTCCTATGAAGCACACTGGAATCTGGAAGACATTGAGGTGTGATCCATCATACTAGAGTTAGACACACCCACCAAACACACAGTCTAGAAACTGCATATAACACACACATTATGCATATGGCCTATTTCTAAGACAAGTAGCTTTTACTAATTTCCAAGATTTCCCCCCAGAGATTCAGAAGTTAGCATATTTGTTTCAAAGCAATTAATAGATAAACCAATTTCCAAAAAGGCTTTTGGAAGCAACTGTGCATTTTACAAGGTTTAAAATGAAGTTTTTCACATAATGAGGTAACACGACTCTCCTTGATTTGCAGAATAATCCCAAGGTGAACAGAAGACTTAAAACTGCAGACCAGAGAACATTATCATGCTTCTTTTAATGAACTCCCCTTTAATACTCCTACGCAAAGCAGTAATGCCATCAACTTCCCAGACTGCAGCATATAAAATAAAATATCCTAAAACTACCTGTTTTCATGAACATGTTTCTCTACTGCCCCACATTTTATCCTTTGGCAATGTGACAGAAGGCTGCTTAGTTTAACCTACAACTGCCTTGAGAGTTTTGAAATGCATAACATTACTAACATTACGTGCTAAAAATTCTACTATTTTAAATCAGCATGTATAGCCCTCTACGGGTGACAATGGCACACATCTGGAGCCAACTTAGGATGAAAAGCAGTGCATCCATTTGGTAACAGCAACAATGTTATGATGCACACATGATGAAGCTTCATACACCAATGCCTGCATGTCATAAGGCAATATCACATTATACATTAATTTCATTAGGTGTTAGTGTGACCAACTGCCAATGGTGTTCTTTTGTTTTTTGTTTGTTTTTGTTTTTTTTAATTAACTTCAGTCACATACATTTTCAATCTGGAGGACTAACATGTCTCACTCATGCATTTGGTAGACTTGCAGTTGCTTAGAATGTGTGATTATGATGTGCCCTAACAGAAACAAAAGAGGAATTCTTCATTAAGGTATTTGCATACTTGAGTGAGCTTTTTAGACACAAGCTTGGCAAGAAAAAGGCAGTGGTACACAAACCTCTTTTCTAAGTGTATTTCCACACAAAATAATTGAAGATGTAATTACTATGTTCTTGTATGGTGTTTATTTAAACAAAAAGTAATTAAATAGGCGCGTGAACACTACAACACTTCACAAATTGAGCCATTTTATAAGTGTAGTTAAACCTTAGAATTTGGAATAGGCAAGCAAAATATTTGGAAAGCTGCATCCTGGCTGCACACTGCCCTGACTTCTGCCACGGCTTTCCCACTAGGAAATAACATACATGCCTTGTAGCTCAGTAGCAAAACAATACTTGGTTTACTCTTCATAGAAATAACATGGATGAAATACAATGGAGGAACAGACAATGGCTTTATTTGCACACTGAAAATCTGACTGCCTTTATCTAATCTACCTGCTGAAAACTGTGTGGTCTATTGAAGAGTAAACAAGTAGGTCAGGCTGGATTTTTGTCAACCCTAGGTTCCTTGGTCTACCCCAAATTAATTCTTGGTTGATGCTGTAAAACCATAGTGTGCAAGTTTTCTGCACATAGTTGTCGTCTTATCATGTGCACAAATGCTATGGTGTGAACATTACCCACAAATTTCTCGATTGTTTAGCACATCCAGCTCATAAGAATTTGGAAGTCTTGGTTTAATTTAAGACTTTTAACATACTTCCCATAGTTCTATCTGTAGAACACTGAATGGACTTCTTCACTAGACCATTTACTAAATTGTTCCACCACTGTCCTTTATCCCATAAACAATCCAGACAGCTGGCAATCAATGGCTCACTTCTATCTGGACGGCTTCCCCATCTTGATTCCATGACTTCATTTGAGCTAAGTTTATCAACTGTTCAAGTATCACCTTGGCTGTTTTCCTCAGGCTGATTTTTCTTCCCAAACAGCTTCAAGTGTTAAAAAAAATGTCTTATCACTATCATTTGAGAATGAAGCAAGAGTGGAGGCAAGTGTCCAATTTTTTCTATTTATCTAACCATTTGGATGCTATAAAGTTGTCAACTGCATACATATACATATATATATATACATATATATACAGAGAGAGATATATATATAATTAACTGTTCCTCAGTGTTTGGACAGTTGGGCTGCTTCCAGTGACATATAACACTCTGTTATAATTTTTTTGAACATACTGTTGCCCATCACTAGGAATGTTTGCTATGGATGGATTCCCAGAAGTACGCTATGTTAGTGTTTGATACAATGAAAGGCAGTAGCATGCACACTGCAGTGCATAATATCTGGAGTCAGGTTTGGATGCTTCTGTTTGGATGTTTGCTCTGCTGTATACTAGCTATGAGATGTTGGGCAAGTTTAGTTAGCTTTCTATATGAACAATATTAGTGCTACCCAGGGGGAGAATGTGCATTCATGTATGCATGGGGACATATCAGAGCTCTTATTCACATAGCTCAGGTGTCAGCTGTGCTACAATTGCCTTAATACTTCTGACAGATTTGTACCAGGGACTTGGTGATATTCCTTGGACAATCATCACTGTCTTCAAAGTGCACTATGAATATCTTACAGAAGCTATGGAGACACCCTGTCACCCTAGTTAGCTTGATCAGATACCCTGGACAGATATAGTAGGTAATATCAGGATTAAATTTTTATTTTCATTTTGTGTGAATGTGGAGGAATGAGCCATGCATGCATGTGGAGGTCAGAGAAAATCTTGATGGAGTCACTGATGGGTTCCAACGATCAAACTCAGGCTTTTCAGGCTTGCCAGTGAGCGCCATTACCTATTGAACTACCTTACCAGCTGGCCCCAGGATTGAAATCTTTCACCAAGTATTTCTTTGGGGTAGCTATTTGTGGATTATATGACTTTAAAGGAATACTAATCAGATGAATCTAGGTTCCAGATGGTAGAGTGTTGATCTCAGTAACATGTCCAGAGGCATGAACATTACCATCTAGATTTGTTATGAGAAAACTCCTAGGGCACCCTGTCATTTTTCCCCCTAGTGGCCATATCACTGATCCTTGCCAGCTGGCACACTAACAGAATAAAGTGAAAGAGCACGTATATAATTTTGACAGCTGATTTGGTATGCCTTTGTCTCCATGCATAGACGAACACAGTTCTCCACCGTATAGCACTAATATTGTTCATATAGAAAGCTAAGTAAGCTTGCCCAATGCTTCACAGCTAGTATACAGCAGAGCAAACATCCAGACAGAAGTATCCAAACCTGACTCCAGATATTATGCACTGAAGTGTGCATGCTACTGCCTTTCATTGTATCAAACACTAACATAGCGTACTTCTGGGAATCCATCCATAGCAAACATTCCTCGTGATGGGCAACAGTATATCACAAAAATTTATAACAGAGTGTTATATGTCACTGGAAGAAGCCCAATTGTCCAAACACTGGGGAACAGTTAATTATCTCTCTCTCTCTCTCTCTCTCTGTGTGTGTATATACATATGTATATAATATCTATATATCTATATATGCAGTTGACAACTTTATAGCATCAAAATGGTTAGATAAATAGAAAAAAATGGACACTCACCTCCACTACTGCTCTATTCTCAAATGATAGTGATAAGACTTTTTTTTTTTTAACACTTACAGTTGCAAGGCCTGGAAGGAAAGAAGAGACAATAGCAATAATAGCAGTAAAGCATGGAACTATATAAACTGTCAAGCAGAATATGACATAAGACATCTGAGACTGCAGACCTGTAGATTATCAGCAAAGAAAAGCATAAATCTAAATCTAAAGCATCAATTTAATTTATGTCCAGGGTTTTCCATGGCTGAGAAATTGCTGAAATCATCAGAAAAGAGGAATGGAGAATGGGGGTAGGGGGGCTAATGTGTGGGAGGAAGGCTGAAAGGCTAGGGAGCAATTTGATATCCCGTTATCTCTTCTATGGGTCTACACACTCCAGAGGTTATTTGTGTCTTTCCCAGTCCCAACAAAAGCCAGAAAGTTTGTTCCTGCTGAGGTCAAGGCGCATGCTGTCTGGGCTGGGTGAATTCAAGGTCTCAGAGGCAGTACTTCTTCGGGAGCACTTGGTATGTTTGATCATCCACCCTTCCTTGAATTAGTCTTCCAGTTGACTTTCACATAGTGCTTGCTCTCTTTTGACTCTCTGCCTTCTTTACAGGGATGCCCTCCTCAGTCTTCTTTATTGTTCCCCTCATCTCCTCAACCATTAGACACCAGAGGACCACAAAATTCAATACCAGGAGCCTTTCTCTGTCTCTATTAGTCCTTAGGCAATTTTACCCCATTGATGTCTATCCTAGATTCATTCATGGTTTCATTACAGTTGACCCTTAGGGCTTAAGCACTGCTTGTAATGTGACAGACACTTAATAAACAGTGTGAGTGGGCAAAGCCAGCCACATCTAACATAGAGTTTAGAGAACATTTTTATATTGGAACCCGAGAATCTTGCCATAGTCTCTCATTTCACCCCCTAAAAGTTCAGACTCAAGACTTAACTACAAGACAATAAATTGGAATCAGATTATCTAAAGAACCTGCCATATGAAGGAGAAAGAATGAAAGAATTGACATTGGGTCCCCAGTAAAATTCTCAGGCAGTTTTCCAAAGATAGATGTCACATATAGGGCCTAACTGTGTATAGGCACATGGTACTTTCAGTGCTAAAGCTGAGACTGTCACAGGCAAGCCAAGGCAGTTGTTGACCAATGATCAAAAATCCCTACATGATGCTCAGAGTTCCCACTCTCTAAGCTATAACCAAGCTCACTAGCTGTCTGAGCAAAGCTGGTAGCTAGTAAGACAGACCAAATACTCAGGAAAAAGACAGCTAGATGAAAACAAAGTCCACACATAGAAAAGGAGAAAAATCCAGATCCCTCCAAAGATGTGCTTGAATATTATAGCTATGGAAGGAACATTAAAGGGGCTTAAGGTGAATTAGAGCATTAATCCAGAGGCCTAACAGCAGAAGCTCAGTAAGAGAGAACAAAGGAGAACTGTGAACAAAGATCTCAAGAGCATTTTTCAGAATGGGAAGAAGTGAATCAGCTGAAAGAGCCTGTTCAGTGACCAGAGCATTGGATACAATTAGATATATGTATGACAAAAGATGGTAATATGGAATTTCAGGTCCTTGGATTCATAGAGAAGTTGCCCCCAAGACAGGAGACACAGATTAAGTACACCAAAGGAGAGGAATGACTACAGACTTCTGAGTATTTATTTACTTATTTACAAAGTCACATGAGAAGTAATGGCACCAAAGTTCTGAAGGGAAATTATTTTAAACACTGAATCCCACAGCAAACTAAATCACTGATGAGCTGTAAAATGAAGACATGTTCTTACATCTCATGGACCTGTTTCTCAGAAGCTACCAGAGGGTGCTGTCTGTTGAAACCAGGGGAAGAACTGGGATACCACTCAGTGGTAGAGCCCTTGTCTAGTGTGTACAAGGGCCTTAGTTTTTAGTCACATCACTATGACAACAAACATAAAAAACCAAGGGAATAAGATAATAAAATAAAGAACATTTGGAGAATGGGAAACAGAAAACCAACACAGTGAAAGGCAAAGTGAAGCCCAGGAAAAATTTTTGAAGGATGTCTCACTCAGGGTAAGAGTAGAACCATGCCTGATGGAGCATATCACCAGATTCTGGATGTGACTTCTCCCAAGATGAAATGGTTAGCTGAGCAAGTCTGCCTTGCAGAGAAATTTAAACAACTTGTGGACCATTAGGGACCAAAATTTTCTGAAAAGCAAGCAAACAATGATAAAAGGGGAAACCAGAACAATAAACATGATCACAGTTTACTTGTTTATTACATGGCCTGGTTGTTAATCACACCTATATTTTAAACATATGCAAACATTGATTATTAATCAAACCAAAAATAACAAATATTTGATATTTGGAAATAGAGGTGACAAAGATGGATCTAAGTGGAGAAATGAACAAATGGAAATGAGCTACATTTTCAGCTTCTATGTTAGAAGACAACAGAGGATTCTTTTTTAAAAAAATTTTTTTTTTTGTAGAGGATTCTTTTTTTTTATTTTTTTTTAAATTTAATTTAATTTTATTTTACAATACAATTCAGTTCTACATATCAGCCATGGATTCTCTTGTTCTCCCCGCTCCCGCCCCCTTCCCCTTCCCCCTAGCCTACCCTCCCCTTCCCACCTCCTCCAGGGCAAAGCCTCCCCCAAGGACTGAGATCGACCTGGTAGACTCAGTCCAGGCAGGTCCAGTCCCCTCCTCCCAGGCTGAGCCAAGCGACCCTGCATAAGTCCCAGGTTTCAAACAGCCAACTCATGCAATGAGCACAGGACCCGGTCCCACTGCCTAGATGCCTCCCAAACAGATCAAGCCAATCGACTGTCTCACACATTCAGAGGGCTGTAGAGGATTCTTAAAACTGAGTAATTGAGATATGAAACCAAGCATGTGAATTAGAGACGTGGAGATCATTTGATCTTAAAGCAAGAGAAATCAGTTTTAAGGAGTTGACAGGGATCATCTGTGGGGAGACAGACTTTAATGTGAGGATGAGGGAGTGGAAAACAAATTCTGTTTTTAATGTGCTAGAAATATTCAACTCTAAAAGAACTGCAAGTAAAGTTAATTTTTATCTTTAAGTCAACTTCTTAAATGAAAACAGAACTAACACATCCAAACATGAAGTATTACATAAGCAGTGAAAAGTTCAAGACAAGCATGTTCTATGGCAGCCCCCAAGTCAAAAACTTTAATGGTACCCGGAAATTTGGGCAGATCTTTTCATCAGCACACTAAGAACAACCAGTCCTCTTCCTTGTGACATCATAAATCAATAACCCCTGCTTTGGGGATTTATATGAGTCAGGTCCCACATGTACAGTCTTGGTTTCTGGCTTTATTGGCTAGGGTCTTTGTAAGGATTATCTGTGTTCTTGTATGAAGCAAGATGATATTTCTGTGCAATACTTCTTTTAACGAAGTCTCCACAATCGCCTATTGGTAGGCCCTTGAATTATTCCCAGTTTGGGCATATATATACATGTATAATTTTTGACAAGAGTAAAAGTCATAATACAGCAGCATGGTCATGTATATTTGGCACAAAATAGCAGTCTATAAAAATTACATTTTGTGGCTGAAACTATTTGTAAATTCACTCAACCCCAACAACAGTTTTTAGCATTTGCTCTGTGGCAGCTGCTGCTGTAAACACTGAGGTCTCCATAGTGAAGATATTATGGCCTTTGGTTTTCTTGAGACTTTTAGGGAGATAATATAAGGGTTAAAAAAAAGTGCAGGTGTCCTAGTTTGTCCTCTACTGCTGTGATAAAGCATCATAACCAAAGCAACTTGGGTAGGAGAGTTACATGTCCTGATCGCTGTCGATTATTTCAAAAAGCCAGGGCAGAACTCAAGAAGTGCGGGAACCAGGAGGCAGGAACTGAAGCAGAGGTCATGGAGGAGTGCTGCTTACTAGTTTGCTCCTCATGGCTTGCTCAGTTTGCTTTCTTATACACCTCAAGACCACCAACCCAAGGATGGAATCACCCCTAGTGGTCGGAGCCCCCCACATCAATCATTAATCAAGAAAATGCCTCCCTCCAGACTTTCACACAGGTTAATGTAATGGAGGCATTTTCTCAATTGAGGTTCCCTCTTCCCAGATCACCCTAGCTTGTGTCAAATTGACAAAACGAAAACTAAAACAAAAGAACCAAGAACCAAAAAAAAAAAAAAAAAAAAAAAAAGCTAACCAGCACCGGGGGAGACAGAAAGAAGGGGATATGGAGGAGAGAATCAACAATTGCATGCCTGATGAATATTTTGAAGTAGAATTGCAGTGATCTAGCCTAGCATCCTGCACCATTTGTGTCGAGAACCAAAGGGGCCAGAGGAACAGGAAAGGAAAGCATGCCAAGGAGGAAATGCAGAACACAGAGAAGGCCCAAGGAGAGGACCAAAGAGTGGTCAAGTCAAGTGGGCCTGAGACAGGAAATAGAGAGGTAGTACACAGGCCTTATCTGTATCAAATGTCCCAGCAAACTGAGACTGAGATATCCAGGGTTTAGGACATGGTGACTGTCACAGCAGCAATTTCAATGGTTTAGTAAGGTTAAAATCTGGAGTAGAGTGGACAGAGATGAGTAGAATATAAGAACATGGATATTAAAACTCAATCTGATAATTCAACTCTGGCCCACAATCAGAGTCAGACAAGCAGGTTCAAGTGCCTTCAGAGTCTGGGACAAAAATGAAATGGAGCTGACAGCCACTTTTGTAGGGAACCACAGGGAAGGCATACCTTACCGGAAATGTTGTCTACATAGTCATGTATGCTAAGGGACGTATTGAAAATATAGAATATTTTATTCCCTGGGAAACTCAAGGCATGAAACACGCAGGCAACTAGGAATATTTAGAGAGAGGTTATCCTCTTCCTCATGAATTTCTGTTTCACTTGAACACTATTCCCTGGGTATCTCTTAACATGTTCTTTGTCGTTAGCAGTTCATGGTTAATGACCTTCAGCATCAGACCTCCAAAAGCAACTAACAAAGTTCTGTCAAATTTACTCCACTTACATTCAAACAGGAGGGAAATGAGTGAAGGGTATAAGACTTTATTTATTGTACAACTGTGTTTCTTTTCCTTCTTTAAACTTGCCGTGGTTTTCAATGTCCTTTGGCCACCAGGTCGCTGCTACTACTAATAGAGCAAAAACCCAACATAGCCTGTATTTTATCAAGCTTTGGGCTACTCTCCTTGAGCAGTGAATAGTAGTTTCAATCACACAGGATGTTGGCCCAAGATTTGGACCAATTGCTCATATCACATTCCTTTTCTGGCCTAGTTTCTTCCATAGTAGCTATGTCTCATAACTAGCATTATGATTATAATGTAAGCCTTTGTAATTCATTTTACTCACATACTCTTTATTCCCAAGAATCCGTGACTCATTATTCTTAATTTGCAAAACATGCTTTATTTTTGAATTTTATTTTTAACATAATTTGATGCAAAATTGATTTATTTGGAGTCTTATCAAAACAGACTTGCTGAGATCAAATTAGAACACAATTACTAAGCCCCAGGGTTGTGTCACAGCTACTCTTCTTATAGTTGAAGTCACTCATCCGTTTATTTCTTCATCTGTCCATCTGTCTGCCCATGCATCCATGCATCCATCTATCTATCATCTATTATTCATTCAGAATAGCTTTCTTATATGGACATAGCTTAATTAAATAAAGAAATGAACAATTACTGCTTTCAGAGAGTCGACCGTTTGCTGACAAACACAAGAAAGCGGGCAGCTTTTTAGAAGAAGGTTTGCAATGATAGAGAAGTGATAGAAATGATGTGTTTTTGCACATGTATCTATGGCTTTATCAGAAAAAAACTGATAAAGATACTTATGAGGAGGCCAGACTGCTTCTTTCCACAGCTACCAGGATGCCAATGATCTTGTGAAAGGGTGCAATCTAAGAAGAGGTTAGGTTGTGAAGGGGCAGTGGCTTTTGGAGGGTTTTGTTTTTTTTTTCTATTTAGCTATGGAGTTGTTCTTCAAAGAAAATCTACAGACATAGAAGCAAAACAAACAGAACACAGGATAAAAGCAGCAGATTGGAACCCCATTTAGTTATCTTGCCCTGGGCATCCTAGACCCATTCCCAGAACCTCTTGGAACACTGCTGAAAGTCAATGAGCAACAGTTACCATCTTTTTAAGTTCAAGTGGTAATGTATGGAATCAAATTCTGGTCATCTGGAAAAATTAACACAGGGCCTAGACTGGATGAAATCTGACTGGCATAGAAGTAATCCACTTAGGGATAATTGGAATTCTCTACCAACATGGTCTAGAATGCTTCCACGGTTTTCCTGGTTCTTCAACGGTATGATTTTGTGGCACTGTTGTTTTATCCTAACAACATGCAAAAGGCCTTCAGAAATATTAATTAACTTTGCTCTTCTCTTTTCAAAACCTATTTTTGAGGCTTCACTGTATATAAGGCCTAGAGACAGAATGGTTGACAAGACAACAATGGTCTGTTGCCTAGAAGCCACACACAGAAGAGCACACTGCTCTTAGAGATATATAAAGACTAGTAAATATACACATGTACATCGTGGCCAGTATTCAACACTACCATATCATAATTGAGATCAACAAATAACCAGTGTTAACTCTTAAAGACCAGGCCTACAAAATGAATTAAATATTATCTTCATTCTCAGGAAGCTCAGAATATGATATACCATAAGGAAAAGACAAGCATCCAAATGACTGTTAGATGCCAAGGTGGATTACCACCATGGTTCCCATGTGGTGAAGTTTGAGTTATTGAAATTGGGTAAAGAAAAGATCATTTGCAGAAATCATTGGATGATCTCTTTCTTTGGGAGTCCCAAAGAACTTCCAGCTATCTCTCAGAGGTAGATTGGAAGAGACAGAGGGCAATTTCACTCAGATATTTCCCTTGGATTTAACTCACAAACTTGATTGTCCTGCATCTTCTCTATTTAGGTAGGTTATAACCCATCTAGCTCTTTCTTGTAAGGTGCTCTTTGCTTGTCTTCACTAACCACCCCCATATCCTCATCCACCCCGTGTCTAATTAATCACCAAATCTATTGATTCAGCTTGCTAAATATCACTTGAATGTATCCTCCACCTGTTTCTCCAATTGCCGCATCTACAAGTCTTCACCTCAACTGTGACATCCATGAGGTTGAGGACCATGTCTTCCTTGTTCACTGCTGTATTTTCACTATCTAGAGCAGGATTCAAACAGAGTGCATGCTCAGAGAGGAGAGGTATGGATACAAGAAAGGGGGAGGGGAGAGAGAGATAAAGAAAGGAGGAGATAAATTAAGACAATAATGTTTTTTCCCTTAAAATGCCTTATAAAGAAACTATAGATAGAAATATATATCTATTTCTATGACAATATCATTCTTTCCCTCACTCAAGTCCTGACAATGTCATATGTTCAAGTTTACTCAGCATTATTATGCTCAATTTAAAGATTAAAAAGTAGAACAATATGTCCCTTCAAAAGTTGGTATAATGCAGCAATAGAACCCATGCTCACATTTTTAAAATCTTTTAATTAATCAATTTTTCTTTAAAAATGTATGGCTTGTGCTCTGAATTTTCTGCCTATAAGAAGGCTCAACCTAGTGCCCAGCTCAGGGCTGAGAGTCCATCCTGACATCTATATCAGTAAACCCAAACTCTGAGATAGTCTGTCTGAGCCACTGGCTTGTTCTCCATTTGCTTTCATTTACTGGGAAATAAAGAGCCTTTTGTGTCCAGTGTTGGTCTGAGGACATATCCTCTGCTTGTTAAGATTGTTTTGTAACGTAGTCACAGGTATTTGTGACACACGCCAGCACTTCACAGATGAACAGACTGTAAAATAGAACAGAATTTCAACCATATAAGGAGAAGGTGCGTCTCTCACCTTTCCGAGTTGGACATCTGCTATCACTTGGTAAACAGTCATGTTTCATCCTCTGCCCAGCTGCTGCAGAAAACCTCACATCCTCTAAACCCAAATGCCACTCGAAGATTCAGCCTCTAGCCTGGATGTTCTTTATGACATATAATCCCCAATCCTCACCACGCAAAGTCAACCTCATTATGGCTCATTCCATCTGCCTCTAGTCTTGGAAAGGTTAAAACTTTGCAGAAACTTAATGAGCCATAACCAGCCCCGAGAAATACAGATTTGTTATTGTCTTACATAGAAACAAAACAAGTGAAATAAAAACAGGAGTAGATCCTATGAGTCACAGGATGTGGGGAAAGAGCTCGATTGAATTGAGAATTTAAGGACTAATTCACCGAAGGGAAAGCCAGGAAATTGAAGGCCAGATTCCTGCTCTACATGAGCTGGGTGAACCTGAGCTAATCATAAAACTCAGGACTTTGCTTCCATACCTCTAAAATGGGCATAATTATATCTATGTTAGTATCCCTTCAGGCTGATAAAGGGATAACTTAAGAGGCTTTTATAAATGTCACTGAAAAGAAAAAGAACAAAAAAAATATAACAAACAAATGAACAAAACCTCATAAACTAAAAGGTATTCTGAAGGAACCAAAATCACCCAGATGGGAACAAGAAGTAAATAGGTTGGTTCCTTTGTCACAAATTTGTTTTTCTACATGAAAATTCATTTAGCACTCATTGAGTACATATCTATGTTCAACCAGTTTGTAGAACTGGGAAGGAGAGTCATGATCCTAATTATCCTACAGAAATTCACGTTGTTTGACTTTCTAGCCAGCTCTGTTTCTATTATTGTTGTAAATACTACAGGCTAGGGGTCATGTCTTTTACTGGAGGGAGGGTTGGGAAGTTTTATTTAAGATACTTAGGGGCAAGGATTTCAGAACCATCTTTATCTCAGTTGTTCACTCAGAGAAGGGGATCACATTAACTGTCTGTTTTCCTGGATTACCATGTCATCAGTATCCACATGTGACATGACTGGGCAACTTCTGTTTTAAATCTTTCTTTGAGCCTATTCTTCTTCCCAGAAAAGTGATCACAAGACTTGCCTGTGGTCACTGTCTTCATTTCCTAATGTACAGGCTCTCTTTAAACCTATCAAGTTTCTTCTACTTTATGGGAACTCTTCTGGGCCCCATGAAGTGGCCATATCCTCCTGTTTTTCATCTCAACATCATTAGACATAATTAACAACTCCCTTATTCTAGAATGTTGGCTTTGCTTTGCCAACTCCCATCTGTCTATTGTGTAAGACAATAACAGAAACCAGCTATCATCCTGGTTTTTACTGATCTTACTAAGCAATATGATCTTGCTTTCTGGTTTCCCATTCTCTTTGAGACCTTTAATGTGGCAATGTATCTGGTAGTCTGTCTTGAGCTTCCTTCCCTACATAAACACTTTGTGACTGACTTCCCTCTGTGCCTTGGCTTTAGTTATCTGGCTATAATGATACCTGGTTTCTGATGGTTAATCTTGTCAGCCTGATGAGATTCAGAATTACCATGGAAACACCTCTGGGTCTGTGAGGGAGTTTCTAGATTGGGTTGAGATGAAAAGACCTACCCTAAATGCAGATGGTACCATTCCATGGTGTAGGGTCCCGGACTGAATGAAAAGAAGAGAAAGCGAGCTGTGCACCAGTGTAGCCCAAACCAGACCTGTTTCTACCGCTAGGGAAGCCTGCTCTTGACCAAGGTTTCTTTTCTCAATACTCAAGTCAGAACCTAGGATTTTCCTTGCTTCTTCTCTTGTTCGTATTTCCCACCCCCAAACCATCAGGAAATCTCACTCCTCTACACTCAGGACATGTCCTAAATTTGTCTACAGTGCTCTCTCTCTCTCTCTCTCTCTCTCTCTCTCTCTCTCTCTCTCTCTCTCTCTCTGTCCTGTGCTTCACCAACTCCCCTCTATTTTCTCCAGCCATAATGTCCCCTGTCATCACTTTTAATGTATGTTTATCCCAGTCTTTGAGCAAGCAGCTTCCTCTGCTTAGATTGGTCATCACTGGGACCTGTGTATGATGTCTCAACATGCATTTTCTACTCAGATCTCAAATTAAGTGGGGTCTCTTCAGAGCTACCTTTATGAACATCATATAGAATCTACCCACCCACCCACTTCCTGTCTAGCTCTCCATTGTAATATCAGAAAATACTCACTTATATAATATTAAATGGTGTGTACATTTAAGCTTCACAGAAATCTTAGAGATTTTATTCACTTCTGTGTCCTTGGCATCCAAGAACATAGAACAAATTCAAGCATATTTATTGAACATATGAGAAAACAGAATGTGCATCACCATTTAGAAAATTGAATCTTCCAGAGTCTAAGGTAGGACCCAGCTTAACCTGACTCCAGCCACCTTGGTTTTAACTACCATTTTGCCTTTCTGGTAAGCCTGATATGCATCCTTAAACCCTCTAGACTACACAGTCATTGTGAGAGTCAGTGAGCATTTTACAAGATGGCAGGATTGGTTTTTAACTAATGATTGACATTTGAATAGTTTTGCAGTTAACCCAGGTGTGTTCTGATCGGCTGTGGCTCACTTTTGTCTCACTTCCTTCTGCTTTAAGGTACACTTATTCTCCCGTCTTACCATCAACAAGGTGTGGTTTTATCTTTAAATCTCTAATAAACGACACTCTGTGAGCTCTTGGATTTATCTCTCTATTTTTATGTGCTGGAGTCACCACTTCCCTTTGGTGACCAGGTCTCACACGATGAGATCGCTTGCTATGCATGAGTTTATTTGCCATTGCTGCATCTCAGAAGCAATATTCTTTATCACCGATTCCAGCACCTTTAAGCTCCATTTGCATGAACTCATGCAACTCTGTACAATTTTTATTTCCTTTGTTCATATTCAGCAATGCTTTTGTAGATAGTGAGGTGGAGATAAAACAGGAAATGAAGAAAACTTTCCATTACTTTCTTTGTGTCCTATAAATCTCATGGAGACTCATTTAAAAATTTCTTAAAACAAATATAAATGTACAATTACTTGAACAAATCCCAACATGATAGCATTCATAGGGTTTCCATATTGAAACTTCATTTTATTTTCTTTCAGATTTTAATTCTATGATTGTACCTTAAAACATCTATTTTCTCCTTATCAATCGTACTCAGCACATCAAGCAGTTTTGGGCACTGTGTAGTGTTGAGTACAAGTCCCTGTACTCTAGCTCCTTCGTAATACTTGCCAACGATCCCGGTTTGTAAGAAAGATGGCACACATACCTGCCATCTCTGGCTTAGAGGAAGTGAAAATTGGCTTTAATTAATGTAGATTTAATAGTCAATTTATTATATAAATATATTTCAATATATATATATATGTATATGTATTACCGACGCCCTTTGATATCAAAAGGGAGTCATGAGACTCAACAAATGACTTGGATTTTTTTTATGTGTGTGTGTGTGTGTGTGTGTGTGTGTGTGTGTGTGTGTGTGTGTATGCTGGAGTAGAGGCCAGAATATAACCTCACATGTCATTCCTCAGGAACACGACTCACCTTGTTTTGGTACAGGGGTCTCTCATCAGCCTGGAACTCACTAAACAGGTAAGGCTAGATGGCCAGCTAGCCCCAGGGACCCACCTGTCTCTGCTTCTCCAGTGTTGGGGTTACATGTACATGCCACTTCACCCGGAAACTGAATTCAGGTCTGGTGGTTACCAGGCAAACATTTTATTGACTGAGACCTTATGTTGCCTATGTTCCTGCTGTTACTCTTGGCAACAAGGCTGCATAGTGCTGAGGGAGCAAAACATAGAAAGTGGTGGAAGTCTGTGGGTTCTGGTTGCTTTGACAGATGCTGAAGGCTGTATATCGGTAAGCAAGGGTGTTGTAGGCCAGGTCAAGTCCAAAGCCCTATCAAGGAAGAGATCGAGTAGGCTGTTTCGCTTTGTCTTCCTTCAGCTCTGAGCAGAACAGTCTATCATTTTTCTTCATGTAATGTTCACCAGCTTTGACCCAAGAATGTAAAAGTGACAGACTAAATGGGATAATCCTGTAAAGTCATCGATCTTTTCCACGAGCAGCCGTGACCTCGGGCTTAAGAGATATTTTTTCAAGCTGTAGATCTGGCTGGCAACTGGTTTAAAGGTTTATTCTATAGAGACTGGATGCCAGCCCTCCAGCTTGACTTTATAATCCTTTCATCTCACACCCACCTCCACGGCTATCTGAAGCCGGAAGAGGTTCTCCATCAAAATGACTGAGGTATCAGCAGAAAATTTTTCATCATACTTTTCTTCCTTTAACCAATCAAGATGGCTTTCTTTTCAGACATTTCTCCATGTTCCACACAAGTTCTCAAGTTCCCTTCCCGGACTGTGAGCCCTGCGGTTACTTGACCTTACCGGACTCTCCCATTGCCATCTCCTTCCACTGCTGTCTGGCCATCATCCCCATGAGCTCATCTGTATCGGTCTGTGAACAGAACCCCAGGGCTCATCTGTATTGGTCTGTGAACAGAACCCCAGGGCTCATCTGTATCGGTCTGTGAACAGAACCCCAGGGCTCACCTTTCGCCCACACTGACCCCTTTATCTGACATGTGCTCATTTTCTCCTTCTGCTTCCCATGGCACTTCCTGTCGCTACCCTGAGTAGAATCTCTCCACACTGGATTCCTAAAGCGTTCCTGTCTACACGCCACAAATTACCCCTCTATAATCCATTACAAGTTACCATTGCCTGACACAGAATCTTTCCTCTGTTCTTTTGAAAAACTCTTTCTGCTCAGAACAATTTTAACTTACAGAAAAGCTGTAAAGAATAACAGGGTTCCTTCATACCCCTCACCCAGTTTTGGTTTTCCCTAATGCAATGTGTTATTTTGGTACATTAGTCCAAACTAGGACAGCAATATTGGAACATTACTACTTAGTAAATTCCAGACCTAATTTGGACTTCAGCATTTTTTTTTTTTTTAAAACATTCCTTCCTGTGTGAGGATCTCAGGACCTGGAATACTGTGTTGCAGTCACTCCTGCTCCTTGGGACGTCTGTTCTAATTCTGACCTCACAGTTGTTCCCTGTTCTGTCACTAGCTTGACTTTGACAGTCTCAAGGAACACCGGTCAGATGTTTCGTAGCACAGAGCACTCGGTCTGGCTTAGTCTGCTGTTTTTCTTCTGATAAGATCGAGTTTCGGGATCCAGGGGAAAATACCATCAAGATGAAGCACACTTTTCGTCACGTCAGCTTAGGGATACGTGCTCATGATACAGCACCACTGACGGCTGCAACCTTGGCCACCCATTTGAGGTGTTATTTCCCAAGTTTTTTCTCTCCTGTTTCCGTCTTTCCCTTTTCTCACTCTGTTCTTTAGGAGTGAGTCATTATGTCTAGCTCACACTAAGTACCCCATACATCTAAATTTGTGGCGTGTTTTTAAACTCCATTTGGCTGCAGTCTGGGGAGAATTGTTCTGAAATCCCCATGTTTCTTCCCAGAATTTTTTTTTCTAGAAGAATGTAATATTGTCACAGGGTCTTGTCCATTCAGGCTGCTGTGACAATGTGTCATAGACTCGGTAGTAATAGACATTTATTTCTGGGGCTGTAGGTTCAAGATCAGAGCGTCAGCATAATCAGGCTCCAGTAGGGACCCTTTCCCCAATTTCAGGATAAAGTTTTTGTATCATCATGTGATGGAAAAATCAAGAACTCCCTAGGGCCTCTCTCATGGGGGTGTTCATCCCATTCCTGAGGGTCCCACTCTCATGATTTGGTCAACTTCCCCTCAAAGCTCTTACCTCTTGATACTATCACACGAGTGGATAAGATGTCAATATATGAATTAGGGAATGGCACAAATATTTAGTCCATAATATACATAGTTTATCAATAAAATAAATATTAAAATTTTATTTATACATTACACTCTGAAGGACCAGATAGTAAGTATTTTATGTTTTGTTGACATACAGTCCCTGTTACAGACATATTTTTCATCTCTTAACAGCCTTTTAAAAAGGTCATAAACATTCTTAGTTTGAGAGTTGCACAAAAATTGATCATGCACGAGTGGAGGCAGGCAGTTCAGCTATGGACCTCTCTTAAGAAAAAATGCATACAAGAACATTAAAAATCAGGAAAAGATTTGTAGAATAGAAATCTGTCTACCATTGCTAACCTTAACTTGTCCTAAATTGATTTGATCATGGAATTTTCTTTTCTTTTACCCATTTAATGTCTTGTGAAATTTACTTTTCAAAAATTCTGTCTTTGGAATATAATTTTAGTCACATATGAAGAATAACAAAGTCAATCTCTATTCAACCTACACATAAAGAAACATCCTGGATGTCTTAAAACAAATAAAATAGTACCAGAGATTATCTCTGGACCCTGAAATATTCCTAAGCAACGTTCCAAAAACATTGAGCATGAGACATAAATTATGTATTAGACTATATTAAAAATCAAGACTTTCTATTCAACAAACTTTACCACAAAAAACTTAATAGAAAGGGTAGGGGAAAACATTTGCTATGTTTGAAACCATAAGAGATTTAATGTGACAAGGAGTGTTTTCTAATTAATAAGGAAAGGACTGGGTATTCAATACAAAATGGTTGAGTAATATGGGTAGACAATGCCCAGAGGGAGAAGGCGGAATGACTAGCAAGTAGATGGAGATGTTGAAGCTCATTAGCAACTGCAGAAATGAAAGCTGAAGAGAGATTAAAATGCTCACACTATTAGCAAGTAGTTTTCAAATTGGTTGATAGCCAATGTTGGCAGGAATCTAGGAAAACAGCTTTTCTTATGCACTGCTGTGGAAGCGTTAGATCATTCAGCCTGTCTGGAGAATTATTGGTAAATCTCAGCGAGATTCGGTATGTGCAGACTCACTGTTGACTGCAGACCCAGAAAGACATAGCCACAAATCCAAGGATAATAAGCACAGAGAAATTCATTTGAGCATTTAGTTTAATGTAGGAGGAGATGGAAGGCAAAATACTTGCCGTTACTGGAGAAATGGAATAAGAAAATATAGCACAAGCTCGCTTTGGAACTGTACAACAGTCAAAGCCAATGAACAGGTACTTCAGAGTGGTCTGGGTGGGGCTTTCAAAAACAGCATTAGACAAAGGGCCGGGGAGTTGGCACACCGGGTAAAAACGCTTGCCACGCTAGCCTGACAGCCTGAGTTCAGTCCCTGGAACCTAAATTAAAATGCCAGATGTGGCAGCGTGCATCTGTAATCCCAGCACTCAGACGGCAACGAGAGGAGATGCAGGAGAATCGGCCAGAAGTTCCATGGCCAGAGAGCCTCAAGTGTGAAGACCGGAAACAAGAGGGACCGTGCCTCCCCAGGGTGGAAGCAGAGACCTGGCTGCTCACAGCTGTCCTCTGGCCTCCACAGGCATGCTGTGGCAGGCACATGTGCTCCTCCACATGCAAATCAAACAAATTGAGTAATTAAAAATAATAGTGTTGCATAGGGACTATGTGTGCAAATTATATATAATGTCTACACACATGCATGTGTATGTATGCACGTATGTATATATGCACTGTATGTATGTATGTATGTATGTATGTATGTATGTATGTATGTACATCCAGGGGCAGGGGAGACACAGCTAAGTGGAATGTCACTGATCAAAGGGTAAAATAATAAATAGAAGCTGGAGATGAATGCTGGGGTGTTATGAACAGAATGGCATAGTGAAGCAGCTCTTGGCACTGCTGGTTTTACCGTATGTGTGTCTATTGTACTCTGCTGTCCTGGAGAATATGACCTTTGACACCCTCTGCCGAAGAGAAAGACTTAGCTGACCCGTTTGGTTTTATCCCACCCTGATCTGTTTGCCAGTAACAGAAAACCACCTGGCTTTAACACATCAAATGTCAAATGTTTCACGGTAAATCTAGTGTCCTTGCATCTACTGTGTGAACACTTCGACCGTCTCCAAACTCTGCTTCATCTTCACCAACTGAAGCCATAATTCCTGCTCCCCCTTCCCAGCCCCCCCATGCATTAATGGCTTTCATCATTGCTTTGGGAGTACACCTGACCGAAGCAACAGAGGAAAGATTTATTTTGCCTCACAGGATCAGAGGGTCAAGTCCACGGTCACGTGGCAAAGCACCATAGAGGCAGGCGCTCGCGGCAGAGGAGTTATTAGTATCATTGTAGACAGCACATAAGGAAGCAGACTGGGGGTGTGATTTAACTTTCAAATCCACATTCCCAGTGAGAACCCAGTTTTCCCAACTGGACCTCGTTTTGCCTTACCACCTAATAACACTACCACATGTTATGACCCTGTCCAGAGATGACGCTGTTTGGTAGGTCAGAGCACTCAGGACCTAACGTCCCTGGAAGCCATCGCAAACACAGCCAGAGTGATGATTTAACAATCCCCTAGGGGGTTTCTCAATCCAAACCCTGACAACCACCATTTCTGCCTCAGAATTCCCCTTTTATGAGTAGAATAGTATAGTATTTGTCACTCAACACAATGTCCCAAAGAGTCACCCAAGCTATAGTGTATGTCAGAATTTTCTTCTTTTTGAAAGCCGAAAGCTGAATAATAATTCATTGTATGGATATTCTGTACTATATTTGTTCAGCTGTTAATTGATCAATGATATTTTGACTACTTCCATCTTCTTCTTTTTTTAAAAATATCCTGATCGGAATTTGGTACGCAAATATCTCCCCAGGTCTCTTGTTTTGTTTTGGGGGGCTGTGTACTGAGAAGCAGAACTGGTAGATCATAAGCAAGTCTGTGCTTCATCTCTTGAGGAGCCTTCACAGTGCTGTGTGGTGGGTATACCATTTTACATCACTGGCAATACACAGGATCCCGAGTTCTCTGCGTTCTAGCATGTAATTTTCTGTTTTGATTTGCCTACTATATTAGGTATTTTAGTAAGTATGAAATGATATCTCACTGTCACTTTTGTGTGTGTGTGTGTGTGTGTGTGTGTATGTGTGTGTGTGTGTGTGTATGCACACGTGCTTGTATGTGTGTGCACATGTATATGGAGGCCAGATGTTGATGCCAGATGACTTCCACTATCATTCTCCACCTTTAAAAAAAATTGTATGTGTGTGTGTGTGTCCACGCACATGCATATGTTCTATGGCATCCTTGTAGCAGTCAGAGGGAACTTGCAGGAGTCAGTTATCTCCTCTGTCATGTGGGTCATGGGACTCAAGCTCAATTCAGCAGGTTTGGTAGCAAACACACTTACCTGTTGAGCAGTCTCATCATCAGCTCTACCTTAGTTTTTGAGACATAATCTCTCACTGGAAACAGCTGGCCAGCAAGCTTGAAGAAACCACTCATCTCCTCCCACGGCCCCCAATAGCCCTCGGGCCAGAATTATAGACACATATGATCATGCACAACTTCTGTTATGCTGGAGACGACTGGGAACCGCTTGATGACCTGCACTGAGTTTTACATGGCCGTTTGGACCCCAGTCCCCCAATTCATCACTGCGACGTTGTTTGGATTTCCCGCTATTTTCCCCAGTTGAACATCGGGGCTATGTTTGACTCAATGCTTTCATATGCATATCTAGTCAAGAAATATGTTACCACAATAAGTGAGAATAACTTAATATAGTGTCTATCTCTGTTACATTGTTATTTCATGATCTTGAACACTAGAGTCCTAATGGACTTTGTAGACTACCTTACTATATATCTATGAATAAATATCCTATATTAGTACTTCTTTCCAGTATACAGTTGCACGTAGATAATTGAAGTATTAACTTTAACATATATCTACTACACTGAGAGTATTAGAAATAGAAAAGTGTGACAGGATACTGTCAAAACATTTTAGAAGAGTGTATACGAGATTGTCAACAAGCTTACCAGCATACGTAATACCCTTTCTTGAAACAAGTTAATGTTTTCCCTATGTCTTATTACACAAGGGCGTTAAGAGACCTCAACACCTACAATGGGATCGGGATTAACCACTCTAAAAGGAGTCAACACACACGTGCCGGTGGCACTCTCCTCCACCCATGATAGCGAGCGGCCACCTTCAGTGCATTGGATATGTCACTGAAGATCTCAATCTATTCTAGACTGGGGCTTACTTGCCTAGCTCAGTGAGAAAAAGCCTTGGCCCTCCCACCACGCCAGATCGTTCTTGGGCCTGGTCACACAACCACTGGTTTGCCTCCTGACGTCTCGTTCGCAAGCAGAGTACACGAGAGCCCTCACTCGATCATCTAACGCCCGCTCACCTATCTTTAGTCTTCTTAGCTCAAACCTCTAGCCCAAGAGATCACCGCCTTCTATCATCCAAACACCCGCCATCAGCTTCTTCTGCATAGCGCCCTCAGTAGCTTCTGGCAAATGACGTTCCGATACTTCAACGCCGCCCGGTCGGCGAACTACAAATGTGTCAATTAGCTTACTACCCAATGCTACGCACGCAGTGTTTATGACCTGCAAGCCGACTCAGCACTTTCCGTCCGGGTCCCCCTGGGCCCACGGAAACGACGCTGTTGTTAATATCCATAGGCTATGTCACATTGAACCATTTTTGCTGACGATATTACTCACAAACTGCCACACCAACCGCAACACTACTCCTAATTCGTCAAAATTTATTCGTACAGTAACGCGCTTATTTTCCCCCATTGCACTTGCCTCCGCAATATATAATCACAGGTAATACACTACTCGACAAGAAGGCTATTGATATGCCCGAGAAAAACACAAGCATCACAAATCATCATGACACTACGCGTACGAGTCGGCTCGCCCATAACTTCTACGCCTACTTATTCCCTGCGACCTCTTCCTTCCCCTCGCACACTCCTGACAGATCCGCCTGTGCCTCAAGTGTCCTTCTCTGCGTATCCCTCTACCATTTCTATTCCCTCCAGCGCGCTTCTCTAGCTCCCTCCCAACTGCACTCTGACTGCGGTGCGCGGCCCAATTCTGGCCCTGTGTCGCCCCCAACATGATTAGTCTGACACCCGGTCCCGCCTCTTGCACCCAAACCGCTATTTCTCCGGTTGCACACTTATCCAGCGAGACCAGTGTATTCTCGGGTCACAAAGACGTCATCGACGCCGGCATTGACAGCACTTCACGTTTTGCTTCATTGTCGGAAGGGCACATCCATGCATCTGCCATTTACAGCTCAAGCCTTGTTGGACGGGCATTCTTCACACTGCTGGCTCTCGCTGCCAGATTTACTACGCTTCTCCTTACTGGCTCACGATGATGACTACCGTACGTCGTGCGCCACCTCCTAGCTATTGTAGTCTTCACTATGACTAATAATGGAGATTCACAACTAGTGCCTATAGCGAAGTGCTAACCTTTCCCCCCATTCGTATCCGCGGTCCTTCTCCCAGTCGCCTCTCTGTGCATCTGTCTTCCTAGCGAATCTCTTTCGATCTTTCCCCCCATGCCTAAACACGCGCTCACCGGTCACACAGAACTGCATCCACGCCTAAGAGATTCTTCTGACCCTCGCTTTCGCCTCAATTGACTCATCTCCTCTCTACACACCATAGCCAACAAAACATATCTTCCTGAACCATTCCCTTTCCCAGTCTTGTCTGGCCACCACCTCTCCTGTACACACCCACCCCCATCGACGTATCAATCTTCGCTAATGGTGAGCGCGCCAGATATAATCACGAGTCGTCTAGTCTTTTTCCTTGTCGGCGCGTTTAGCAACCTCTCCGACTGACCATGCCGGCTGACCAACCGAGAGAACCTATTCATTAGCATAGCTTTTACCGGATCCAATATCACCATGCAGACATCATGCTTTACATAGTTTATTCATCGTATGTACCCATACCGCTATATGTTCCTGGTATTCACCTCTAGATGCACACCCTATGGTTGGTACTCAGGTGTGCAAATAGGCTAGAGAATTTAGAAAAAAAAAAAAAAGAAAAGAACTCTCTTTTAGTAGAAAAATTTATACCTAGTACTTTGCCACAGATAATGAAAAGAGAGTAGAGAAAGAAAAATTCTCTAGGTTTGAAGGGATTTAAAGAAAATTGACAACTTATTTCTTTATGGTCAAGACTTAACAATTAATTTATAGTTTTGAATTTTCGAGTTAAAAGATTAGTTTTCCCAAACGATACATTAAACTAAATACCCGAGTGATAATTATCAATCGATAGGGCTCTGTAAACTATTCACGTCCACCTATGCTAAACACACCACCATCTAAAAACCCAGTTTCATTCTGAGACATACCTAATACTATATCAAGAGTGTCGGATCACAAACATTCAGTTCGAATGCTGTGATCGTCGCGAATTAATGTGATCTTCATTCCCAGATGGTACTATACAAATATACAACCTGGTAATAATGCTCCTCATTACCTTCTACATTCGCCAGATTGTCTTTCGAGCGTTCTTTATATAGAATTCCAGCTATATCTGCGTCACACAGGGTTCCTATAAAGTCAGAGTAAATATTTCTTACGTATATTGAAAAAATATCAAGGCCAAGTGTATCTGTTGGGACAAACGCTTAGGGCAGAGAGAGCTTGCAGAACTATCAGCTGTGTGAGAGTGATCAACATCTCAGCTCTCGTAAGAACACACCAGCAAGCAACGCAGAGCGAAGCGCATAAAGATCCGTCTACCGTAGCATAATGACAAGCATCAATCCAATTGACCTGCGAAACGTTGAGCGCTCTGAATGGTCTGCCTTCGAGATGACTCAGATCATGTCTACCCTCATGCTCAGGTAATAGGACCCTTTCAGCTCCAGCCCTGGCCTCTGTATGCTCCAGACTTTGTTTCCACGTCACCTTCTAAAAAAATCTAGTGAGGGAGAAAGACCTCACATCCGGCCCTGCAGTTAGCGTGGAAGGCTGCGCGAGTGCGTGCACGGGATTCGGTCGAGGCACAGTGTCCTTTCTTCAGTCAGAGAGATAGAGCTATAATAACACCATGGATGCGCTGTAGTGAGGTGCCACGTCGACACCCTAATCTCACAGAGCAGTTCTCTCCACGATAGATTCTCATTCCAAAACGAAATTCGAGCACAAGCCAAGAGGAGACAGCCTAAATTGAGCGTGCACATAAAACCCTGATAACTGAGAGGAAAAAATTGATGAGAGCAAAACAATTCTCCATCATCAATTGCCTTACTCTCACCTCCGCACAAACTCAAAAGCCAGCTAATTCCCAGTCAACACCAGGCAAGTTGTCCCTACAGCTGAGACAGTGCTAAGGTAAAACGTTAGATCCTGTCGGGAAATAGAAATCTGCGATATGTTTAGAGTATGCCACCATAAAGCCAGCGCTCAAACACAGAGAGTGTTGGAAGAATCACTCTGAATATGAAGATGCCAGAGCGCAGGCTGGCCGAGATACGGAAATCTAATATCCTAAGCTTCTAACTAGCGACGGTCGCCGCCGATACCACTAACCTCCTACCACGCTATACAAAATGCAACTCATCATGGGCTAGAAGAGCTAGCTCCACGCAGATTCAGAGGTTCTTGCTGTAGCCTCCCAGTGCGTATGTAGGAGCATGTAGTACAGTTCCCAGGCAGTCCCCGTCAGGAGTGTTCCACATCTGATAGCCTCTGTTTTCAGGGATCATACAGCAGGTTTTGGCTCTTCTGCTATTTGAGAGTCCAGCCACTCGCAACTGATCGTCCGATAAATATGTATTATGGACAGTTTACTCATACACATAAAATACACCTATACTCTAATATCACACAAAAAAATGAGTGTGCGCTACTATGAATTCGAACGACTTTGAGCATTCTGCCACTTTTCTCTATCATCCTACGACTCTGTATCCCTGTGGTCTCTCTCTTTGGGTGGGGACTTCAACGAGCAACATGCATGGAGCCGTGTTTCGATATGCCGAGGCCCCCCCCTGCCCCTCCTCGCCCCACAGCAAACATCACCAAAGGCTTGGGACATGTCGTGATAGTTCTAACATCTTGTAATAGATTGCCTATAGTCTACAGACACCTACTTCTAACTTATGATGTCAATTTTATAATAGTAGTCGCGAAACTCAGCACACTTTTCACGTTTCAAGCTTGGTGTTATGCATTGAAACTATGCTCTATAGGTACTATTATACAAGTTTCTAGAAGACGCACACTAACACATAAAGGGACAAAAGGCATCGCTCTGACATTTTAATTCCCATTAGAAACTAGCACTGGCTCAAAGAAACCCTAAAGACTCCTCCACGCCCCTTCAGAGCAAGCCGATTAATATGCCTGCATACCAGTAAACACCAAATACCATTTACACAATATTTATAAAGCAGGATTAAATTTAAGATCTATCTGACCAACGTGACCTGCTACTGTTTTATAATCACACTCTTACTTTCTAAAGAATCATATGCTGCCGAGCACTCCAAATATATCAACTCTTTAGCTCTTTGTTGGCTTTGTTCATGGATATACAGGGCTGTCCATCTCTGTTGATAGAGACCCGTATTCCCTGCGGGTAACCTCAGCTTCGGAGCTAAGCCCTAGACTCGTCCTCCGGAACATCACAATGAGTTCTCTGGCTTCTGGTCTACCGTCGGAATTAAAGCGCAACGAGCCAACCACGCAACCGGTGCAGCACAGGTCTCTACTCATATCCTGAAAGATAGAATGCACACTCCTGCGACTTCCAATCATATCAAATTCTTTATACACATACCTATACTTTTCAACTTCTGAAGCAGCTCTGTATATTCCCAATACTTAACACCAATTCAATATGTCTTCTTTGAAGACGTTTAGTTCTATAACTCTACATTCACAGTTTTCGATTTCTATTTACAGATTTCTAGCAGGCTCTTGGCGTCCACACAATGATCTCTCACAACAGTCGTGATTGTGAGTTAATCCCAGGCAGCTCCTTGAGGTTCCGCTTTTATTCGTTTAGCAAGAGCTCCTACTGTGATGCCAGGTCCTGGGGGACGATCCTACACCAAGTTGTCAGCCACCAAAGTGATTCTCATTCATGGCATCATGCGATGGCCCATATAACCGCCTTCTCCTGATAGCACTCCATGGCGCAATAAAGAATTCATAAAACTCTGTCTTCAGTGGCTGTTGCACTGCATAGCGTTATAGACATTAATTCTTTCATTCAATGGTGACCTGAAATTTTCAACCTGCTGTCCAGGATAAGCGTGTTCTCTTCGCCAGCAAATATCACCGAGATTACTTTTCTTGCTGTTTGCATTATGTTCCTCCGACCAACACATTCTACCGATTTTGATGGCGCCAGCTGATGAGTGCTGGCGAGATATCATTCTGGATCCTTCTTCAGACTAATGTGATTGACAAAACTCAATTGCTCTCAAACTACGCGCATAGACAGAATGTAGCAGCTACCCGTCCCTAGCGGTTCCCGAATACACCTCCTAGCCTGGAACCTCCTAGCATCGCGAGCTCGCTTAGGACTATGAATCTGGCTATAACTCAAGAATAAACTAGGGAGTGACTACCCAGATATATCCTCATCGCTTAACTTATCCGAGCGGCACGACTCTCTTGTGCACTCCTCGCGCTCCCCATCCACATGCTCAATGATAAGCAGTTTGCACTCCTTATTCTACAAATTGCATTGGTCCATCAGAACACACGTCTGTACCATTATGCTTGTCTCTCGCTGCTCACCAGAGTGCTGCAGACACCCCTACATGCGATCCACTTCAACTCCCAAGAGTCCTATTTTGAGAGTCTGTGTCAACGAATTCACCTAACAGAAGGTATGCTCACTCTCGTAAATTCTGCAACCTCTTCATTGCTACACTTTCAAAGTGCGACGAGAGCGGTTACCCGTGAGTTATCGGCCAACTGCAGCCGCTGTATCAAAGACATGAGCGAGTGCGATCTCTATCCTCAAAATGGAATCGAAACGATAATAGTATCTCAATGATATCTGATCAACCTCTCTGTAACTACTGCGAGTATTCTCTCTAGAGGGAGGCAGCAAGGTCTCAAGAATCCTATGCACAAATACAATCGCATAAGACTAGTGAACAGGTAGGATGTCGGCGGCAGTGACCACATGGAGCCGGGTTCTGATCACGTGTTCGAATCCACACACGCCAGCTAGACCAATAGAGAGGCAGTGGTAAATATCCACCGTAGGCTAGGATGTGTTTTTATTGTAGTATGCTTGTGGTTCCATGTCACAGTAAAATTCCTATATAAATCGTCTTAACCGAATTAGCGTATGAATATGGTGTTGACTGTGCTTTCTGAACCTCAAGCATAATGAGCTCAGCGTCGATCTCTCCGTACGCTGCTTAGTGCAGCAATACGACGAGTGTGCTAGACTTCACCTCCAGATTTATCATGAGGAACTTATCTTGCGTGTTGTTCTAGAGATTCTTTTTACCTCTAGGCCAACCAGCAGAAGTTCGTGCTGTCCACAACATGGTATCGTGTGTATCCGAATTAAAAGTAATGGTGAATGCTCCTTGTACTCAAGTCTTGCCTTTTGAAACACACTCAGGGCCCTTTTGGGCAGAGGTGAATCTGCTCTCACCCTGTTTGGATCAATGGTTATTCTCATTCCCTAAATTATTCTCTATGTCCGAGCTGCATTTTCCAGATTCCTGAGCTCTGCGTTTCCAGCTAAGTCACATATGAAGGCGTGGTAACCCAGGACGTATGTCCCATCAACCCACTCCTCATTCCCAACTTCCTCCTTTCCATTCTCTCTGCGTCCACTATTTCTTCTCTGTCTCTCCCCCCCTCTGTGTCTCACACAAACTTCTCTTTCGTCTCCCACAGAGGTGATTGCATGATCTATCTCTCTATATAGAATCTTGACCTTCTAAGTTATCCACCCAGCACTCCTTCCAGCGTACTAGCCTCACTGTAGCAGCGCGAGCGCGCTTCCATTCACCCACGTGTCATCCTCTATCCACAAGGACCAGAGATAGATGGCTCCTACTCTATATCTTGCTCATCTCTGTGTCTGTATCAGCCTTCCCTTGCTTTTCACAATTTTAAATTAAGGTCTGCCTTTTCCATCATTATATTCAACCATTTAGAAGATCCTTTAAGTCACTTTCTATTTGCTTGCGTTAGCGTTACTGTTCTCTCTTTCTTTCTGGCTGCTGTTCCCACCTTGAGTGTCTTCTTAGAAGCCTCCCACTCACTCACTTCTACAATCGCCCTGCGCAATCATGTAACCCAGCGAACTTCTCCCAGGCTCCATGACCTGTCCTGCTATTGGAAGGCGAGTGAGTGGCTTTGTGAAATTGCAGTGTATTTTCATTACCAGTTCTTTCAGAATAAGCTTTCTTCATATTAATTTTTCAACCATATGTCTATCTAGCACTTTCTTCGGTTTGTCTCACTTAGTATCACAAGAGCAATTGTTGGAAGACACTAAAGCTCTATACGGCAGATCCCCCAACCTGAAGAAATAGCATTGAAACCAGCGAAGAATCAACAGCAAAACCAATTTTCTACATACCCATCCAGATGATCCTTACACTGACAATTAAAATCAAGCCACATACTTATGAAGTCCCATGGGTCCATTTGCCACGATACGTAGTCCTGCATGGCTTCCTGCCTGCGGAAGTTCTATGCAATGGCATTCCTTTTATCGCATTGCTCAATTGGGACTCAGATTTCACTGAGACTAAAGTACCTGTAACTGAGGCGTTCATTTCAGCAACAATTCGTCCTCGAAACACCTGTGTTGTCTACTCCTATAGTGTTAACCATTCCTAGCCACCGTAAGTTAAACAACCGACATAACCAATATAAGAAAGCACAGACTTCGTCATGACAGTGATCATGTCCCGCTCTTGCCCTCACACTCCCCTCAACACTTGGGCTATACGCAGGATCTCGCACCAGCACATATCCCTCTCTGCCTTACTACTCTCATGGCAGACAGACTTCGATAACCATCATCCCATACAAAGACATCAGAGATGCCCAACATCCTCGTCCTCAGCTGGCCGCACAATCCGCGAGCGAGAGATGCGCTCCTAAATAAAATACTTCAGAAAGCAAGTGATGCTGGCGCTTTCAAAAAACTGGCCACAATACGGCCACAATGTTCCGCCACTCTGAGCTGTTCTAGTGCGAGAGAGCTAAATCCTGTTCATCGTTGTGCTGTCCTCCAAACCTAGCACTCCGTTCTCACGCTCCATGGTCCCACCCGTGTACACTTCTATCTTATAAGATCGTCTCTTCTTAGTGTCTGATTGCTCAGTGTTCAATCAAGAACTCTTGCTGACTGTAACGTATATTGCCACTGCTATTCGGCGCAACGTCAGAATGAGAACATTATTTTTCCACGCTCTGAGTAGTTCTGAGTTCTAGACATTATGTTCAGGTAGACATCCTGGATAAATAAAGAATCTGGATTTGTTTTCTTAAGCTTCTGGTTTACAATAGACAGCACTAGATCTTCATTCCCTGATAGAGTGAGTATGCTCAAGTATGCACGATTAGTTCCTCGTGAGCTCAGCAGGGCGCCACCCACAGAACACTCATGGGGCAGTCTTTCAATGTTGTAAGATGGATACTCACTTGCATCTGCACTTGCTTCCCATTGCGTGAAAGCATCGAAGCGTCATAGTTTTCTCCTTCCTCCCTGGTGCTCGTACCATCCTCATCTCCTTCCAAGACGCCCTCGACTGTGGTTGTCACAAAGGCTTGCGTGAAACTAATAAATCCATGTGCCATGACGGCGTGATGCCTTCCATCAGTCGACTTGAGTATATCTACGGAGTAGAGTTTAGATGACCTTATCACTTAGTACAGGCCCCTCTCTCTCATTACTACGCTAGCACTGTTGTATAACTGGAAACCAGAATCTCATTACGACACCCAATAGTGACCGACAAATCAGACCGTTGTTGCTCTGACAAGCTGTCCTTCTCTTCTAATTTTTGCGCTTCGTGTTGTGTTTTGCTCACCAGCCCGCTACCACAGACCTGACCTGTTTCTGGAAAGCCTGGCTTCTCTCCCTCTCCCTTTGGTAAACCGATAATCATAGAAACTCTCCACTAATCCTGTGTGTGTCGTTTCTCGCAGTCATTAACTACTGACACCACGGCATTACCTGGGGTGAATCCACTTGTGACGTATTATGCTTGTCCAGGCAGAGAACTCCCTTAATGAGAATATTGTTCCCACTGATGAGGGCAGGCTGCTGGTTACTTTCCTCCCATCAATCTCTATTCGACATTGCTAACGTGGTTCTGTGTTATTTGTGGAAGTTATGATCCATTACTATGCTTGTTCGTGCTGCTGGTGTATCACTCACCAAGTAGCACAGCGCGAGATAGCTCATCTTTGAGATCCGTGCTCTTTGTTGCGGCAAAGATATTGTCTTTCTTAAACTCACCACCACACAATTCTGTACAGCCACACACTACAGTGTATGCTTAAATTATCGAAAACAATTCTCTTGTCGTTTAAAGCTTACCAACAAATGATGACTACATTCGCCAGAACCAATCAGAAGAGAGAAGGCAATAACCAATTGATTACTCGATGCTGAACCTTCCACAAAATTATCAAAGTCACTCCCTAAATTCCATTCAATCTATTGCTCTAATTGATGCAGCTACCATGCCAGCATTTCAGGCTAGACACAGGTGGTGATTGCAATCACTTATGCAACACAAATGATTTTATTTACAGATGAGCCAACGACCACTATAACTTCAAGGAGTTTCTTGTAAATATTTCAAACTGGCAGATGGTGACCAATATCCAATGAATTACATGTAAGAGCCCTCGACGTGTTACTTTATGAATTACGTTAGACAGACAAAGGAATCAGGCAAAGTTTCTTATTGGTCTTTAGGCTAGAGCTCAGCAAAGATGCAGAGAAGTTCATTTATCTTCTGTCTATTTACGAGATGATAATGTAAGATGGAGCGGCAGATCAGGGCTGCATATTTGCAGGAGCTTGTAAGCCCAGGCCCGGTGGTTACATTCTCCTCCTTAACATGCCACGAGCACTATATTACTCACTCATACCCTAGCATGCGTTGATAGGCCTCTAGATGTGCACCGCCAGGCAAACCTTCTTCTACTATTTCGAGATCTGAGGCAGTGAACTGATTACCTCATTCTCCATCCCTTGTAAGTCCAGCTTCCGTATTTATGGAGAGCAGCAATTATACTCTTCAGACACTATGATATGTTGCGGGGCTTCCTAGTGTGAACCGTTGCCACATACTCCAGCGCATAACACCAATTCCGATCACCTAACACCGCTTGAAAAAATCGGAGCCAAGTTTACTTGAGTGGCAAAGAAATCTAGTTGGTGCTACTCTCCCCTATCATTTATGATGGTACTCCATGTATTATCATCGTGTATTTATCTAATATCTTTAGACCTCGCAACAGTTGGTTAGTTAGAGTTGACTCGCCTGCCATACTGACCCTCTTAGGTGTAGTTATATCGTCCCTCCCCTCGCTAGTGCTCTACCTTCTGTCTTCCCTCTTTCAACTTGGCGCCACGCCCTTTATTAGACTCCTTGCCGCATTTCAGCTTTCCTTTTTCCCTCGCCACTTGTACTCCATTAGGCTCTATTTTCCTCCTTTTTCCTGTGAGGGAGGATCGGCGCCCCCGCCATCAGAATTCACGCCAGGTGACCGTCTCATCTCTTGCGGTCTCTACCACTCGAGTCTCTTCGATTATCGCACACGGGCCGCATGACACCGTCGATTCTCCGGCCATTGATTTCTGGTACCATCTGCATGCCGTGACGTCCCCTCGACTCTACAGGCGCCTCGCGGATTCTTTTATTCGCTCACCGCGACGTCCGTTACCTTCTTCATCTGGTAATTCAACCTATGTAACCCTAGCGGATCGTTTGGCGACGCGTCCTGTATATACACACCCGTAAAGGCCCCTCCTGCACCCCTTTCGCTGCTAATCGTCTACGCTTCCGCTTTTAAACGCCCCTGGACCTGTCTTTTCTGAGCTTGGTAATTCCCAAGAACCTCGTACGACCCAATACATAGACTCTGGCACTTGCCTTGCCGAAGTTCCCTTCACGCCAAGTTACTACACGCAGGCCTATCGAACAACTGCTCTAGTCACTGCGCCGTCACAGACCCAGCGTTACCTTTAACATCACACCTTACTTCGGAGTCATCAAAATATCGATCTACATCACTTTCGCCGTTTAGATTGACCTAGTATTCTGTCTGTGGCGCTGCAGATGATCCCCCTTATGCATACTCGCGGAACCACACGCTCTACAATTGGCGCTGTTCTTACCCACCTGAGGCCGCTGGCCTTGACCATAAGCATATCGTGCCACATCACGCCGCGTGCTCGTACCTTTTAGTCGTCCAGTTACCTTTTTGAACTTGTGCCCAACCCGTTACTTCTCTCAGCACCGCACTACGCATCTTCGGCAGCATCGGCTCTTGCTAACTTGTTCCATCCTCGAAACCGGCCCTCACCCCATACATCCTCCTCCTCCACAGATCTCAGGAGCACCACGCGTGGCATCAGCTACCCCCACATCCGGGCTCCTGTCCAACGCCCGCCCTGCATTCCCTCAAGCAAGTCCGTGACATGTAGACAGGTTACCCCAATACAGTCAGCATCCTACCCGGTTCTCTCTATTGTAACACACCCCGTTACGTCTTTTCCGGTATGGTTCCAAGTGGTCGCAGTGTCCACCTACATGCCCCCCCCGCCACAACAACCCAGGCGCTTCATCTTACTCTAAACCTACTGTGCTCATACAGATTACCCTATCTGAAGGGCGCTACACGATAACATACTATGGAGAGAGTGCGTTGAAGTATAGAATATAGAGCTATGGTTTTCAATCAATTCCTAATTCTTCACAGTTCCCCCAGGCACCCACTGCTTCAACAAGTCGCCCGCTATCAAGGTTTTTGAAGCTATCAACAGATGTGAAGGACTGAGGTTTGATGGTGCCTGTATGCTTGTACCTCCAGTACCTCTGACAGGCTAACGTAGGCAAGGCACTCGACATGATCATTGAAATAGCATCGATTCCATAGACATATTCTGTCCCCAGCTGCCGTTAAAGACCGACCTGTTGTGAAAGAACAGCATAGTAAGGAGAGCGCAGGTAAATGAGCGCGTCTGAGAGCTAGAAGCTGCTCTTGCGTGGAACGCTGGTAAAGGAGATTATAGCAGGGTATGAAAACATAAACTGAAAGGAAAGATTAGCTGGAGACAATGGCCAGAGACTGAGATCTTACTTGATGCTCTGCAGAGGACCCTGTTTTGCTTCGGTACCCACATGCTATCTCCCAGCCATCTTTAACTTCCTCGCCATAAGCGGTACCTCATATGCCCGCTCATTGATCCTCACTTAGAGGTCACAGGCATGGTGCACAATAACGCGTTGCCATAGCATCCACAGCGATTGTCATACATAATAATGAAAAAAATGTGAAAATCTTATATGAAATTGTCAGTAAACTCAACATACAGGGCTGTCTTGCCCAGTCGAGCCATCATGGTGATAATGTACTAAAAAACCTGGAGAGAACAGACGAGGGGCGCGTGAATAAACTAGAATCAACGTAAGCGTGCAGAGATGAGAAAGTTATTTTCTGCTGATCCTGCAGAATAATCGCACGCTACATAGTCGCCCTTGTTTCTCAGGCAGTGAGGTCGTGATTCGACATCCCGGTTAGGTTGCCACGATCTACGACATGCTGCCCTCCAACCGAGCGAGTGAAGCCTCCATGCAAGGCTTATGGATATCCTTCAGCAGAGTATGCTGTACCAGGGGTTCGCGATTAGTATGCGCCGATGTGTCGTCGCGAGCTGACACAGCCCTCCTGGAGCACCACAAGTTGCAGGAAAAGGTGGCCAAATTGCCTCTTGGTGGCTGGTGCAGCGTGCGAGGACTCGCTCTCAGAGACTCTATGCTGATCCATGAGTACGACTGCACATGTTGCTTGCACTCCAAGGAGACTGTCGCCTAAGCACGTGAGCGAGTGAGCGAGCGAAACAGCCAGACTCTCTACTCCTAGGCAAGCAACATATTCCTCACCCTGCACAAAAATCAATTCAGAATGGTTCAAAGACCTTAATATAAGACTTGAAACTTAGAAAGATGACATAAGAGGACCACTTCACAGTGTAGACTCTGATAGAACAGAAAATAATCCAAAGAATGAATAATTCTTGACTAATGGGATTGTATGAAATTAAAAAAACTTCCATCCAGAAAAGGAAACTCTGCCTATCCTTTCTCCTGCCTTGCTATTGTTCAGTTCTTTATGAGACCATCAGATGTTTTAGACAAGCAAAGTAACACAGTTTCACAGAGTTAAACAAATGCAACATAAACAAAAGTAACGCACCTTAAAATATTCTACAACAGTTGATTAGATAATTTTGTGTGTTCAACTTTTGAAATTCTTTCTATAGTTTAGATGTTTATCACTGGCATAGTGTATAGTTGGCAAAGATTTTTTCCAACTATATATTTTTTTTCCAGATCCACTCTATAGTCTCTCTCCTTCCTCAGATAATTGCTTCCTTTTCTGGAAGTGTGAATAAGGACAAAGTATAATGATATGCATGTATGAAAATAATAAAATCTATTGCTTTGTATGCCAACTTTAGAAATTTATCAAAAAACAGAATTATCCTAATTATTTTCACAGATTTACTAACACTCTAGGTTGTCTTTAATGACATATATCAAAGCAGAGTTCTGACTTACTGTGAACTCTCCAGAGTCTGTCACCAGATATGAAATGGTTGCCATGCTTTTTGTTTCTTTGAGGTGTGAACCCCGAATTCCCACTGTGGCCTAAGCAGCTTGAGTGATCCCTCATCCCCAAACAACATCTCAAACAGAACACCAAGTTCTTTTGTTTGGAGATGTTGATTGGGTAGACCTGAAACCAGTGATGAGAATGAGTATAAAATGGAGGTGTCCTGAAGCTCCTGAAGCTGTGGATGAAAAATATTCTTCATTGGCTTGTTTGAGAATGGAAAATGGACTGAGGACTCATTGTGTAGATGTTGAGAAATATGAAGGGACATTTCAAATACCCATCCATTTATAGGAGATGACTGTTGTGCAATGACATTTGAAGTATTCAATTTTTGAATAATGAAAATGAGAACAAAATGAACCGAAGACATCATGGATGATGTCAGGTCTTCAGGAGCCCTTTCTTTCTATGTCCACATGTCTTGGAGTTCAGCAGTGGTCAGTGTTTGCCAGCGTGACCACTTATGTAAGTATGAAAATCCATTGAATTACAAGGTTTCCAGTATTCATTTTCATATCACATCTATGGCCAACAATTCCTTTACTTAGAGGTCCCCATTGCCCAGACCTCAAGCCTTGGTCTGAGGGATGAAATCATTGCTGAACTGCCTTTAGCAGTTTTCTGTCTTCATTGCAGAACCTGGGGCATGTTCTCTGTTTATGTCTATTCAGGGGCTTTCCATTGGCAGGCTAGCTGTTCCTGGCCACAAGGATTTAGGAAGGAGGTGAGTAATATAAAGAGATTTTTGAAAGTACCACTCTGGCACCAGCCAGTGTGTAGACCAGATTAGAAGAGGGCCTGCAGGAGGCGATGAGGCCTTTAGAAGATGGTGGCTTAGACTAGTATAAAGATAGAAGGGATCAAGGGGGGTGGAGCCAGGGAGCACTTAGGAAATAAATGTGGATAGGGCTCTGTGGTAGCTACAGATAAGGTCCCAGGTTTACAAGTCACAACCACTGGATAAATCCTTAAGAATGTCTGAGAACTCACAGCAGTGGCATTCTCTGAGACAAGAAACGGGAGAAGAGGACTAGGTCAGATCCTGGGTATAACAGTGACCAAGAGAAAAAGACATTGTATGTGCTGGCCAAGCAGATGCTCTACCACTGAGCTGTACCCCTAGCCCTCCAAAATCTTTTAAGATGCAATGGTTTCCACCTTGAGGAGAAGCTGTAGTAACTGTGCCATAACCACAGAAATATGTGGGAACTGAGGAAGAAACAAAGTGGGAGGACCTGGACCTATCCATCCTTGACCAATTAAAGCCTTTTTTGCTCAGGTCCAAAGGCAGGCATAGAAACCAGCTGACTCTATGGACCACAGCTGGAGTGGAGAGGCCAAGCTCCCAGAACAATGACACTAGAGATGATTGGCGAAGGTTCCTTTTTGTGAGAGCACACCAGATTCTCCCAGCATCTCCTGAAGAATTCTATTCCAAATCTTTGGTGACTCAGACTTAACTCCAAACAGATCATCAGGCTGTGTAAACTTGGTGTGGTATTTTTCTGAGCTGGCAAGTATGTATTACATGGTCTTTTTGAAGGCCCACTAGATTAAGCTAGTGAAGAACTGGACTACCATGCTTACCCAGTTGGAAGTTTCCTAGTAATCCCAGGGGATTCAAAGGATGATGATGGAGCCTAAGAGGAAGAGAAGAAGGATGCAGCTAAAGAATAGAACCCAGCAGGGATTGCCTCTCTTTATACTGTGCAGGTAATGTCCTGGACTCTGTTCTATGAGGTCATTCAGGACAACAATATCTTACATTCCAATTCTTTTGTCATCTATGAAGCTGCTGGCCACCCCAGCCACTCAGGTAGCATGAATGCTTTATTTGGCTATAGAAAAAATACAGAAATTGGGCTTGGAGAGATGGCTCAGCGGTTAAGAGCACTGACTGTCTTAAAAAGGACCCAGGTTTGAGTCTTAGCATCCACATGGTGGCTCACAACCACCTGTAATTCCAGTTCTAAGGGATCTTGTACCATTATCTGGTCTCCTTGGGTACCAGACATGAATGTGGTACACAGACATACGTACAGGCAAAACACTATCACATGGAATAAAATAGTTACAATAATATTTTTAGAATACAGAAATTTAAGGCAATTTGCAAGTTCCATTTGCAACTTTTTAAATTGCCTCTTTGTGTCTGGTACAGTTAGGGTTGAGCTGTTTTCATTCAGTAGATGTTTTCTGATTTAAAACCTAGCTTTTATCTTCAGAGCAATGCTGTATTGTTCACTTTCAATGAGTCTGCTACATTATGTGCCCATTTCATAGATGGCAGATCGTCAAAACAGTAACATGCCTGCTTATGTTTGTGATCGCATGTGTAAAAATAGGGAGAAAAAACCCTAAAGCCCTTTTATTTTACATTTAGTGACAAGCAGTACCATGCTACAGGTAGAAATGTGTTGATACTGGCCACAGGACACAGAAGACAGGAATATATTTCCAGACATGTTAGTAAAAATCCTCACTATTCACTAGCAAATCTCCAATGCTAGGGGAAGTCCTTAACTATTGTGTCTACTGTAGGGACTACATTGATGCCGCCTAGCTGCACAATGAGGATTCTGACATAGTTTTAGTGGAAGAATGATATCAGAAGTGTTTTATTTCTCAATATGAGCATCAAAGAATGAACACAAATTAAATATGGATCAAGGGAAGTTGGGAGGAGCAGCCAAGAGAATAGACAGAATTCCGATGTCACAAGTGTGGATCAGAGAGCATATGGATTAGCAGACACACGGATAAGAGACTTTAGGGGTCTAAACTGCTTTAAAAAGTCAATATTTGATAACTATGTACATATACCCAGTGTGTGTTTTACTTATGAAGTGGGATAGTGTCCACAAAGCAGAGGTAGGTGTTCTGCTCTGGTGAAATGCCACATAACCTAGCCATTGTACTCATTTCCGAAGAACACTTGATCAGGACCTGGCTTAGGTAAGGTAAGTCTAGGTTGTTGATCTAAGAGATCCATTGACATAGTGGTATAATGCTGCATTGTTCATTTCATTGGTCTGCTGCTTGCTCATGGCACAGTCCTACATAATACACTAGGGCTGGCATGCAGCTCCATTCCATGACGTCATTCAGGGAACCAAGTGCCTTTCATACTCACTCTCTCATCATCCACCAGAAAACTGTCACCTACGACAGGGTTGAAATAAACAACAGTATGTCCAGGTTACACTTGAGCTGACATAGGAAGAGACCGTGAAGGACATGCTGCTGCCTTTTGATGCTGGCTACTAGCATTCAGGCTTACATATTACAGTCACCCATGACTGCTCACACCTACCCAAGTGGGAGACAGGAAGGCAGTTTAGCTGTCAGCCTGCAACTATAGTTCCAAGAAGAAGGAGAGGAGGAGGAAGAGGAAAAAGGAGAAGGAGAGGAAGAGGAGGAGGAAGAAGAAAAGGAAGAAGGAGAAAGAGGAGGAGGAGGAGAAGAAGAAGAAGAAGAAGACGAAGAAGAAGAGGAGGAGGAGGAGGAGGAGGAGAAACCATGCTTGGTTTTTCACGAATGTAATTTAAGCTACTCAGGAGGCTAAGGCAGGGAGATCATAAGTTCAAGGTCAGCCTAGGCAACTTAGTAAGGCCCTGTCTCAAAATAAAAGGTAAAAGGGAGACTTTGGATATATCTCGGTGGTAGAGTGCTTGTCCAGTATGAGCTAGGCCCTACGTTCAAGCCACATTTCTTAAAAACAAAAGGGATGGAGAATAGAATGGGGGATTTAGGTGGCTAGAATACAATCTGGAGAAACAGCAATCAGATGAGGACAGAATGGTACAAGGAGAAAATGAGTTGGGATAGTTCTGTGTGACTCCAAAGCCATGTCAGGCCAACAGGTATTGGACTTTCTGGATGATTAGAAGATAAGAGAGCTTTGTGTTGGTGACAGAAATTCCTTTTTATTCCCAGAGCTGGAAACCCTTTGAATTTCTTAGGGGCTGTCACATTTATTGAAACATTCCAATTAGCCAAGCTAGGTTGTTGATTCTCCTTCTAAGAGGAGTTTCTTAGGCAGATTTTGTAACTCTATCCCAACTTGTTTTTCTAGCTGGTAAGCTAAGGAAAGGAAATCCCAATACTTTCTAGGTACCTCCTGTGAGCAGATCCTTTCAACTATTCTGTAAGGCCTGTGTTGCTCACATGGCTCTGATGCCCTGGGAGATCAGTGCAAGCTGTCTAAAGACCCAGCTAGTGGGTGCCATCGCTGGGACTGCACACAGCATGAGCTTAATGGCTAATCATATGATGTTTCCACTGTGGTACTGCTGGTCTCCCAGGAAGAAGTCAAAACTAAGTTAAATGTCTCTCCCTATTTCCCTCCATCTCCCACATCCTTCTCCTCTACACCTTTGATTTGAACAGGGTTGGTTCCTTGGCTGGGACTGGCGGTTATACAGGGGTTAGCACAATAACAAGACAGGATCATGTTCTCTTCCCCTTCCAGCTCTTTTCCTTAAGTCAGAGGACAGATTTGTCACCCATGCTTTATCTGGCTCCAAGGCAGAGTCATTTATTCACCTGGAGGTTTCTGCCTGTCTCCTGTCCCTCCGACCCCCGCCCTGCACTGACAAGGCAGGTGACCCTCTTCCATACAGAAGTCAGTGAGTCACTTTCTCCTGTCTCTTGCCACGCTGCTACCCAAGCTTCTCCCTCCCGAGCTCTGAGTGCTGTTGAAAGGGTTAGGTTTAATTTGAAATTAATTCTTCATCCCCTGTGCCCTGAAATGGATGTCAAAAATGAATTAATCACCACTGAAGCTTCCGCCATAGAAACGTCACCCGCATTCCCTCCAAATAGAGGGTGACGGAGACAGAGCACCTTTTCGGTCTCCTTAGTAACTGGCCTCTCAGATTTCCCTCTTGTATTTGCAGGCAGGCAAGCAGGGCAGATTGACTGGGGGAAGGGAAATGCTTCACAGCATCCAGAGCGTGCTCTGCGGGGAATGTCACCTGCAATGCTGTTTGCTAACCATCTCCTGCTTCAAATACTGCCTCTGTGTCTCTGTTATAACTGGAGCATGGATTTAACCACCAGCCGAGTGTAGGGAGAAGTCTGGAAAATTACTAATGGCCTCAGGAAGATTTGGTGACACTCCACAGAAATGGATGCTGGTGGACTCATGTCTGTGTTCGATATGGTGTTAACCTTGACTTAACCTGGGCCTGCAATTAGAGGTAAACACACAGTTTCACCAAGACAGAGATAGACAGGGTGAAAGGGAGACATTCAATTAAGCCACTTATCTACCTGTACCACAGAAAATAATACTGTAAGAATCAGATTTATGCACTAGTACGGATTTTCTTGCTGTAGTCATGAGCCCCACCCCCCAACGTTTGGACAAATTAAAAAAAATAAACAAATGAAAATCTAGAGACCTTTGGTCCAGAGAGTTCTGGGCCTCTAAGGAAAACTGATACCTGTGAACAAGCTGCTTCTCTCCCCTAGGCTTCCTTCTGGAAACTGCAGGATCCAACTAAATGATGCTATCACCCTTCCAATTAAGAAATTTAGACTCCACTTCTTGGGCTCATATTGAATTTTAAAGTGGAAACTAGCTTGCTATTTAAGTTTCGTGGGTCAGAGGCCATCCACACAGAAAGGTTAAGCCTCCCCTGCATTTTGCAAATGAGGTCAATAGAGGTAAAACTACCTGCCCAAGAGAACATAAACTCAAGGAGTTTTCTTCTTTTGTTTTTGCCGGAGCCTCACTACTGTGAGGCCTGCCGGGCTTGAACTGTTGGTGCCCCTGCCTTAGCCTCTGGAGGGCCAGGATCATACACATGTGCCCCCACACTCTGCTTTTATTTTGACCACAGTTCACCATCCCACGGTGTGCAAATCGTGTCCCCACGCTTGTGGAAAGTTGCACCAGAGCCCCCTTGCCCTTCTCACCCACTCACCCAAAGGAGCGGGTTTCAAATGTATATGCTTTAGAAAAGCGAATTCTTTTTTTCTTGTGCTAATTCTTTAAGTTATTATTATTCCTACTTTTTTTGTTTCTGCTTTAGGTGTTGCCTCAACCCATTTTTTACCCCCTTCCTGTCCTTGCATAATTTTACAGTAGTTTTTAGATCAATACATGGTATTTATTTGCCATAGATTCTATTCATAGTTCAACCGTGAAGTCTATTATAATTATTCTTTCATTGTTTACTCTTCCCAGAGTTCATAATTGTCATGTTTTGATTTTGTTTAGTTTTCTATGAGTAACCACAAATTCCAAACTCTTTATAACTGTTCTTATTTTGTATGCTCAAAGACATCTATATGTAGTTCTAATGTTGTCTTTTTGAATATTTCTTATTACATTTGATTTTTTTGAGAAAGTGTGTGTGTGTGTGTGTGTGTGTGTGTGTGTGTGTTTGTGTGTGTATGGTTTGTAGAAGCCAGAGGAAAACATCTGGAGAGTGGTTTTCTTCTCCCACTATGTTCTTAGGCTTGGCAGCGAGTACCTTTTCCAGCGAAGCCATCTGGATGATCCCTAATTTCATTTTCTTCAAGAAATTCTTCCAGTATGCCTCTAATCTGCTTCTGTCTGTCCAGTCGCTCCACAGTGGTCATCTTAGCTCTCCAATAACCATTTCCTGGGTGACGACGCCCTTTCTGTCTCTCTAGATCTTTTATGTCTTGAGCCCTACATCTTCCCGACGGAATACCCAATTTCAGCAGGAGTGCTTCCTCCAGTAAATTCTGAAGAAAAGATACATAAGCGGTAAATTCTTGATATCTTGCAGATGTCAGAGATGTTTTATCCCATCCTCACAGATGATTGTTATGTCAGACTATAGAATTCTAGGTAGGAAGTCATCACTATTTATTACCATGGAATTCTGAAAGCCCTTGTCTGCTTCAGTAGGACCCAGTGTCATGGTTAAAATGTCTCTGCTTGCTAACTGGGAAGGAATGCGTTCTAGTTTTATTCTCAGGGTATCCCAGAGATCATTTGATTACTATTTATGTCCATATAACTCATTTTCATGCTTTCCTATAACTGTGCCTATGTCTGCTCGTTTGTCTTAGGAATCTGGATTTATGGATTCCTCTTGGCTCACTTACAAAGGAAACGTTACAGTACTTGGACTTGCTACTTTCAGTCATGTGGGGTTCAGTGGAATAACAAGGATGCCCCTTGGAAGTTTGTGCTGGACAAATCACATCTGGATATTCAAAACACCATCCCAGAAATCTTATTGTACTTATTCTTTATAGTTTCCTTCACAATAACTTTATTTAAAAAAAATAATAAATAGCCCACTGTAATGATTTACAAAGATGGTTTCATCGAAGATCTGTTGGTAGCACTATCCCATATTGGCTAACACCTTTCACATCACTTCTATACACGCAGATAACAAACGCATGAAAAGATGCTCCATGAGAAGAGGGCTTCCAATAGCAAGGGAAACATCCATCTTCCTTTCCTTCCCAAATCACTTGAAATTTAAAAAAGGACTTTAAAATATATACAAAAAGATTAAATTTATACAGTTGGAACACAGAGAGTGAGTACCTACTGTGGCCTATAGTATTAAGAATTTTTTGGAGTAGAAAAATCAGGCAAGAACAGCTACAATAGAAAAATGGAAATTCTATTTTAATTTTTAAAATTATACATTTCTTTTGTGTTTGTAGGTACACATGTGCCACAGTGCATAGATGGACATGTGAGGACAATTTGCAGATGTCAGTACTCTTCTTTTACCCTGTGAGTCTTAGAGCTCTAACTTACGTACTCAGGCTTAGAGGCACAGGCACTATCTACTGAGACATCCCACTGTCCTAGAAATATGAAAACTTAAGGGATTGTTACAACACACTTCATGCCAATAAAGTTGAAAATGTAATTCTTCTTGGAAAAACAATACAAATTATTATGATTCGCATGATAAAAATCAGTAAACCTATATAAAGCAACAATTTTAAAGAAATTGAATTGACAGTCAATAACTTTCTCCTCCATTGCTTTTTTTAGTGCTAGCCTCTTTGCTCAATGTTATATTTGTAATATTGATCAGTGACACCAATAATAACATACTATTATTTTGATTCCCAGACACTATACATGTATACATTAGGCATACATCAATATACCCAAACTTTCTTGTCTGTGGTATTACCGAGGGCATGTGGGATGTTGACAGCTTGAGACTATTCTAAACATCCCTTAAATAAACATCCGTTTATCAAGATCTGACATTTTAAAGAACTACATTTGCATTTCCAGAGGATATATATGTAGTCATGAGGTTGTCAGGGTCCGTAGTGGGATTGGCCTGCATACATTTAATTCCACTAGATACTGAGAGTCCTTAAATTGTTATTTTCTCCAGCAGTGTGTGTGACTCCAGTCCTTCCAGACCCTTACTTATTCCTTGGTATTAATAGCTTTAAAAGTCCAGCTATTTGGTGCAGTATGGTATCACTATGAATTTAATTTGTATTTTCTGATAATGTTATTAGGCACAATTTTGTGTGTCTATTGGCCATGTGAACACATTCTGTAATGAAACCTGTACTTAAATTTTTTGCTCATTTTTTGGGGGGTGGGGTGGGGAAGGACAGGTAAGCAATGGATATCTTTTCTTACCAATGTGTAGGACTTACTATGTACATGATATGCTAAATACATATATACCATGGACATATTTTAAACACAATTATGTCATCTAGTATAAATATCCTCTTCCATGTTTGCTTTTAAATTTTTTAAAGAAAAGGTCTTAATTTTAATAAAGTCCAACTTGTCAATTCATTTTTATTTTATAATTAATTTAATTTTACATATCAGCCACGGATTCCCCTGTCCTCCCTCCTCCCACCCCACACAGCCCTCCCCCCAATCCACCCCCCCCTATTCCCACCTCCTCCAAGGCAAGGACTGCCCTTGGGGATTTAGCTCAACCTGGTACATTCAGTTGAGGCAGGTCCAGTCCCCTCCTCCCTCACCCAGGCTGAGCAAAGTGTCTCAGCATAGGCCCTAGGTTCCAAAAAGCCAGCTCATGCACCAAGGACAGGTCCTGGTCCCACTGCTTGGGGGGCTCCTAAATAGTTCAAGCTAATCAACTGTCTCACTTATCCAGAGGGCCTGGTCCAGTTCCATGGGGGCTCCTCAGCCATTGGTTCACAGTTCATGTGTTCCTGCTAGTTTGGCTGTTTGTCCCTGTGCTTTTTCTATCATGGTCTCAGTATCTCTTGCTCATATAATCTCTCCTCTCTCACACCGTGGATCTCTGCATCTGCTTCCACCAGTCACTGGATGAGGGTTCTATCATGACAGTTAGGGTGTTTGACTATTCGATCACCAGAGTAGGTCAGCTCAGGCTTTTTCTTGACCATTGCCAGTAGTCTATTGTGGAGGTGTCTTTGTGGATTTCTGGGGACATCTCTAGTACTCTGGTTCTTCCTATTCCCATGGGGTCTTCATTTATCATGGTACCTCTTTCCTTGTTCTCCCACTCTGTTCCTGATCCAGCTGGGACCTCATTTTTCTTAATGCTTTTTGGTGAATTGTAAAATACATCTTTGCATTATCAAATTTCTTCCTATATTGGCTTCACTTCCAGGGTCAACTTGGATTTTGTTTTATAGATGAGGTCAAGATGATACAAGGCCAATTTTATTCACACTATCCAGTTGACTGAGATGCTTGTTTTCCCCACTGTTTAGAGTAGCAAGGTTTTGTCATGAGTCTAAATGTGACTATTTCTGAAATCATTTTCTATTGATCGTGTGTGTGTGTGTGTGTGTGTGTGTGTGTGCTCCTTGTACCACCAGCACCATGCTGTTTTAACTACTGCATCACTATATGTGTGTGCTCCTTACACTACCAGCACCATGCTGTTTTAACTACTACATCACTCTGTGTGTGTGCATGTGTGTGTGCTCCTTACACTATCAGCAGCATGCTGTTTAACTACTCCAACACTGTGTGTGAGTGCTCCTTGCACCACCAGCGCCATGCTGTTTTAACTACTGCATTACTATATGTGTGTGTGCATGTGTGTGTGCTCCTTGCACCACCAGTGCCATGCTGTGTAACTTTGTTCTTCAAGATTCTTCTGCAGTATTCTTATCTTAGTTATTCAGTGTAAAATTTAGAAACAGCCTGTCAGTTCACACGCACGCACGCACGCACGCACGCACGCACGCACGCACGCACCCACATGCACACACTTGCAAATGGGATTCGGATTTGAGTTGCACTGTATTTAGGAAGACTTGAAGTCTTTCAGTAGTGGGTCTTCCCATTCAGGACAGTGTATTGCTGCTGTTTGAGTCTTCCCAGTTTTTCCCCCAGTCATGTTCTGCAGTTTCCAGTATAGAGATACTACACATACTTGATTAGATAAGTATTTAATGTTTTGTAATATAAATGGCATCATTTTAAAATTTCATTTTCAGTTGTTTATCGCATATAGGTATGCGGCTGATTTTTAATAATGACCTTATGCCCAGAAACCTTGTTAATTCATTTTTTATTGTGTTTATCTTTATGGGTTTCCCATGTACTCAGTCCTATTATCCACAAATTTTGATGGTGTTATATATTTCTTTGTTTTTTTAATATTTTTTTTTTGCCTGAAGCCTACAGTATGATGTTGATTAGGATTGGAGATAGTTCTCTTTCCCCTGACCCTTGCCCTTCATTAACCCCCCTCATATAAATCTCATATAAATCTCAGTTTGCTCATATAAATCTCATCCATTTCTCTGTCGTTGGGTGATCCCTGTGTCTTTCCTAGGGTCCTCTTTACTAGGTAGCCTCCCTAGAGTTGTGAGTAGCAGTCTAGCCATCCTTTGCTTTACATCTAGTATCCTCCTATGAGTGAATACATACCATGTTTGTCTTTCTGAGTCTGGGTTACCTCACTGAGGATGATTTTTTTTTTCTAGATCCATCCATTTGCCTGCAAACCTCATGATGTCATTGTTTTTCTCTGCTGAGTAGTACTCCATTGTGTATATGTACCACATTTTATTTATCCATTCTTCAGTTGAAGGGCATCTAGGTTGTTTCCAGGTTCTGGTTATTATAAAAAATGCTGCTATGAACATGGCTGAGCATGTGCCCTTGTGGTATGATTGAGCATTCCTTGGGTATATGCCCAAAAGTGGTATAGTTGGGTCTAGGGGGAGATTGATTCCCAATTTTCTAAGAAAGCGCCATATTGATTTCCAAAGTGGCTGTACAAGTTTGCATTCCCACCAACAGTGTAGGAGTGTTTCCCTTGCTCCACATCTGGAAGATCCCAGCTGGATCAAGAACAGAGAGGGAGAACAAGGAAAGAGATACCATGATAAATGAAGACCCCATGGGAATAGGAATAAGTAGAGTACTAGAGAGGTCCCCAGAAATCCACAAAGATACCTCCACTATAGACTACTGGCAATGGTCGAGAGAAAGCCCAAATTGACCTACTCTGGTGATCAGATGGCCGAACACCCTAACTGTCATAACAGAACTCTCATCCAGTGACTGATGGAAACAGATGTAAAGATCCATGGCCAGGCCCTAGGTGGAGCCCCAGGAGTCCAATCGGTGAGAGAGAGGAGGGATTATATGAGCAAGAGATATTGAGACCATGATTGGAAAAAGCACAGGGACAAATAGCCAAACTAGTGGAAACACATGAGCTATGAACCAATGGCTGAGGAGCCCCCATGGAACTGGACCAGGCCCTCTGGATAAATGAGACAGTTGATTAGCTTGAACTATTTAGGAGGCCCCCAGGCAGTGGAACTGGGACCTGTTCTTAGTGAATGAGCTGGCTTTTTGGAACCTAGGACCTATGCTGGGACATTTTGCTCAGCCTGGGTGAAGGGAGGAGGGGACTGGACCTGCCTCAACTGAATCTACTAGGTTGAGCTAAATCTCCAGGGGCAGTCTTTGCCTTGGAGGAGGTGGGAATGGGGGGGATGGATTGGGGGGAGGCTGGGTGGGGTGGGAGGAGGGAGGACAGGGGAATCCGTGGCTGATATGTAAAATTAAATTAATTATAAAATTAGAAAAAGAAATACTTTAGATCAAGACAAAAAAAAAAAAAAAAAAACAAAGGATTAGAGATAGTGACAGCAGACATCTCTGTCTAATTATCCATGCTTCGTATTTTCCATTCAAGATAATCTGCTGTGGGGCTGTCTCTCTGACTTTGTTACCTTCTTTCCTCCTGCTGGGTTACCTCATCCAGCCTTAATAGGAGAGAAGGTGCCTAGACTCACTGCAGCTTGGTATGCCATGGCTGGCTGATATACATGGGGGGGGGCTCCCCTTTTCTGAAGAGAAAGGAGGAGTGGATGGGGGGATCTGGAGAGGAGAAGGGACTGAGAGGAGAGGAGGGAGAGGGGAATCTGTGATTGGGCTGGAAAAATTAATTAATTAATTAATAAAAACATAATCTGCCGTATTTTTAAAATTTAGATTTCAATAGTCTCCTAGTTACGATTTTCTCCCATTTCTTGAGGGGGTGAAGTCAGTCACATGAGCAGGTTTCCCTCACTGATGGTCTTTTCTTGTCTGTGGCACAGGAGACTGAGTCCGGGGTCTGTGCAACAGGAGCCTTATCCTTGCCCCACTGGGATAAAATGTGTAATTTTATTTTCATTATGCTAAGGTAAATTACACCAATTAATTTTTCCGATATTAAACAACATATTATTTTGTTTTTTAAGACGTTTCTGGAGTATTCTCGGCCTACTTATTCAGTGTAAAATTAAGAAGCAATGTCAGTTTACACACATACTTTCTGTTGCTGTTATAAATACCATAATCGGGGGTAACTTGCGTGGCGGTTGGTTTCAGTTGCAGTTCACAGATCATCATGGAGTTAAGCCAAGGCAGGATCTCAAAGCAGAAGCCTGAAGCAGAGACTGTAGAGGGAAGCTGCATCCTGGCTTTCTCCCTCTGGTTTGCTCACATAGCTTTCCTATACAACTGCCTATGGATGGTGCTGCCCACAGTGGGCTGAGCCCTCCTACATTAATTAGCAATCAAGAAAAATGCTCCCACAGACATGCCCACAGGTTAATCTTATCAAGGCAATCCCCCAATTGGGACTACTTTAGATAACTCTAGGGTGCATCAAGTTAACAGTTGAAGCTAAGATGCACACACACACACACACACACACACACACACACACACACACACACCAAATTCATTTGTAGGCATCTCGTATGTTATTTTTGCATCTGTGCTCATGGATGTAAGTAACTTACCGTGATCATTACAGTTCTGGCTGATTGGGTAAATAACTGGATTTTAAAATATGATATATTGCAGTTATGATTATTCTCAGGGGAGCCTTTTGCAACACAGCTGTGCACTCTTAGCCTTCTGTTCTGTTTCAGTTCCTGAAAAGTTTTTTTTTTTTTTGTGCTACCAAAACTATAGTTTTGCCTGTGTCCTTTAGCTCTCTGTGTGTCTGGGCAGAGTTGTGGAGATGCAGAGGAAGTTTATCACAGCCATAAAATTTTATCCCCTTAAAGCAAAAAGGCAAGAGGACATCAACATTTCACTGAAGATAAAAATTAGGACTTGACTATTCCATCCTATTCCAGTTCTTACTAGGAGGATTCTCTGGGCAGAGGGTGGTCAAAGTCTACACATCCATTTTACATGCAATAGCAGGTAAATTACTAGAATTTGGCTGAATAATATGATGTGCATCCTATAATAACAAAACATATGATAAGGTCAATCTGAAGGGGATGTAAACATTAAACGGGAACGGGGAGAAAATGTGCTACATTGGGACATCATCACCATTAGTGAACTAACTCTTCATGCTCTGCTCAGGGCGTCGCTGGCTTTATCCCAGTCTCTGCGAACAGAGACGATTCTATCCCGATTTTACAAAGGAGAGCACTGAGACCCAGTCAGACTAAATAACTTCTCACAGAGAGAGACCCATGTCCGGCTGGGGGACACTAGAGCTCTTGCTTTCTTCTAAACTAGGCTGGCAAGAAACAGAGCAGACACCAGAGCCAGGAATGACCGGGACTTTGTTAGTGAGCCCTCTGAAGGGCACAGAGAAGGGTTGAGCTGCGTGGTTGCAGTTGACTGGGGGAAGACTTTATTTTGGTCATGCAGGTCCTGTGCCCCTGGAACTCCTGGTATACTCTCAAAAACAAACATTTCCTGTGTACTGCAGACTGGGCTAACATCCAATAATCAAGAAAGAGTTCCAAATCCCAGTGTTTCTCGGCCTCATGTAGGGTTAGAATCTGTGTATTCGTGATTGACCTGCTCAATGGTTTAGGAAATAGTTCTGGATAAGGCCAGGTCATGAAACAGGTCTGTATTCCCTAAATGTGTTTTACAGAATGTGCTAGTTCTGTACAATATGGATGGAGTTTGGGGTGGTGGTGGTTCTGGGTGTGGTTCACTGCTAATTGCATTTAATAAACTCCAGATCAAGCCTATCTTAGCGAACTTCTTTTAGCATTGTCTAAACCTTAAAACATTATTGTGCCCTATGACTCTTTAAGAAGAGGTATAACATATGACCTTACTTCATTTGTTCGGCTCCAGAACACGTGTCTGAGGGAGCTTTAGAGACCAACTAGTTGTCCAACAAGACATTAATTACATCGGTGGTCTCAAGGGAGAAGGTTTAATATGATCAAATCACTCCCTGTGAGTGTCTTCCTGGAGACATCCAGCACGAGGGGTCGTTACTTAGACGACAAGTTGAACAACATGGCCTCCAACATTCTTCATGTTATAAGGTTTTTTGAGTCTGTGAAAACTGTTAATTCCTTTAGAAAAACAAGTAAATAAAAAGTGGTCTGATATTGGGACACTTGCAATAAGAACATATACATGCGATCTTCTTTCTGGTTCTTAGCCACAGCTCCTGTAACCTTGAAACCCCCAAAGTGACCATTATTGTTTCCTATGGTAGTGAGATGAGTGGTGAGTAAAGGCTCCTGGATCACCTCAGGATGGGGTTGTGGTTGCTAAGGAAACCAACCACATCAATGCATTGAAACTTTCCTTCCCACTCTTAGGTCTTCCAGGTAGGAAGGGTTATATTAGTCTGCTTTCTGTTGATATAACAAGGTACCCAAGGCTGGGTAATATATAAGGAAAAGCATTGGGGGAGTTTGTTTATTTTTCTCAGTTTACAGTTTCAGAAACGGAACATCCAGGATTGGGCAGCCCCATTGGTTTGGGGCTTCTAGTGAGAGCCTTCTGGGAGGTGACTTGACATTTGTGAGAGTGTATGCAGATGAGGTCACGTGAGGCAAGAAGCCAGAGTGATTCAGCAACAAGCTTTGCTCTTTTCAAGACAGTTTGCACTTGAGGAAGCTAATTAGGGTCTCAAGAGAGCTACATTAATCCTCCCCAAAAGGCAGTACCCCCAGTGACCCAATTACTTTATGCTAAGCCTTGCCTACTAAAACTCTAACCTCCCAACCCCTGCCACACTGAAGAACAAGCTTCTAGCACACAGACCTTTGAGGGGACGGTTCCATCCCAAACCAGGGCAACGGCTTAAGTTTGAGTTGATTAGCAATGGCCAATGATTAAATCTAATCCATCATACATATATAATAAAAGACTCCAGAAAAACTCACATGGACAAGGTTCAGAGCACTTCCATGTTTCGAAATACTGGAAGGTAAGAGAGTGACCCACAGGAGTTAGGAGATCTCTCCACCTCCATTCCCCGCTTTGATCCGTGTTGTCTTTTTCATCGATGCCGTTTATAATAAATAGGTAAACAGGTTTCTCTGAGCTCTAGGAGCCATTCCAGCATGTGAATGATTGACGGGGGAAGTGACAGGAACGGCCGATGTATAGTCATTTGGTCAGAAGCACACACAATGGCTGTCTAAAGGGGTGTGCAGTCTCTCATGGGGTTTAAATTAGAAATCAGAAGACCATTGCATTTGTGAGTACAGTAGAGAAAACTAATGTAGTGTAGTTTTGTTCTGTTTTTTCCTCTCTTCCTTAAGTGGCACCTTATAAACTATGTGTATTAACTGTGTAAAGTTTTGGAAGCTACAAGGAGACCACAATACAATGGTTTAAATAAAACCTAGACTGGTTTCTTATACAACTGTCCCAAGGTGAGCATTTTAGTTTGGGATGAAGTTCCTCAGGGTCCCCTGTTCCCTCCAACTGCTCTGTTCCTCTAAACCATGCCCTGCTTCTAGATGGCCCAGCTGGCTCACTAGCATGCTGTGTTCTATTTTATACAGTAAAGGGGAGACCCAGGTAAATGAGTCCCTTCAGTTAAGTAAGGGAAACATTACCTACATCAATTTACTCCCATTTCATGGTGAAAATTTAACCACACAGTCAAACTTAGCTACAATATTGGTTGGGTAGTCCATTGTCTACCTAAGAAGTTACATGTCCAGGAGAAACAAAGCAAAGATTCTGGAAGAGCAACAAAGACTGCCATACTTTTGTTGGGACTGTTATGAGTTGATGATCATTACTTGGGCCTTACTAATGTTACTGAGGCATAGCCAAGAAAATTGCTGTCTCCCTATCAGCAACTGATACTCAGTTACTTCAGCTGATAAAGCACAGACCTTCTCCAGACAGCTGGTCATCTGTCAGGGGGGTTGGAGGATTAGTACAGAGAGTCTGCAGGTGGCACTAAGGACAAGCATTCCACATCCAGTGTGCTTTGCACTCACTTCTAACTGCCCTGCAGGCTCCTTAAGTCATCTTTTAATTTGTGTGTGTGTGTGTGTGTGTGTGTGTGTGTGTATGTATGTTTATATTTGGTTTTTTGAAACAGGGTTTCTCTGTGGAGTCCTGGCTGTCCTGGAAGTTGCTCTGTAGACCAGGCTGGCCTTGAACTCACAGAGATCCACCAGCCTCTGCCTCCTGAGTACTTGGATTAAAGGCGTGTGCTACCACCAACCAGCTTCTATAAGTGACCTTTTAAAAATGGCTTACAAGGGGGAAGTAAAACTGTCTAGTTTCATATATATATCTTTAACCTCAGTGACAGTGGGGGAATGGACTTAAATAGGAAACCAATTTTCAAATGAAGAACTCTCAATTTAAATGAATATTTCCAGTTTTGAGATAGGAATTCATTTGAGAGCAGGTTGAACGTACACAGCAAAGCAGAACTCTCTGGAAGCAGATCTACCGACATACCAGCCCTGCGTGTTTCCCTCCTTCCTTTCCTGGGGATGCTGCGCATGTCCCTTGTATTTGAGAATCTGCTCTTTCCCTTAGCTTTCTTAGTGTTGCCGTGGTGACACTTTCCAGGGCCAAGGACACAGTCATGACTGCAGAGTAAGTAGACTCCAATCAACACTTTGGGAGAAAAAAAGAACTCCAAATTATTTCTTTCCCCATCTATATTACAAGCCCTACCACCTTGTATGTGTGTGTAGGGATTCTAAAGTTTCAAAACTAGGGATTCTAGACTTTTCAAAAAAGTCTGTTAAAATGAAAATGCCTCCAAGAGAGAATAGCACAAGCAAATTCTCTTCAACCCCAACACTGGGATCACCTGAAGTGCTTTTTCAAAATTATGAGTGCTTGGGTGCCACTCTCTACCAAATAAATAGTAATCTTGAGAAATGGACCCTGGATTTCTATTTCCAACTTTCTAGATGATTCTATCTGGTTCGGGGAGTCAGGGACTTATGACATTTTCAGCTAATCATTTGGAGACTTGTCTGTGACAGAGCTGGGTTGAGGACTGTGGTTGGGAAAAGAAGGGAATGGGATGAAGTAGGCTCTGGAGACTGCATGGGGAATTTTAGTGCCAGAATCTTGTTTAGGTTTATCTAAAAACCCTGGCTACTTGTTGGGGTCAGGAGTGAAGCTCATTAGTGGAGCACTTGCTAAGTATGGGTAAGGCCCTGGGTTTGACCCCAGCATGAACTGAATTACAATAATAAGGAAAACTAGCCATAATTAGAACAATATACTATGGGCTCCCGACTTATGGAAGTGCCTGCTCCTGTTCTGTTCTAGTATCACGTGACACTCTAGTTTATCCTTAATCCCTAATTTATAAGATCTACAAACCATGGATATTGGGATTGGAATGATCTTCTGAATTTCTGAGAGGAAGCCTCGAGAGCGAGCCCTTGAGTTCCATACACACTTCTGAGTAGATCTGCAGGACTCAGGAAGTTGGTTGGCTCTCCCTGTGTAAAGCCAAAAGAAAAGACAACCTGTGGTTAGTGGAGGAGCTTGGTCCTGCCTCAACTTGACGTGCCATGCTTTGTTGACGCCCATGGGAGGCCTGGCCCTTTCTGAATGGAGGAGAAGTGACAGGGGTAGGCTGGAGGTGTGGGGAGAGAACGGGCAGAGGGGAGGGATGGGAAACTGTGGTTTGTATATAAAATAAGTGAAAAAAAATAAATAATAAAAAGACAACCTATGCTACTCTGCAGCTCCGCATTCTCTGTGTGATCTGATCTCTAGACAAAAGACCCTCTGCTTACATCAACTCCAACCTTTGGACTTGTTATTCAAGACTCTTTTCTCTGCCTTCTGGAGAGATGGAAGCAGTTGCTGGGAACACCCTGGTCTCTGAAGCTGAACAATTCCTCTATTAGCATCTTTTTTACAGGCTTAATAGCTCATTTCTGGATCCTTTTCATATGGTTTCACTTTTCAGTACTTTATTTTCATAGCTCTCCGTTAGATGCAGTTCTTCCAGGAAATGAATCAAAGCCAGATACGTATACCTGTAACCCCAGAACTCCAGATGCTAAGACAGGAGGATTACTGTGAGTTGTGAGTTGGAGGCCAGTCTGGACCACATAGTAAATGCCATGTGAACCAGGTGTCCTAGTTTATTTTCTATGATAAACATCATGACTAAATGCAATTTAAAAAGGAAAGGTTTCATTCGATTGTACAGTTTACAGTCTAGAATGAAGGAAGTCAGGGCAGGAACCTGGAGGCAGGGATGGAAGCAGAGACCATGGAAGAGTGCTGCTTACTGGCTTGCTCCTCATGACTTGCTCAGTGGTACCACCTTTAGTGGGCTAGGCCCTCCCTTGTCAATCACCAATCAAGAAAATGCCCTACAGATTTGACCACAGGCCAGTCTGATGGAGGCAATTCCTCAACTGATGCTCCCTCATCCCAGATGACTCTGGCTTTTGTTGACCAAAACAAACAAGCTCAAACACCTAACCAGCATACCGGGGGCAACAGAATAATAGAGCCATTTCAACAAACAAAAAACAAACAACAAAACAAACCTCTGCCTATTGTAGAACCATTTTCTTCAAAATGAACCTTTCAGTCCTGGAGGGACAAGAATAGCTCAACCGACTCCGGAAGCTAAGGAAGTGTGCCAGGCTCAGGGGGCTCAGAAAGTGGGAGGATCCACAAGCTCTGCCCCACGGTTATGAAAGTAGGAGACAGTTGCTAAGGGGAGGAGACTTTTAGGTAGAGCTGCCTGCAAGTTGGGCAGGGAGCTATAGGATGCAGCATTTGGAAGACATCACTCAAACTTGTTGGTTTACCAATGCAGACTTGGGTAGAATTCCTCCTTTGGTCTGCCATGGGTGCCCTTCCTGCTGTGAATAGATGCTTGCTTTCTCACATCTCCCCAGGAAATGTCACACAACAATGCCAAATATGACTGAAGCTGATTAATCAAACAGTCTTGCCTGTCTTTTTTTTTATATCATATTTTCCAATTAATAGGACTGTTTTTTTTTCCAAAAGATTTTATTTTATTTTTCATTCTGTGTCTATCTGGCGGAGGTTATGTACATTGAGTACAGGTTCCTATGGAGGTCAGAAGATAGAGTTGGATCCCCTGGAGCTGGAGTTACAGACAATTATCAGCTGCCCAATGTGGGTGTTAGGAACCAAAGTTGGATACTCTGCAAGACAGTACATGCTAGTACCCACTGACCCATTTAGTCCTACCTCATCTTAGTTTTTTTTAATCAGCTTTAAGAACAGGGTAGATGTCTCAGTGGGTAAAGTGATTTCTATACAAGCATAGGGAACCTAAATTCAGTCCCCAGCACCCAGTCAAACAGCTGAGCCTCGTGGTGCATGTCTGTAATTCCAGAGCTAGAAGACAGAAACAGGAAGATCCTGGAGGCTTGCTAGCTAACCAGTATTGGTGGTTTGAATGAGAATGTCCCTCCCCACATAGGTTCATATTGAATGCTGGTCCTTGGTTGGTGGAACTATTTGGGAGGGATTAGAAGGTATGGCCCTTGTTGGAGGAGGTCAACTGGGGATGGGCTTTATGATTTCAAAAGCCAATGCCAGGCCCACTCTCTCTTGTTCTCTGCCTCCAACTTTGAGATAAGACATAAGCTCTCAGCTACTTCTCACCACACCTATCTGCCTTCTGTCATGCTCCCTGCCATGATGGCAATGGACTCTAATCTTTAGGAACTTTAAGCAAGCCTCCAATTATAGGCTTTGTTTTATGAATTGCCTTGGTTGTGGCAATTTCATTTTGCTTCACATTTAAAATACTTCACAGCAATAGAAAAGTAATTAAGACACAAGTCTAAGCTGGGCAGTGATGGCGGATACTTTTAATCCGAGCACTCAGGAGGCAGAGCCAGGTGGATCTCTGTGAGTTCAAGGCTAGCCTGATCTACAGAGTGAGATCCAGGACAGGCACCAAAACTGCGCAGAGAAATCTTGTCTCAAAAAAAAAAAAAAAAAAAAAAAAAAAAAAAAAAAAAAAAAAAAAAAAAAAAGAAAAGAAAAGAAAAGAAAAAAGACACAAGTCTATCCAATTAGTGAGCTCCATGTTCAGTGAGAGATCCCCTCTCAAGAAGCATGGTAGAAAGCAGCAGAAGATGACATTGAGTATAGAACTCCAATGTCCATACATATGTGCATACACATGCGCGCACACACACACACACACACACACACACACACAGAGAGAGAGAGAGAGAGAGAGAGAGAGAGAGAGAGAGAGAGAGAGAGAGAGAGAGAGAACCCAACAAGGGGGCAGGGGAGGACACACTTTGCTGGCTACTGCCAATTTGCATTCAACTTACGTAGTAGCTAGAGTTTTCCTGGTCCTGCCTGGCCTTGGGTAAGGACAAATCTCTCTCACCAACCAGTCCCACAGCTGCTCAAACCCAACCAAATAAACACACAGAGACTTATATTACTTATAAACTGTATGGCCGTGGCAGGCTTCTTGTTATCTAGTTCTTATATCTTAAATCACCCCATTTCTATTAATCTATAAGTTGCCACATGGCTTGTGGCTTACTGTATATCTACATGTAACTTATCATGGTGGCGGCTGGCAACATCTCCTGACTTAGCCTTCCTGTTCCCAGAATTCTCTTCTCTGCTTGTCCCACCTATACTTCCTGCCTGGCTACTGGCCAATCAGCATTTTATTTATACAGAGCGATATCCACAGCATTATGTTCCCATGTTCTTGGGTTATTGAAGAAAGTTACTTGTTGGAAGAAATAGTTCTATGATAGAAATCTAGAGACCTATGCACTAGAGTCATTTCTGTCACAATTAAATAATATTTTTTTCATCTATAAAGTGAACCAGACTCTGACCTTTGGGTTCACTCCCACTCTAAAATTTGTATTCTTATTTTATTTTTATTCATTGTTGATTTCTCTATAGAAAGACAACCTGAAGTCCACTTTGATTTGTTCCTGCATTGCTCAGCTGTACTGTTTTCTTACCTGCAACATGATTGTTTAAATCATGTCATAGCTTTCCTACCAGACCAAAAACTCCTTACAGACAGGAAGGACCCAAGTAATTTTGCAGCTTGCTTTAGTGTGGTTACTTCCTAGGAGCCATCTCATTAATGAGTCCTCGTGTAAATGTTTGGTGTTCTTCTGCCTGGTCAAAAGTCTACAGTTTTTGAAATAGGAAAAAATGTTGTTGGCAAACCTGATCTCTGAACCCTAGTGGCTCTCTGTCTGTCCCCTGCAGTGGCATGCTTCCTCTCTTTGTACTGCCCTTTTGTGTATTGTCTATTACATGTAGATATGATGATGGTGGTAAGACAGATAATACTGTATAAACAAGACTGTCTGTCCCCCCCCCCCCCCGCCGCCGCCCCACACACAAATGAATTAAGGGACTTTAAAAGATTGCAGTACAAAAATAGCAAGGATTCCAGGAATACAGAGTGTGTATGTGTGCTGGGCAGGGGGAGTCAAAGAAGACTCTGAGTAGAGAAAGGTGCATCCAAAGGTAGAAGGAAACAGATTTCCTGGACATCCCAAAGCCAAAGCCAAGAGAATAAACTCTACCCACAAGACTGGTATAGAAGTCTGATATTTAGATACAGAAAAATTGGTAAAAATTGTCTCCTTATCAGCACTACACACCTGTTATTTCCTATCCTGTAAAAACTTTGAATTTGCATTCATTCATTACTGGAGAGAGCTTAGAATACCGCAGTCCCAAGATCACAAGGACTTAGAGTGCTGCCATGGTGATGGCTTCATTATGAGAAGTGGCACCACTGGTGTAGGGGTACAGAGCGAGAGACTGCAGATGTGTGAGATTGAAAGCATAAGAGGCCCCAGCTCTTCAGGGAAGTGGAGATCAGTGGAGTTCACTGTTGTCCTGTTCCAGGCCAGCAAGCCAGAGAAGGCACAGTTAATCCCACTGTTGACCATTCCTCTGCTCTTGGGAGGAATCTGGTAGGTTTAATAAATAGAAGACAGTCTGCAGTTTGCTCTGATCTTTCCTTTTTTGACTCGGTAGAATAGAAACCAGGAATCCAGAATTCAATAGAAACACTGTAGATGTTTGGGTTCATACAGAGATCACTGCTGCCCATGAGCCAGGGACACAGAAATGACTTCTCACCAACCTAGTAAAGCATGGTGTATAGATAGAGGCAATGGTCCTGACTTCAATCATAACCTACCCCCCTCCCCTTGTCTATCCTACTGAAGCATTTTGAAGCTATTTCTGATAATAGTCAAGGACTCCAACAAACAGAATGGCAAGAATTAGTGTATCTGACTGTAGCATGAATCTTAAAAGTTCTTATTAATAAAAATCAAACCTGAGGCCAGTTATTGGGGTGAACACTGGAAGGTCAGAGAGACAGAACAAGCCACTGATGACCTCACCTGGCCTACTTCTCAGCTGATCCTGTTTCCTCGGACTGGAAGCCTCTGTGTCCTCATATCCAAATGGCTCTCAGCTGAACTGTGCTGCTCAAAAGCACAGCTTAACCAGGCCAAAGCTTAACCAGCCAAATGCTTCTAGTTTCTGGTCCTCACGCCTATATACCTTTCTGCTTTCTACTACTACTCCCTGGGATTAAAGGCTCGCTCGCTTTCTGGGATTAAAGGCGTGTGTCACCATGCTTGGCTGTATCCTTGAACACATGGATTTCTGCCTCTGGAATGCTAGGATTAAAGACGTGTGCTACCACTGCCTAACTTCTATGCTTAATATTGTGGCTTTTCTGTTCTCTGACCCCAGATAAGTTTATTAGGGTACACAATATTTTGGGGAACACAACACCACCACACCTGACATTATTTTTTTAAAAAACATCCTTCTTAAAAAATGGTCCTTGTGACCTGACCACTTCTAGGAAAAGCCATGAATTAACTATTCCAAGACCAAGGTCCCTATTTCTGAGTCATCTCCCAACTTGAGCCAGGCCCCTGTCTGGGTGAGGGATCAGTAGAACATCTACTACAAACAGGGCCTCTGAGGTCACTCTCAGGCTGTAAATCTTGGTTCCATCTCAACATTTGGGTGACATTTATTTAATAATGCTTGGTCACCTCTTTCCCCCTATAAAGTGAATTTTAAAAATAGCTCCAACTTCATAAGGTTGCTGTGAAGGTCAACTATATTTCTTATGTAAAATGTTCAGATTAGTGTTCAATAAACAGTATTTTTAGACACAACTACTAACCCTGTCCACTAGACACCATCCATTTGTAAGATGTGATATTTCAAAAAATACAAGCAGGCTTAACCACATGAAGTATGCATTCATTCTGTAGGCATTGTTACTGCGGTGTTTAGAAGTGGATGAACAATTACTTATCTACTTAAAATGATTCCCAAGTAGGATACTTGTGGAAATGCTGAATAGCTTAAAAACTTGGGAATCTCCCTCATCTCTTTGTCTTGTATTAATGAGCATCCCTTATAGGTTTCTGGGGCCAGTGAGATGGTTCATGGATAAAGGTGCTTGATACACAGTCTCAATGATCTGAGTTGAATCCCAGAAATTATATTTTTAAAGATTCCTGTAAGTTGTCCTCTGACTTACACACACACACACACACACACACACACACACACACACACACACACACACACACAAATAAAGAAAAAAATACCCAAATAAGTTCCTGAGGATTCCTTTTGGCTCTTATCTCTCTTAATTCAACCTAGAGACACAGTAGGGTGGCTTCTATTTAAAAATTGCCCCTGTCCAGTTCTTTTTAACAAGTATTTTATGTTCTTATTGTTTTCAAATCTCTGCCCCAACTCTTCCTAGATCTGTCCACCCAACATTGTGTCCTCTTTCCCCCCACAACCCATCAAGGCCAATTTGTGTTCTCAGGTACGTGGCCTTCCATTGAAATGTGGTCAACTCCTAACACTATGTCAGTTCTAGTTAAGTTAGACTGTTTACAATAATCTTACCTAAATCAGTTTTAGTTTGATTAGGAAGGGATGATTTTTAAAACGCACGGTTTTGTATCAAACTTGCAACAGAAGAGAGCTGCATTTGAGATATTAGTCAGAAGGCATAATTTGTAGCATTTACCGTAAGTTAAAAATCATCAAAAATCCTGCTAAAAATACTGGCACAGAAATACTCAGAGTGATGTTTGACTAAATATCTGGCCCCTGCGCCCAGCCAAGGTGACACATGAAATTACATCAAGTGCTACCAGATTTACAGAGTCAAGGAAAGTAATAGGGTTTGTCCAAACCACCCGTTATTATAGACAGTAAGGCAGACCATAAGTTGGCTGTGGCAACACGTACTGGAGTTGGCTGTTAACTGCTGACTGTGCCCATCTGTTCTCAAGTCTGCACTCACACTGGTGGCCTCACATTGGTAGCCCAACAGAGACTGTTTATACTGTAGAGACATAAATCAAGGATGCCCAGTCCCTCAAAGAGCTGACTTACCATTACACCATTGGGTGTGCCAGCTTTTTGTTAATGCCTTTAAAAGCCTATAATTTGGTTTAGTAGGCATCATATTAAGTCTGAAAATGGAATACAATCAAACCTCAGAGTACATGGGGATGGTCTCCAGGCTTCTCAAGGACACGAAACCCCTTGGATATTCAGGTTTCTAGCATAAAAAGCTGTTTTATATGCAGTATATTATGTACAGCCTCCCATACTGTGAATATTTTCTAGATTGCTTATATCTACTTCACAGTAAATGCTGTGAAAACCTTTGCTCTGCTGGATTGTACAGAAAATAATGACAAGGAAAACAGTCTATATGTGTTGAGTACAGATGCAATTTTTCTAAATGGCTCTGACTCATGGTTGGTTGAATTCACAGATAGAGCCTTAAGGAAGGAGGGCTGACTGTATTTCAATTCCAATACCAAACACAAGGTTGAGTGATCCTAAAATATAAGTTTCTATTATGGGATGCTCTTATGAGTCAAAACAAAAGTAGCCAACACTGTCAACTGTCCAGCATGCTCACTTAATCTCTTAATTGACCTACACACAGCAAACATATACACTGGCTCATTTCTTTAAGAAATAACTGGCAAATTGGTACAGTAAGACAATCAATAAGCTGTGGTATTGCATACCTGTATTCTCATCACATAGCAGCCCAAAGCAGAATGATGGGAAGTTTAAAGGCAGCCTCTCTCATCGGGGAATGTAAAGCAATCTACAAATCTATCTTGTGGGATTCAGATTGTATAAAACCATACAGGGCCACATTACCAGCAGTCCTCTCCAAAGGAATAGAACAGAACTAATAGAATGTGTGGAGAGGGTGTTATTTGATTGGCTCATACATGTAGAGGCCAAATAACCCCACCATGGCTGTCTTCAGACAGGAGAGCAGTAGCTACTCAGAACAAGAAACTGTAAGATTCAGAATGAGAATGGGATACGGATGCAGCCCTATCCATGGCTAAAGATGGGAAAGCCCCCTCCCTCAGAGCTGCTGGCTCAAGTGGGTATCCAAAGACTGAAGAAGCAGGGGCCGGACATCCACAGGAGACAGCACAGAAAAATTCACCAATTCAAGAAGGGTTCCTCAAGGTCTACTTGCCTTCTCTCCTCAGGTTTTTGTTCCGTCCTGGCCTTCAGCCTATGAGATAGCACTGCACACATTCATGATGGATCTTCTCTACTTGGTTTGCTGGGTTACATGCCAATCTTCCCTGGAAATACTTTCCCAATTCTGTAGGCATCTTTCAATGTAGTCAAACTGACAGAATTAACCATCACAAAGACAAGCAAACAATTTCTTTAACAAATGGACATAAAACAAGACAGAAAGATGGAGTTAGGGACAACCTAAAAATTAGGACTTCTCAAACTTTATTGTCATCAGAATCCACCCCCACACCCCACCCAAGGGCTACTTGTGAAGTCCCCTTCCTGGCTTTCTGAGTCAGTTGCATCACCAATAAGATCCCAGGTGACACAGTTACTTCAGGTCTGGGGATCACATTAAAGGACCACTGGGTTAGAGAGGACTTTGAGACAATGTCACAAGTTGTAGAATATATTGGGGAAATTTTAGTACTGATTCATTTTTTGATTTTGAGAAATTACTGCTCCTTTCTTTATAGACATGGCAATTATGCCCTAATTGTTTTCATTGGAAGGCTGTTCTATTTTAAAGATATGTGGTGAAATCTTCTGGGTGGAATTCCGTGACATCTGTGATTACTGTGGTTTGAATGCTTGTCCTTCCAAAACTCATGTTGAGTTTCTTTTGTCCAAAGTGCTTGGGACAAAGAATATTTCAGATTTTTAATTAAAAAAATTTGAATAGCTGTGATTGACTAATTCAAAAATACAAATCCAAGCTGGGATCATCACCTACTCATTTGGGGTTCGGGTTCAGACAAGAGGATGTACTTCCTAGGATGCACAATTAGTTTGAGTCCAGCTTTGGATACATGGTAAGACTTTGTCCTGGCAACAACAAAATTCAAAATCCTAAACTTTAAATGGCATTAGAACAGTGTTTCTCAACCTTCCTAATGTTGTGACCCTTTAATACAGTTTGTCATGTTGTGGTGACCCCTCCCCCACCATAAAATTATTTTTCCTCTTTTTCATAAAACTATTTTCATTGCTACTTTATAACTGTAATTGTGCTGCTGTTATGAATTGTAATGTAAATATCTGATATGCAACCCCTTTGAAAATATCATTTGATCACAAAAGGGGTCCTGACCCACAGGTTGAGAACCACTGGGTTAGATGGTTAGTCACATTTCTGTTACTGTGATAAAATACCATGATCAACAGCAGCTTTAGGGAGGAGGGATTTATTTGGCTTATCCAAAGGGATTGATTCTATCTATTGTGGCCGGAGCTGGATGCTGCTGGCTGGTCAACATTTTTCTCCATCTGCAAGAATCAGAGAGATAGAAGAGGAAGTAGAGGAAGGTTACAAACCTTCAAAATCCACTCCCAGTGAAGTTCTTCCTCCAGCAAGACTTGGCTCATCACCATCTAAAGACCCTACCTCTTAATATGCTGGCTGAGCATCTCCAGTTTGCAGATCCTCAGACAAAATGCTCTGAAATACAAAAGTGAGAGTCTGAGTGAGAAATGGTCCCCACAGGCCCATTATTGGAACACTTAGTCACCAGTTAGTGGTGCTGTTTGGTATAGAGACTTTAGGAGGGCAACTTTTTAATAACTCTTTTAACTAGGAAAGTCTTTAAATCCAATCCCATGCTGTTGTAACTCAGATGTTAAACATGAAGGTTCACGACAGCCCTTCATCCATGACAGAATGCATGGCAGAATCCATGGCCATGTAGGCACTGTTGTTCCTGACCTCGCTTCTCCTTCTTTCACTGAAAACCCAACCCACTTCATAATTAACACCAGGGCCAGATAGCCTGAGAGGAAGGGACCCACATTCGATGCTTTTCCTTCTATGATATCATAGTTGGGATTTGGTCAAAGATACAAACACTTACTAACTTATTACAGACTGTAGCAGACTTTCTCGTGGGCCACCAACCGGCTCCCAAATCATGACATGGAGACTTATTATTAGTTATGAATGTTCGGCCTTCGCTATGTTCATTTCTGGCTAGCTTTTCTTCCCCCTTTAACTTAAATTAACTGGCTTCTCTTCATCTACATTTTGCCTTGGGGCTTTTTACTTTTCTCTGTATGTCCTACTCTGTGTCTGCTGGCTGGCAGCTGCCTGGCTGGCCCTGGGCACCTCCCTCTCTTTCTCCCTTGTTCTCTCCTCTCGTCTTCTTCCTCTCATTCTTCTTGAGCTTAGATTTCTCTTCCTATTTATTCTCTTTGCCCACCAACCTTGCTTATTCCTATTCTGCCCAGCTATTGGCAGTTTAGCTTTTTATTAGACCAATCAGGTACCTTAGGCAGGCAAGGTGAAACACATCTTTTCATCTTTAAACAAATGCAGCAAAAACAAATGTAACATTTGTTTGCATAGTTAAATATTCTACAACAAAAACACTTAAAATAAGAAACAGGGACGATATGATGAGAAGTCTAAGTAAACATTGGCTTTATTTTTGTTATTTTAGATTAATGTATTTCCGGTATTCCCAGAGACAAATACTATCACCATAGTTTAAAACTTTTAGACTTTGTGGATGGAGTAAAAACACAGCTTCAAACAACCAATTAACTATTGACAGAACTTTGCAGTTTCTAAACTAAGAAAGAATGGGGGTTGGAGGAGAAGATGATGGACTCACAAAATGTCTGTATTCTATCCAAGCTGTCCATATAGTGAATTTTTAAATGAAAATTCTATGTACTTGTTGTTTGTTCTAAAATCAGAAATAGAGTTAGGAGTGTGGTCTACCAATGAGATTGGTTGGAAACATTTGATAACTGCCCCCAAACTATGACCATTGGGCTGCAGTATCGAAAACAATCACACACAGAACACTTTTCAGCCAATAGAAATGACTAACCATTTTGAGTCCTGTGAACCGGTGAGTCTTGCGTTGGTGGCTATGACAATGTAAATTTCAGTCTCCTCATTGTGTGGATGTGGAAACAGTGGCTCAAAAGATCAACAAGCTGCCTGAGATCACAAGGAGGATGGATCTAGTCCACCTCCTCCTTCACGTCTATCACTAACAGCTTCCTCAAAGCCACTAGGTGCAGTTCTGCAGCTTGTGGTGGGCAAAGGTAAAAGGAAGCATAGGCTGAAACACAGCCCAGACTTTGTTTCCTAAGCCGTGGGACTGTTTCTGGAGAGGACACCTTCCTAAGTCACACAAAGACATTTTTATGAACAAGTGGTGGTTCAAGTCCTGGCATTCACGAACCAGTTCCTCTGCCTGGGGAATTCTTACTCCAATGAGCCAGTGCTCTTGGAATTTGCCCTGTGTCGGAATGGATAGCTGCCTAATAGAACCAGGAGTGGTTTTGCCTGTGGGAGTTGCTGCCTTCTTAGGCTTTGCAGAGTAGACTAAATGGTACTAGGTAGAATGTGATATGTTGAGACTATGAGAGGTTTTAAATCTAGACCTGTGTGGTAAGGGGTGAACAACAGTATACATTTATTAAAAATTATCTAGCTTCCCATTCGCCTTAAGTAAACTGCATACATGTTATTATTTCTTTTATGTGTATGAGTCTATATGTATGAATACACCTCATGTGGTACCCACAGAGGCAGGACAGGGGTTAGATCTCATGGAACTGGAGTTACAGAGAGCTGTGGACCATTCTGTGAGTGTGGCAGGTGTTGCTCTCAACCACTGAGCCATATCTTTAGCTCTGTATGCATGTCCTTTAAATAAAGCCTACTTTAAAAATGCTATGACCAGATCAATACCTCCTTTAGTGGGAGTCCTCCTACAGTGTGCTTCTATAGATAAAACATGTTTGGGAATAAATTGAGTCATAATACAAGGAAGCCAGTGCATGTGCTCTGAAGATGTAAGCATCAGAGTTTGTTTTGTGGGCTTAAGAGACCTGTGCATTCACACAGAGCCTTGAGCACAGAAGGTTACCCACTCCAGTGTGAATGGTGAGTGATTGCCATTCATATTAAAATTCATAATATCATCTTGGAACTTCTGTTCTATTAAGTGAAGGTGTATGGGGAGCAGATAAAGTCTTAAATGAATGTATATTATTGACATGTTCTTGGCCATGTCAAGATGCCAGGATTCCTCAATCTGATGTTGGTATTATGTACAGAAAGTATCAATCACAGCTTCTTCCTCCATAATGACTGTAATCTGAGGATGCTTCCCAATACAGACTTCCTGTTGAGATTAGCTACCTTCCTCCTCATTCTTGCTGCAAACAATAAACTCACTGGGTGGCTGTTAATGCTTCTCTATAACAGCACGTGGCCTACCTGATCCTAGCTTTTTTGTATGAGTGTCTATCATTTCTTCATTCCCTATTGCCCCCAATCAGGTCAATCCCTAATCCATGCTGGTCATGGCGAAGATGGCAAAACTGGGCATGTGTTCATAAAAGGGACAATTGCAATATGCATCCACAGTTCCACACTGCTCCATCAACATGTACCCTATGGAAGAATTCTATAGACATAGACTTCTAGGGACCCACCATACATGGGAGTTCAGCCAGATTCTAAACCAGTGAAGGTAAGTGTGCTTTTTCTATGACTAAGGAGCAAGGGAGGAAAATGACTGTCCCAAGAGGCCACACTTTCTGTTTGAGCCCGAACGTTCTTCAAATGCAGATAGAAAGCCATGGTCTTTGAAGAAACACAGATCACCATGAAAAAAGTGACTATTCCACAGCTGCCAGTAAGAGGGAGCCCGCACCAGCCAGCGCAACTCTAGCAAATCCTTTCTCATGTCACTTACTGCTCTGTATAACCCGACCACTTCCCCTGAAATGCTGACAGTGAAGGAAAGGAGGAAAACAGCCCACAGTGTCTCTTCCCCACTCATCAGGACACAGAAAGCATGGTAGAGAGTGTTGGCAGAATGTGACATCTGTTTCTGGGGAGACGTGAGTCAGGATTTACTCACCTCGGATAAGGAATCCACAACAGAACAAAGCAAGGATTCCACAGAAGTCCAACTTGGCAAACCAGTGAGTTTTATTGGGTTTTCTTGAAGGAACATGACTGAGGGGTCACTTATAGGAGGGAAAAATGACTCAAAGACAGCTGTATCAGCCAGGACCCACCGCAGCAGGGGTGACAGCTCACAGAAGCTGGAACCCTGGGACACACTGCATGACTTTCAGGCAGCCCAGCCAGTCAGAGTGTCTCTTCCAAACAGCATGGCTGGTCTAAGGGACACTCCATTGGTCCTGACTGCTGGCATAGGCTTGGAAAGGGAGGGTCCTCGGGCGTCCAGTCAGCTTCAGAGTCCTCATGGAGTCTCTGAATCTGTTACCTCCCGAGTTGTAAGGGGCCTCCATCTAGAACACCCCAAATCTTAAGGAGTTTTCCTGCAGGATAGAATGTTATATCTTTGAGGAAATTGCTACACAATGTGTGTCCACATTAAGAAGTTGGGCGAAAATAAGTGAGCCGGTCTTGGGCAGTTTTCTGCCATTCTGAAGATAAATGCACACAACCCGTGAAAGCTGAGATAGGCAAACCATGTCAGGGACGCCAGTTAAACACTTTTACTTTTGTGGTTAAAGCTGACATTGCACCAATAAAGATGACTCCCAACTCTTCTGTCCACTTGAAGTTTTCATTTGTCTTTAGCATGTTTATCACATGGCAAACTTTACAAATTACCAAATCAAGCCGAGAAGCTGCAGAGCAGGAAAGCAGTGGCCTCTCCAGTAACAGTAGCAGTAACTTGCTTGTGTTTGAACAACGGGTGTCCCATTTCCACTTTGCACCAGGCCTGACAAGTTCTGGAGGGAACTCTTTCAAATAAGCCATCCCACCTTCTCAACATCTATGTGACAAAATAGGGTGGAGGGACATTGCTCCATCCCCCCAAGATGACAATTAAGAGCAGCCGTGGCTCTGCAGGCCAGCATTGCCTTCCAGGGATTTCTACCATTCCTGCAGCTTGCTGGTTTTTTTTTTTTTTTTTTTTTTTTTTTAATTGTTGTTTTTCAAGTTGGCATAAAAGTAGGCATTCCTGTTTTAAAACAGCAAGTTCAAAGAATGTCCAAATTAGACACGTTTGCTGCAGAGGGCTCTTGGGAGCTTTGAAAGATGGCATTTTGGCATTTTGTTTGAAGCAATTAAACACATTTTCTGAGCTTAAAATTTCCTCCTGTCACTGAAGAGTCCAAATAGACGGTGAAAAGGGCCCAGAGAACCTTCGTGGTGAACCATTCCAGCTAAATGTCTATTTGTAAACCCAGCTGGTTTCCAGTTTAAAATATTTAAATGAAAGAAAAATAATGTGCTTTATTTAAGCATGAACAGAGGGAGGCCTAGGTCCGGTCCCTTTTCTGAGGATTTAAAATGCTAAGCTCACAGATAAAGCAGGGCCGGATGACCAGGCTAGATAGACAGCAGGAGGTAAAGTCCCTCCTTTAATGTGTGCTGACAGTCTTGGTAATTGTTGACAGAGAAGTAAACACAGGCTGACCTCTAGTTTTTAAGTCCCCAAGTGGCAATTATTACAAGCCACTTTAACCACCTTCAGAGAAATCTGTACCATCACAAGATGTAGTACGCAAAACAAAACAAAAACCTAGGCGAATAGGAACCTTCATGGCTAAACGCCTGCTGCTGACTGAATTGTCCTTGGCTCTCCATGCTTCAATCCTGTCCTCAAGTTGTATCCCAAAGAGCTTTGTTTGTGGCCCACCCCCCCCCAGTTACCCTTTGTCCTGGAAGCCCTTCTCCTCCTACAAGGCCACGGAAGTCATCATCTGCTCCTACAGAACTGCAGGTAAAGTCAACACGGAGGGTTAGGGGCGGGTGCTGAGAGAGGAGAATGACAAGCATAATGACCTCAGCTAACACTGACCGAGCCTTTGCTGTTTGCTGGGAGCCGCTGTTGTGAACTCGATAAAACTTCACAACAGTTCCCTGAGGCAGGATTATTCCATTTGAAGATCAAGATACAAAATCTCAAAGAGGAAAGCAGCTCTACCCTGCCCCTCCCCGAGTCATATCATATCACAATTCAAAGCTGACCTGACACCAGTTACCTAATTGTAGAGTGTTCAAGGACCTGTGCCTTTACCGTTTCCTATACCACCGTCCGGGATCCTTTTCTTTCCCTTATACTAATCGTCCTCAGCCTCGCTCTGCCCATGTCACTGTTCATTCAAGCAAGTCAAACACAGAACGCAATAGGCCAAAGCTCCTTTCATCAAGGCTGCCATCAGCCATTGGGCTTTCTAGGAAACAGATAAAAGCACCCTCCCTTTGTTTTTGGCGCTCAGGTCTGGGCCAGGTATTTTCAGGTTCTTGGCTGCTTCTCTAAAAAAGCTGGAAAGAAGGGCTCACGCAGTTGTGCAAAAGGAGCAAGACAATGCTGCTCAGAGAGACGCAGTAGCATGGGTTAGGAAAGGAGGCACTGTCAACATGGACAACACAGGCCACATGTGATAGCTTCTCCACTTACGCTAATGCATAAGGCCCCGCACTGCATTATGGGAAGGAGGGGCTGGCTAGTATGCGGAGCAGCTTGGGTGGTTCTCTATTTTGATTGATAGATTAGGTCACATAACTATTTTTTTTTTTATTTCCTGATGCACATGCCCCTTCCCACAGTGCATCTCATTTTAATCCTGTGGACACCTGAGTAAGCACAGGCCTATGATAGCATATAGAGAAATATCTCTGCAAGTTCACTTTGAGGACACAGTTTTCCTTACTGCACATGCACACAAAACCAGTTCCTGCCAGATTGGCCTTTCTGACCTATCTTATACTCAGATACACTGATAATATTCTTTGAGGAAACTGTCTACATTTGATTGTTGTTAGGGAAGGAGAAACCTCCGTTATCCAGAAAGGGAGGCACGGGCAGCTCAGTGCAGGTGGAGGTTGGGGAGGGGGGACTGGGGTTTCTAGACGCATTTGTTTGGAGAGTGGTGGGTGTGCCTAGTACATGCTGGTAAAGCAGGTAGGCAGTCAAGTGCATCCTTTAAAGAAAGGCATGTGCAACCCCATCCCTGCTGAGTCCCATGTTGCTAAGCTAGTCCGGATGCTTGCCTGCCTGCTTTGTGCTGATTCCTTACCCCACCCCCTTCTACACTGGACACCCTCAGGCAGGAAACAACCTCTGCTGTGTACAGAGAGGCTCTGGGCTTACCAAAGTGGCTGGAACGGTGGTCTTTTGCAAGGATATCCATTTTTGCATGGCAGCCACATCATGACACCACGTGATTGCATACCAGCTATCTGTATTCTGCAAACACTGGACTCATCCACCACACTCGTATGCTTGTTCAAGAAATCTTGGCCATGAGCCCCAAGTCCCAAGAGATTTTTTTGAATAAAGACTAGAGAGCTGGGTGCTTTGGATTAGACTCATTAAACTCAATATCCCTTAATTGGTAGGCATGTAGGAGAAAGCTCTGTGTGTCTTATATAAGCGTGTTCCTGAGAGAGAGCAGAATACCACCATTAGGGAAATACATCAAATCAATACAGTTTGCCTGGATACAACTCAAGCTGGGGGGTGGGGGGGATAAAGGCTGGGTCTGTGTTGGGTCTGCTTTGAAAGCAATGGCCTCATTCTGACCCTGACGATAATTTTCTTCTCATTTAACCAAGAGTTATGCTGCTTGTCACTTGCCTAAATCTCCATACAGCCACTAATGTAGAAAACTGAAGAATTTGCTTTGTTGTGAGGAAAACCCTTATCACTAAGCAAGTTTCTAGGATTTATATTAGGGGATAAAAATCTCCTCTGAGCACATAATAGAAGCTAGGCATTTAGCACGCCAATATTCCTATATTAAATTATATTAGAGTCTTTATTTTTCAAGAAGTATTAGGTCAAGCTGTCTTATCAAAATTTGACCGAATGAAATGTCCTTTCTATCTGCTGTGGATGAGATTAAGTTTCTGTTGGCATGATCCCAGTGAAACCAGTGCCTCCGAGCTGAACCTTCAGAGCCCACGTAATCATGGCTTCCATTTTGAATGGTCCACACTCTGACTGCATAAATCTTAAGCTAGAAAACACCCTAGTGAACTCTCACAGTTCCACTAGCCTTCAATAACAGGATAATAGAGCTATAATTTAGTTTGAAGTGTGTATGGGGAGAATCCATGCCGGGAATCTGAGCCTCAGAGAATGCAGCCATCCCGCCTCTAATAGGAAGCCACAGCTCTGTCAGCAAATCCTCTGAAGTGGAGAGTTTCCTTCAGGATACACTATGCAGAGTCAAAAAGAAAAAAAAAAAGTTTGTAAGAAAAGGAAGCAAATGTCAAACAGATAGTAGATTTATTTTCAGGATTATGTAAAACACACACACACACACACACACACACACACACACACACACAAAACGAAAGGCCTTCCACTGCACACTGTTGTCATGGTTACCTGATTTCTTATCAAACAGGAGAATCAAGCAGGGAAGTGAAACCTAGGAAATAGAGTAACCAGAGAGGCCCGAATCTCCATAGAGCTTTCATCCAACTGGGGCTGTTTATGAGGGCTTAAAAATAGGAGACGGCTCGAGGCTGCTTTATCCAATGATTTTAAGGGACTTTCTTTGCCATGTAGGATGGGACTTTGTCCTGCTGTGTTTTTTGAAAGATGAAATCACAATGGCTAAATGTCATTGTTCACAGGGATCTCTAAATGAACAACGGCATATGAGTACCTTTAAAGTTTTCTCTTCATGCACTAAAAGAAAACATCTTTAGAAATACATATACGTTTGGCTGTTTTTTTCTTTTTAAAATAAAACTGTATTTTACTGCTTCAAATACTTTAGAGTATTTTCTGTGGAGGTTACAGTTTCAAATTCTTGAAAAAATTTAAAATCATATTATTTTTATTTTTTAGTGTATGGGTGTTTTGCCTGCACGTGTGTCTGTGCACTGTGTACATTCTGATGTCCGTAGAAGCTAGTAGAGAGAATTGGATTCCCTGGAACTGGAGTTACAGATGGTTGTGAGCTGCCAAGTGGGTGCTGGGAATCAAACCCAGATCCTCTAGCAGAGCAACAAGTGCTTTTAGCCAGTGAGCCATCTCTCTAGCCCCTTAAATTCTTTTCAGAGATTTTTGAAGAATATGCCCTTAATGTGGGGATTTAACAAGGCAGTCCATGTAGTTAAAAAGGAGGTTTATTTTGGGGTAACTTACAGCCAGTAAAGAGGTTAGTTACAGGATCCAGGAGAGGTAAGATGCATTCCAGCCGGGTTCTCTAGAGAACTCTGACTTGGTCTTCCATCCAGCATCCAGGATCATGAGGAACCAAGAGGCCCAGCATGTCCAGATCTCTGGTCTTAAGGGCTCTCAACTCTGGCCCGCCCCAGGGGCAGGTCATAGGTAGGCATGACAGTTACCGGAAGCCTCACTAGGGGTAGTACTTACAAGTCAAAGCTGGAACAGCTACCCACTCCATGCCCTCAATTTTGCTTCACAATTATTATAGGCTAGAGGAAAAACCAGGGCCACCTGCCTCTACAATGCCTTCACTTTCTCAGCCATTCCCTCCTCTCACCATCACAAACCATTGTTCTAGACAAAGGATGAACTTATAGATTGCTGGGTACAAATCTCATGTTTTCAAACACAATCAACACATATAACAACAGTTTACCAAGTAACAGGCAGACAAAACGCATGTAGAGCTGACAATATGAAAAGGCTAAGCATGGAAGAGATGGAAATGTGGCTGTTTATTTGAGGTATTTGGGAAAGGGTGGAGGGGGTGAGATTAGCAAGGAAGCAAAGGATCAGTAGTTTAACAACCTAGTTCTCACAATGGAAAGGCTTGAGACCCAACTTGGAAGATCTTCAACCTGGGACAATAAGTCTTAGGCTCAGTAATTTTGACTTCTCCAAGAATGTGTTGAAAATTAACACTCTGAAAACTTGTATGATGGTTAATACTAGTTGTAGCCTTGATAGAATCTAGAATCACCTAGGAGAGAGATCTCTGGCCATACCTGTGGTGGACTGGGTTAACGGAGATGAGAAGATGTGTCCACTGTGGGTGGCACCATTCCATGGGCTCAGATTCTAGACTGTATTAAAAGGAAGAAGTGAGCTGAGCATAAGTGCTTATTTCTCTGCCTATAGACATGATGTTGCCAACCACTGCAGGTTCCTACTGCATTAAATTCCCCACCACGATATAAGTGTGTATCAAGATAAACATGTCCTTACATTGCCTTTGTCAGACTATTTATCCTTGCAACAGGAAAAGTAACTGGGACGTGTTAGTAGGGACTGGAGATTGTTTTGGGTGCTATGGAGTTGATATTTTGTGCTACACAGATAGCATCCCCATGAAACGATGTGAAGAAACGGAAGCTCAGAGCAGACAGTTTATTCTAAGACTCTTTTGTTGTTAAGCTGTGTCTTTTGTTGTTGCTCAGAGGAGTTTGTTTGTTTGATACAGGGTCTCACTATTCACCTTAGGCTGACCTCAAAATCACTATCTTCCTCTATCAATTTCTCAAGTGTTGGGGTTACAGGTGTCCCAAGCCCAGCTAAAGGGCTTCTACATACATTTATTTCATTATCCAACAATAGGGCTGGCAAAAGGCTAAAGGATTCTTACCTAAATAGTTCTACTCCTGATGAGATGATTTAGAACACATATTTTAAGTTACATTCTTTTCATTTCTGCTTTATAGTATAATTTATAGTTTGTATTTTTGTGTGTGTGTATGACTAGGTGGAATGAGAAGTTATAGTAGCTGCAAGCTTTATTTATTGTAGTAAGTAATGGAGACTCCTTAAACATGAGTGACATACGGGAGGGCTTAAATCCTGACCAGGCTCAACATGGCTGCACTAAATTGTTACTCTTGAGGTAATTGTTACTCTTGAGGTAATTGCTACTCTTGAGAATTGATTCTAATTTTTCCTGTAAAGTTTAAGATACAGAAATTTTCTCAAATCTAAACTGAGAAGTCATTGTTTTACATGAAGTACAACTGTGAAATTTCTTAAAACAAATTAAGTCTATTAATAATCAATTATCCATGGAGGAGAGGAAAAGAAGATTCAAACTCATTTGTCACTGGAAAGTCAACTTCTGTGATACATTTGTCATCTCTCAACATTTATTTGGGGCTGAGTGCCAAACTTAGAGTCCTAGAACTCCATGAGGGAGAGGATGAAGTAAGAGAAGGAACAGCTGGGTGCTGGCACTGCACACGGAGCCAGAAATAATAACCAAGGCTTCACCCAGTCACTGGGAAACGAGACAGAAGGGAACTTCTTGATTTGGGGGTTTCGAGTCCGGTGTGGTTAAGCTATGAGCAAATCCCCAGGTTATTCCTCCTGATGCGTCTCTGGAATCACAGCCTTGTCTCCATGACGCACATTCAAGTGGCAACTGGTGTGGGCGCTTAGGGTGACATCAAGACAGCAATTATACTGAACTAACCCACCCGCTTGCTTTTTATGTGCATAGAGGCTTGAGCTCCTTCCGCCAGCTCTTTCCCAGTGAACTAAAATCAGTGCTACAAATAATAAATTCACTTCCATTTTTTTCCCTTAGTTACTTTGGATCTGATCCGCTTCAACAAAAAAACCCATATTCAACATATATACCACATAAAAAGAAGCCACAGGGCATCTGTGGAACTAGATGTGACTTCTCCAAGTTTGTTTCTTTTGATAAGAAATCATGTTTTAGTGAAGGGAGGGAGCTTTATAGCGGGAAGCTGAGGTTTCAAATTTTATTCGAGTTGTATTTTTATTAGAAACAATATTGTTTTTTTCTTTGCAGAATATAAAAGGCTAAATTTCATATTTCAATTTCTGTAAAGGCCCCAAGATCTAAATCCAACATTGAATGTGTGTGCTTGACCCATATCCCATTAACATTAACAGTGTGGCTTATACATAAGGATGAGGCAACAGGCAGCCACCCACCACCAGCATGAATAATACATGTTACTTAGAGCCTCGGAGCAACATGCTGCAGAGCAGACTCCTTTAATATTTTGAGCACATCTAAACTGTAATAAATAATGAAAATTAGATTAGTCTTTAAGATGTTTCTATACAATTTTGGCTCTTAGACCATTGCTCTGGATTCTATCTGTATGGATTAAAATCCAAATGTTCAAACTGGAAATAAGGATGTGGTATAATTATAAACATACAGATGCTCATAATTATTTATACTTACTTATATTTATACTCAGGAGCTTTGGAAATGAACTCATGTTCCATAGAAGAAGCTGTATGTAGTAGGAAGTTGTAGGTTACATAAGACCCTGGCCTGGTGTGTTTTCAAGGGATATGACTAGAAGAACCTCATCAGAGAATATTAATATTGACTAGCATTGAAAAGCTTTTGAACACTAAGCAGATTTCAAGTAAACAGTACCAACCCCAGAGTATCCTTGTGATGTTACTGACTCAGACAAAAACTTCCTATAGTTTACCTTGTCTGAATGCTCCCTCTTCAGGGTATCTCCTCTTCCCTGAAGAGGTCTGTTCTCTAATGATAGGCTTGAGGGTCAAATCTATTAGACCATCAAAAGCTACCAGGCTCAAAATGAGATTCATTAAAAAGTTCTGAATTCAATATCCCTTCATGATAAAAGTCCTGGAGAGGAACTGAAGGCATCGTGTTGTAGAGATGGGGGATAGAGGGACCCACACCCTCAGGAACTTCTACCCACAGAGCAGAGCGGAGTGGGAAATCAGCAAGAAGAAGCCATCCACAGCACCCAAGCACCCTTCTCCCTGCAGCCTCCCGAGTGAACAGCTGAATCACCATCCAGAAATCAAAGAAGAGAACGCTAGAAAAGGTAACAAACTGTTGTCATTACAGAACGATGTACACATGTCAATTCCAAAGAGCCAGTGTCTTCCTTGCAAGTGAAATATAGAGAAACACAACAAGAACTAAAAGAATTCAGATTACCTACAGTACATCACTTTGATATGAATATCATGGACGTTCACAAAAGCAAATTTCTATTGTAGAAGCATTGACACGTCTCAATAACCATAAACTTTCTCCAGAAATGTGGACTTCTGGGAGAAATTACAAAAGAGTACCATTTAGAATTGAAAGACGTTAAGTTTCCTTCTCAAATATTTTCTCACTTATGATGTCAAAATCTTCCCTCCTGGAGACAAGAAAGCAATATGATAAGATAAAATGAAGAAAACCACAAAAACAATTTGCCTGTACCTCTAGTCTCTGTGCTCTCTTTTTTAGCATACTAAATTGTGTGTGTGTGTGTGTGTGTGTGTGTGTGTGTGTGTGTGCATGTTTTAAAGTCCTGGAGAAACTAGGGACACAAGAGACCTACCTCAACATAATAAAGGCAATTACAGAAATTCATAGCCAACATTGACCTAAACAGAAACTCAAAGCATTTCTACTAAAATCAGAAACAAGACAAGGATGTCCACTCTCTCTATACCTATTCAATATAGTACCTGAAGTCTCAGCTAGAGCAATAAGTAAACTGAAATAAATCAAGGGGATATGGGAAGGTAATATTCTATGATTTTTTTTACATAAAAGACCCTAAAAATTCCACCAAGAAACTTTTACAGCTGATAACCACCACCAGCAGCAAAGTAGCAAGATACAAAATCAATAGAAATTAGTGGCATTCTTATGTATGGATGCCCAACATATTGCAAAAGAACTCAGGGAAACACCTTTCACTGTGGCCTCAAAAAAAAATATCTTGGGGAAACTCTAACTAAGCAAGTGAAAGACTCATATAATAAAAACTTTAAGACATTGAACAAAAAAAAAATTGAAGTAGACATCAGAAGAAGGAAAGATCTCTCCTGCTTAAAGATTCTTGGAATTAATATTGTAATATGGCCATTCTACCGAAAGCCATCTACAGATTAAGTGCAATCCTCATCAAAATTTCAATATAATTCTTCACAGAAATTTAACAAGAATTTTTAGTTTCATATGGAAACACACACACACACACACACACACACACACACACACACACACACACACAACAGGATAGCTGAAACAATCCTGAATAATGAGAGCTGCTAGAGGTATCACCACCTCTGATTTCAAGTTGTTCTACAGAGCTATGGAAATAAAAATAGATAGCTTGATGGTGGCATCAAAACAGATATGCTGGTATATAGAATTGAATTGAAGACACAGACATAAGTCCACAGACCTATAGACATCTGATTTTTGACAAAAGAAGTCAAAAATACACAATGGATAAAAGACAGCATCCTCAACAAATGGTGGTATTTAAACTAGATTGCTGCATATAAAAAATAGAAATCCATATTTATCACCCTGCATGAAACTCTGCTCCAAATGGATGAAGGACA